>NC_080429.1:63017685-64217685 GCF_029873635.1 Malania oleifera | reverse complement strand
GATATACAAGAATATACTAACTTCTATCAATCACTCTTGTATTTAGTTGCATTCAAAAAAGCACCAAACTCGACTTTGCCAAGATTTTGGGAAATGTAGACATGCTTATGGTTGAACCAGCACTCACCAAGATAATCTAAGAGGAAAGGATAGTTAGCAAGTACTTTCAAAATTGTACATGGGCAGTTGATAGCTTAATACAGCTAGTGTTGGTATTATCAACGAGAGTCCTGGTGCGTGGCTTGCATAAGGAATAGCTTTTGTCTTGTTTAACGGCTGGAGTAGTGGGCATGAAAAATGCTTACTGGATGGTAGCAGTAAGTTATGGAACATAGACACATACATACATATGTACATATATATATCTAGCTTCATTCCCTTAAGCATGTAAAATAAAGTTGAACCAAGCCACAATATGAAGATGACTACGTCAATTGAACGTAATCTATACATAAAATTAAGAAATTTTACAAAAATGATGAAATTAATTAATAGTGTATGTTTTATTAATTAATTGGTTAAGTATATGAAAAATGTATTCAAATTTAAAGCATCTATTATTCGCCACCCATGTTTGAAATATATAAGAACTACTCCTTGAATTTTGGAGTAGTTAATTTGTGAATGTGTTGTGGGAGACTTCTTCTCCAGCCATACAGACATTAGAACACCACGCATCATCAGTGATGAACTGCATCCATGAGTTGTCTTTATCTTCTTCATCTAGGCACGATGACGATGTGGGAGGAACATCAAGAGGAGACATTGTTTCGAAGTCATTGATTACACTTGATGATCCTGATCCATGCGAGGTCTCAATTAATGATAAACTACACTGCCCTTGTTCTTCACTTTCAGAGCAAATTCCATTTTTCTTAAACACTCGACACAGTGCATAAGAATCCTGCAAGCAAAGGTGGAGTATATAAACGGAAGCATAATGTGCTAACAACAAAATAAAAGATTCATACAAAAGATGTGTTGATCACACCGTGTTAGGGTCATGCTAAAAATGTGTTGAGAATTGTTACGATTGCGCCAAAAAATAAAATTGATTAATTTAATTTTTGACACACATGTAAAAAGAGTGTTTGATCGTTTTTAACAGACACTTGAAGATTCCTATATTGTTTGAGCACAGTTTGTCTAACTAGTAGGGACACACATACGTGTGTGAACCCCACTAGCTAGTTGTTGTGCTAGCTCTTAAAACACTTTAATTACTTTATTTTTTAAATATAGTAACAAAAAAAATACTTATTCAAGATAACAAGAGATAAATTCTAAAGTATAGACTACATAATTGATGTTTAAATATAAGCCACACTAGAGTAGAATTATTCAGTGGGCTATAATTTCATATGAAAATATTTTAAATTAATAATTTAATGATGAAGTATTAACTATGATGGGGTTGAGCTCTGCAGCATTGATGAAAATAGTAGATTAATATCTAAAACTTGTCACAGATAGATTTAAGTAGCACAATGTACATTAAGTTTCACTCGTCAAACTTCATCTAACAAGTTTTAGTTTTTATTTTGGTAAATTAGTTTTGTAATAAAACCCAGGCCAAGTAATAAAAGGGTTTGGTGGGGAATGCGATATCTTGGGATTAAAAGCATAAGCATATTAGTTGAGGAGCCATAACCAAGACCATACCAAAAAGCGCTAATCAATGACCGAGTGCATATAGTATATCCTAATTAAGGCGATGAAATATATAGTAAGGGTGAGGGTGGAGATGATTGTATATCGCGCGGAATAAAGTGGAAAGTAGCCGACACCAGCTTCTTACAGCATGAAAGTGAAGTGAAGATAGAAGAGGGCAGGGCAGGCCCAGGCCAGGGGGTCATAGCTGCATGCATGCTTATATTTCAAGCTTGCTTCCATAAATTAATTAATTATTTCAAGTCATTTTATTAATTAACTCTCCCTCTCCCTCTCACACACAGACTGAGAGAGGGACACACTATAAATCCATCTAATATATAATAAGATTTAATTATTTATTGGAAGAGGAGAGCTAGGTTGGATGGAGTGGGGAGGAGGATATTGCTTTTCTTCTGATTAGAGATCGAGGATAAAGTGGCGCACAGCTTTGTCATCATGCATATATGCACCAAAGATCCACTTAGATTTAAGAGTAGTACCAATACTGCAAGCAACGAATCTCTCTCTCTCTCTCTCTCTCTCTCTCTCCATATATATATTTACAGTTGTGTGAGGAGGCAGAAGAGCAGCATTTCTTAAGGTATATATATGTAGAGAGAGAGACGTACATAGATACAGCTCGCTCTTATGAAGAATTGATTCATATATTCACCATAAAGCTAATAAAGAATTTTCTAATTTATAAATTAAATTACTTAACTTTATATATAACTTGATTATACATAATTAAATAGTTAATATTACATTGAGAAACATGAATTTTGAATCTTAGATTTGAATTTGTATGAATTTTCATAAATTATAATATAAAATTAAATTGTTCGGCTATATATAGCAAAGTACTATTTCCATGACTCCATCTACTATATAAAAACAATTAAAAGATAATGTATATGTGTATATATCAATAGTTAAAAACTTAATTGAGATGAATTATTTCTCATTGTCTAGATCAAGTCCACAGCATAGATTTTCATTGCATCAGAAGGGAAAAAATAAAAAGGATAGCGCCTCTATACATGGTTCGTGCTATATAAAATTAAAAAGAGATATATATAGTATTGACACTAACACCCATAACTTATACATATGTACAAACAAAAAATTATATGTTTTCATCTAACATCAATCACCTTTTCTTTTTAATTAGCCTTCTTGAAGAAGACAAAATACACGCACATTTAACCTAGTTTGTTTCTGTCATTCCCAATTAAGTTTTATACATACATATATATATATAAACACACATTATTTATATATGGACGTATAATAGGTGTGTGTGTGCATGTGTAGATACGTATGCCCGCAAAATTTAGGCTACCGTTAATTATACCATGCAAGAAAAGAAATATGAAAGGATTGAAAGGATTCACCCAAAATAAACATCAAAATGCTTAATGAATAACAAAAGTATCAATAAATGACTAATATATAATTTGATATATGTATATATAGTAGTATGTCATGTGTACCTACCTGAATTCCAGAGGTATCCTCGCATTCCTTGTCGTCAAGGCGATACTCGTGCATAACCCAGTCAGTCCTGATCCCTTGAGGAGCTCTGCCTCTGTAGTATACCAAAGTTTTTTTCATTCCAATGGATCGGTTCAGGCAGTTAACCCTCCGATCCTTTCCCGTTGATTTCCAGTACCCACCTCGAGTTGCTCTGTTTGTTCTAAATCCGTTGGGATATTTTCGATCCCGCGGTCCAAAAAAATACCATTCTGGATCTCTACTTGGCAAAATTGATTTTTCTGCACATTCATATGCACAAAGCACGGATAATTAATTCATTAATTAATTACGATGAATGCATGCATGCATCGATATGTGATGTCCATGCGTGTACGTAAGTAACTACAACTAATGACAAAAGACTGAGGAAGAGAGATGGAGATTGAGAATTAAAATATAATAAAGAACCTGCTAACTCCCATGGCTCGCACTTGTAAAGATCGACCTCGGGAATAATGTCGAGTTCGATCTCTTGACCATGAATTTTCCTCTTGAGATAGTAATTCACGAGCTCCTCGTCGGTTGGATGAAACCGGAAACCTGGAGGCAGTCCCACCGGCGCCATATTGATCTCCCGTCTTCTCTTTTCCTTGGGCTGACTGGCCTGATCGATCGACTTCACTGGCCGCCGGCCCCCTGTATATAGTGAGTATATATATGTATATATGTTGAGCCTTCCATTGCTCATACAGCCTCACTCATTATTTATATTCCATGAATGGAAGGAGGAGGAAAAAAAAGATTCAAAGTCCCCTGTCTTTGAGTTATTTTTCACTTTCTCTTTTACAGATTCTCAGACAAACGTTTCTCACAAGCCCAGGACCCACCAACCCTACCCCCTCCCCCCCCCCCCCCCCCCCCCCCTCCCGCGGGGGGCTTCTCACATGTACTGATGTACGTATGATATATGTATACTGTTAAAATAAATAATATGAACATTATTTGGACTTAATGAAATCAAGGTTATTGGCTTTGGAGAAAGGTTACTTAATTAGTGAGAAATTAGAGGGAAAGTTATTTTCCTCATACTTAATTAGTGAGGAATAATAGGGGAAGTACATTTATGGGGAGAGGAATTGTCCTCTCTCTACCCACATCTTTGTTGTGAAAACGAATATAGGATTGCACGGCGGAATATAAATGCAACAAACAATGAAAAAGCAAAATATAATTCGCAAACGTAGTATATCTAAAAGCAACAAGAATTCATACAAAGATTTACATGGTTCAGTAAAGTCTACATCTATGGGAGTAATCGGCAAAGGTTTCACTATGAAAAACAAAGTACACAATACAACGGTATTACAATAATCTTCTTCTGCTTCAATATACCCATAATGGCATATTTAACAACTCCACGGAGGCTTCCCCCCAAATACCCAACCGTTCTAATGTTCATACTCAAAATTTGAAGTCATCCTTGCAATCTCGAGTCAATTCGTCGATGAATAGGGTCTATTTGTCGACGATTAGGGTCCATTTGTCGACAATTTCTAAATGTCCAAATTTTATCTGCTCTCGGTATCTCCATTCATCGACGAATTAGGCATATTTGTCAACGACTTCTAAATGTCTGAATTTTATCTGCTCTCGGTATCTCAATTCGTCAACGAATTAGGTTTATTCGTCGATGAATGCCTGTTGCACTGCACCAATGACTTTACTTATGTTTTTCTTCCTTTGTTTATGCACTCCAACAAGTATAAGAGCCACAAAAACACAACAACCTCCACCTTGGCGATTATACGACCCTTAGGAGAACTTGAAAAACATATCTGATTGCTCCACCTTGACCTTAGAACGTTCGGTTGGGTTTATCTCCCTTCTAGCACTTGGAGACATGAAGTAAGTTCAAGCAATGCTTAAACTTTTCAGTAGTAATCGACTTCGTCAAAATATTCTCTACATTCTCAGATGTGTGAACCTTCTCCAATATAAGTTCACTTGAAGTAATCAACTCCTAGACCCTGTGGAACCTTACATCAATATGCTTGGTTCTACCATTGTACACTTAATTCTTTGCTAAGTAAATAGCACTCTAATTTTCACAATGCAGCTTAACCCCAACTTACTGTGTACCCAGCTCTTTGACCAAACCGATAAGCCATAAGGCTTCCTTTGCAGTTTTGGCAACTGTCATATATTCAGTTTCAGTTATAGACAATGCCACTAGGGATTGTACCATGAACCTCCAACATATAGGTTCCCCTACAAGGGTAAAGACATAACCCGTTGTAGACCTTCTATCATTCATATCCCCTACATAATCAGCATCAACAAACCCCATAACTGTTGGACTATCCTGTTGATTGTCGAACATGATACCATAACCCGATGTACTTCATAAGTATCTGAAAATCCATTTGACGGCTTCCCAATGCTTTCTACCCAGATTGAAAAGAAACTTACTCACCACACTCACTGCATGTGCTAAGTCTGGCCTTGTGCACTCCATGACATTCATTAAACTCTCCACAGCACTAGCACAGGGGACCTTTAACATGTCCTAGATATCATCATCCGTACTTGGGCAATCTATAGTAAACAATTTAAAATGACTCGCTAAAGGTGTACGTACCGGTTTTGCATCAGCCATGCTAAACCTCTCCAACACCTTCTCCACATAAACGCCCTGAAATAACCACAACCTCCCCGTTTTTTTGTCCCATCGAATCTCCATCCCAAGTATCTTCTTGGCTGGACCAAGATCTTTCATGTCAAATTCTTTTTACAATAGTTCCTTTAATTGATTTACCTCAGTTAAATTTTTACAAACTATTAACCGTCATCGACATACAACAACAAGAAAATAAAAGAACCACCATCAAGTTTGTTCACATACATGCAGCAGCCATACTCACATTTTTTGTAGTCAATCTTGATCATACAAGAATCAAATCTTTTGTATCACCTATAAAGAGATTTCTTCAACTTGGAAACTAAGTTTTCTTTCCTTAGTTCATTGAATCCCTTTGACTGTACCATATAAATATGTTCCTCCAAGTCACCATAAAGAAATTATGTCTTCACATCCATTTGTTCCAAATGCAGATCATAATGAGCTACTAACCCCAATACTATCCTGATAAAAGTGTGTCGGACCACAGGTGAAAAGATTTCAACATAGTCTATTCCCTTTTTCTGTGAGTACACTTTTACCACTAACCATGCCTTGAATTTTTCTTCTTCCTTTTTTGAAATTGCTTCCTTCTCCTATATACCCATTTGCATCCTATTGCCCTCTTCCTATATGGAAGCTCCACCAACTCCCAAGTTTGATTCTTATGCAACGATTTCATTTCCTTAATCATTACACCCATCCACCTATTTTTCTCCTGGTCGTGCATTGTCTCTTGAAATGTAGTTGGATCATTGCAACAGATAAGGAAAGCATAAGACACTAACTCTTCAAATCCATACCTTGGTGGTGGTTTGATAGTGCGTCTGGATCTTCGTATAGGAACATTGTTGACTTGCTGGTTTCTCAAGCTAGAACTCCCTGCAACCAAAGGACCAAGATAATTGTCGTTGACTTGAGCTTCTAACTCCACCTACACAACATGTTCATCTCTGCTCTAATTTTCTGGCTCTTGTTTCTGTTCATCACATTCTTGAGTACGTTTCACCATAGCTTTCTCATCGAAAACTACATCTCTACTGATCACCACTTGTTTGCCACTGGATCCCATAGCTTGAACCCCTTCACACCCTTTTGATATCCCAAAAAGATGCAATATCTAGACTTTGAGTCAAGCTTCGATCTTTCCTCACTAGACACGTGAACATAGGTTGAATAACTAAATACCTTCAATCCGGAATAATCTACTGTGTTTCCTATCCATACCTTTTCTGCCACTTTCTCCTCTAGTGATGCCCTTGGTGATCGGTTTATCAAGAAACAATTCATACAAATTGTCTCGACCTAGAAGTTCTTCAGTAGCCCTACATTAAGCCTAAGATACCAAGCTCTTTCAGCTTGAGTTCAGTTTATCCTTTCAGCCACACCATTTTACTGAGGTTTCTGGCGAACAGTGAAGTGTCTCTTAATGCCTTGCTGCTCACAAAACTCCATGAACCTAGAATCAGCGTACTCGGTCCCATTGTCTGACCTGAGACATTTGATTCTCCTCCCCGTCTAGTTTTTCACTTCAACCTTATACCTGACAAACGTATTAAACATGTGCCGCATGAAGTATACCAAGACTTTTCGTGAGTAATCGTCAACAAAACTCACATAATAAACATGTCCACCTCTTGATGCTACTCTAACCAGACCCCAAACATCGGAATGTATATAATCAAGAATACCTTCCATCTTGTAAATAATGGATTTGAATTTTGCCCCTTTTTTTTTCCCAATAACACAAATCTTGCAAAAATCCAGCTACATAGTTTCATACCTTTCAAGAGTTTCCTTTTGTGAAGTTCTTTCATACCATGTTCCCCTATATTCCCAAGATGCCTATGCCACAAGACAATTTCATCAAATTCCGTATCTACGGCTGCAGCTCCACCTACAATAGTAGTTCCTTGTAGTGTGTAAATATTCTCATCTTACTTTTGCCTTTTCATCACCATCAGAATGTCTTTCCATACTTTCATAACCCCACCTTCGGACTTGTAATTGAATCCATTACAATCCAAGGTGCTAAGTGAAATTAGACTCTTCTATAGCTCTGGTATGTGTTTTACATTACCCAAGGTTCACACAGCACCATCAAACATTTTAATTTTAATATTTCCAATGCCAATGATCTTACAAGAAACATCATTGTCCATAAGAACTGAACCTGAATTTACCAACATGTAAGTGATGAACCACTCCTTGTTTGGATTCATATGGTAAGAACATGCCAAGTCTAGAATCCATGAGTCCGTAAAGTGATCTGACCGGGGTGAAACTAAAAGTGCATCACCATCACTACAAACTAAATTTTCTTCTTGAACCATACTTGCTGATTTTGAAGTCCCTTCATGCTTTTAACCTTTTCCTTTCTTCCAATTCGGATACTCCGGTTTAACGTGCCCCTTTTTACCGTACTTATAACACCGGATATCCTTTTTCTTCTTGAATTGAGTACGAGATTTTTGACTCGATCCATTTTTGAATTTTCCTCTCCCACACTCATAGTTACCTTTCACCACAAGTCCTTCTCCGTGTGAGTTTTCATCACAAATTTCAGCCTTCGATGAAAACCCAACAAGGCACTTGTCACCTCTTCTAAATTAAGAGTCCATTTCCCCCATGTAAGAGTGGTAACTAAATTGTCATAAGTATGAGTTGCTGGCAAGGAATTTAGAAACATCAAAACCTTATCATCTTCTTCAAACTTAACATCAACACACATTAAATCATTTATGATTTGATTAAATGCATTGATGTGTTGATTTAAGTTTGAACCATCAACCATATTAAGCTAATAAAGACGTTGCCTAAGGAATAGTTTATTAGAAAGTGATTTGGAGATGTACCGACTTTCAAGATTTTGCCACAAAGCCGCTGGAGAATCCTCCTCCATCACATGATAGAGTACTTCATCAACCAAACATAAACGTATTGTGGAAACTACCTTTGCCTCCACTTCTCTCCAATTCGCCTCATCCATACCTTCTGGTTGAACACCATACAAGGTCTTCACAATTCCTTGTTACACAAGAAAATCCTTCACTCTCCTCTGCCACAAACTGAAGTTTCCAATTCCATCAAATTTGACAACGTCAAACCTTATAGAAGAAGTACCCAATGCCATGAAAACAACTCTCTGATACCAATTGTTTGTGAAAATGAATATGGGATTGCACAAAGGAATATAAATGTAGCAAATAATGAAGAACCAAAATATAATTCACACACACAGTATATCTAAAAGCAACAAGAATCCACACAAAGATTTACGTGGTTAAGCAAAGCCTACATCCACAAGAGCAATCGACAAAGGTTTCACTATGAAAAACAAAGTACACAATACAATGGTATTACAATCATCTTCTTCTACTTCAATATACCCAGAATGGCATATTTAACAACCCCACAGAGGCTCCCCTCCAAATACCCAAACCTTCTAACATTCATATTCAAAATTTGAAATCATCCTCACAACCTCGAGTCAATTTGTCGATGAATAGGGTCCATTCGTCGATGATTAGGGTTCATTCGTCAATGACTTATGAATGCTTGAATTTTATCTGCTCTCAATATTCTTCGACAACTTCTAAATGTTTGAATTTTATCTACTCTCGGTATCTCAATTCGTCGACAAATTAGGCCTATTTGTCGACGAATTCTTGCTGCACTGCACCAATGACTTCACATATGTTTTTCTTCCTTTGTTTATGCACTCCACAAAGTATAAGAGCCACAAAAATAAAGCAATCTTCCTTTTCATCAGATTTTCCTATAGGTTCTAATGAAGCAAATAAAATGGGTTAAGTGAGAGAAATAATTTCTACAAGCTTTCTTCAAGAATGAGATTTCATTATGGTTGATTCTGATATGTTTTATGAAACATTTATTTTCGTATAAAAGATAATTATGTGATTTTCATGATAGTTGAAGATTCCTATTTCAGTAAATTAAAGTTTTACAAGTGATATCGGAGCATGGTTGAAACTATTATGATTTCCTTCTAACGTAGAGATTGATTGCTTTAAAATTTTTTGATCTCGCTATTGTTTTATGTGCAATGTTTTGTGTTCATAATGTTCATTTGCTAATTCTAAAAATTCCTATGATGTTCCGGATTTAATGAAATCTTGATGAAAACATGTAGTGGCCATATTTATTGAGATTTTACATTATTGGAATATCATGATTCCGTGTAGATATTTATTAGCATGTGTCAGTTTGATTTCATATGAGTTGATTCCAAATTTGTTGGTTGCATAATGGTTTCATTTACTCACAATTCAAACTGTCGATTTATTGGCTTGAGTCTTGACATCCGTTTGCCATCTTCTTTGTTTTATTGGGCTCACTACTTTGTTTAAATGATTACTTTTTGGTGATCATTTGTTGGGTCATATGGTTTAATGCATGCAGACCATTTTTTATTATTATTTGATTTCTTTTGGGCCACTTACATGTTTTATGATAGTAAATTAGTAATGGTGGCTATGTTATGGGCTCACTTGTATTGGGTTAATAATTGCATTTATGCATGCATGGGTTGAACTGTTATGGGACAGATTTTACATGTAATTGAGAAAATTAATTGAGAATGCTAGTATAGGGTTTTGAACTCAGAACATAGTGTTCAAA
Source organism: Malania oleifera (assembly GCF_029873635.1). Lineage (NCBI taxonomy): Eukaryota > Viridiplantae > Streptophyta > Magnoliopsida > Santalales > Ximeniaceae > Malania > Malania oleifera. The sequence goes on along the minus strand of NC_080429.1, from coordinate 64,207,238 downwards.
ACAATGCATGCTTACTAATTAAGCTACTATCTTTCATGATAAAATTTTTATTCTGGGATATTATTTATCTATTTTGAATGTGGATAGGTTTTTGCTTGGTTATTTAGCAATCAATATTTATATTATTGTTAGCAATGTTGTCACCAAAGTGATCTTACTGGGAAAAGTTATAAATATTGAATTGAATTATGATTTTTCAAAATTATTATGGAATTATTATTTGATTATTATGGTTTGACCCAAAAGTGCACCATGTAACGACCTGATTTTTTTATGCAATATATATAAACACACGCACACAAACCATGTAACGACCTAATTTATATATATACCATAAAATTATACTACTCTGATACCCTAAATAAAATCTATATCGTCATCCCGATCCAAGTGGGGATCGGGAAGCCTAATCATCCATAAAATTTCCTATGCAACGGTAAATAAAAAGGCATACATCCACATTTACAATACCAGAGTTTCAGTATTCCCAATATATACATACAACATGAACATTCCCAAAAATCTTCCATCTGATCTCCTAGGAACCATTCAAAAATGCATCTTTCCCAAAAATACTCACCCTACATACAGGGGAGTACTGTAGTACCTCTACCTCCTAGCCTGATCTGCTGGTCTATCTAGTTCACCTGAAAAGTGATAAATTACTGAAATAAGACAACTGTTAATAAGACAAAATATGCAAGAACCAGTGTGTGGCAGATGAGTTTGAACAATTGTAATATCTTATTTAAAAGTATTATATGCTGTAAACAACTGAGTCTGAGAAAACACATATAAATAATACACCGTATAATTCACACTTATGTTGCTTAACATAAATTGTTACTGAATATTTTATTCAAGCATACTTTTAATATCCATAGATATGGCTGCTTTTCTGGAAATCTAGATACATAGTAATAATAACTGAGAAAACTTCCCTGAATAGATAACTGAAAGTTATGATTTAACCCCTCATGACAGAGTTGTGCGGCCTATTGGCGGGACTTAACACTAATTGGTCGACCAGGATAAGTCAACTCAACTCTGATAATCAGATCGGCCACCTCAACCCTAATTGATGGGGAGCCTATCTATAACAAAGGCACAATCGACTACTGAAAATCTACACACCATCTAAGATATATGGTTGCACTCTGAACTGAAATAGTAACGGTACCGTGCTCTGAAAACTGATCTGGTCCATAAGGGTCTGATACTATATATATAACTGATATATCTATATTACTGATTAACCATGATTCTGTTTAACTAAAATAACCATAACGCTGCAATAACTGATCTAAATAAATTGATATATCTGAATGTTATTGTTCTGTAATCTGAATATCATTATTTATTGAAATTGAATTTCATATTTCTATATAAGATGTAAAAATCATAATCTATATATATCATAATTCTGGCTAATACTGCATATCGTGCTTTTTGTATAAATTGTATAATCATGGTACTGAAAAAATTGAATATTTTATCTATGTAAATTACATAAATTCTGATAACATGCAAGCTGCATAAATTTTGTACTATACTAAAAATTTCTCACGGCGCACAATTAATTAAATAAAACACATATACTGAAATCTATAAAACTATATAATTTTCTTACTCTGAAAACACCCATAATCGTATATCATATTTTACTGGTAAGTATTTCTTAATCAGCTAGCATAGCATATTTCCCTTACCTATCTGGACTGGGAGGCTTGCCTCCAATTCAACTCTCACGCCCATGGCGTACCAACTTCAAAATCCTATAATTACATATTTACAAATTTCCTAGTAAAATGCTAAATTTCCCAAAAAATCATCACTCATATTTGCTGAAACTACCTATTCGTAATTTCCTAAACTATAATTTACCTGAACTCCCGGAAAAATATCTACTGGGGTCCTCAACCCATGCCTGCAGGTTCCCAAAAACACCCTAACCCTGAAAACATGACATCCTAACTTTACTCCACAAAACATCAGTATATCCTTATACAACACAAAATCTGGGCTCAGATAAACTTAGTAATACTAGAAATATCTAAATAATATACTTACCTTGATTTTGGGATGGTGCCCAAGTTGGCCTAACCAACAATTTACTTCGGCAGACTTATAGAGAATCTTCCCAAGATCAAAGTGGCGGCTTGCGATCATCGAACCAAGGAAAATCAGGGCCAGAAATCTTGATGGAAGTCAAAGAAACCGAGCGAGAGAGAGAAAATATGAAAAAAAAAAAAAATTTCCTCGATGAATCCTGATTTTTGCCTTATATATAGAGTCTTGTCCACGTGGCTTCATCAATGAGCCATGTCACCTCATCGATGAGGCCAAGAAGGAAGTTCGTCGATGAACTCATAACCTTCGTCGATGAACTTCAGGCCCTGAAATCTCCCCTCTCGGTATCTTTTTGTCGACGAGACATGTGTCCTCGTTTACGTGCCCAAGAAGGTTGTTCGTCGGCGAATGTTCTGCGTTCATCGACAAAACCCTACTGAGCCTCTCCTTGGAAAAATCATTTTTTCTCTTTTCTTTTATTATTTAATTGCTACAAATTTTCTAGGTCTCTACATTCTCCCCACCTTATAAATATTTCAACCTTGAAATTTTTTTTCTATTAAACACCATCCTCTGAGAAAATTGGCTACTTATTTTATTACTTACCCTCACTTATGGTGGAGGAATACCGTGGTTACAACTAGGGTTCTAGGAGATTACAGATATATACATAAAAATAAAATTATAGCAAAACCAAAATGTTATTTATCCTATAATCTAATATACAATTCATACCTTAATTATTCTGCACTAAAATAAATAATAGTAATTAATACTGTACCTCACTAAACAGGTGTGGATATTTCTGTATGATTCCCTCCTCAAGTTCCCACGAAACTTCCTCTATGGCATGATTCCTCTACAGGACTTTCACTAACTGAAATTTCTTGGTACACAATTGTAACACCCCGACCCTGAGGGGCCTGGGATATTAACTTTTTACTACTAATTTACAGCGGAAGCAAAATAAACTCAATTATTATTACACCAGAGCGCTAATTATCCATATTACAATCATTTATTTCAAAAGAAGAAAAATTACACAAGCATAAATATCTGACATCATACTAATATTTCTAAACAAATCTTTATTTTTCTATCGCCACCCGCATGCTTGCTAAGCCTGATTTTCAACATGCTCTTCAGAGTTATCTGAAATAAAAATATGATTGGAGTGAGACGACGCTCAGTAAGTAAATAAGATTATTATTAGTGTGTGGCCAAAATGAGTTTTTTAAAAAAATTTCGTAAAATAATATTTAATACTATAACTTCAAAATTTCTTTTAGAATAAATATAAATTTAAAAATTTCTACATAAAACTTTTGTCATCAATTACAACAGTAAAATTTTATAATTATATACTATAACTGTTAAATTAAACTTTTAACTTTAAAACTGTATAAACATTTAATGATAAACAAGCATATACTTTTCCTTATACGTTTTCCTTAAATCGTCATTTAAGCACCAAAATGATCATTTTCACATAAACTTACACTTTTCCTTCAAATCATCAGTAACTTTGTACACGTAATTAAATATGTATAAACATATATTATAAAAACCACCCTTAGGCCTGTTTTTCGTAAGTCATGTTTACCCCCATGACTGGGTTGTGCGGTCCAAAGACTGGACTTGGCTGGCTGGCCGACCAAACTAAATCAATGTACGTAAACTTTAAGTGAGATTTTCCTTATTAAGTCCTGGTCCGGAACTAGGTGTGCACTCAGGAGAAATCCACTAACATAAATAACCACTCTGTAAACAGTGTGGGTGCACTCTGATCCGTTTAAACTTTAAGCTGCGGTACCGAGCATCTGTAACTTTGAACTTTCGTTGCCATAAGGGGTTTTAAAATCATCTTATTATAATTTATGCAATTTAAAATAATATCGTGAAAATCTCATCTTTACACATATTTTCATAAAAAATGAAACGTAGAAATAAACTCATGCCACACAATTTTTGTGTTAAAAATATATATAATTTTATTTTTGACTAGAAAGAAATGCTGAAAATTTACCCAAGGGGATTAGAACATTTCTTAACCCAAAAATAGATGCAAGTATATTAAAGATAGAACTGATATAATTAAATACGCGTAAAAATAAACTCATGAAAATTTTATGGAACTAATTAACATAATTGAAATTTACTTATAAAATAAACTCGGGTATGAATTTTAAATAAAAAAAAAAACTAACATAATCAAAATTTACTTACCTTCTTCCTTACGAACACTGTAACTATCTCTAAGAAATGAGATCGGAAAGAGTGGGTGATTGAGAATTTATTCAAAAATTCTCTCTCCACCACAAATTCTTTCACTCACTAATCTTTCTCTTTCTTGAAAAATTGTTGTGAAAAATGAAGGTTGAGAGCTCCCTATTTATAGGAAAATTTTGGGGAAGAAATGAAATTTATAAAAGTGTGGGGAGATGAGTGGAATTATAATTTTTTTAAAATTAAAGAATGGGCAAAGTATGGGTTGAGTATGGGATGGGGATGGAGGCCATGTGGGAGTGCTTGCCACCATTCCCATTAAATAAATTTTTAATTAATCACTTACCTAATTAATTAGTCAATTAGTTAATTAATTATTTTATTCTTTTATTATTTTTCTTAATCATTATTATTATCATTGTTTGTACTTTTAAACTATTTTTAGTATTTATTTATTTTATTATTTATTTTTGAACAAAAATTAAATTTGAATTTTGAAAACTCATGTGGACCCCCACATGGTCTTGTGGGCCCCACACAACTTCGAGACTCGAATGGATCCTACGTAACTCGAATAACTCTTATACGATTTTATGCATCCTACATAGTTTTGAGACTCGTGTAAACCTCCATATGATTTCAGGACTCATGTGGGCCCCACACAATCTTGTGGGCCCCGCATAGGATACCTATATTATTATTATTTTATCATATATTTCTACAAATTATATCAGTCAAAACATTATTTTATGTACTTATTTACGTATATAAACAGTGTCTTGTGGCTCCGGGACTCATGTGGACCCCACATAGTCTTGTGGGCCCCACATATGATACCTATATTATTATCATCTTATTATGTATTTTTACAAATTATATCTGTCAAAACACTATTTTATGTATATATACTTATTTACGTGTACAAACAGTGTTTATCCTGTTTATCCTATGAAATTCCATTTTGACCAAGTCGACCTCCAGGGAGCGACTGAGCCGCAATGGTCTCTGAGCATTCGCTAAGACAAGGTCTTTCTTAGGCATCAAACATGGAATCAAGGATCTTACAGAAAAACACCTATGTATTGATATTAACTTAATGACCATTTTTATTATTTTATTATTATTGTACTTTAATTATATATATATTTTTGGGTCATCACAACAATTCCTGATCCTTTCTATCCAAGATCTGCACTGGTGTCTCCTCATATGCCAGTAAATCTTTGAGCTCTATCTCTACATAACTAATCACATGGGAAGGTTCTAGGACGTATCTCCTCAGCATGGAAATATAAAATATGTCGTGTATTCTAAGTAGGGTTGGTGGTAGAGCTAGCCTATAAGCAACTAACCCCACTCTCTCAAGTATCTCGAATGGGCCAATGTATCTAGGGCTCAACTTACCCTTCTTCCCAAATTTTATAATTCCTCTCAGTGAAGCTACCTTAAAAAATACCCGATCTCCCGCGTCAAACTCTAATTCTCGATGGTGCGTATCAACGTAACTTTTCTACCGACTCTGAGCTGCACTGATTCTATCTTTAATTATTCAGACTTTATCATACACTTACTGCACCAACTCCAGCCCCAAAACTCGCCTCTCTACTGTTTCATCCCAGTATAGTGGAGAACGGCACCCCTTACCATATAACACCTTGTAAGGTGCCATATCGATTCTGGCCTGATAGTTGTTATTATAGGCAAGCTCAACCAACGGCAAATACTAGGTCTAGCTACCCCCGAAATCTAACACGCAAGCTCATAGCATATCCTCAAGTATCTGAATCATCCTCTCTATCTGCCCATCAGTCTGAGGATGAAAATTTGTGTTGAATGCTAACTGTGACCCTATAGCTTCCTGAAAGCTCTTCCGAAACCGTGACGTAAATCAGGGGTCACGATCTGAGACTATGGATACCGGCACACCATGGAGGTGAAAACTATCTCCTGAATGTACAACTCTACTAGCCTATCCACAGAATAGTTGACTTTGATAGCAATGAAGTGAGCAGTCTTCGTATGTCGATCTATAACCACCCAAATAGAATTTTGTCCCTGTCACGCTAGCGATAGCCCTATTACAAAGTCCATAGAGACATGATCCCATTTCCACTCAGGGATGTAGAGTGACTTCAACTGCCCTGCGGGTGTCTGGTGCTCAGCCTTTATCTGCTAGCACATCAAACACTGCTTCATGAATTCAATAATCTCCTTCTCCATGCCGCTTCACTAGAAGGATTCCCATAAATCCTGATACATTTTGGTACTCCCAAGATGAATTGTGTACAAGGATCTGTGAGCCTCCTCCAATATAGTCATCTTGATCTTTACATCTACAGGAACACATAGTCTGGCACGGAACCTCAAAGCTCCATCCTCTGAAATATTGAACTCCTCCCCCTGTCCATCCTGTACTTTCTCTATCAGCTCTACTAACTCTACATCATTCCTCTAAGTGGCTTTAATCCTTTCCTGCATAGTAGGCAACAACACCAGATTAGCAATAAATTCCTAGTGATCACCCTTTACTATCTCTACCCCGAGTCTCTCCAAATCCATCTGGATCGGATGTTGAATCTCCACTGCCGACAACTCTGCCCCCACTGATTTCTGGCTCAATGCATCAGCCACGACATTTGCCTTCCTTGGGTGGTAGCTAATAGCGCAGTTATAATCTTTAATGAGCTTTAGCCACCTCCTCTGCCTCATATCCAACTCTCTTTGAGTGAAGAAATACTTCAAACTTTTATGGTCCGTGAAGATTTCATATTTTCCTTCATACAGATAATTCCTCTAGATCTTGAGAGCATACACCACCATAGTTAATTCTAAATCATACACAGGATAGTTCGTCTCATATTCTTTAAGTTGCCTAGATGCATGAGCAATAAATCTCCCGTGCTGCACCAACACGCACCCAAGTCCCCTCCGGGACACATCATTGTATATGAAAAAGCCATCCTCTCTTGATGGAATAGCTAACACCGGAGCAGTAATCAGTCGTTGTTTTAACTCCTAGAAGCTCTGCTCACACTCATCGGACCATTCAAACCTCGCATTCTTCCTCGTGAGTCGTGTCAAGGGACCTGATGATCTGGAAAAGCCATCTACAAAACGCCTGTAGTACCCTGCTAAACCAAGAAAACTCATAACCTCCTGAACTTTTCCCAACCTTGGCCAATCAACCACTACTTCTATCTTACCTGGATCAATTGATATGCTGTCGCCAGAGATCACATACCCTAGAAAGGTGACCTGCCTCAGCCAGAATTCACATTTCTTGAATTTTGTGTACAACTTTCTTTCTCTTAATATCTGCAATACCAGCCTCAAATGTTACTCATGTTCCCCAAAAATCTTTGAGTAGACCAATATATCATCTATAAAAGCCATAAAAAACTGGTCCATATACTGATGGAACACCCGATTCATCAGGTCTATGAATGCAGCCAGTGCATTAGTTAGACCAAACGGCATAACTAGAAACTCATAATGTCCAAACGTGGTCTTGAAAGTTGTCTTCGAACTGTCCTCCACTTTAACTTTCACCTGGTGATAACCTGACCAGAGGTCAATCTTGGAATAGACCTGGGTCCCCTTGAGTTGATCAAATAGATCGTCGATTCTGGGAAGAGGGTATTTATTCTTGATTGTCACTTTGTTTATTTCTTTATAATCAATACACATCCTCATGGTCCCATCCTTATTTTTCATGAACAAGATTGGCGCTCCCTAGGGCGACACACTGGGTTTGATAAAATATTTATCTTACAACACTTGTAGCTAGTCTTTCAATTCTTTCAATTCAATTGGAGCCATTTTGTAAGGCGCTTTAGATATTGGTGCCGTCCATGGAAGCAAATCAATTGTAAATCCTATCTCCCAATCTGGTGGTAAGCTAGGTAACTCCTCTAGAAAAACATCTGGAAACTCTCTAAGCATTGAAATGTCAGCCTGTTTTAGTTCTTCCTTTGGCAGCTTCTTTATATAGGCAACATATCCCTGGCAACCACGCTGAAGTATCCTCCTCGCCTAAATAGATGACACCAACTGTGGCGAGGTGCGCACACGCGACCCCACAAACCTGAATTCCTGCTCTCCCGGGGGTCTGAAGATCACCTCTTTCTAATAGCAATCAATGCTGGCATAATTAGCTACCATCCAATCCGTACCCAATATAACATCAAACCCCTGCATATCTAATACCACGAGGTCCACTAGTAATACCTTCTCCTAGATGCCCACTGGATAGTTTTTAAGTACCCTCATACACCTCACTACTGATCTAGTCGGCGTAGCGACAGACAACTCAATATCTAGAAATTGTGTCTCAATTGCAGAAAATTTTACATATCCCGATGACACAAACGAATGGGTAGCACCTAAGTCAAACAAAACAACAAATTTATATGGTAAATTAATAAGTGTACCTCTAATAACGTCTTCGACAGCCTCGGTGTCTCCCGGTGTCAAAGCATAAACCCTCACCAAAGCTGCTTTCCTCTACTGGCCTCCACGAGGTGCCTAATAACCACCCTGAAAAGGTTTGGGAGCTGATCCGTGGATTAGCAATCCTGGACATGCTCGTGCAATATGGTTGGGTCTCCCACAATGATAACAGACGTCTTTCCCTACTCGACACTCTCCCAGATGTTTCCGCATGTCTGACATGCAGGGTAGGTCTGCACACCCTGATTCTTGCGATATCCCATCATCTGCCTCTAACCTCCACTATGTCGGTCTCCTCTATATGGGCCCCAGTTAGAACAGATCTGAAAACCTGAGGAAATAGACCTCTTCTTTTGGCTCGATGTTCCTTCATCTCCTTGAATGCTTTCCTTTTCTATTGTGGCTTTATCTACTAACTCAGAGAAATCCTATACCTTAAAAACTACCACTTGTTTATAAATGTCCTGTCTCAAACCCCTCTCAAAAATCTTGGCCTTCTTAGCTTCATCTGGATAATATAAGGGCAAAAGAGCAACAAGTCGATGAATTTTGCTGCATACACCTAAATTGTCATCTGTCCCTGGGACAAATTCAGAAACTCCTATACTTTAGCCTCTTTGATAGTGGTGGGAAAATATCTATTGAAGAATATCTCTCTGAACCTGCTCTAGGTCATAGCCACCAGTATGGGTCTCTACTCCTCTAATAACCTTGTAGCTATCTACCACCTCTCGGCCTCACTAGTCAATTTATATGTAGCATACAGGACGCGCTGCTCATCGGTGCACTAGAGCACCGTCATAATTTTCTCGATCTCTTGCATCTAGTTCTTAGCAATTGCAGGATCAACTCCTCCTGTAAATGCTGGAGGATTCATCTTCATGAACTTTTCTATGGTACAACCTGGGCCTGTAGATGGACCTTCCTGTACCCTGGAGCTCCTAGTGATCTTAGCCATAACATGCTGAGCCATGTTACGCAAAATAGTGTCTAAATCATCTCCGCCTACCCTCAAGGGTCCTGCACCCTTATTACCACTAGCGTGGGCACTACTATTCCCCATCCTGAAAAGAAAATGAACATGGTTTAAGAACCGTATCTCTATACATATCTAATATATTTCATCAATCTGAAATCCTATATCTTCAATTAACTTATCATCCCTGATTTTAATTCGAGATTCAATCCTGCAACCTAGACACACAACCCAACAATAGTTTACTATGGCTTTCCTGAAATCGTCACCCCAGGAAAGACACAAAAACCACAATGGAAATCATGTACCCAGACTATAGAACAAAACCTCAAATCATTTTCCTATACTCAGGTATTGTTTCTGTTGTATTCTAAAGTCTACAAAACCTAACAACTTAGACTCTAATACCAAATTGTAACGACCTGATTTTTTATGCAATTTTTTTTATATATATACCATAAAATTATACTACTCTGATACCATGAATAAAATCTATAACATTATCCCGATCCAAGTGGGGATCGAGAAGCCTAATCATCCATAAAATTTTCTATGTAACGGTAAACAAAAAGGCATACATCCACATTTACAATACCAGAGTTTTAGTATTCCCAACATATACATACAACATGAACATTCCCAAAAATCTTTCATCTAATCTCCTAGGAACCATTCAAAAATGCATCTTTCCCAAAAATACTAACCCTACAGACAGGGCAATATTGTAGTTCCCCTACCTCCTAGCCTAATCTACTTGTCTATTTGGTTCACCTGAAAAGTGATAAATTACCAGGATGAGACAACTCTCAGTAAGACGAAATATGTTATAACCAGTGTGTGGTAAATAAGTTTGAATAACTGTAATATCTGATTTAAAAGTACTATATGTTGTAAACAATTAAGTCTGAGAAAACACATATAAATAATACACCGTATAACACACACCTATGTTGCTTAACATAAACTTTTTATGAATATTCTATTCAAACATACTTTTAATATCCATAAATATGACTGCTGTTTCTGGAAATCTAGATACATAGTAATAATAACTAAGAAAACTTCTCTGGATGGATAACTGAAAGTCATGATTTAACCCCTCATGATAGGGTTGTGCGGCTCGAAAGTGGGACTTAACACTGGTTGGCTGATCAGGATAAGTCAACTGAACTCTGATAGTCAAATTGGCCACCTCAACCCTAACTAACGGGGAGCCTGTTCACAACAAAAGCACGATCGATTGCTGAAAATCGTCATACTATTTGAGATATGTGGTTGCACTCTGAACTGAAATAGAAACGGTACCATACTGAGAAAACTGAATATTTTATCTATGTAAATTACAAAAATTCTGATAATATGAAAGATGCATAAATCTTGTACTATACTAAAAATTTCTCATGCCACACAATTAATTAAATAAAACAAAAATACTGAAATCTGTAAAACTATATAATTTTCTTACTCTTATAAACAACCATAATCATATATTATATTTTACTGCTAAGTATTTCTAAATCAGCTGGCATAGCATATTTTCCTTTCCTATCTAACTGGGAGGCTTGCCTCCAATTCAACTCTCACGCTCTCAGCGTACCAACCTCCAAATATTGTAATTACATATTTACAAATTCCCCAGTAAAACACTAAATTTCCCAGAAAAACATCACTCATATTTCCTGAACCTGCCTATTTGTAATTTTCTAAACTATAATTTACCTGAGCCCTTAGCAAAATATATGTTGGGGTCCCCAACCCATGCTTATAGGGTCCCAAAAACACCATAACCCTGAAATCATGACATCCTAACTTTACCCCAAAAAACATAAGTATATTCGCACACAACACAAAATCTGGGCTCTGATAAACCTACTAATACTGGAAATATCTAAATAATCTACTTTCCCTGATTTTGGGATGATGCTCAAGTTGGCCTAACCAACAATCTACTCTAGCAGACTTGTAGAAAATCTTCCCAAGATCAACGTGGCGGCTTCGAATCGTCAAACCAGGGAAAATCGAGGCCAGAAATCTAGAGAGAAATCAGAGAAACCGAGCTAAAGAGAGAAAATATAAAGAAATAAATAAATTTTCCTCGCTGAATCTCGATTTTGGCTTATATATAGAGTGTTGTCCATGTGGCTTCGTCAACGAGCCACGTCACCTCATCAACGAGGCCAAGAAGGAAGTTCGTCAGATGAAGCCACGTGGACAGCACTTTATATATAAAGAAATAAATAAATTTTCCTTGCTAAATCCCGATTTTGGCTTATATATAGAGTGCTATCCACGTGGCTTTGTCGACGAGCCACGTCACCTCATCGACGAGGCCAAGAAGGAAGTTTGTCGATGAACTCATAACCTTTGTCGATGAACTTCAGGCCCTAAAATCTCGCCTCTCGGTATCTTTTCATCGACGAGAACATGTCCTCGTCGACTTGCCCAAAAAGGATATTCGTCGACGAACGTTCTGCGTTCGTTGATGAAACCCTGCTGAGGCCCTCCTTGGAAAAATCCTTTTCTCTCTTTTCTTTTATTATTTAATTGCTATTAATTTTATAGGTCTCTACACACTAACTTTCAAGTAGTCATTAAATTAATTAGGGTAACTAACAGAATGATAGTGAGATTGGAATGGATGCCTAAAGGTAGCAAACCAATCAAACTTTGAAGGGTTATCAATTATGCCTAGGTACGTGAAAATCACCACTAAATTTGAATATTAGTATATTAAATTAGTTACCACAAAGATTGAACGCAATATTACTAATGGAAGTGATTTTCTCAAAGCATTAATGTTGTGATGATTTTATTGCAATGTCAGTTCCTATTTTGCTTCATTCGCTAGCTTCTTCTGTTCTGATCTTTAATGGAACTAATTTCTCTAACTGGAAAGAATAGATACAATTTCACATTGGTGTATTGGATCTTGTCTTAGCACTGGAAATTAACAAATCGGCTGCTATTACTGAAATAAGCAGTTCGGAGCAGCAAGCTTTGTCTAAGTCAAGGGAAAAATCGAATAGATTAAGCATCATGTTTATGCGGATGCGTATTGCGAACAACATTAAGTCAATGCTTCCTCAAATTGAAAATTCAAAGGAATATTTCAAGGCTATGGAAGATCGGTGTCGTTCAGCAGACAAGTTCCTTGGAGGCAAATTAATGGTTGAAGACCACCATGAAATTTGATGGTAGTTATAAAATGAATAAGCTTGTCCTTGAAATGACCAATCTAGTTGCCTAGCTCAAATCTCTAGGTATGAGTGTTGATAAAATTTTCCTTGTTCAGTTCATTCTAAATTCCTTGCCTACTCAGTATGGGTCATTTCAGATTCACTATAACACTATTTAGGAAAAGTATAATGTGAATGAATTTGCGAATCTGTTAATTCAAGAAGACACAAGGCTTAGGCAACAAGGAAAACATTCATTGGCAAGGATTAGGCAACAAGGACAACATTTAGTTAATGTTATAAGTCATGGATTTGGAAGCAAAGGAAAGAAATCATAGAAGAGTTTCAAGAAAGATCCATTGAAGGTTGCAGGACTTTTTCGTGTCAATGGGGCTCGCAAGAGGGAACATAATGGACCGAAATGATATTTCTAATCATGGATATATGCATTTACGAAAAAAATTACTCGAAACGTAGAGCTTGGTTCGAGAAGAAGGGTACGCTATTAGATTATGTATGTTTCAAATCAAATATGACACAAGTTCCTTCTAATACATGGTGGATTGACTCTAGTTCTACTATTCATGTTTCAAATTCGATGCAAGGTTACCTTTCAATCCAAAACATAAAGGAAAATGAGCATTTTATAATCTTGGGAAATGGAACTCAAGTACCAATTGTTTATGTTGGAACTTTACATTTGTTTTTAGATTCAGACCACTATTTGGACCTATTTGATACTTTTTATCTTCCTACAATTTCTAGAAATTTAATATCCTTGTCAATACTTGATTATGATGGTTATGCTTTGTATTTTGAACATAAGGGTTTTCGTTTGTTGAGAAATGACTCATTTGTTGGTTAATGAGAATTCTTCTTTCTTGTGGCATAAAATACTGGGTCATATATCTAGAGAAAGTATGGAGAGATTGGTAAAAGATGGGATTCTTTCAAATCTTAATTTTACTGAATTCAATGTATGTGTGCATTGCATTAAAGGAAAGCAAACCAAACATACAAAGAAAGGCGCCACAAGAAGTGAAAAACTTTTGGAGATTGTTCATACTAATATTTGTGGACCTTTTGACTCACCGTATTTTGGTGGAGAAAAGTACTTTATCACTTCCATTGATTATTTTTCACTTTACGGTTATGTCTATTTGTTGCATGAAAAGCCTCAAGTAATAAATGCTTTAAAGGCATATATTGCTTAAGTTGAGCAACAATTAGATAGAAAGGTGAAAATCATTCGATTAGATAAAGGTGGTGAATATTACAAAAGGTATGATGGAATAAGACAATGTCTAGGACCATTTGCTAAATTCCTAGAAGAGCATGGTATTTGTGCACAATACACAATGCCTAGTACGCCCAAGCAGAATGGTGTGGCTGAAAGGCATAATCAAACTCTTATGGAAATGGTTAAAAGTATGTTAAGTAACTCCTCAGTACCCATTTCATTGTGGATGGAGGCCCTTAAGACAGTTGTTTATTTACTTAATCGGGTTCTTAGCAAGCTAAGCAGTTCAAAAGACTCCTTTTGAATTGTGGACGGGAAGGAAACCGAGTTTGAGACACTTTCATATTTGGGGTTGTCTAGTAGAAGCTAGGATCTATGATCCACATAAAAAGAAGTGGATTTTAGAGCTGTAAGCGGGTATTTTATTGGTTACCCAGAGAGGTCCGAAGGGTATAGGTTCTACTGCCCTAACCATAGTACGAGAGTTATTGAAATCAAAAATGCCAGATTCCTTGAGAATGATGAAATTAGTGGGAGTGATGTATCATGTAATGTGGTCATTGTAGAAGTTCGGGTGCCTATCCCGATACTTATAACTTCGACAAAAATTGTTGTTTCTCCAGTTGTCGAACAGTATGACAACATTGAACAACAATCTAGTGATCAATCACTCCATAATGAGAATGTCACCAATGAACCAGTTACAAAACAATCACAAGGAATAGCATTAAGGAGATCTCAAAGAGAAATAAGATCAGCTATTTCAGATGATTATTTGGTATATCTGCAAGAATCTGATTATGATTTAGGGACAAGTAAAGATCCGGTTTCATTTTCACAAGCCATTGAAAGTAGTGATTCTGGAAAGTAAATCAACGCTATAAATGATAAGTTGAAATCAATAGAACAAAATGAAGTCTGGGACATCGTTGATTTTCTTGAAGGTTTTAAGACAATCAGGTGTAAGTGTGTCTTTAAGACCAAATGCGACTGCAATGGTAATATTGAATGACATAAAGCTAGAGTTGTCGCAAAAGGTTTCACTCAAAAGGGAGGTGTTGATTACAACGAGACGTTCTCTCCTGTATCGAAGGACTTTATTAGGATCATAATGGCTCTGGTGGCTCATTATGATTTGGAGTTACACCAAATAAACGTGAAAACTGCTTTTCTGAATGGGAATTTAGATGAAGAGGTTTATATGGATCAACCTAAAGGTTTCTTGATTAAAGGAAAGGAGCATATGGTATGCAAATTAAAAAAGTCAATTTATGAACTTAAACAAGCTTCCAGAAAATGGTATCTTAAGTTTAATGATATCATCACGACCTTTGGATTTAAGGAAAATACCGTTGATCGGTGTATATACCTAAAAGTCAGTGGGAGCAAGTTTATTTTCTTGATTCTATATGTTGACGATATATTGCTTGCCAGTAATGATCTTGGTTTACTGATTGAAACCATGAGATTTCTTTCTATGAATTTTGAAATGGATGATATGGGTGAGGCAACTTACGTGATAGGAATTGAAATATTTTGTGATAGATCATGTGGATTGTTAAGGTTGTCTCAAAAGGGATATATCGATAAAGTTCTTGAAAGATTTCATAAGGATAGATGTGCGGCCACTCCTACTCCTATTTGTAAAGGGAACAAGTTCAGTGAAAAGGATTTTCCACGGAATGCATTAGAAAAGAAAAGAATGGAAAATATTCCTTATGCATCTGTTGTTGGAAGCTTGATGTAAGCTCAAACTTGTACAAGACCGGACATTAGTTTTGTAGTTGGAATTCTTGGGAGATACCAAAGTAATCCTAGAATGTAGCATTGGAAAGCTGCAAAGAAGGTTTTAAGATACGTAAAGGGAACAAGACACTATATGTTAACGTATCAAAAGTCTGATCAGTTGGAGGTGGTTGGTTACTCCAACTCAGATTTTACTAGTTGTGTTGATAGTCGAAAGTCAACTTTTGGTTACTTGTTTCTATTAGCTGGAGGATCAATATCATGGAAAAGCACCAAACAGACTATAATAGTAGCATCTACTATGGAAGCTAAATTTGTGGCATGCTTTGAGGCTACAGTTCATGCTTTATGGTTGCGAAATTTTATCTCGGGACTTGGAATTGTGGACAGCATTGTCAGGCCGCTGAGTATTGTGATAATTTTGTGGCAGTTTTTTCTCCAAAAACGACTAATATTCAAATGGAACTGAGCACATGGAGCTCAAATATTTAGCCGTTAAGGAGGAAGTTCAGAAACAAATAGTATTTATAGACATATTAAGACGAAGCTCATGATTGTAGATCCTTTGACTCAAGGGTTAGCACCAAAGACATTTAATAAACATATTTATTGCATGGGCCTTTGTTGCAATCCCTGAGGTATGTTTGTGGATCTTTATGTTTTTTATTCAATAACATCTATAGAGATATCACTAATTGTGTTCTGACATTTTTCCTGCTTGCCATCAAGTACATAATTATAAGATGGATTATTGATGACAAGAATTGTTTTTGACAAAGACATTATGGGGACATTACAGTTATATCTCAAAATCCCTTTCCTAAGATGACATTTTGCCCTAAATTTTGATTGAACTTGTTAATAATGAACAAGTTGCCTAGTAACCTTTTCAATATCAAGTCATTATGAAGTTTAGGCTTGTATAGTGCGGGCAATTCATTTGAGGTGAGGAGGAATTTGCCAATTAGGTCAAGACTTTATTTTGGACCATGATGCATGCCAAGGGTATTGGCTAAAGAAATAGAGGAATTAGAAGACTCGAGAAATTTGACCAAATCACTTTTGTCAAAGATCACCCGTGAGGTATAAACTTGATATTTTATCCTTCATTATTTTTGCGTTGCTTTTTCTTTTTAGCAGTATTTCTTTTTTACAACTGGTGACTTTGTCCATTTTTTAAATGTTGCTCCGTTCCTTTCCAAGGAGCTATACTTTGCTTTTTCTTTCATATATTGAATACCTCAATGCTACCCCATGTGGGTGGTGGTCCTTCAACGGGCTATTAAGAAATGAATATTCATTAGCTCAAAGCATTAGCGAGGGATTTATCTATTTATTTTTCAGTTAACAAAATAATGGCTTGCCTTCAATTTGACAACACCTCAATTGAATTGCCACATGAAAAAAGGGTCCCAATACCCAAGGTTAATTTTGGTCAAATGAATTGTGGAAAAATATGACTTCAGAGTTCATTTAAGGCTCAACTGTCTAGTAAATGATACATTAATATACTAGTCGACCAAGGAGGGCCACATATCATATAGTCAAGACATAAAATGCTATAACCAAATGCACATATCATACATTAAGGATTTAACTAGCAAATGTAACGATCTTGGGCTTATAAGGACGGTTTGGACTCCAACTATGTGAGGCCTCTTTTATAGAACAAAACTGTGAGGCCAATGGACCAAAGTGGACAATACCTCACCAAATTTAGGCCTAAGACCATAACAGTCTTCGAAGATTATACCATAATCTTTCACCATCTCCTCTTTTTTGCTCCTTGTTTTTCTTCAACAAATGATTCCCTTCTAACTCCTTAAGTTTTCTCTAGTCATCGATATGATTCACTAGATTTAGTATGGAAAACCCTTCTTTTTCTTAATTGCCTTGTTGACCAAGTGTGCCCAATCTAATCATAACACTAAGTCATAAGCACTGGAAAAGTCAGTTTCCCCAAACCTGCATAAAGCATAAGCAAAGAAATACAACATTTGACAAATTGGTATATAAAATAAGGGGTAGAATAGAAGAAATTGTTGGAATTAGTGTATTCCCAAAATGGGGTGAATTGGAAATTTAAAATTATTACTTCCTAGGTATAACTAATCCAACAGTAGTATACCACAACCTAGGGTCTGTCTAAACACATACCAATTCAACAGATAAACTACTGAGTAGGTATAAGAGCAATTAAAGCAATCTCAATATATCAAACATTCAGAGCAATAAATATTAACATATAGGTGCAGAAAGTAAATTACGGAAAATAAAACTGACACCAAATATGTTCTGGGCTTGGCCAAAATTGCTTACGTCCCCGCCTCAAGCTCACAAGCAAGAGGATTCCACTAGTTGCTCACTTCACGGGTGGAGCGACACCGTTTACAACACCTTACTAGAATGGTGCACCTAGTTCTCTTAACCGGGTTTAAACCAGTCTAGTGCTCTCCTAACCGAGTTTGAGCAAGTCTGGGACTTTTCACAGGGCAAGTCTCCCTCTTCCGACCACATGTCAGGAATACAGTAGATAATTAAATTATTTTGTACAAACAAATGCTTCTAATACAAGTTGATGTTTACAACGATAAGCTCAATACACTCACGTATGATATGAAAATAAGTTCAATGTGAGAATGTGTTTTTCATAAAAATAATCTTTTAAATAAAGATGTGTATAATGAGTGTTCAAAAATTTTATGCCCAAATAAAACTTTTTCTCCAAAAATATTTCTCCAAATGAAGGGCTAGAGAGTCTAGGGTTATGGCTTAAAATATTTTTGCAAGCACAAGCACGTGAGCCTTTGAATCTTGCAAAGGATGTGCAAGATTCACAAGCAAAGAATGATTTACTCCCAATGATATTTATCAAATAAAATGTGTGGGAGAAACTATGGATTTACTCTCAAAAGATATGATTTGAAAAATGAATGCAAGATGAGAGTAAAAAAAAAATGCCAAAGATAAATAAAACACTCTCTTTGAAAATGATTTTCCAAATAAACAACTAAAAGAGAATGAAAAATCTAGCTTGAAGGTATAAAAATTTGAGAGAGTTTTTTGACTAATCACCATTCTAATTATGAGTTAAGAGGGGGTATATATAGAGTTGGGTGAAAATATGACCGTTGGGGATACAAGTGGTATTTTTGAAAATGTTTAACAAGGTTTAATGAAAAATAACCTTGTTTAACCTCGGTAAAAATCTGACCAACCCAAGAGGTTCGATCGACTGTATTAAAGGTTTGGTCGACCATATCACTAAGTTCGGTCGACCATGGCATTTTTGAACTAAGGTTTTGGTCGACTGTCTAAAGGCGATTACAATATAAAATTAGAATTCTACAAAAACTCAATATTGCTTCTACACAAGCTAGTGAGTACAATCGAAATCCTAACACATATTCATATGATAAAACTTGAAGCTCAGTATGTATGTAACGATGATATCGTTATATGAATGATATGCTTTACAAATCAATCCTTTAAATTGATATCACCCAAAAATGATTTTATAAATAAATGCTTTGGAGAAATGTAAGGTTCGATTACAAAATACTTTATGCAAGATTAGAAGATAAGATCCTTTCAAAAATAATCTTTGATAATGCGCAAATCTATATTCTTGCTATCAATAATCTGTAAAGTTGAATCTTTGAATAAATGTACGACTTTGAATATGGGAAAGATTTAAACACTATGTTTCAAAAAAAATATCCCTCAAGAATTTGTATTTAGAGGCTCTTAGGATTTGCAATCAAATACTTCTTACACTAATAAAATAGTCAATCTTTGAATGAAGAAATATTTAGAAACTTTCTTCAAGATTTTAGTTTTTAAACAAAAACTTTTCTCAAGTAGTGATCTTTCACAAAAGTATATATAAATAATAACTCAAGAATAAGTTTGGGAGAAGAAAAAATCTTTGAGAATAAGCAAACAATTAGTTTGATCACCAAACCTCAATACCCAAGTTGTTTGCACAAGATTTGCTGGAACTCCTTTTGAAAATCAACGTAGCCCAAGCTTAGATATGTAGTAAACGCTCTAAAATCGAAGACAAGAGCTTAGCAATGAATTCAACGATTTTTAGAGTTGTGTATACGTTCAAGGCTCCCAATCAAGTGCCAAAAGTGAGGCACTAGGGTTTAGAGGTTGTTTATATATGTAATCTCAGCCTTAGGATAAGTCCTGACCGTTGGATCAATTTGATCAAGTGAATAACTCATGTGTTTTCTTGCTAAAGTTCAGATTTTTAAAGTTCCCGCAAGTTCAGATGACTGAGCACTCGGGTTCAAACGTCTGATGTTCCTTAAAGCACTGAAAAATATAGTCTGGACACAAGGTCAGATGACTGAACTGTAAGTTCAGTCTTCTGAAGTCCCAATTCAGACGACTGAATTGAAAGTTCAGACATCTAAAGGTGTTCTGCCTATTCTGTGTTTCAAAATTAATCCTTTAGATGACTGAACTAATTCTTCAGTATTTTGAGGAAATTCTTTATTCTTCTACTCTTTTTAGTTCCATAGATTGTGCTAGGCTATATATATATATATATATACTTTAATCCTCGTGGCTTCCATGACTTCATCACCTTCCATACATGCTAAGTAGTGTTCCTGCTCACATTCTCAATGCACAGATCAAATACCAAATAATTTGTCATTATAAAAACAGGATTGGACTCATAGAATCAACACCTACAAAGTGCAAGATAAAGGACATTAAACACATTTTTGGATAACCATCCTCGTTGAAGTGTCGAATCTTGGTCCACATACATTGATAGCTTGGTGACTCCGCTCAGGATTTTAAATAGTTGGACCAAAGGATAAGCCCAAGATTGGTTAAACATCAAATTTAACATGGTCTTTGAATCTTCTATGGTTTCATTATTGGTTGCTTTTCATTAATAAGTGTATATGTTATGGTTTAAAGGGTAATATAACATGCACACACTCACAAGCTTTATTCCCAGGCTTGTCCTCTTAGGATTAGATAAGGATGGAATAGTATTCGCTCTCGTGAAACAATAGTTTATATATGAGCCCATGAAACATCCCGCTCAAATTGTATCCTTCCAAAACCTCTAAGGTGAAAGTTAGAGATTCAAGGGAAGAACATAATATTATTTCTTGGCCTTCTAAGCTTTATTGAATCTTATTGGTTTTTTTTTTTTTTTTTTTGAAGGATAACACAAGGTATAACCTTTTTAATCTTTCTGTGATGTTTATGGATTTTTTTTCTTGTTAAATACAAAGGATTAATTTAATTTTGAACACTAGATCATATCCTTGGATTTTTTTGCATGTTTGTATGAAGATTAACCTACAATCTCTCTATGGTTTGATGAAATTGTATGCATGAGCGAAGAAGGTATTATTTGAAGCATGGGTTATGCTTTTAAATAAATCGTGCTACGTACTGTGACACTATCATCTGCCTCTGAGTTAAATGCAGGAATTCTGCTGCCTTCGCACTCCGAACGATAGCAGGGAAATATTGCTCAAAGAACAATTCCTTAAATCAACTCCACGTCACTGGCACGGGATCAGGCCTCTACTCCTCAATAAGCTTTGCCAATCTCCACCATCATTTTGCCTCCCTAATCAATTTAAACGACGCAAATGACACCTTTTGTTCGTCTGTACATGAAAGCACCGCCAAAAATCTCTTCAACGTCTTGAACCCAATTTTCAGCCACAATTGGGTCAGCTCCTCCAGCAAAAGATGGAGGTTTCATCTATGTAAACTGCTCTATCGTGTAGCCATGATCCCCCGAGCTCCTAGCCATCTCAGCCATCACCTGCTAGGTGATGCTACGCAACATTGCATCTGAATCTCTACCCCCCATGCTAGAAGGTCTTGCTCCATCACCCCTAGCATTTGTACCACCGCTTCCTGGATCCATCCTAAAAAGACAAGTACATACTATAAGGACCCTATCTCCCATACAGACCTAATTTATTTCATCTAACTAAAATCTCATATTCACAATTTACTACCCTCCCTAATCTTAATTCAAAATCCAATCTCGTAACCTAGACACACGACTCGTCAATAGGTTACTATGGCTTTCCTGAAATCGTCACCCTAGGAAAGACACATAAACCACCATAAAAATCCTCTACCTAGACCACAAAACATAACCTCAAATCCTTTTCCTATATTCTGGTATTGTTTCCGCTGCACTCTAGGGTCTACAAAACCTAGAAACCTAGGCTCTGATACCAAACTGTCACGACCTGATTTTTCATGCAATTTTTTTTCCACTTAAACATATATAAAAATTTTCTCTCTATTACCTACTAAAAATATCTCAAACCCCAAGGAAGCACTGAGGAAACTCTGGTCACTTTACATTTCTACGCAACAATAAACATAAAACTATAGACTGTATTTACAATATCAGAAATCTAAAAAGTCCCAAAATTTACATTACAAAATACCCAGTGGCATCAATCAAAAATCCTGGGACCTACCCCAAACAACCAACACCAGGAAACACTCACCCTTCCAAAAAGGGCAGCGTAAGAACTTCTCAACCCGCGAGCTTGATCTGCTCGCCTAACTGGATCACCTAAAAAATGTTAAGTCACTAGGATGAGACAACACTCAGTAAGGGAAATATGTTATCACTAGTGTGTGGCCCATGAGTTGCACAATCAATATACTGATACAATACTGAAACTGTGAAACTGTTACTCTAGTATACTGTACAAATTACATACATTATAATTTTAAATACAATTGCATATCTGAGTTTTCTAGTTGCAAATAATTCTAGTATTATAATAAAACTGCTGCTGCACTGTAAATTTGTATATATATATAGAAACAACTATGACAATACCCTAGGAACTGAATGTCATGACTTAACCCCTCATGATAGGGTTGTGTGGCCTGTAGGCAGGACTTAACTCTGGTTGGCCTACCAGGTAAGTCAATCTAAAACTCTACCAATCAACAATCTCACCCACTGCAACCTCTCCAGGCACAATACTACTCTACCTCGTCAAACTGGCCACCTCAACCCAGTTCTCTGGGGAGACTGCAATCTCTCCAGGCATGGTAGACGAAATCCACACACTATCTAAGATATGTGGTTGCACTCTGATCTGAAATAACAATGGTACCGTGTTCTGCTGTCAGAATCTGACTAAATATTTCCTTAGGGTCTGATACTATTTAATACTGATATATATAATTATCTTACTATTTTTACCATGATTTTGAAATAACCATAACATCTTTAAACTGATCAACATAATCTGAATTTTTGACTGAATAACTGAGTGTTATGGTTCTGAAGTCATGGCATTCTAAATAATACTATGAATCATATTTTCTAAAAACTCCATATCAATATTTTCTACTAATAAACTATAAAACATGATATCTATAAAATTGTATAAATACTATACTAAACACTAATAAACTCATGCCACAAAATTGAGTAATTAAATCCCATGCTCTAAAATTTGCATCTCCTGATATAATAATAATAATAATATTTTGGAAAACTGAATAATATTACTCATATATATGTTTCTGGTAAACTTTCTAAAATTCCTAGCATAGCATATTTCCCTTACCTATCTGACTAGAAGGTTGGCCTCCACTCAACTCTCGCACCCTCGGTGTACAAACCCCAAAAACCTGCATTTACATGTACAAATTGTTGACCTTATAAGCCATAATCAGTTTTGATAATGACAAATAATTGTTGTATTTGATGGATGTTTGAGGATATGTGCAGGTATACAGTTGGCAAAACAAAATGACGGCATAAGAAGTAGAAGTTGAAAGCCCTGAAGACTTTATTTATGATGTATTTAAATTCATTATTCATTATGGGTCTATAATAGTAAATAGGATATGGGTTGTAATAATCATATGCATCACATGCATGATATAATAGGTAAGCTCAAAATGAAAAAGACCTAGAATGACCCTAGGACACTCATACATGCACAAATATATAAATATATATATATATATATATATGTTTATATGGATAGAGTGATCACATGAGGAAATAGAACTGAAATGCACTTAAAATGCACGTTCGGTCGATCATACTTCATGAGTATAAATCGACCGAACCAGTCATCAGGTCAACAATTTGACCACTGCACAGTCAATCGAACCCTGCCCAGTTTAAGTCACCAGGTCGACTAAACTCCCTCCAGGTCAAACATTTGACCATACGGTCGACCGCACCTGATGATTAAGCGAACCACCTAGTCGACTGAGTTCCCACGTGTGTTTGGCCATTCGCCCAGTCGACCGAATCACTTAGTTCAAATTCACACGGTCAACTGAACCACGCAGAAATGGAAAAATCGCCTTGGAACCCTTGTGTCTAGTCAACCGAACTTCTAGTTCAAATCTTACCTAATCGACCGAACTTGGACACTCGGTCAACCGAACCTCACCTTCAGTCGACCAATGCTCTCGGGTTGCCATATTATTTTTACCGCAGTTAGAACATTTAAACTGGGTTAATTGTTATTAAATTCACTTAATTTTTTTCAAAAATGTTCAGCGTATCCCCAAGGGCTATATTTTCTTCCATATCTATATATAGCCCCTCGTTTGCTAAAATTAAGCATGGTTTAGGTTTTATGATTAAAAAAATTCTTAGAAAATATTTTTGGCCAAAATTCTCATACTCCTATAATCCTTCAAACCTATAGCTAAAGATCTACCTCTTGTGCTTATCTATCTACTTAACTTGAAAGGTAGTATTTCTTATATCTCTTATATAGGTTATTCTCTCCCGTTTTCAAATGGTAAAGTATTGATTTTTGGAGAGATACCTAAGGTTTTTCTCATTATATTTCATTCATAAATATTTGATTGGGAAAAACCCTCGAGTGACTGAGAACCTTGTATCCTCATTACAAGTGTTCGTATGCTTGATTTGTGTTTTGATGAAAATATTTTGAGCAAGCGTGAAAACCTTATTATCTACTATGCTTATTACTTGAGAATTATTATTTGAGATATGTGTTAAGGTTATTAAGAGCCTTTGATTAATCTCATCACAAGCATATCGACTTGACTTCAAAAGCCTCACTCTCACATACACATATTGATATATATATATATATATATATATATATATATATATATATATATATATATTTGATTAAGTGTTAACACTTGAGTTAATGAAATCTCACTAGAGCTTAATATCCTATCATTTGTGAGTACATTATTTTGAGCATACTGGTACATATCAGCTTGTGTAAGAAACATTTCCTTGTACACAAAAATTGTTTATCAAATCTGTTGTATTCTAGACATGAGCCTGAAGAGGGAGACTATCCCTGTTAAATAGTCTCAGATTGGCTTAGACCCAGTTAGGAAAGCTAGGTGCGTCATCCTAGTAAGGCGTGTTGGTTGATGTTAGCCCCTCTAATTGACCTGGTTGTAATCGGCGCCGCTCCACCCGTTAAGTGAGCCATAGTGGAATCCTTGTGCCTGTGAGCCAAGGAAGGGACGTAGGCAATATTGACCGAACCCTGATAACATATCATGTGTCTATTTATATTCCACACTTTATACTTACTGCATGTGTATGTTATATTGTAAATGATGCACATGATTTAATTTCTGCATATCATTACCTGCGTAATTGGTGTATGATTAGAAAGACCCTACGTTGTGTTATACGACTATCTCGTTTAACCTAGGAGATAAATTTTAAAATTCCAATTCTCCCCCCTCTTGGAAATACACCAAAGCTAACAATTTGTATTAGAGCCTTGTTTCCTAGACTTAAACATTTTTTTGCAAAAAAAATCGCAATGGTTCAATTTGGAATATCCCCATTCAGAGAGGGACAATCACCTTCCAGTCATCTGTTATTTTGTGGTGTTAACTACACCCACTAGAAAATTCAAATGAGCATGTTTATAAAATCTATGAATTGGAGGACCTGGCATGTAATTGATAAGGGAATTTGTATGCCAAGAGAAAATGATATAAATTTGATGCATGCAAATTCACATGCCTTGAATGTACTTTATTGCTCCTTAAATTCTAACATCTTGCTTGAGATTATGGCATGTACGAATGCAAGAGAAATCTAGATTGAGCTGAAAAAGAGATATGGAGAGACCCAAGAAATGAAGGATGTCACTCAAAATGTTCCAAGCCACAATCATAATCAAACTGCATTGATAGATGATGAGGTATATGGTTCTGACTCTACATCTTTTACTGAATTATGCAACGAAGTATGTGGTGATTCACATTCTAAAGATTGTAATATATTGAGTGTTGAATCATCTGTTGAGAATGCATAAACTGTTTCATATGATGATTGCTATGACATACTATGTAATGGATCATGCATTGTTAATCGTGATAGTTCAATTGAGAATGCATGTAAAGGTTCTTGTGCTGAAGGTTGTGACACACCATTTGCTGATTCTTGTGATAATACTGAAGGCCAAGCTTGTAATGATTCATATAATAGTTATAATATATTTTATGATGAATCATCTTACGTCTCTATTGACATTATATGCATCGAATCATATGTTGGTTACTGTAGTAAATCAGGGGATGAATCATGTAATAAGTTTAATGATAAAAGCATGCCTTCCTGCAAATGAATAGAAAGTGACTTGAGTAAAGTGCACATGCTTTTAACCAAGATGTCTAAGTAGGAAAAGATCGGGAAAAGGGAAAATGAAAGTGTGGTAAAGCAATTAGAAAGCATAAAAGATTATCATGCCACCTTAGAAAAGAAAAAGGTCAAAAAGATTTTGAAATTCATCTAGTTGAAGGAAGAAACAAAAAATAATAAACCCTTAGGAATTAAGAGAAATAAATCATTGAAAAGGAGCTTGTACACCAAATCCCACAGTTGTAAAAATTCAGACATCTCTTCTAAACAAAATAAAACAAATGGGCATACCAGTTGGTATGTGCGTAACAGGTGCTTAGGACTCATTGGATCTGCCTATTTGTGTGATAGTACCAGAAGGTCAAATGAAATGTTGTGGATAATCTAGGTGGGTAGCTCCTCAGAGAGATAGAAGGGAGGAAATCGAACCGAGTCATAGGATAATGCTTTGTGAGGTAGATGTAACCTACAACTTAAAATGTTGTCTAGCTTGGAAAGCCTCAAAATCTATTCACCCTATGTTAAGAATTCATAAGCCATTCTTAAAGAGGAGTTGTCTCAAAATTGGGTCAAAATTGAAAAATTGGCCATGCTCAATCAACCAGCATCAAATGAACAGGACCTCTCGGTCGACCGTTGCATTGACTTTGACCATGCGGTCGACCGACCCATTTGAGTTGCACGAATTCGGTCGACCATTCCCATCGGTCTACCCTCGGTCAATTGAATTGAAAACCAAGCACCTGCTTTGGTTGACCACCCAATTCAGTTCAAGTTTCTTCTGGTCGACTGAACATGACTGGTTTGTGAAGAATTTGAAGGGACGGTCGACAAAACTTGTTCTTGGTTAACCGAACCTTACTGTCTATATATATTTTTCACGTTTAGAAGCTCAGTTTTCATTGAAAAATTTTAGAGCTCCTCCACTGCTTTTCTAAGTATCATCCTATATTCTTAAACCAGTACCAAACCCATCTCCTCCAACATTCATGGCTCATTCAGATGATCGTACCGAAGTTCGGGATATTGCGCACGCTGAGGACAACTGGTTCCGATCAGAACAA
Source organism: Malania oleifera (assembly GCF_029873635.1). Classification (NCBI taxonomy): domain Eukaryota; kingdom Viridiplantae; phylum Streptophyta; class Magnoliopsida; order Santalales; family Ximeniaceae; genus Malania; species Malania oleifera. The sequence continues at coordinate 64,179,646 of NC_080429.1, read as the reverse complement.
GCCAAAATCAGGTATGTGTGGGAGTTTCGCCCAAAGGAAGTTATTCTGGGTAAGATTCTAGACATTGAGTTTATGGAACAACATTTCAAGAATACTATGGATATGTTCTGTTATCAGGGGTGGAAGTCCTTTATTTCCTATCGGCCCAGTGGCCACTACCCCACTTATGTTAGGTTGTTCTATGCTAACTTAAGCAACGATGAGAATGGGTAATTCTCCAGGGTAGTGAGGACTGATATTAGATTTGATGCAGGATATTTATCTGATGTTCTAGATATTGATCTTGGTGACTTTGAATGCCCTGACTCAGTGACGTCCTAGATAAATGAACAGGACTTTACTATCGCCACCTTTGCTAATCTGACTATGTCTGATCCACTGGCCGCTAGTCAAAATCACCCACCACAGTATAGGCAATTTACCTTAGAGGCTAAAATTGTGCACCACCTGATTACATACAATATCCTGCTTAAGGCAGGATCTAGGGTGCATGTCTCCTTCCTAGACTATTTTGTCATGTGGTGTCGATTCGCACAAAAAAAGTTTGATTTAGCCAGCCTAATGATTTAGTGGATGATGGCTAAGACGATCGAGCATAGGATTATTATGCCATATAGGGGAATTTTGAACAAGTTATTCGGGGCAATGGGAGTTACCCGATCCAATGTAGCCGTGCTGAAGAGGAGAAGGATTGTAGATATGTTTTCCTCTGTCACTTTGAGACAAATGGGATATGAGCTAGTCAGCAACATATGGTTGCCATCTGGTGCGAGAGGTGCAACAGCTCAAGAGGAGACCCCACAAAAGTTACCACCGCAACCTATGCAGCCGAGAAATATTGATCTGATGGCTACCATCACCAGTCTTACTGACTCCTTTGGACAGTTCAGAGGTTCCATCCAGTCAGACCTTTAAGATTTAGCATCGTCATCTAGTGCACTTCGTGATGAGTTTAGATAGTTCTCGATCTATTCTGAGAACCGATTCATGGAGATGGAGAGGGTCATTGTGGTTAACTTCAGCGAATTGAATGACCGGATCCAGGAGATGCGGGATGAGAGAGATAGGATGATGATGGATTTTGACTTTGATGCGGGTGATGGTACTAATGGTGGTATAGATGGGGGCAAGATTTAGTCTTCAGAAGAGCATTATGCGGGATCAGGAATTACCTTTATGATTCATTATCCTTTATATTCTCTAGTCTGTACTTATAAAACAGCTTACATTAGTTTTTATTTTTTATTTTTTTCTTACATACTATACTCACACCTATTGTCCACTTTGGATTCTGCGGATAGTTGGGTCATTTGCTTTTTTTTATATCTGTCGGTATGTATTGATTTGGGGGAGCTGTGGTTGTCTATTTCTTAGGTGCCATATGTTCCCATGATCATGTCTTTGTGTACTCATGTATGTATATGCCTAGATGATACTTTTATGTTCTCTTTTTGGATATTCTGTGATAAACGACACATAAATCATTGTCTACTTGATTGCATGAGTAGCTTAGAATGCCTCCTACATGGCAGATGCAGTGGATGTGCAATTGCTTGCTGGTAGATAATTAGGTTCTCGAATGCCCTAAACTTTTGATATATTGGCTATTTGGGAGTCTTTTATGCAGGTTTATCTAGGAAATGTCCTATTTATGGATGGCATGTTGTCGAAATTTTGATGGACTTTTCCCAACATAAAACCTTGTCCAATGATGATTATAATAAAATTAAAAATTAAAATCTTTTTGAAAGGATGAGTGAAAACTCAATGAAAATTAAACTTCATCCTCACATAATCATTAGGTATTTAAGGAGCGTAGCTCCATCCCTAGAGAAAGAGCATAACAAATTCATATGCATCATGTTTTGACTTATTAAATATTGAGGCTCTTCTAAGAACCCTGATCATCATATCCCGAATGTTTTGATATGGATTGTTCTCGGTTATGTGCTTTATTTCATGCCTTAATGTATGTTTTCTGATGCATGTAAGATCTATAGGGATGATTATACTGATTGAATGGTAAAATGAATAAATCTAAATCCAGTATATTCATTTTAAAAGACTTAAAAATTGATTGCTTATACTTATTGGTATTCTTAATGAAATATTTATCCATCTGGTGTAAGCAGTTCATTTCATCTAAGCTATAATTCAAATTGATAAGGGGAGCTTCAAATAATTTTTAAAAGTCTAACAACTAAAATAACTGTTGATATCTTTTATTGGCTTAGACTTGATTAAGGCTTGCAATGCATAATTCTCATATCTACTGCATGCTGATGATTACACTAATATTTTTATCTTGATCATACTGGAACTGTTTGAGTTGCCTAATTATGGATAAACTATTAGGTCTTATAAACTTAAAACATGTCATTTTTATACAGGAATTTTTGGGAAATGTCTTATTTTCAAACGGCATGCTGTCGAAATTTTTAAAAATTCCCCACTTCTCTTGCATACAAATGATCATTACCTATTGCCTAAAGCTATAATTTTCATGGCCCTTTTTATTGTTGCCAAAAGGGGGAGATGAAAAGGCAGAAATTGGGTTGCACTTAAGAAAAATAATCTGCATTGACAAACTTATATATAATGCACATTATTAGGAGGAGCTTTCTAAGGCTATACCCATTTTTTGCATTATGTATTTGTCATCATCAAAAAGGGGGAGAATGTTGACCTTATAAACCACACCCAATTTTGATAATGACAAATACTTGTTCTATTTGATAGATGTTTGAGGATATGTGCAAGTATACAGTTGGAAAAACAAAATGATGACACAAGAAGTAGAAGTTGAAGGCCCTAAAGACTTTATTTGTGATGTATTTAAATTCATTATTCATTATAGGTCTGTAATAGTAAATAGGATCTGGGTTGTAATAATCATATGCATCAGATGCATGATATGATAAGTAAGCTCAAAATGAAAAATACCTAGAATGACCTTAGGACACTCATACATGATCAAATATATATATATATATATATATATATATATATATATATATGTTTATATTGATAGGGGGATCACATAAGGAAATAGAACCAAAATGCACTTAAAATGCATGTTCGATCGACCGTACTTCATGAGTATAAATATGTTGGTCGACTGAACCGGTCACCGGGTCAACAATTTAACCACTGCACGGTCGACCAAACCCTGCCAAGTTCAAGTCACCTGGTCAACCGAACTCCCTCTAAGTTAAACATTTGACCATACATTCGACCGCACCTGATGATTAAGCCAACCACCTAGTCGACCGAGTCCCCACGTGTGCTTGGCCAACCACCCGGTTGACCGAATCACTTAGTTCAAATTCACACGATCAACCGAACCGTGTGGAAATGGAAAAATCGCCTTGGAACCCTTGTGTCTGGTCAACCGAACTTCTAGTTCAAATCTTACCCGGTCAACCAAACTTGGACACTCAGTCAACCGAACCTCACCTTTGGTTGACCGGTGCTCTTGGGTTGCCATATTATTTTTACCGCGATTAAAACATTTAAACCGGGTTAATTGTTATTAAACTCACTTAATCTTTTTCAAAAATGTCTAGCGTAACCCCAACGACTATATTTTCTTCCATATTTATATATAGCCCCTCATTTGCTAAAATTAAGCATGGATTAGGTTTTATGATTAAGAAAATTCTTAGAAAATATTTTTGGCCAAAATCCTCATATTCCTATAATTCTTCAAACCTATAGCTAAAGATCTAGCTCTTGTGCTTATCTATCTACTTAACTTGAAAGGTAGTATTTCTTATATCTCATATATAGGTTATTCTCTCATGTTTTCAAATGGTTTCATGTACTATAATTCTTCAAATCTATAGCTAAAGATCGACCTCTTGTGCTTATCTATCTACTTAACTTGAAAGGTAGTATTTCTTATATCTCTTATATAGGTTATTCTCTCATGTTTTCAAATAGTTTCATGTATTGATTTTTGGTGAGATACCTAAGGTTTTTCCCATTATATTTCTTTCATAAATATTTGATTGGGAAAAACCCTCCAGTGACTGGGAACCTTGTATCCTCATTACAAGTGTTCGTATGCTTGATTTGTGCTTTGATGAAAATCTTTTGAGCAAGCATGAAAACCTTATTATCTATTGTGCTTATTACTTGAGAATTATTATTTGAGATATGTGTTAAGGTTATTAAGAGCCTTTAATTAATCTCATCACAAGCATATCGGCTTGACTTCAAAAGCCTCACTCTCACATACACACATTGATATATATATTTGATTGAAAGTTAACACTTGAGTTAATAAAATCTCACTAGAGCTTAATATCCTATCATTTGTGAGTACATTATTTTGAGCATACTGGTACATATCAGCTTGTGTAAGAAACATTTTCTTATACGCAAAAATTGTTTATCAAATCTGTTGTATTCCAGGCACGGGTCTGAAGAGGGAGACTAGCCCTGTTGAATAGTCCCGAATTGGCTTAGACCCGGTTAGGAAAGCTAGGTATGTCATCCTGGTAAGGCGTGTTGGTTGAGGTTAATCCCTCTAATTGACCTGGTTGTAACCGGTGCCGCTCCACCCGTTAAGTGAGCCATAGTGGAATCCTTGTGCCTGTGAGCCAAGGCAGGGATGTAGGCAGTATTGGCTGAACCCCGATAACATATCATGTGTCTATTTATATTTACACTTTATATTTACTGCACATGTATGTTATATTGTGAATGATGCATATGATTTAATTTCCACATATCATTACCTATGCAATTGGTGTATGATTAGAAAGACCCTAGGTTGTGTTATATGACTATCTTGTTTAACTTAGGAGATAAATTTTAAAATTCCAATTCACCTCCCCCTCTTAGGAATACACCAAAGCTAACACAAATTCTCTAGTAAATCAATACACCTATGTTTCTTGAGATTGCCAATTCATAATTTCTTGAACTGTAATTTACATGGGCGCCCAAACAGTTACTTACTAGTGTCCTCAACCCATGACTATAAGGGCCCAAAACGCCCTATTCTTGAAAATATGACACCCCAAATTTATTCAACAAAATACCAGTATATTCTCATGGTATACAAAATCTAGCCCCAAATAATACTGGTAATGCTAAAAATACCTAATTATTCACTTACCCAAATTTTAGGATGGTTCACAAACTGCTCAAATCGAATTTTCGCTCCAAGTAGGTTGTAGAGAATCTCTCCAAGATCATCGTGGTAGGTTTTGATCATCGAATCGGGGAGAGACGGAGCCGAAATCTTAAAGAGAAGTCAGAGAAACCGTTTTAGAGAGAGAGAAAATAGTTATAAAATGAATTTCTTGTCAAAAATTCGTTTTAGGGCTATATATAAAATGTTGTCCACGTGCCCTCGTCAACAAGCCACGTCACCTCGTCGACAAGCCACATCACCTCGTCGACAAGTCTAAGTTGTAGTCTCATCGACGAACGCCTACTCCTCATCAACGAGATTTAGGCCCTAAAAATGCCCTCTCGATAACTTCTTGTCGATGAGACACGCCTCCACGTTGACAATGTTGACGAGCCCAAGAAGACATTTCATCAACGAACGCAAAGCGTTCATCGGTGAGGCCTTGCTGCGACCCTCTTTAAAGTTCTTTTTCCCCCTCTTTTCTTTATTATTTAATTCCAATAATTATCCAGGTTATTACATTCTCCCCTCCTTATAAAATTTCGTTCTCGAAATTTACTATCTGTATACCAAATACCTATATTGAACTTTATCCATTAAAAAAAATAGGCTACTTATTTTATTACTTACCCTCACTTATGGCGAAGGAATACCATGGTTACATTCAAGGTCCTGGGAGATTACAAATATACTCATTAAATAAAATTCTCCCAAAACCAAAATATTACCTATCCTATAATCTAAAATATAACCATATATGTATCACTCTACACTAAACAACTTTGTCTTTATCTAAACAACACTGACTAATACTACAATTCATTAAATAAGTATGGATACTTCTGTCTAATTTCTTCTTCAAGCTCTCACGAAACTTCTTATATAGCATGGTTTCTCCACAAAACTTTCACCAGCTGAATTTCCTTGGTGCGCAATTCCTACGTCTTTCGGTCTAACATATGTACTGGTGCTTCCTCATAGGCTAGTGAATCTCTAAGCTCTATTTCTGCATAACTAATTATGTGGGACAGGTCTGAAACGTATTTCCTTAGCATAGCAACGTGGAACACGTCGTGTATTTCAGACAAAACTAGTGGCAAAGTTAGCATGTAGGCATCTGACCCCACTCTCTCTAGTATCTCAAAAGTGCCAATGTGCTTAGGGCTCAGCTTGCCTTTCTTCCCAAACCTCATAACCCCTTTCATAGGAGCTACCTTCAAGAATACCCAATCCCCCACATCAAATTCTAACTCTTGACAACGAATGTTTGTATAGATCTTCTGCCGACTTTGAGTTCTACTGATTATTTCTTTAATTAGTTGAACTTTATCATACGCCTGCTACACCATATCTAGACCCAAAACTTGCCTCTCCCCTACTTTATCCTAGAAAAAGGAGAACGACACCTCCTACCATACAGTGCCTCGTAAGGTGTCATGTCGATGCTGGTCTAATAGCTGTTATTGTAAGCAAACTCAACCAACGACATAAACTAGGTCCAGCTACCCCCAAAATCTAGCACGCATGCATGAAGCATATCCTCTAATGTTTGGATCGTCCTTTCAGTCTGACCATTCATCTGAGGGTGAAAAGCAATGTTGAATGCTAACTGTGTTCCCATAACCTCTTGAAAGTTTTTCCAAAATCGTGAAGTAAACCGAGGATCTCGGTCTGAGACTATGGATACTGGCGCACCATGGTCGTGAACTATTTCTTGAACATATATTTCTACCAATCTGTCTATAGAATAGATGACTTTAATAAAGATGAAGTGAGCAGTCTTCATCAGACGATCAACGATCACCCAAATAGCATTCAACCCCTGTCGCACTAGTGGTAACCCAGTAACAAAATCCATAGAGACGTGATCCCATTTCCACTTTGGAATGAAGAGTGGCTGCAACTGTCCCGCAGTTCTTTGGTACTTAGCCTTTATCTGCTGGTACGTCAAACACTACTTAACAAATTCAGCAATATCCTTCTTCATGCCGCTCCACCAAAAGGATTCCCATATATCTCGATACATTTTAGTACTACCTAGGTGTACGATGTATAGGGATTTGTGAGTCTCCTCCAACATAGTTCTCCTGATCTCGGCATCTGCAGCAACACATAATCTGGAACGGAACCGCAGGGTTCCATAATCTAATATACTGAAATCATCCTCCTATCCGTCTTGCACCTTCTCTATCAAGTCCGCTAACTCTGGGTCAAAATTCTGGCCAACTTTAATCCTTTCTTACAACGTATGCTGAATCACTAGGTTAGCAATGAATAACTGGTGATCATCCTCTATCAAATCCACACATAATCTCTCCAAATCCATCAGAATAGGGTGTTGAATCTCTATTGCCGATAATTCTGCTCCCACTGACTTTCAGCTCAATGCATCAACCACCACATTCGCTTTCCCTAGATGGTAGCCAATAGTGTAGTCATAATCTTTAATAAGTTCCAGCCACCTTCTTTCCCTCATATTTAACTCTTTCTAAGTGAAGTAATATTTTAAACTTTTGTGGTCCGTAAAGATTTGACATTTCCCTCCATATAGAGAATGTCTGTAAATCTTGAGAGTGTACACCACTGCAACTAGCTCCAAATCATGCACAGGATAAATTTTCTCATATTCTTTAAGCTGCCTAGAAGCATATGCGATAACCCTACCGTGCTGCATTAATACGCACCCAAGTACCTTCAGGGACGCATCACTGTATATCACGAACCTGTCCTCTCCTGATGGAATAGCTAACACTTGGGCGGTGACCAACCGCTGCTTCAATTCCTGAAAGCTCTGTTAACAGTCATTGGTCCATTCAAACCTAACATTTTTCCTCGTGAGTTGCGTCAGCAAACCCGATAATCTGGAGAAACTGTTAACAAAGCACCGGTAGTAACCTGCCAAACCCAGAAAACTTCTAACCTCTTGAACATTCCTTAGCCTCACCCAACTCACCACTACCTCTATCTTACTCGGTTCAATTGATATGCAGTCCCTGGAGATCACATGGTCGAGAAACGTAACCTGCCTTAACCAAAATTCACATTTCGTGAATTTTGCGTGCAACTTTCTTTCTCTCAATGTCTGCAACACTAGTTAAGTGATGCTCGTGCTTCTAAAAAATCCTTGAGTAGACCAGTATATCGTCAATGAATATTACAACAAACTGGTCCAAGTACTGATGAAACACCTGATTCATTAAATCCATAAATACTGCTAGTGCGTTAGTCAACCAAAATGGCATCACCAGAAACTCTTAATGCCCATATCTAGTTCGAAATGCCTTCTTCAAAATGTCTTCTGCCCTAACTTTCACCTGATGGTAATCCAATTGAAGGTTAATTTTAGAATAGGCATGGGTCCCCTGGAGCTGATAAAAAAAATCGTCGATCCTACGAAGAGGATATTTATTCTTGACTGTCAGTTTATTTATTTCCCTATAATCTATGCACATCCTCATGGTCTCATTTTTCTTCTTCACAAATAGAACTAGTGCTCCCCAAGGCAACACACTGGGCCTGATAAATCCTATATCTAGTAATTCTTGCAATTGATCTTTCAGTTCTTTTAACTCAGCTAGAGCCATTCGGAAGGTGCTTTAGATACCGGTGCTGACCCCGATAGAAGATCCACAGTGAACTCAATTTCATGGTTTAGTGGTAAATTAGGTAATTCTTTTGGAAAACCATCTGAAAATTCTCTGACCATAGGAATATCTACTTGTTTCAGTTATTATTTTGGCAATTCTTTTATGTAGGCAACAAATCCCGGGCAACCATCTTGAATCAGTTTCCTCACCTGAATAGCTGACACAAACCGTGGCAGAGCACACACACGTGAACCAATAAATCTCTATTCTTGTTCACCAGGGGGTCTAAAAATTACTTCTTTCAAATGACAGTCAATACTAGCATGATTAACTGCCAACCAATCTATACCCAAAATTACATCAAACCTCTACATGTCTAATATCACAAGATCAGCTGGCAGTACTTTTCCCTGAATGGCCACTAGAAAATCCTTAAGTACCTTTTTACACCTCACTACTAATCTAGTTGGTGTAGCTACAGGAAAATTGACATCTAACAAAAGTGTCTCATACCCAGTCAATTTAGCATACCCCGACGAAATAAAAGAATGGGTGACACTTGTGTCAAACAAAACAACAGCTTTATACGAAAAAGTGGTAAAGGTACTTCTGACTACATCTCCAACTGCCTCGGCGTCACCCAGCGTCAACGCATAGACCCTCGCTGGTGCAGTATTTTTCTACTGGCCTCCATAGGGCGCTTGATAACCATCACGAAATGGTCTGGGAGCTGGTGCATGGGCCAGCAATCCCTGACATAACCAAGACCTATGCCCGGGTCTCCCACAATGATAACAGACATCCTCTCCCATACTACATTCACCTAGATGCCTTCGGCCAAATCTAGGACAAATAGGAATAGTCCGTCCACCCTAAGGACCACTACGCTCCATCATTTGTCCCTAACTACCTCTATATCGGTCTCCCCTCCATGGCCCCTAGCTAGAACCCACCTAGAAATCCTAAGGCATGGGCCTCTTTCTCTGACACTCAGCTGCGGCACCCCACTGCATACCACTCTCAATAACGGCAGCTCTATCCACCACCTCCGCAAACGTTTGAGCCCAAAAACTGATGACTTGCTCAAACAAAGTCTACCCCAGACCTTCCTAAAATTTCCTTGCTTTATTCTCCTCGTCTGGTACCAAGTGTGGGGCAAATCGAGACAACTCAATAAATCATGCTGCATACTGTGACACTGTCATCTACCCTTGAGCTAAATGCAGGAATTCTGCTTCCTTCACGCTCTGAACGATAGTAGGGAAATATAGCTCGAAGAACAATTCCTTGAATTGACTCCACGTCACTATCACAAGATCAGGCCTCTACTCCTCAATAAGCTTTGCCAATCTCCACCATCGTTTTGCCTCCCCTGTTAATTTAAACAACGCAAATGACACCTTCTGTTCGTTTGTACATGAAAGCACCACCAAAATCTCCTCAATATCTTGAACCCAATTTTCAGCCACAATTGGGTTAGCTCCTCTAGCAAAAGATGGGGGTTTCATCCATGTAAACTTCTCGAACATGCAGCCACGATCCCCCGAGCTCTTAGCCATCTCATCCATCACCTGCTGGGTGATGCTGCGCAACACTGCATCTCAATCTCTATCCCCTATGCTAGAAGGTCCTGCTCCGTCACCCCCAGCATTTGTACCACTGCTTCCTGGGTCCATCTTGAAAATACAAGTACATACTATAAGAACCCTATCTCCCATACAGACCTAATTTATTTCATCTAATTAAAATCTCATATTCACAATTTACTACCCTCCCTGATCTTAATTCAAAATCCAATCCCGCAACTTAGACACACGACTCGTCAATAGTTTACTATGACTTTGTTGAAATTTTCACCTTAAGAAAGACACAAAAACCACCATGAAAATCATGTACCCAAACCACAGAACATAACCTCAAATCCTTTTCCTATATTCTAGTATTGTTTCCGCTGCACTCTAAGGTCTACAGAACCTAGCAACCTAGGCTCTGATACCAAATTGTAACGACCTGATTTTTCATGCAATTTTTTTCCATTTAAACATATATAAAAATTTTCTCTCTATTACCTACTAAAAACATCTGAGGCCCCATGGAAGCACTGAGGAAACTCTGTTCAAATTACATTTCTAGGCAGCGGTAAACATAAAACTGTAGACTGTATTTACAATACCAAAAATCTAAAAAAGTCCTAAAATATACATCACAAAATACCCAATGACATCAATCAAAAATCCTGGGATCTACCCCAAACAACCAACACCCAGGAAACACTCACCCTTCCAAAAAGGGCAGCATAAAAACTTCTCTACCCGCGAGCCTGATCTGCTCGCTTAGCTGGATCACCTAAAAAATGTTAAGTCACCAGGATGAGACAACGCTCAGTAAGAGGAAATATGTTATCACCAGTGTATGGCCCATGAGTTACACAATCAATATACTGATACAATACTGAAACTGTTAGTCTAGTATACTTTACAGATTACATACATTATAATTTAAAATACAATTGTATATTTGAGTTTTCTAGTTGCACATAATTCTAGTATTATAATAAAATTGCTTTTGCACTGTAAATCTGTATATATATAGAAACAAATATGATAATACCCTAGGAACTGAATGTCATGATTTAACCCCTTATGACAGGGTTGTGTGGCCCGTATGCAGGACTTAACTCTGGTTGGCCTACCAAGTAAGTCAATCTAAAACTCTACCAATCAACAATCTCGCCCACTGCAACCTCTCCGGGCACGATACTACTCTACCTCATCAAACCAGCCACCTCAACCCAATTCTATGGGGAGACTGCAATCTCTCCAGGCACGGTAGACGAAATCCACACACTATCTAAGATATGTGGTTGCACTCTGATATGAAATAACAACGGTACCGTGTTCTGCTATCAGAATCTGACTGAATATTTCCTCAGAGTCTAATACGATTTAGTACTGATATATATCATTATCTTACTGTTTACCATGATTTTGAAATAACCATAACATCTTTAAACTGATCAGCATAATCTAAATTTCTAACTGAATAACTGAGTGTTATGTTTCTGAAGCCATGACATTCTTAATCATACTATAAATCATATTTTCTGAAAACTGCATATCAATATTTTCTGCTAATAAACTATAAAACATGATATTTGTAAAAATGTATAAATACTATACTAAGCTGTAATAAACTCATGCCACATAATTGAGTAATTAAATCCCATGCTCTAAAATTTGCATCTCCTGATGTAATAATAATAATATTTTGGAAAACTGAATAATATTACTAATATATACATAAAATTCCTAACATAGCATATTTCTCTTACCTATTTGACTAGGAAGTTGGCCTCCACTCAACTCTCGCACCCTCGATGTACCAATCCCAAAAACCTGCATTTACATATACAAATTCTCTAGTAAATCAATAAACCTATATTTTCTGAGATTGCCTATTCATAATTTCTTGAACTGTAATTTACATGGGCTCCCGAACAGATACTTGCTGGGGTCCTCAACCCATGACTATAGTGGCCCAAAACACCTTATTCTTGAAAATATGACACCCCAAATTTATTTCACAAGACACCAGTATATTCTCATGGTATACAAAATCTGGCCCCAAATAATACTGATAATACTTAAAATACCTAAAAATTCACTTACCCAAATTTTAGGATGGTTCCCAAACTGCTCAAGTCGAATTTTCGCTTCAGCTAGGTTGTAGAGAATCTCCTTAGGATCATCGTGGTAGCTTTTGATCATCAAACCAAGGAGAGATGGAGCTGAAATCTTAGAGAGAATTCAGAGAAACCATTTTAGAGAGAGAGAAAGAGAGAGAGAGAGAGAGAGAGAGAGAGAGAGAGAGAGAGAGAGAGAGAGAGAGAAAAGAGTTATAAAATGAATTTCCCGTCAAAAGTTTGTTTTAGGGCTATATATAAAATATTGTCCACGTGACCTCGTCGACGAGCCACGTCATCTCGTCGACGAGTCTAGGTTGTAGTCTTGTCAATGAATGTCTACTCCTCGTTGACGAGATTCAGGCCCTGAAAATGCCCTCTCGGCAACTTCTTGTCGATGAGACACGCATCCATGTTGATGAGCCTAAGAAGACTTTTTGTCGATGAACGCCTGTGACCCCCTTTAAAAATAATTTTCCCCCTAATTTTTTTATTATTTAATTCCAATAATTATCAGGGTTATTACAGTTACTGCCCATATCAACAAGGTGCACATTTTTTTTCAGGAGCCTTCCTATAAAAACTCCACAGTTAAGCATGTTTGGCCTGGAGTAATCTTGGGATGGGTGACCTTCTAGGAAGTTTTCTCAAGAAGTGTGTGAGTGAGGACAAAATACACTGAAAATGACATGTGTTGGTCTGTGGGACCAGTCATTAGTCCGATAAGGCCCGCCCCTCTATTGTCTGGTTTAGGTGGAGGAGGAGAGACGCAGTGCTCCCTGACAAACTCAGGTTGGGGCGTTGTAGACCAGGTCACAAGATGCAGACTCCAAGGTTCAGACTAAAGACAAAATACTGCAAGGTTCGACCAAGTGCTCGACCAGGGAGACCTTGAGGGGCGACCAAGTCGAGTTCTTGAGCTGAATTAAAGATTGAGATACTGCAAGTCTCGACCAGCAGCTCAACCATCAAGACCCATTGGCACGACTAAGTAGAAGATGCTGAAGTTTAAATTCCTTATTTCCCACGAGCCTCGACCAATGCGCGACGAAGGGAAAGCATGGGTGCAACTTGGTCGACAGCGACGATCTTTTGTGCGAGATTTGCTGCAAACTTTCCTATTTTGAAATTCAAACCTTGTATGCCCTAATGGGTATAAATATTAGCTTCGAAGATGTTCTTAGGGTTCCTCTTTGGCCTCTTTTGGGTTAGTGAAGAACTAAAACATCATTGAGAGGCAAGTAGATTAGATTTACTACTTTGATTTACATTCTTATACTAAGTAGATAGATGATCATTTGGTTGTAGCTCAAGTCGTTAGTGACAGACGGTTTGAATGTAATGGAATGATCTTTTACATGATTTCATCTTTACTACTTTCCTTTTCTTGCTTTCATTTACATGCTTTCCTTTACTGCTTTCTTTTACTTTCATGCACTTTTAATGCTTGGATTGTGATCTTAGGGATAGGATAACGCTACTATCAATTCAATTAGATATACATAGTAGGCTATGGATACTGAAAAAGTTTTTTGTGATCATTGAGATAGGGCATACTCTGGTTCCCGATCGTGCTCCATACGATTGGTGCACCCTTAGTACCCTATGCTCTCGAATGGCTCCTTTTACTATCTAGCCTAATACAGATAGTTAACCAAACGTAGTTTACGCACACGACATTCTAAGTCAGATTCATGAACTGAGCATTGCTTTGTAGGAGTAGAGTTAAAATAAAATTTACATGCTTTCACTAGGTTGTTAGAAAAAAAAATCAAAATCTCTCATTTTCACTTTCTTTTACACAAAGTTTTAATAAACTAGATTGGAAGTGGTTGATAACTGCGCTTGAGTCCCTGTGGATTGATACTCGATTTTCTCACTTTCTATAGAACTTGGGATTAGTTAGGTCTTATAAATTGTATTTTTAGTAGTTGAGGACCCAAGCCTTGGCTAGCTTACCAAATAATCATGTTAAGGTTTTGGAAAAGTGGAGCTAAATTCAGCTTGGTTACTTTTTTTAACTTATTTTTTTCTTATTTTTTCTTTATTTATTACTTTATAAATATTTTAAAAGATAAGAATGGCATATGAAAATTATCTTAAAATTATTAGTTATTATTATTATTATTATTGCTATTTTGATTTTTTTGTGCCTTAAATTTTCATAAAAAATAAAAATAATTGAAGAAAATTGACAAATTCTATGGTTGATTTTTGGATTCTAGGGTTTTCTTGTGTGCTTTAACATATTAGGATTTTTTATTTTTCCAATAAAGAAATAAAAAATTAAGAAGGAAACGTTTCCTTTTGTACATAAAGAGTTTATCTGCTGTATTTCCTTTCTTTCTTTCTTTCTTTCTTATTTTAATAAGATTAGAAACTTGTGATTCAGGAAACTTGTATTTTGACTTTACGTGGTTGTGTCTTTTATCTTATGGTAACTTGATATTAAGTTCCTTATTTTCATTATTTTAAAATTCATAAAAATCATAAAAATTAATAAATAAAAAAATAAAATTGCTTGTTGTTGTACATAAAGCATTGTCTTTCTTCTTTGAAGAGTTTGATATTATTTATCTTGAATTGCTTTGATGAAATCTTGGATTTAGGCTAATGGAAGTTCAGTTTCCTTAATTATTATACTTTTCTTATTTAGCTATATAAGTATTTGATAAGTTTTAGTGTTCTTATGTCCTTTTACTCTACATTCCTTATTGCTTAGGTAAGCATTGAATTTAAATATTACTTTTCTTATTTTCATCATCATAATTTCTTTAATTAGTGTAATCAATTTAATAAAAAATGATTTGAAATAATCCGTTGATGAAGCTTGGAAGTAGTGTGATAACATTCTTCCTGATATTCTTGAGGTGAGAGAAGTCTTGTGATTTTGATGGGATACTCGATAGTTATAAGGTAGAAAAATATTTAAAGGAAAGATAATCTAAAATTTAATGAAAAATTAAAATCCTTGCTTGATTAATGTTTAAACATTCCAAAGCTATCATGATTAAGTGTTCTTAGCTTGGAGTAATCTTGGGATGAGTGACCTTTTAGGAAGTTTTCTGAGGAAGTGTGTGAGTAAGGACAAAACATACTGAAAATAACATGTGTTGGTCTGTGGGGCCAGTTGTTAGTCCGATAAGGCTCGCCCTTTGTTGTCTGGTCCAGGTGGAGGAGGAGAGATGTAGTGCTCCCTGACAGACCTAGGTTGAGGCGTTACAAATGGTATTAATGCAATTACCCAACCGGAAGTGTGATGAGATTCACATCGCCTGGGTTTGGAAATGTGGGTTCGCAACAAGGACGTTGCGTTCTGTAAGTGGGAGAGAATGTGATACTCTGTGGAAGAAAGGTTTAAAAAGGATTTAATGTTACTACTCATATCAATAAGGTGCACATTTCTTTTTGGGAGCCTTCCCATAAGAACTCCACGGTTAAGCGTGCTTGACTTGGAATAATCTTGGGATAGGTGACCTTCTGGGAAGTTTTCGGAGGAAGTGTCTGAGTGAGGACAAAATACACTGAAAAGACATGTATTGGTCTGTGGGATGAGTCATTAGTCCGATAAGACCTCCTTTTGTTTGGTCCAGGTGGAGGAGGAGAGACGCAGTGCTCTCTGATAGACCCAGGTTGGGGCGTTATAACACCTGTCCCACCGAGATTACATCTAAACAACTCAGTGTCGTGGCACTTCGAGGCACACCTGTCCCACCAGGTTTACACCCAAACAACTCAGTGTTGTAAAACTTCGGGACACACCTATCCCGCCAAAATTATACCTAAACAAAGATAATAAAAAAAGAAAAACACACCTTTGAGGTCTTTTCCAACTCACACACATAGTTTGATTTTTCAGAATCTGTGAAACTAGAGTCTTTATAAAAAAATTCAATTAGAATGTTTGTTAAAAGCTAAAAAATCAAAATTACAATAAAAAAAATATCAAAATAAAAGAATGGCAGCATGGACTTCAATTTGTGTAATTCGATTCCCTTGTATGTGTCTTCTCGATCTTGATGGTCAATTGGTATTTATAGATGTGAGAGAGTGGTTCTTCTGAGCTCAACACTTTTGGACATAACATAGATGCATGATCTTTTATGAAAATTCATGCACATGGAATGGGTGTTGTTCTTAAACTAAAGATAGAAACTTCTAGTCATTTAGACAAATCTTCTTAATTCTTCAATTTGAATTTGAATGTTTGATAACTTTGATAAGAATAGTCAATAATTTGTCTAAGATATCAATCAATAAAATAGGTAATAATTCTAATTTTATTAGCTCAAAAAAGTTGACTAATAATTATATTGATCTAGACAACAATTTGCAATGCGTCTGTAAATGCTTCTATGAATGAATCTGTAAATGCATATGTAAATGTGAATGTAAATGAGTCATTTGTGAATGTATTTGTGAATGAGTCTATGAATGCATTTGCAAATGCATCTATTAGTGCATCTATAAGTGCATTTGAACATATATGCAAGTTAGAACAAAATAACACTTATTCAAATGTAGACATCTTCAACAGCCAATTTTTGTTAGCCGACAAAACTCAACTTCAACAATATCGATTGCACCACCATTATACAAAATTTCACAACTTACCTCTATGTTGAAACTCCAAACTAAAGTACTCATCATCATTGCGTAGCCAAATTAGATAATATCATGATGATGAAATATATGTCAACACATAAGACTAACGATTTGTTTTTTAAAAATAAAAATGCATTACATGTTTACAACAACTAAAGCTTAACCCTTCTCAAAATCTTCATATGTGAATGTTATTTATTAAATATGTCATTAGCCCTTAAAATAAAGTTTTGAGATTTTAGAAATCTTTCGTTTGTTTTATATACTTATAAGATTTTTTATGCAATAATCTCATGTTCATATGTTACTAAAGGATGGAACAATTCTTCTTTAAAACAACTATTGAATTGGGATTTTGATTTCTAGTTTTATACTGTTTTTTTTTTGGCTATTCCAAGACACATGCAAGGAAAATTGAAGTAAAATGGTCACTACGCTATGAGGGTTTTGAGGATTTTTCAATTTGAGAGATTAGAATATCTGGAAAGCACAACTCTTTTCTTGATTTAACCTTCAAATTGGAGCCATTTCTACATCAATACTTTCATTTATACTATGCAAACCAAAAATCTTGAAGAATACTTTAGGATTTGTTAAATGCCCTAACTTTTAGTGGACGGTATTGATTACATAGTATGAGTTGCTAATCAAAATAATAATATAACCTCCTGTTTAATGCTATTGACGAACATTAGGTTTTGTCTAAAATTGGATGAATTTTACAACTTGAGTGCAAGAGTTATATTAAATTAAAATTTAGGGATCAAATTAAATTTGAGTGAGACGTTCATTAAACAAATTATAATTAACTTCTCTAATACTATAAAGAGGATTTTCCCTTTAGTGTCATCTTTTAAAAATGTCAGATTATTTATGATTATTCCAAAATACTCTTTTAACTACCCACAACAACTCTAAAATTTCTAATACTATAAAGGAAATTCTCCCTTTGATGTCATATTTTAAAAATATTAAATTTATCCATATAACTACTCATGATTATTTCAAAATGCTCCTTTAACAGTTCCTATGTAATAAAAAAAAAAAACTCATATAACTATCAATAAGTATTCCACAATATCCTTATAATTATGTCAAATTTATTTTTATAATTACTCATAATTATCCTAAAATATTCATATAATTATTTATAATTATTCAAAAATACACTTACTATTTAATTTTTTATTTTTAATATTATTTAAAAATTATAAAAAATAGAAAGTCGCACCATGGCTAGTGAATTTAATTTCCTTGGGGCAAATTAGTGCCTTTTCTGCTATATTTTTATATTTATTGTTGTACCTTTATTAAATTAAAAATTTTAGCTGAGAAAATCATGCCAAAAATAAATGAATGAGAAATCCCCATGACCCATTTCACCGGAAATCTGTGGTCACCGGACCCATTTTGTCTCGTCGTCTGGTTGGCATGGCCGTACAGTGGATTCTGGTGTGCCATGGCCTCGTGACGCTGCTGGTGGTGATCTCTTTCCTCTGCGGCCAATGGCCTATCTTTCAGGGCACTATCATTCAACGCATCCACTACTTCCTTACCGTCGGAGCCTATGACTATTTCCTGTAACACCCTCCATCTCTCTCTCTCTCTCTCTCTCTCTCTCTCTCTCTCTCTCTCTCTCTCTCTCTAACTTTGATGCACTACTTCACTTTTTTTAATTATTTGTTGTTACAGGCGATTTATAGGCGTTATTTTTGGCACAAAAGGTACTAATGCGATTCTTTCGGTTGAATATTACTGCTGTGATCGACCAAACCCTATCTTGCAGGTTTGTGTTTGTCTTTTTCGCTATATAGTAAAAAGAAAAAAAAAAAAAAAAAACAAAGAAACATAGCTTTTGCCTTTTAGTAGTTATTTTCATGTTGGTCATGTTGATGGTTGGATATTTAGATTTTTCACTCGGTTTGTTTGTCATTGGTTGTCTGCCTCTTCACATGTTCCTCATCGGTTAGAGACTTCCCCCAGGGGTTTGTTGGCAGTGGTGTTGTTCTTTTTATTATTCATGAAACTTGTTTTTACTACTTTATTTTTGAGAATATTTTTGGAATAAATAAAGGATCTGATTTCCGGAAAATAAACGCTAATTTGTAGGAATTATATGTATGTTTTTTCTTTTCATGTCCTTAATTAGTGGCTGTTTTCCTTTTTGGGTTGCTATGAGGCTCTGTTAATTTTATGCCCAATGGGTCAATATGGAAGGAGGCTACAATTGAGCCAAATTGCGCATAACTTTAACATGTTTATCCTCAACTCGTTTGTAAATGAGCTTCATAATTGAGCTTTAGCTTGGTTGATCACTTGATTAGTTAAATGTGCCGCGGTCACTCTTGTTTATGCTTGGCTCTTTTAGTGACGGAGCCTGAAACAAGCCTAAATGAGCAAGTCTAATCTTTTTCAAGTTTTTGTTGTTTATCAAGTGGTTTAATATTTTTCACAGAAAAAGAAAAATTAAGTTGGAAGAATGATCATGGAGGATGAGAAATTCTTTTAACGAATCATAAAAAAAAATTAAAAGAAAAAAATTCAAGAAGGAAAAATAAAAAATTGGGCTGGCACAAATTGTCTTGAAGAGAAAATCATCTTGCATAAAAAAGCCCATAGAGAAATGAAGTAAACAATCCTACCCAAATCAAATCAATAGATGAACGTACAAAAATTATGAGCATTTCTTTCAAACCAAAGTATTCGCAAAATGGAAAAAATTGCAGACCACCGCCAATTGCTCATGTTGTTTTGTCTCCCAAAACCTCTAAAACTAATGTGCAAAAAATTTCCCAATGACTAGTCTAAGTCAAATCAATAGATGAAGGGTAGTGTTAAAATTATGAGCATTTCTTTCAAACAAAGCATTCATAAAATGGAAAAAAATGCATATCACTACCGAGTACTCATGTTATTTTATCTCCCAAAACCTCTAAAACTAATGAGAAAAAAAGCTTCCAATGAACTATGACATACCCAACACTTGCCCAACAACCCACAAAGTTTATTCCATAAACATCAAGGCACAAAACAATGAATTAAAGGATGAGCATAATCCTCATTCTTGAAATAACACATTATATGCACGCTAGAGCCATATAAGGTCTTCTAATATGGTTATTGGTGTTAACTCTATTAAGAATGGGTGTCCACACTGAAGTCTTTATCTTTGAAGGAATATTAGCTTTCCACAATCAATTAGCAAGAGGAAAAGAATGAGAAGAACAAGTTGGCTAATTTATAGGAATTATATGTATGCTTTTGTTTTTTTCATATTTCCTTGACTAGTGGCTATTTTCCTTTTTGGGTTGCTATGAGGCTCTATTAATTTTATGCCTAATGGGTCAGTATGGAAGGATCCTACAATTGAGCCAAGCTGGGCATGGTATTAACATGTTCATAATTGAGTTGTATATAAATGAGTTTCAATAACTAGTTGAGGCCACTATTGTTTATGTTTGGTTCTTTTAGTGAATAAGTCTGAAACAAGCTTGAATGAGCAAGACTAACCATTTTCAAATTTTCATTGCTTATAAAAGCTCTTAATCTTTTTCATCGAAAATGAAAAATGTGTTAAGGTGAAAGAATGTTGTGAAGGATGAGAAATTCATTTAATGAATCAGAAAAAGATTTTGAGATGAAACAAATTCAAGGATAGAAAAAAATTAGGCTGGCACAAACAATTTTGTTGGGAGAGAAAACAATATTGCCAAAACACCTTGTGTAGAAAATCCATAATGAAACAAAGAAATGAATCATAGCCCAAATCAAATTAATAAATGAAATTGGTAGTAATAGTATAAAAATTATGGGCATTTCTTTCAAGCCAAAGTATTTGCAAAGTGGAAAAAATTGCAGATTGCTACGAACCACTCTTGTTGTTTTGTCTTCCAAAATTGCTAAAAATAATGTGAAAAAAAGCGTCCAATGATTGGTTCAAATCAAATCAATAGATGAATGGTAGTATAAAAATCATGGGCATTTCTTTCAAACCAATGTAGTGGAAAAAATTGCACATGGAGGACTTGAAGTGGTTTGGTCTTTGTGGCCTACATCCACTTCCTAGGAAAACTCGCTTGGGCTCATAAAACCAACCAATACACATGCCATGCCTTCAAGATCCTAGATCCTAAACAACAGATACTTGATCCAATTAACCAGATATCTGATCCAAATGATGCTTGATTCAATTCTCAACACAATATAATAGATTAAAGGAATATAAATAACACAATAAGTCTCACATCAATAGCTATCACCTTGGAATTCTATGATTTATAAGTTAGTGATGCAATGCCCCTAAACAAATTCTAAAGGACTTATGCAGTTAGAGTTAGTTTGGAGTTGTTGATGAAGATCAATTAGTCATCTTTGACGGTCTGTTCATGCATAAACAAGATGCTCTATGAGGCCACTCATGGATTGCCTATTAACAAAATCTGTTTGTGATGAGTTGACTAGGAGCTACTTATGAATGAAGAATACACTTCATGAGATGATTGAGGAGCTGCTTATGCACAATAAGTAGGCTTCAAGTGATAATTGATTCATTTATGAAAGGGATGCTTGATGAAACAATTGATGGTCTTTCTATAATCCTATGAAAAATCACACTTAGACACAATGAAGTCTTCTTTTTCAGCATTGTGTGACTTCAATATTCTTTGTTATGTCTTTTGCATGTTTACTACTATTCTCCTTGTTCAGGATAAATATATTTTTGCCCATTTGATGGTAGAATAGGTCAAATCTCCATTTCAATAATTGGAAGGTGAGTTGGTGCACGATGCTTGGATGATAGTTCATGAGGTTTCTAGTTTTCTTTTCTAGTAATCTACACACAGAGGAGTTTGTTCCTAGGCCTATGATGGATTTTTGATGAGTTTTTAGGGGATGTGTTAAAATGTACATTTATCACCTTGGTGCCTAAGGAAAGTCACTCTATTATGGTGTTGGACTTTTGGCTTATTAGCTTTAGTAATTAGTATCTATAAGATTACTGGTAAGGTTCTTACTAATAGGTTATGTTCTGTGCTTAATACCAATATCTCACTTGCTCAACATGCATGTATGGGCGTAGATAGATAACGAAGGCTACTTTAGTAGTGAATGGGATAGGGGAGGATGTTCTTTGGAGAAAAATGAAGGGGACTGTTTTTTTTCTTCCCTCTTCCAGTTGGATTTTGAGAAGGTTATGATCGTGTATTTGGTTTGAAGGGGAGGGGATAGATGAAGTTTTCTCGAGAAAGGGGTTTTTGAGATTGGCCTTTATGGATGGGAGGTTGCTTTGTTTATTGCATGTTTTGTGCAATTAACTATGGGGAGGCAAAATCATGGTTTAGGTCCGTGAAGGGTGTCAGACAAGGGGATCTTTATCTCCCTTTTTGTTTGTCTTGAGGCATTGAGTTGATTATAAATAGGTTGTTGGATAGGGGATCTCTGATGTTAGAATAAATTTAGGGAAGAGTGGAATTGGATCTATTAATCTTAGTCATGATAGGGTGTTAGAGTTTACTTCTTTAGCTGGTTGTGGCATTTTTAGATTGGCTTGGAGTCCCTTTGGGGCCGGGGCCAGGACCAGGGGAGGGAGGTGATAATACTTGATCTTTAGCTTTTTGAGATCTTGTGGAAGGATGCTCTTTAAGAGAGAAGAGGGATCATTTGGTTAGTTGGGAGGTTGCGTGTAGGTCTAAGGAGGATTGTTTTTGGTGCTTGGTAGTTTGTTGTCTTAGAACACAGCTGGTCTGGGCAAATAGTTATGACAGTTTACCTTATAGATAAACTCCCTATGGAGATTCATCTTGCAAGTTTACCCTCTCTTTATTCTTTTGACCAAGTATATAAAGTGGGAAATGGTTCTCGTGTATATTTATAGGAGGACGTTTGGATGGGGTTTTCAGCTTTGCTTTTCTTTGTCTCTATCATTTTTCTTCAGCCCATATTACTAGTATTTTTTCTTTTTTTGATTCATAATGGCATTACAGTTTCTTGGAATTTTTCCAGAATTTTGATGGGAGATGCCTTATTCTCCTCTTTGTACATTCATCTCTTATTAATGAAATCTCTTCTTTTGCTATCCATAAAAAATAAAGAGTAAAGTTTCTTGGAATTTCTGTCTAGAAAAGGGTTAAACGATAGGAGTTGGGAGTAACTTGCTTCTTCTAATAGGACGGATGCTATGGGGTTGGGGTCTGGATTCTTTGAGTGATATTTCTTGTAAGCCTTTTTTTTTTGGCCATCTTATCAAATCTACTGTGTCTTTCTTTCTTCATCAGTATATTTAGGAGTTAAAAGCCCCTTCCTAGATCAATCTTTTGTTTGGTTGGTGGCGATTAGTAGAGTTTACACCAACAATCTGTTGTAGAATAGGAGGCCATTTAAGGCATTGTCCCTGGATGTTTGTTTCCTTTGTTTTGATAGTTTGGAGATCATATCTAACCTCATCAATTTTTCACTGTCCATTTCTGTGGGCATATGGAATTGATTGTTTGGTTTATTGGGAGAGGATCGGGTGTGCTTGAGGACAATGGATCCGTTTGGGTGTATTCCTTTCATTGGGTTTGGGAAGAGGGTGGATGATGTAACTTTGTGGAAGTGTGCATTTTCTGCTTTTATTTTGTGGATCTGGTCTAAGCAAAAGGGTATATGTTATATGTTTTATAAATATTTAGTGGGAGTTAAAAGGCTTTATTTCTTTGATTGTGCTTTACTTTTTCTCATTTTAAGGATTCTTATCCTCTTCTTTGTGTGTCTCTGTGTGTGTATATAGATATATATTTTGATCAGAAAAGAAGAAGTATGTTAGATGAAGAATGTATAAAACTGAAGGATAAGAAATCCTCCCAAAAAAGGGTAAAAAAAAAAAAACTTTTGTTTTTTTAGATAATAGAAGAAGCTGTATTAGATAGAAAGAAAAGATGGTACAACATGCAAGGACAAGGAGTCCACAAAATAACAACAAAAGACCATCAAAGAAAAAACAAAAAGGAAAAAAAGAAAGAAAGCATAAAACACAAAACCACAAAATAAAACTAGATAAACTTAACCAAGGAAAACCCTTTGCAAATGCTTTCCATTATAATTTACCGACCTCTTTAAATTTGCTAATTCCCTTTGACCCTTCATTTTTTGACTACTGCCACCATCCAGTCGCGCTTCATTTCCTCCAAAATCAGTCAACTTTAAATCCATTTTGTCATAAAGATCTTTAGCTTCTAACTCCTTGGGAATCTCCTCCATAAGTGTAGGCAAAATTTCATCCCTACGCTGTAAATTATTAATCAGCCGATCATTTTCAAAAATAGACACTTCCTCCAAACCTTCCAGCGGGGGAGGAGATACAACAACAAGCCTTAAGTCCCACTAGATGGGGTTGGCTACATGAATCCTTTTATGCCAATTTACCCAGTCGAGAGCATTTTCCTCTAGCTTAAGAGCTATTAAATCATTCCTCATTACCTCATTCTAAGTTATTTAGGTTTATGCCTACCTCATTTAATACCAGAAACAATAACTAACTCACTACTCTTCATAGGTGTGTTACTAGGCTTGCGCTTCAAATGCCCAAACCAACTAAGCTGCCCCTTCCTTATCTTGTCTTTGACCAGTGCTATGCCTAGTTTATTCCATATATGTTCGTTCCTTAATTTGTATTTTATAACACTCATCCACTTTAACATTCATAGTTCTATAACTTTTACTTTTTGTACATGTTGTTTCTTAGTAGTCCAACATTCTTATCGATAAAGCATGACTGGCCTTATAGCCTGTCTTGTAGAACTTACTTTTGATTTTAAGGGTATTCTAAGACCAGCAGACCACGCAACACGCTTGATGCACTGCTCTATTTTACGCAACTTGCTTTAACTCTATGTATCATTTTCATTTCCCCTTCCACTCTTATAATAGATCCAAGTTATTGAAATCTGCTAGTGCTATTAATTTCTTGATTTTCAAGTTTAATCTCTTCTCCAATACTCCCCCTTACGTTATTGAAATTACGTTTCATATATTCTATCTTGTTCCCTACTTATCCTAAAACCTTTAGACTCTAAAACGGTTCGCAAAAGTTCTAACTTAGATTCCACACCACTCCTACTTCCATCAATCAAGATAAGATCATCTACAAACAACATACACCAAGGGTTCTCGTTTTGGATATCCTAGCGAGTTCATCGATCACTAAAGCAAAAAGATAAGGACTCAAAGTAGAACCTTGATGTACATCTATTGTGATTGGAAAATCTCTAGGTTCTTGTCCTACGATCCTAATGATCCTAATGCTATTTGTTACTCTATCATACATATCGTTAATGATCTTAGTATATCTACTGCAGACTCTCTTCTTTTCTAAAAAAAAGCCAAAGAACTTCCCTTAGTACTTTATCATAGGCTTTTTGTAGGTCAATGAAAACCTTAGGCAAGTCTCCCTTCTTTTTGCTAAATTTTTTCATTAATCTTCTTAAGAGATAAATAACTTTAGTTGTTGATCTCCCAAGCATAAAACTTTGATTCTCTGGAACTCTCATTTCTAGTCTTATTCTTTGTTCAATTACATTTTCCTATAGTTTCAACGTATGATTCATAACCTTAATTCCGCGATAGTTACTATTACTATTTTGAATATTGCTTTTGCTTTTGTATAAAGGTATTAATGTGCTTTTCTTCCATTCTCCGGCATTTTCTTAGTTTTTATAATAGTGTTGAATAGATTAGTTAACCATATACTTCCTTTATCCCCTAAACGTTTGGTATGTTATTTGGTCCTTTAGATGTCCCACTTTTCATTTTTTTTTAAAGCCATCTTAACCAAGGTCTTAAATTTCAATTTCAACTCAAATTTCGAAGCTCTAAAAGTATGGAAATCTCTATGTCAATTTCGATTTCAATTTGAAAAAATAACAAAAATCAGTAGTAAAGCATGGAATTCTTTGTGGAACTTTAGAAAGGTTTCATAGACATAATAATGTAAGTTTTATGATTACAAGTTAAATACATCTATGTTGTGTATGGGGTGGAAAAGTTGTAATATTGTATGTTTATTAAAAGTATTTGTAAGATAATGTGCATTAAACATTTTTAGTTTATACGAATGAAACTCATAAATCATTTAAATATCATTTATTATACAAATAATGATAATTTAGGCATGAATGGTTAAATAAAATGTTGTTGTAACCTGTAAGTTTATTTTTTCATATAATTTCAAAAGCACTTGTAATAATCTTTTGTTTCAATTAAAATAAATAAATAAAATTAAGAGAGAAATTTCACTTCACTCCTAAATCTCTCATTTGGATTTGGAGGAAATTTCATTGCATAGTTAATATTTCGACAAGTTTCGCCAAAATTTCGAGATTTTGATAAATTTCGGATGATTTGTTGAGATTTCAATGGAAATTATGCAAGATGGAAATTGATTGCCATTTCGATTTTGAGGGTGATGGAAACCGAAAATTTCAGCAGAAAGTTTGAGAATTTTGTGGGAATTTAAGACCATGATCTTTACTTCAAGACTTTAATTTTGCTAATAAATATCCTATTTTTAGTGTCTTTCTCATTTGTCACTTCCAAGCTTAAGCTTTCAGTTTGGTTTTCATTAAACAACTTATTAAAGTATCTCCACTACCTCTCTTTTATGTCTTCTTCTTTGATTAAGGCATTATCATTCTCGCTCTTTATACATTTTATGTTACCTAAATTTTTGCATTTTCCTTCTCTAGCTCTAGTAGGTTATAAATTTCTCTTTCTCCTTATTTTGTATCTTGTCTAGTGTATAAAGTATCATAAGCTCTATGTTTAGTGTCACTAATAGCCTTTTCTTTTTCTTTTTTTTTTTTCCCAATTTTTCTTGCATTTTTATAATTTTTAAGATTTTCTATATTTTTACAACTTTGCCATTTTTATACTTTGTATTTATGACTTTTTGGACATCTTGCTCCTACCACCAACGTTTTTTATTGCTCGAGTATCTTACTTTGGATTCACTTAAAATGCTATATTTATGATAAATTTAGCCATTTTATTCCACATAGTGTTCACATCTACCTTATCCCTATTGTCCAATCACTCTCTTGAATCATTTTATCTTTGAATTTTACTATATTTTCTCCCTTCAAGCTCCATAACCTAATCCTCATGCATTGATTATGTTGCTCATTCTTTCCCATTTTTTTAGTATATATATGTTTATATTTAACACTAGAACTAGATCTAAAAACCATACAAACATCACAATTAACTTAAAATCAAAAGCATGCAATTTTGGCTTGTGAAACAAAGCTAGACTAAAATAAATAACTCATGCAATAGTACTTTTGAAAATTTTTTGTATGATCCAAGAATTGCAAAAAGTTTTTGTCTTCAAATCCAAAAAATGAGAAATTAAATGCATATGTGAAGCCTACAAATGAAAAAACACAAAACTTAATCTACTAATAAGCAATTAAAAACAATTTGAGAAAATTTTTTTAAAAAATAAAAATAAAACAGATCAAGAGAGGGAGAAGATCTCATTAGTGACCAAAAAAGAACGACGAAATAAAAGAAATGCATCTATTGAAAATCATAGATAACCTTTGCAAGAATCCAAGGAGCTTGTGTCAAATGGCAAAAATGATTATGTAGAGATGATGATGATTGTTTTGAAAGAGAAGTTTGGATTAGAAAGAGAAAGTCTCCAATGAGAAATGAGGGCCAAAAATCTCCCAAATAGGGTGTGAAAGGTGGTATTTTATTGTGCTAACTAGGGTTGAGGCGAGGGGGAGTCATGGTTATGCAAATAAGAGAAAATAACTTAAGTTCTCCAATGGTTTCACAACATGTAGCCAAAAAGAAACAATAAGGAAATGCCACATATTGTGGATTTGTGGGTGACGCTCTATCTAGCTTAGGAAGGATTAAAGGGATTGGGCCACCGTGAATAGGCCTCGGTTCAAGCTCACTAGGCCAAATCTTGCTACAACATAGGCGCATGGAGGGTCAAGCCCTTGCAAAAAATAATGAGATTAAAGGTTAGTAAAAAAAAAAAATCAATTAATATTTATTGATTGTGGACCGCAGTTAATACTTTATTATATGGACCGAGGTTTAAAAATGTATTTACAAGCATTGGGTAATGGGAGGGGGGTGTTCAATGTTATTAGGACTTCCAATGATAAGTTGGGAGGGACTAGTATGACTATTAGCATGAGGGACTTTGATTTCTTCATTCAGGATTGTGTGCTTAGTGGTATTCCCTTGTGATCAACAGGCACTTCTCATGGCTAGACTCCTTATATTGATAGGTTTTTGTTGACCAGTGTTTGGGAAGATCACTTTGCAAATATAATCCAAGAGGTATTAGTTAGGCCTACTTCTGACCATTGCCTGGTGTTTTTAAATTTCAATCCCATTAGGTGGGGTCCAACCCTATTTAGATTTGAGAATATGCGGTTAGGCATCCTTCATTTAGGGAGTGCACCAAGAAGTGCTGGAGTGAAAATCTTTTTCTGGGTTGTGAGGGTTTCAAATTTATGAGAAAGATAAAGTTAGTGAAAAACAATCAAAAAGTGTGGAATATAGAGGTTGTTGGCAACATTCAAAATCGAAAACGATAATTCTTAAAGGGGATTGAAAGTTTGAATAGGTTTGAAGAGTGTGGGTTGTAGGCTGAGTACGGTACGCTAGGCCTTTCTTAGCAATGGTTTGGAGCTGGAAGTGACCACTTGAGGGAGGATGAGGATTAATTGGGTTAAGGAGGGGGTTGTAATTCTAGTTTGTTCCAAAGGATGGCTAATGGAGGCAAAGGAAAAGCTTTAGTAAAGAGTTTGAGTAGACTTGGGTAGCATTGTGAGAGATAACTAACAAATAGGATAAGCAATCACTGATTTTTTACAAAAACTTATATTCTGAGGATTGGCATCATAGATCATGATAGGGGGATTTAAACAGAGTTTAGTGTTTTTTTTTTTTTTTGGTGGGGTAAGGACTAAGGCTCTTTGACTACTGGGGTCTTTTGATGTTGAGGAAGTTAAGTGGTGTTTGTGATGGAAAAGGATGCAGTTGTGAGACCTGATGGTTTTAAGGTTGCCTTTTTCTAGAATAATTGGGAGGTCGTCCAAGAGGATATTATGAGTTTTTTCAATGAATATTCTATCACAATGGGGTGGTAGGAAGCAGTGTGAATTCTATCTTTATCACCCTCATTTCTGTGACAAAATGACCTTGGAGGGTGAAGAGATTTCAAACAAGAAGTTCGGTTATGATCTCTATAAGATTTTAATGAAGGTTTTGTCAAAGAGACTAATAAATGTTTTTGAGGGATATGATGACTTTGGCTTAGTTTGCATTTGTTTTTGTTTTTCTTTGTTTTCTTTTTTCGTTTGGTAAGAAAAAATTTGACCAAGGATCAAAGCAATGTACAACAAAATAAGGATAAGGTCTCCTCAGGGATGATGACCAACAACCAAAAAGATTACAGTCGAGCTGCCTTCCAATCCCTTGAAGGTTGGACAGTGATCCTAGAAAATGCAAATCACTTGCCCAAAAAAAAGCCAGACACACTGCTCAATCCCATACCAAACAAGGAGTTGTACGATCCTTGAATGTTCTAGCATTCCTCTTGATCCGAAGAGTCTAGAAGATAGCAAAAAGTACACTACCCCATAAAACACAATCCATAAGTTTGCATTTGTTAAGGTAGAAACATTTTAGATGCATTGCCAATAGTTGCGATGGTTGAAGTTGTGAGGAGGATGGACTGCAGGGGTGTTATTCTGAAATTGGATTTTGGAAAAGCTTATGATACAATTTACAATGAGTTGGGTTTTTTTTGGATGAGGACCATAAGGTGGTGGGTAAGAAGGGATTTGTGCTAATATGGCTACAATTGTGAATGGACAACCTAGGGAATGGTTTGGAGCTTCCATGGGGTTGAGGCAAGGTGTCATGGGCCGAACAATGCACAACATGTGAAGGGCTATGCAGCACTAGTTGTACCACATGTGCTTAAGTAGTCAGCTGAAAGTAAACCACAAATTCACCACATGAACATGTTCACAACCATCGAATACAAATTTCACGAAAGCAGAAAGTACACCCAAGAGTGCGGTAAACAATAGAGCAATACAATTTATTTATTATACCTGTTTTTAGCGATTGAAGCAAGTAGGCTAAATACATTTACAATAACTAGTTAGTTTTACAAGATTGATGAACAGTTGAACCTTTACTCCTATCCGAAAAAGCTTTCTATGCTAATTTCACTTTGGCACTAGAAAATGTCAATGTTATTGAGGAGTCATACTCCATTTTTTCACTAAGGCATTATTCTACCTAAATAATTCATACAATGATATTTACATGTTGGTTACCCACCCAATGTGCACATGATAGGTGATCACAAACTTGACATAGTTCTTCATCTTTGAGGCCCATTTGCTTCACTAAGGACTCGTGTCATTGTAGCCTTGATGATGTGAACCCCCTTGGATTGAAAAACCTTTTTTGCACAACATGATTCCTCTCTTGTAACAAGACTCCCTTGAGGGCAAAGTCTGATGTGTCTGTGCTTATAAGGGCTTTATGATGCCCAAGAGTAAGTAACGGATCCCCTATTTTTGCTTCCTTTGAGTTATTAAAGACTTTGTGGCACTCTTGCGTCCAATTCCACTTATGACTTCCCTTGAGCAATTCACTTAGCAAGACAATCCTTCTAGAGGAGTACCCCTCAACGAACTTGTGATAATAGGTGGCAAGTGTATGAAAGGGACACAACTCCTTGACTGTTGTTGGGATATTCCAATCTTGAATAACGTTTCCTTCTCCTTATCAACATGACTTTGTTCAATTTTGTAACCAAGAATTTTAATACTCTTTTGAGGAAAAGGGCACTTCTCTTTCTTCACGGATAGGTTATTTTCCTTCCAAACACATTCGAACGGTTCTCTTGATGTTGTTCTAGAGTAGGATTGTAGACAATGTATCGTCATGGTATAACTAGGCAAACTTGTCCAGATGGTCATGAAATTGTTGAATAATTGGGTAAAATGGAAGACCTTCTCACAATGATAGGTCTCTCCCTCTATTTATAATATATGTCAAAGTACATACCATGATGCCAATGACCATAATGCCCTTACTAACTATCACTTATTAAACATAACACACACTAACAATGCAAAATGTCTAAGATAACCATCAACACTCCCCTTAAAGCTGGAGCATATATATCATATGCTCCTAGCTCATTACAAATAAATTTTACGCGAGCATCCCCCAAGGCTTTAGAAAATAAATCAGCAAGTTGCAAATAAGACTGCACATGAATGGTGATAATGAGCTTCTGCACAAGTTTCTCCTGAACAAAGTGGCGATTAGCTTCAATGTGTTTTGTCCGCTTATGGAAGACTGGATTGGAGGCAATATGAATGACAACTTGATTATCACACATCGGCTCCATAGACCAAGAATGTGGAAAACCCAATCTTCCAACATGTTCTTTAGCCAAACAAGTTCACATGTAATGTGAGCTATGACCTTGTACTTTGACTCAACACTTGACCTAGCCACCACAGCTTGTTTCTTACTCCTTCAAGAAACCAAATTTCCACCAACAAGGATACAATATCCGATTGTGGATCTTCTATCGGAAGGATACCTAACCCAATCTGCATCAGTATATCCTTGAATATGAGTGTGACCTTGATCTTGAAATACGAGACTTATCCTAGGTGCACCTTTGAAAAATATCAAGATGAGAATTATTGCATCCTAGTGACTTGTTCTTGAAGAATCAATAAGTTGACTCACTACACTTGTTGTGAAAGATATATTTAGCCGAGTGACCGTGAAATAATTCAACTCTCCTACAAGTCTTCGATAACGTCCTGGGCTGAGCAACAAATCACCCATAGGTTTATCAATGGGTTTGGATCCCAACAGCCAGTCTCATCTAAAAGATCAAGAACATACTTCCTCTGTGACAAGACAATTTCGGTATGAGATCTCAATACTTCAATGGCCCCAAATCCTTTATCTAAAACTTAGTATGTAGGAAAAGCTTTAGGCTGTGAATACCTTGATCATCATAACTAGTAATCACAATATCATCCACATACATGATAAGTAGAATCCTTCCAGATTGACTATGACGATAAAATACAAAATGTTCACTACCGTTGAAGGCCAAACTTAAGCACTACAACATTGAAGCGACCAAACCATGTTGTTGGAGACTGTTTTAAACCATATAGTTGCTTATTGAGCCGATACACTAAGCCTGACTCCCCTTGAGCGCAAACTAGGTGGTTGCTCCATATCCTCTTGGAGATCACCATGTAGGAAAGCATTCTTCATGTCTAACTAGTGTAGAAGCTAGTGATAGGTGGTGGTTGAGGAGATGAACAAACATACTGAGGCAAGTTTTTCTATAGGGGAGAATGGGTCTGAATAGTCCAGGCCATACACCTTAGTATACTCCTTAGCAACAAGGCGGGCCTTCAATTGAGCCAAGGAACCATCTGGATTAACCTTCACAGTGTACACCCAACAATAACCAACAATAGACTTATTTGGAGGAAGTCGTACCAAGTCCCAAGTATTGTTATCCTGTAGAGCATGCATCTCTTCTATCATTGCATTCCTCCTTCCCGAATGGGACAAAGCTTCAAAAATATACTTGAGAAGAGCAATAGAAGATAGGGTACTAACAAACTAGTAGTATGAGAGTGACAAGAAATCATAAGAAACAAAATTAGAGATTGGATGATGGGTACAAGTGCGTTTACCTTTTTGAACAACGTAGGAAGGCTGGACAAAGGAAATAAGTTAGGATCAGGAAGGCTAGGAAGAGGAAGAGACTCAGGTCAACAGAACTCAAGGAATCATAGTAGTATGATGTAGCCTCCAAAAAGGTGTCATCAACAGAGACAGAATCAATGTAAAGTAGGGCTATAACATTGATGTCCCTTTTGAGTATAGGGATATACACCAGAAAAATACATTTGATAGTGCGAGGATCCAACTTATCCGTTCCTGGAGTTAACTGATGGACAAAGACACACAACCAAATATACGAGGAAGAGAGAACAAAGGAGTCTTAGGGAAAATAACTTAAAATGGGATTTTGACACCAAGGATAGAGCATGGTATTTTATTAATGAGGGAGCAAGCAGTGAGCACGATATCACTCCTACAAGCTTTTAGGACCTTCATTTGAGACAATTGGGTACGAGTGACTTCGAGAATATGTCTATTTTTCTGTTTTGGAACTCCATTTTGTTGTGGAGTGTGGGCACAAGATGACTAATGGATTATACTAGAATTAGTCATATAGGTACTGAAGTACTATGAAGTATCTTGACTAGCATATCAAACTGAGTCTTTATTTGATAATAGAAGGCAAAAGAGATATTAAACAACTTAGAATGATTTTTCATAAAATACAACCAAGTCATGTTGGAGTAGTCATTGACAAATGTAACAAATTACCGAAACACTAATTTTGATGTGACATTACTAGGACCCCAAACATTAGAATGGATGATCATGAAAGGACTACTTACTTGTTTGTTGACTCGGGAGGCAAAGGGAACACAATGACGTTTTGCTAACTGACAAGACTCACACTTAAGACTAGACACAAAACTCAAGGTAGGAACTAGCTGTTTTAATTTGTTGAAGGATGGATGATCAAGGCGATAATGGATTTGAACCGGTGTAGCAGCGGCTGTGCAGGCAATGGGATAAGAGAACGACTCAAAGTAGTAAAGTCCATGAGTCTCACGCCTTGTGCCAATTGTCTTCCTTGTCTTTAGATCCTAAATAATCACAGAATTAGGAAAGAAGGTTATAGAACAATTTAGTGCCTTTGCAAGCTTACTAATTGACATAAGATTGAAAGGGGACTTAAGAATATATAACACAGAAGAAAAAGAGCTGGAAGGAGTAGGATTTATTGTTCCTATCCCCTTAACTGTAGTTGTAGACCCATCAGCAAGGGTAACTTGAGGTATATTTTTAGGATACAGTTGGGCAAAAAAGAAGTTGGTTGCACATGTCACATTGTTAGTAGCAGCAGAGTCGATAATCCAAGAACTAGCAGAAGAGATACCTGATGACATACAAATTGCAGGATTACCCTTCTAAGCAAAAGATGCAATGTGATGAGATGCTTGTGGGATGTTTGATACTGTAGGAACCTTGAATACTCTTCCTCTGAGATAGTTATAGTACGTTGTTCACCTAAACAAATGCTTGATGATGGAGACACACTTTTGGGATTTGAGGACGCCATCCCAACACACAATGTTTGACAACTGGAGCAAACCACAAGAACCCAATGAACAAGAAAGATAAAAATGAATCAAGAACACAACAATACCTCTGTTTCATACCTCAACGAACTCTATAAATATTGACCAACAGCTTCAGGCATCAGCAAGCAATCATTCCTGGAATGCCACACATGAGAAACTAGAAAGGTGATATCTTTGGACAAAAAAGATTACAAACAAGTGAAACAACTTGGTATTATGGCGTGAAGAAGGATTCAAGAGAAGGTTGGTTTTGTCCAGTATCAGTGGCTGGAATGATGGCTATTTTTATTTTGAGGGTTTTGGATGAAGGAAGGATAGGACTGTTCTTTGAAAATGTGGAATATTTGCAGTGTTGTGGGGTTTATGGTTGGAGCGCAATGCACGGATTTTTTAAGGGAAAAATTTGAATAGGCAGTTGGTTTGGGGAAAGATTCATTACCTGGCCTCTTTACGGCGCATTGCTATTGGATGCTTTAAGGGAGTGAGCTTTTCAGAAATTCAGTAAGATTGGAGGAATTTTTTTGCTTTGATACTTCAATGTATTTTTTTGTGCTTTTATTTTTTTTTCTTTGGGTTTTTCCAGAATTTTGATGGGAGATGTCTCATTCTCCTCTTTGTAAATTATTCTCTTTCTAATAAAATCTCTTCTTTTGCTATAAAAAAAAAATTATACTGTGTATGTATATATGTATGTATATATATGTAGTTTTAAGTATTTTGTTTCATTAGTTACTTAATTTTCATTATTTAATTTGCTTCTGAGAAGATTTTGCATGGCGAACATCATAGGGAGGGCTTTTCTAGCAAAGCAAGCCCCCCCACCCCCAATTTGCTTCTCTTTGTTGTGGGACAAGAGAGGAGTGAAGCAACCAAACCAACACGCCCCAACCCCCAAACCCCCCGGCCAAGCCTTTTGCATTGGGAAGAGGAACATTTTTCCCACATTGCCAGGAGGAAGAGGGGAAGAGGGATCCACATTCTATAAATTGACATCCAGATCTGCTCTCTTCACACATCAAGCAGCCCCTCCCCTCTTCCAGCATGTGTGGGCTAGGCCTCTCTAGTCTAAGAGGAAGGATTTAATAGCTCTTAAGCTAGCAGAAGAAAATGCACTTAACCATGTGAATTAACGAAAAAGGATTAATGTAACCGACTCCACCTAGTGGGACTTGAGGCTTCTTGTTTGTTGTTGCTATTTTTTTATTATTATTGTTGTTACTATAGTATTATTTTTTTGTTATTTTTATAATAATAACTAATAGTATAATTATTATTTTTGTTGTTGATGGCTTGTTGCTATTTCTTTATTTTTATAATAATTATTATCCTTCTAATTATAATTATTTTTATTATAATTTTTATTGTTCTAGTATTATTGTTGTTGTTTTTGCTTTTTTTTATAATAATAATGAACATTATTATTTTATTAATATTCTTATTAATGTTGCTGTTATTATTTTTATTATTTTCATAATAATAATTAGAATTATTAGTCGTTTTTTTTTATTATTTTAATTATTTTATTGTTTTTATAATAATATTAATTTGTTATTTTAATAACTATTAATTTGTTATTTCAATAATTATTATTCTTGTAATAATAATAAACACAGCAAGAATGGGAATTATTATTATTCCTTCTAATCATAATTATTGTTATTATAAATTTTTTTGTTTTATTTTTTGTTGTTGTTATTGTTTTCTAAAAAATAATAATAAATATTATTATTTTAATTATTATTCTTATTAATGTTGTTGTTATTATTTTTATTATTTTTTAATAATAATTAGAATTATTACTGATTTTTTTGTTTGATTATCCTTATTTTTTATTTCTTTTATAATAATACTTAATTTATTATTCTAATAACTATTATTATTCTAGTCGTCATTATTCTTTTTATAATGATGATAATAATAATTATTCTTATATTGAATAATTATTAGTTTTATAATAATAATAATAAACATAATGATAATAGGAATTATTATTATTATTATTATTGGTTGTGGTTCGACTGAGAGACGGTCAACTTATGTTTTTTTTTAGCATTTATTATTTAATGATGATTATAATTGTCTTTAAAAAAGGGAGTTAGGAGTGGAATAGGATTCCTGCCTATAAGATGAGGAATTGCCATTCTTGGAATGCTATTCCACCTGTGTTTATGCAAACAAAACATGGGAACAGGAATCAGGTTATTATTCAAGTTATTGTTATACTTATTAAGATATTGTTATTTTTATTATTCTTATAATAACAATTAGAATTATTACCGGTTGTTGTTTGATTATTATTATTATTATTTTTATTATTCTAGTTGCTATTATTGTTCTTGTTGCTATTATTATTTTTATGATAATAATTGTTGTTTGTATTTGAATAATTATTATTCTTATAATAATAAAAATAATTGTAATAGTAAAAATTATAATAATTTTTGTTCTTATGTGTATAATTATTATTCTTATAATAATAAAAATAATAATAATAGTAAATATTGTTATTATTATATATTGGCTGTGGTAGAGTTGAGAGATGGCCTCTTCTGTTTGTTTAGAATTTATTATTTAATGATGATTATAATTACTCCACCCATGTTAATGCAAACCAAACATGGAAACAGGGATTAAGTTCAGAATTTTGATTCCTTTCCAGCCTTGATTCTGCAAACCAAATGGGGCTTAGGCTGAGTTTGGCTCCCTCTTTATGCATGAACTTTTCTTTTCGAACAAATAGAATTTTGGCATAACCCATTTAGTAACAACTTTTTCAGCTTTTAAAAAGGCTAGTATTTAGCTTTTTTTTTGGGGAACTTTTAAAAGTTATTTGGAGTTTTAAAATCTAAAAGCTAGCCTTTTTTTTACCGCCTAACAGATTATTCTATTCTATGGGCGTCCTTAGTTTTTTTTTTTTTTTTTTAAATATTACAAAATTATTCACTCATTAATTATATTTCTGAAAATGCATATCCCTTTTGGTCATGTTAAATGTTTCTTGCCAGAGGATTAACTTTTTCTTTCCAACAGCTCCATTTTCATTGGGGGCCAAAAATTTTACAACTGCCTAAATCAGATTCTTTTCTACAGTTCCATTTTAAAAGCTCCTTTTCAGCAGCCACAGGGGGCCAAACTGAGCCTTACACATGTTCTCTTTGTTGATTATTGTGACATATTCGGTATTTGTCTAACTATGCTGATTTTCTATGTTGAAAAAAACCTGTGTTGAGCATGATGAATTGGTAGAATTTTTGTGAATATTATGCATTTCATAATACTAATGGTCTAAGTATCTTTACTGGTGTATGGTATATGATCTCCAACCCTAGTGCTTAAAATTCTAATTTTGTATGTGTCCAATGATTGGGTTGGGGAATGAACACTCTCTATGGTTTGGAATAGGAGGGGTTTCTGGCGTAGACTCTACATCAGAAAAGGTCTGGCTTAAAAAGGAAAGCTAAATATTGGCAGTCATTGTTTTGCTTATACAGGAAGTTCTTTATCAAGGCTTGCAAGAAATTTGTTCTTTCTGTTGTGACTGCATTTAATCTTATTTTATTTTGTTTTTTTTCTATGTTTTTATTTATTTTTTATTTTTTTTGAGGAACTAGTCTTCATGGGATCTTTTTCTTCTGTTGCAGGTTATATACATTTCAATTATTGGAGTAATGTATTACCTCATTTCAAAGTCATGCTTTGGCTATATTCCTGGTTATTATTTAAGTGAAATTCATAGGTATAATACAATGACATATGTATAGTTAGTCTTTCATATTTTATATGGTTCTGTTTAATGTGAATCTTTTCTGATGTTTCTTATTGCATATATGATCTTTCAGGTACACAAGCTTGTTGGCAGTTAGTGTGGGTGTTCTACTTTTTCTTTTGACTAGCTTTTCTGATCCAGGAACTGTGAGGGCTGACAATGTTTCCCATTATCTCTCTGCATATCCATATGATAATGTCATATATTCGGAGAAAGAATGTTCAACATGCAAGATTCCAAAGTGCGTTTATGCTTTGATATCAAGATATCTCTTGAAACTTTTTAGTGTATCCTGATGGGTTTTCAATGCTGATTCAGACCTGCTAGGTCCAAGCATTGCAGCATATGTGATCGTTGTGTCGCCCGTTTTGATCATCATTGTGGATGGATGGTTTGTTTCTTCACCCCCTCTAAGAAGAACAAAGGCTTTAACCCAAAAGAAAAAAAAAAAAAAATCCTGAACTTTGACCAAATTGTAATTTTACTTCGAGTTGCATTTCGATTCATAAGCTCAAGTTAAGGACTACTGGCTCAGTTGTATACTTATATGAATCAAAGTTGCCACTGTTTAGTTATGTAATATCATGGTGATCTTGATATTTCCTGATGCAGAAAGTGGAACCTGATGTGGATTTGATGTTAACGAAGACAAAGAATGCCCTGTTTTTGAGGTTCACCAATGATCATTCTCAATTCAAAGTCTTTTGTGGTCTTCAGCAAGCTAGCTGCAACAAAGGGCTCATGTAATACCCACAGCCCTACTCCCTCTTATGTCCTCTTTCTTCTTCAGCCCATGGTTTTGATTTTTCTGCCGAGCGTTCAAGCCTTTTCAGGAGAGATCCTTTCTTTGTATATAAGAAAGGGAAAGCGCAAGAAAGACATTCAAAGAGAAGTGAGAAGGTACTTGATGTGGGGCAAAATCATAGCCACCAGTAGCTTGCTGGACTTTCATTTTTGACTAACTTGGTCACTTTGCTCCAACCCCTTCCTTTTCCCTCATTTTCTTTCCATATGACCTCCATCTCCATTTTCAACTGCGGATTGGTTCATCATACGAATGGAAACTGCACATGCATGATCACTGGACAACCTCCAATTAGGAATGGCAATGGAGTGGATGGAGTTGGTTTTGCTCTCCCTGCTCTCGTCAATGGAAAAGGAAACTATCCTTGTGCTTGGGGGAATTCTTCCCATCTCCACCCCATTAGGGAAACACGTCCTTGTGCAGCCTGATTTCCTGCTCATTTACATTTATAAATCTTAATTGAAATTTTGGTAATGTAGTGACATGCATGAAGCAGTCTCTTTTTGCCTTAGTATGTGATGAAGGTTTGTGCAACAAACATTATGAGGCCATTTGGTGTCACTGTAAAAAAATTATGGAAATGAAAACCATAAACGAAAACTAAAAACTAGAAATACAAACTAAAAACTAAATAGATCCCAAAAAATCAACAACTTTTGTAACATCAGTAGTTCAAAACATCATCTTGTTGTCATATATAATATAGAATTTATGAAAATAAGCTTCAATATATTATTGGTATAATCAAATTAAATGTCTTAGAAAAGTAATATTTTTCCAAACAATCTCAACATCTAATTTGCATAATCTCTCCTTGACATTTGTAAGATTGACATCGGCATGTTGAAACAATAGTACTTCTTGTTGCAAAGCTTCACCCCAAGAGAGCAATTGCTCATGATGTTTTGTTTCCTCTCGTTTCACTCTTGTAGCTCTCTGAATCTTGATGTTTAGTGCTATGGATGTTGTATGCCATGAAAGGAGTAACTAGGTGACGACTAGTTGAAATTGAAGCGAGATCCTTTGATCTGAGACTGAATAAAGTGGGGGGATTTTATTTTTTTGTTCTTGAGCAGAACCCAGTTTAGAGTTGCTGGGTGAGAATTTCTTTGGTGGCAGCGAAGTGATTCTCTGATGGAATATCTTTGCTTTTTGGTAGGCTGGGAAAGTGCTTTTCAAAGTATTAGGGTCCCGCCGGGCCGGGGGGGGGGGGGGGTTTGTTCATTGGGTGGCAAGATCCGAAAAAATGGTAAACTTTTTGGAGTTAGGGTTGGGCTGGAATGTAATGGAAACATTTTTTGATTTTATACTAGGTGGCTCAAAATAAGGTGGCTAAAGCAGATTTCTGCAATGATTTGTTGGAATTAGGGTTGGGCTGGAATGGAATGTGAATCATTTTCTTTGTTTATGCCAGGTGGGTCTATATGAGATGGCTGCAGCAGATTTGTGTAAGAATTTCATTGGTTTGTTGAGATGATATCTACTGCTACTGGAGGGGGTGATGCTTAAGAGAGTTAGGGGCAGTAAGGTGGTAGAATGAAGACTTTGATCTGGAATATTAGGTGCCTGGCCTGCCCTGGTAAACATTGTCAGATTAAGGATATGTGGATATTATTGTTAATGTAGCCCCAGACCTAGTTATGCTTCAAGATTCTAAATTAGAGGTGGTGGACGGTTTTCTTGTTAGGAGAATTTGGGGGTCTAGACTCAAATATTGGATCTGTTTAGAGTCCACAGGTTCATCGGGGGGTATTGTCAATTGTGATAATTTGCAGACACAGATTGCAAGCAAATTGGATGTTCTCATTGGTTCTTTTTCTGCGTCTGTTCATTTAGATGTCAAAGTTAAGGGCCAATGGTGGTTTACCTTGATCTATGGACCAAATAAACCTCAGTTGAGGGGCATCTTTTTTGGATGAATTAGCTGCAATTTTTGGAATGTGTTCTCCCGTTAGTTTTTGGGGGGTGATTTTAATGTTATTAGGTCCACTAATGAGAAGTTGGGAGGTTCTAGAATCACCTCATGCATGAGGGGTTTCGATACTTCGATTAGGGAGTGTGATTTGAGGGATATTCCACTCTTGAATGCCCAGTTTACTTGGTTTGAAGATGGCAATAGGACAGTGGCTACTAGGATTGATAGATTTCTATTTACCACTGAATGGGAAGATACTTTTCCCACCCTTACTCAAGAAGTACTCCCTAGAGTGATTTCTGATCATTGCCCTTTGGTTCTTGAATCTAATCCTATTAAGTGGGGCCCTACTTCATTTCGATTTGAAAACATGTCATTGATCATCTGGATTTTTATAGCTTGGTTAGGAATTGGTGGGATGAGTGCACTATGGAAGGTTGGGAGGGTTTTTGTTTTATGAAAAGATTGAGATAGGTGAAAGAGAAGTTAAAAAACTAGAATAAGGAAACTTTTGGTGATGTTCGGTCTATAAAAAAAAATCTTGAGGAACGAGGTGAGATTGATAGATTGGTTGAGGAGGGATCTCTTTCCAAGGAAATTGTAGGTAGACGATTCCAATTATGTAATGAGTTTGAACAAGATGTTTTTAAAGAAGAGATGAGTTGGGAATGAAAATCTAGAATGAATTGGGTCAAGAATGGGGATTGTAATTCTAGGCTTTTCCATAGGGTGACGACTGGTAGGAGAAGAAGGAACTTTATTAAAGAACTTGAGAATGATAGGGGAGAGGTTATTAGGGATCCTAACTGCATTGCTGGCCTGATTATTGAACTTTACAAGAATCTCTTTTTCGAGTAGGATGAGGGTAGAGTTATGATTGAGGGGTTGGATTGGTGTCCTATATCAACTAATAAAGCTACTTGTATAAAGAGACCTTTTAAGGAAGAGGAGATTAAAAG
Organism: Malania oleifera; assembly: GCF_029873635.1. Lineage (NCBI taxonomy): Eukaryota > Viridiplantae > Streptophyta > Magnoliopsida > Santalales > Ximeniaceae > Malania > Malania oleifera. The sequence goes on along the minus strand of NC_080429.1, from coordinate 64,137,887 downwards.
CTCAATTTTTCGAGACAGATACAGAAAAGGCTCCTAGGCCAGATGGTTTTACTATGGCTCTCTTTCAAGATAGTTAGGAGACCTTGAAGGAAGACCTCATTAAAGTTTTTCTTGAATTCTTGCACACAATGGAGTGGTGGGGAGGAGTTTGAATTCCACTTTTATTACCTTGTCCCCCAAAAAATATGGTGCGATTAAAGTCAAGGACTTTAGATCTATTAGTTTGGTAACCGGTGTCTATAAGATTTTGACTATGGTGTTATCTAAGAGGTTGGCTACTATTTTGGAGGACAGTATCTCTCTTAGCCAAAGTCCTTTATAGGTAACGGACAGGTTGTGTAGATGTTGCCTTGATAGCTAATAAGGTGGTTGAAGATGTTATTCGTAGTAATAAGAGGGATCTTGTGTTGAAACTGGATTTTGAGAAAGCTTATGATAGTGTGAGCTGGAGCTTCTTGGATAAGATTATGTCTAGAAAAGTTTTCAGCCTAAGGTGGAGGAAATGAATTAAAGGGTGTCTTTCTTCTATGGTCTCTTTTGTCTTAGTGAACAGTGAGGCCAAGTCTTGGTTTCATGCGCCCGAGTGTCTAAGGCAGGGAGATCCTCTTTGTCCCTTTCTCTTTACTATTGTGGTTGATGTCTTGTGTAGGATGATTGTGAGAGGGGTAGATAAAGGGTTGGTGGAGGGGATTAAGGTAGGTTATAAGAATTGCATCATTTCTCATCTTCAGTTCGCAGATGTTACTATTCTCTTCCTATAAGATACAATAAGCTGCTTCTCTAATTTGTTGACTATCTTATAGAAAATTAATTTCTCTAAGAGTGGTCTGGTGGGTCTGAGTATTAGTGTGGATTCTTTTGCTAGGCTGGCTGGTTGCGCCATTTTGACTTAGCCTATTACTTATTTAGGTGCCCCCTGTTGTGGTAATCCCAATGAGGACCCTTTTTGGGACCTTGTTTTTGAGAGAGTGGCTAGGAGATTAGATGGGTGGAAAGGAGCGTTCTTCACTTTAGGGGGTTGTATTTCCCTTATCCATGCTTGTTTATCTTCTATCCCTTTATATTTTCTTTCTCTTTTTAGAATCCCTTTGAGGTTAGCGAGGAGGCTCGATAAATTACTGAGGGATATCTTATGGTCTAGTGGGGGAAAGGGTAGTAGAGAACTAGAGATCATCTTGTAGGTTGGAATTGTTTGTAGGCCTAAAAAAGAGGGAGGCTTGGGTCTTGGCAACTTGGTGTCCAAAAACATCTCTTTGGTGGGTAAATGGTTATGGCGCTTTCCTTTAGAACCTAACTCTCTTTGGCATAAGATAATTTGTACTAATTTGGAATGCTTGAGTGGGATGCTAAAGTGGGAATTAACATTACTTTTTCGAGTCCTTGGAAGTTTTCCTTCCTAAAGTGCATTATACTTTCGGTAGTGAGGAGTCATCATTGGGTGGGTGAGATGCCTTTGGCTAGTACTTTCCTGTCTTTTTTCGTTTATCAAATCTTCATGACACCCCCATTTTTGCTTTTCTTCTTTTGCAAGAAGTGGGCATTCTTGGAACTACCATTTTGGGAGAAATCTAAATGAGCAAGAGATAAATGAGATGGTTCTTTTGACTGGGTTGCTCAATTCTTTTCATGTTCATATGGGGAGTGATAATAGGGTTTGGAGTTTAGATCCTTCTGGGGAGTTCTCTCGTATATCTTTTTTCACCTACCTGACTTGTGATTCTACTATGGATCCTTTTGATTTGTATAATTTGATTTGGAAAGCTAAAACTCTCTCAAAAATAAGAGCTTTCATTTGGATTGAGATACTTGAAAGAATTAATACCATTGATTTGCTTCAGAAGAGAAGACCTAATAAGGCCCTGTCCCTTGATATTTTTGTAATTTGCATGAGTGAAGAGACTTGTGCACATCTCTTTCTTCATTGCTCTTTCACGTTGGCTATTTGGAACAAGTTATCTGGCATATTTGGTGAAAGTTGGTCTGTCCATGCACTTTGAAGGCCTTTTATACCATAAGTTTTAGGGGTTTTGGCAAAGGAAAGGATAGGAAAGCTCTATGGCATTGCTGTTATGGCTATTATTGGTGTGTTTGGTTGGAAAGGAACACTAGAATATTCAAAAGTGTGGCTACTATGAAAAATCTGCTTTGGAGTAAAGTGGTATATCTTGCATTGCTGTGGGCGTCTGCAAATGGTTTTACTTACATTATGTTTCTCTGGAAGACTTGCGGCGGGATTGGTTGGCCTTGTTACATTGTGTTTAGTTCTCTGTTTAGGCTGCGTTCTTTGTAACTAGTTTTTATTGATGTAAAGGGAGGATTTCTTATTCTCCATGTATTTTCTATTTTATTTTCCTTTCTCTTTCTAATTTTCTGATGTAAATTCTTCTCACTTTTAATACAATTCTTTGTTCATATTAAAAAAAAAAATTCTCCTGCTACTGGCATTGTTGGTTCAGGACTTTATGGAGAATGGTGAAAGGTAATATTATGGAACAACAAAAAGCTCCTTTTGTGGAGTCAAGTTGAAGGGTAGATTGTAAGTGATTATGTGCAAAATGCAGTGGAGAGATGCAGGTGGTGCAGATTGGTAATTCATTTCTGGCAGGCAATGACATGTAAATGGGGAATGCAGGGTTTGCTCTAGCAGTGGCTAAGGTTTCTGTTGGGGGAGGTCACAGGATGACGATGGTGGGAGTCTGTCAGGATGCATGCCTTTTGTGTTGGATTTGGGCCAGATCTTTGGTTATGAGGGGAATTTAGTTCCTCAGTTGGGCCAGCACTCAGCACATTTGTTTAAGAAACAAGACAAATACAGTGCTGGTGAGCCCCAATTTAAGTTTTCAAGTGAGATCTACAGTCAATGTAAATACGAGGAGGTAACTAGAATGGGATAACTGATCAAAGGAGCCTTTTCATGGCCTAGAATAGGTCTCCTTTGGATGCGGGTTCCAGAGGGGGAAGGTTCACTTAATAAAGCTACAGCAGTTTTTTTTTTTTTGGAAGCAGATAGGTTGTCAGGTTTTGCTGGTAAGGAGGCTGTGTAGGTGGAGGAGAAGAGGAGCTTGATTGTTTCTTCGTTTTACATGAAAGGGATATATACAGAGGTACCTCTCAAGGATATGTCAAATGGCTCCAGTGGTGGGGGGAAAGCGAAACATTAGTGCTGTGGAGGTATTCATAAATCAGTTGGGGCTTTTCAGAAATCAATTGTTGATAGCTGGTGGTGATTGGCATCTAAGGGTCGGGAGGGGCAGAATTTTGCTGAGTTGTGCCACAAGGTGCTAAGGGTTTGAATATGGATGTGGAGCAAGGACTACGAGATGCTTATGCAGGAAATGGTGGCATAGATGAGTCTCTAGCTGCTGGTAAAAGCAATGGGAAGGTTGAGCCTGCCAAGGTTTATACTTGTTGGGTGAGTAAAATTTTAAAAAGAAATACGGATGTCAGTTGTTGTATGGAGGTTCAGAAAGAAGGGTTGGAAGAAAGATTGTTCCAAAGAAAGAAGGAAATGGGGTGATGCTTCTGATAATGAGAGTGAATTTGATATTTGGTTTGCTTGTGATGGCTGCTTGTTATTGGATGAATATTTTGAAAGATATTGGTTATATTCCTTTGATGTTGTTGGGGATATTTCCCAGGTCTCAGATAGTATGCTGGAAGGTTTAAGGGGTTATTCCTATTTTTAAGGATAAAGAAATGGATAAAGAGCAACTGGTGAGCGTGATCAAATTAGTAGCATACTTGTCTCTCCTGCGGTGGAGATTAATGGGAAGGACTTAAAAAAGTCAAAAACTAATGGACAAGATGGGTTTGTGGGTGTCTGATCCTAGAGGTCAAGGAGTTCTATTAGACAGTGATAAGAGTGAGGTGTGATAGAAGGGCCAGCATTAGCAAACATGCAGTGCTCAACTAACTATGATGGAAAGGGTTTAACAAGGCCTTTCTTAATTAGCTTCGTTGAAGGTTTTTCTTTTTCTTTTGTTTTGATTTCCTCTTTTTAGGACTTCTTATTGTGCTATAGGTTTTGATTGGGAATTTGACCACCATACAGGTATCTTGTATAAAATGCATTGTCAGAACACTTCTATTGAACCCAAGTGAATCCTGGATCAAATTGTAGATTTACAGTCAGATCCTAATGCAGATATCTCATTCATCCAGTGGCAACTAGGAGCAACTTCCCTTGGAAGTCCATATGGGAACACCAGCCCCCAACAGAGTTTTCTTTCTTTGCATGGGGGGCAACTGTTGGAAAGATTCTTACCATAGATAACCTGCAGAAAAAGGGACTGCCTCTTGTTAAGAGGTGCTTCTTATGCTTGGAAAAAAATGTTCAGTCAATTGATCATAGCCTCTCTTGCACTTCTTCTGGACCAGAAATCTTTGGAACCTGGCATTTCTCTGATCAAACAGCAGTGGTTATTGTAAGAATAGTGGATGGAGAGTTATGGGCTTATCCGCTCAAGCAAGGAAAGGAGGTAAGCTTTGTCCCTCATTTTCCTTGCTATCTTTTGGTGTGTGGAGGGAAAGATTTAGAAGAGATTTTGAAGGATGGGCTGCACCCTTACATGTTATGAAAGACTGATGAATTCCTCTTGCAACTAGTTGGCACAGGGGATTGTCTTTACCTGACAGTCATGTAGTTGTAGACTTTTTTGACACTCCGCAATGAGTGATTTCCTTTTGTCTGTTTGTACTTGGATGGCACCCTCTTGTTGCCCTTTAATGACTTTTTCATTGATGGTAAAAAAATATTTCTTCTCCCTTAATATATTTCTTTCTTTATCTAAAAACAAACATTAACTATCTGAACATCAATGATAAAATAATTCTCAAACTCCATTTCAAAAGTAATGTAGGCTTAACAATCATAAACTTCAATGATGAAAAATAGTTCAAAAAATCTTTATCCCTGCATGTTATGCTTGGGCTAATGATAAAGTATGAGTAACACTGGAAAAAATGAGGTGGGATGGAGAGAGGAATATCATCATTGTCACCGTGCTGTATCCTGGGATTTTTCCTTGCCCCTGTTCCAATGGTTGTTTAAATCCCCCAAAATTTCCATATTCAAGGTGGGCCTCATGGGATTTGAGAGAGTGAGTACTTCTGATCACTATATTTTACCCTATTTACTACCCACACTCCAATTATTGTCTCCTGACTCTCCTTTGAGAATTATAAGGGCACTGAGCATTTCTAACTAATAATTTTTCCTGCACTAGGGCCATCACTATTGTTGGCTCTGGAGAAATCTCCGTTGCTGCAATTCACTGTTGTGGTGTCCTCCACCTTTTGTTAGCCACTTGTAACCGTTTTTGGCAAACGCAACTGAAAAATCCAAAACACTCTGACATATCTCCCTCATGAAGCTTTTGGGGGGGAGACTTTGTCATTGGTGCCCAATCCTTGATGAAAAGGAAAACCATATTTTCTGCATGGAATCCAAATTGGGCTTTGTTTCCCGTGTTATCCAATATCATTGTCACATGATATCACGTCTTCTCACTAGTGTAATGAAGGATCTATGTTGCAAGTTTGCAATACTTAAATAAGTATTAGGAATCAAGTTGAAACTATAACACTGGAGGTCCTAACTCGGGCTAGTAAAGTTGATTTTGAGTTTGCTAGACCTCATACATGTATTATAGATTTACTGATTATGCTGTCACTCTGGGAGTTTGATTGTTGTCACAGATCGTACTTTTAATTTCTTGGTGTCCTCACCAAGGAAGGGATCTAGCGGACAAACAACTAACTTAATCATAGTCTAGAATTATGGTGAACCACATTGGCTGCACACCAGCACGTAAGTGGTCCCACGTCGTTGATGATGCTGTCTACAAAACTACAGGCACTCGATGAAAAGTGCTGAATAAAGTTGCTTCATGTTCCTTGCACCTCACCTATGTATACCATATATACTGCCCTTTGTGTAACATAAGTCTTGTGTTTTAAAATTTGGGGTAAAATTGAAATTTTTTTGTCAAAGTTCATAGTTTTTTGTTATTAAGCCAAAAAGAGAAAAATGTTTTTAATTTGTTTACATTGCATTGAATTTAAAATTTTTCCTACTTAAGTGGCTCATCATTGCAGAATAATTGCATAGGGGAGAGAAACACCCGCTACTTCATGGCTTTTCTCCTTTGGTGAGTTCTATATTGTTTGCAACACTTCACTGTGTATCCATAAATCAAATATTATTTTGATGCATTAAGTGGCCTCTATGTTCTTTCATGCCTTTGTTCTGAAATAATCAGTGTTTAGGGTCTCTAGGATGTTTTTAGAACAATAGACAATTATTTTGCTTCATATTTGATTGCGATATGTGATTGAAGCCACGTTTGTTGTTCTATCAACCAAATGCTTGTTCGGGGACCTCTTGGTGGCTCTTCAAATGATTCTCAATGCAATTTCAAGGCACAATTTTGCTTTGTTTGTTGTAAAAAAAAATTGGCTGCAAATGTTTCGACATTAGGATTTGGGAGATACATCACTTAAAGATGTATAATCATTCAACTCATTAGCCATTGCAGACATTGACAACCTATGCAACACGGACATGGAGCTTGACATGATGATACATTTCTGATAATGTCGGCACATTAAATCATAAAAAATAAAGACATGGCACTAAAAGGACATGGATATTACAAGCATATTATTTTTATATATATTAATGTTAATGATTTCTTACTCCAAATATGGTCCACTTAAAAAGGCCATGTTCAAGAATGACTGAATCTGCATCAACTGTTCATGAGTTCTAATTTAAAGATATATGTCCTTCAAACATCAAAAGTTCATATGCATAGTTATAATAACAAATTAAGAATAAACCATTAAAAACCTAGGACCATGAAAAGGGAATAAATTGCATGGGATTCCTGTCACAAAAGGACAAGGAAAGAATAAATAACATGCCTCTAATATAGTGCAATGACATGGAAAGGTGAAGAATGTCTCTTCAATTGTGTTACTCACTAAAGCTAGGCCTATTCAAATGAATCAAGAATTGTTAGAATATTGCAAAAAAGAAATTCAAACTTTATTGGAAAAAGGATTAGTACGTAAATCTCCTTGGAGTTGTTCAGTGTTTTATGTACAAAATCAAGCTGAAATAGAAAGAGATGCTCCTAGACTTGTAATAAACTATAAACCGTTAAGTAAAGTTCTTCAATAGCTCTCATCTTTGATTGATACAAGTATACAAAAATTTGTCTTGACTTAATTTAGGAAAAATATGTGGGAACCTTGTGCACTAGATTTTCAAATTAGAAACCTCAAATTTTGATAATATTACAACTTGCCCCCAAGACTTCTATTTTCTTCTTTTATTAATGGCTTGCTGTGTCCTGTAAGAGTTGGACCCTTCATATCTGCTATGTCTGTTGCCTATCTGTGCATTTGAGCATTGTCCAATATGTGTTAGACGCATGCTGATGTCGGGCATGTGTGAGACATTGATGACTCTGTCATATTGAAATGCTGATGCTTTGAAGCCTGACAGCATCTTTGGTTCAGATGAACAGTTATTCTCTTCTACCTCTTTCTAGTTGGAAATCCATTCTATTGTTGCAAAGACAACTAGGAATATGTATTCCAGGCTAGCTGTCCATTTATGCCAAATCTCAAACAGCTAAGGGCCTGTTTAGTAGTGGAAAACAGTATTTATTTCCACTTTTAGCTTTTCAAAGAATTAAAAAAAACAAAAAGAAATTCAGCTTTTTTTTTTTTCGCAACATTTTCATAAAAATACTGGAAAACAATTAAAGGGTTTGGCGCTATTCACATGTGGAAAATAGTTTTATTTTTCATTTTCAATTTGTCAAGTAATTACAAAAAGACTACTTTGTTTTCCAATTTTCTAAATTTGTACAGGAAAGCTGGAAAAAATATTTTTATTGTTTTCTAAATTTTTTATTTCTTGTATGATTTTTAGAAATTTGGAAAAAGGTGTGTAATTTTATAGTTATTTTTAAAATAGAAATGAGAAATGAAAAGTGTTTTCCACAACTAAACTAATCCTTTTATTTTTTAACTTTCTAATTCAAATCTTTGAAAACTGAAAAATGAGCTGATATTTTTATAATTCTTTGAAAAGCTAAAGATGGAAAATAAAAACTGTTTTCCACAGCTAAACAGGCCCTAACTATTTCCCACATCTCTATGGTATTAACAACTTAGTTATTCTACAGAAACCAATAATGCCTTAAGTTTCTTCTTCCCAAATTGCCCTGGTCTTGTCCAAAGAGGGAAGAGGAGAATGTTGCCAGCTGTTGCCATCATCACAGCTGTTGGTCACTAGTTGTAGACACTGCTACCATTTCCATTCATTGTTGCTATGTCACCAGCTTTGCAATCTGGGCAACAACATGCACACACAGACACACACACGGACACACACACCCAGACTATGATCCACAATGTGCACTGGCAAAACTGGTGGAGACATCTTGGATTGTGGTCTTGGGATGGTGCACCAGTTAGATCTTAGTGTGGGGTCTGGTGCCACCAAAGTTGTGGGCTTATATCTCCTGAATTTGTCAAAGATGGTTTTATTTTTTTATTTTTTTATTTTTATGTTCTTGTCATTTGTCAGAGTGCCATGCTACAACCCACAATGTGAACTGGCAAAAGTGGCCGTGACATCTTCGATTATGGTCTTGGGGTGGTATACCAGTTATATCTTGGTGCAGGGTTTGGAGGCAAGGATTGATAGACCAAAGATTTGGACTCGGATGTCCTGAATTTGTTACAATGATGTTTGTGGACTTGATATTGTGGCTGTAAACTGTAGGATCTGAGAATTGACGGTCCTCTAGCTGCTCTAGCCACAAATTTTGTTGTTAGAGAATAAGAAATTATCAAAGAGAATTAAGAAAATAATGAAAAATAGGAAGACAATATATCCACTTGGAAAGCTCCAGCCACGATTTATTTTGATAAGCAATGAATTTATTAAGAGAAGAATGAGAGAAGATACAAAGAGGACAAACCATTCTCCAGGGAAGAGAGAGGGTTTGTTTAATAAGCAATGAAATTTTTTAATAGAAGAATGAGAGAACATACAAAGAGGACAAAGCATTTTCCATGCAAGAGAGAGAGACCCCCCCCCCCCCCTCTTCAACTCAGTCAAAAGCTTAACAACACCACAAGATTAATGAAGCAAAGCTCTCCAATTGCTTTTCAACTGAGTCCCTCCAAAAAACCATTGGTAGAACATTAGGATAAGGCAGTAACAATTGTTTTGCTCCAAATCAAGGTAGTAAGAGTAATAGAGCCTTTGAAGATTCTAACATGCATTATGCTCCAAACAAATACACTGAATAATTGCAAAGAATATAATGTCCAAAAATCCATCCTCTCCTTCCCAAAGCCTCTAAATTGATGGAGACATGAAGGTGGACAAATCCAATACTCTCCAAGAACACCAAACAAATTGTTCCAGATGCCTCAAAAAAAAAATTTCAAAAACAAATGAAAAAAGTCTCACAGATTTAATAACTAAATGTACACTCATGAGGTGGAAATGCTTAATTTTTCCCTTGAAGCAAATTCGTATTGATCCTATTAAGGATTATAGTCTAAGTCAAAGCCATTATTTTAAAGATAATCTTACTTTTGCAAGTCAAAAAAATGCTGGGGAACAAGAAGAGCATTGGGAGCATGGTCAAAGAATGGATCGCAAGAAAATCTGAGAAGCATCCAAAGCCCAACTCCTATCCTTCCACAAAAAAACAGTGAAACTACCCAGCATAATCAATGAAATGATCAGTTGATTGGCCCTCCTTTCATTTAGGTTTCTAACAAAATGGAAATTCCAGTATTCCAAACTCCATGTATAATAAAGAAATAAAAAACTGGACCATTTTAAAGACTAGAAAAATGGAAAAGATTGGGAAAGGCTTGAATAATGGTGCATTCCCAATCCAATCATAATCACAAAAATAAGCACTCTCCTAATTTCCAATTCTACGTCTCAATTCTCATCTACCATTGCGTATGTACCATTCTCCATTCTAATCCCCATTCTTTTCTCCCAATGATCTTTTACAATATTCAATCTCATTGGCTTTCTTGTTGGGTCTATTGTGTAACCATTCCAAAATATGTCAACAATATGATTTAGTGCGTATCTGTGTTTATAAAATCAAGATTAATTAATATGTCTATTGAATGGATTACGAGGGATTTTATTTAGTTAGGGGTTTCACTATTTGATTAGGTGGGAGGTGGTGTGCAGGTCCTAGGAGGAAGGGGGACTGAGTCTTGCCAATTTGGTGTCTAAAAACTCTGTTCTTTTAGGCAAAAGTTTATGGCAGTTTTCTTCAGAAGTGAACTCTCTATGGCACAAGGTTATAAGAAATAAATTTGGCTTCATTTGAATGATTGGGATGCTAATACTGATCTTAGATGTTCATTTGAGAGTCCTTCAAGGTTAGTTTCACAACTTTTCCCATTATTTATTCTTTTAACAAATTTAAAACTGGTAATGGTGCTCATGTTTTCTTTTGAATGGATGTCTGTGTAGGGGGATTCAGACTTACTGTTTACTTCTGCTTGGGTTTATCATTTTTCTTTGGCCTATAATGCTCTATTTCTAATTTTCTAATTCCAGATGGTGATTTTTTTCTTGCTATTTTCAGTTTAGGAGGGATTTGGATGATAGGGAGATGGAGGACCTTTCTTCTTTGCTTGTTTTGTTGGAGGTGTTAGATTACCACTTTATTTAAAAGCTTAAGCTGTTAGTTTGTGGGCCAATGATGTATATCAAGCTTTAACACTCCCCTGCATGTGCAGCCCAATAGCACATGGATAGATAAACACACAATAAGTAACACGCAAATACAATAAATTTTTATATGCCACGCAATCAACATGGGCAGCAAGACTAGAGCTCAGGACCTCTTGGTAACCAGCTCTGATACCATGTTAAATTACCACTTTACCCGAAAACTTAAGCTATTAGGTTGTGGCCAACAATGTTTATCAAGCTTTAATAGGAGGGTTGTCATATCTTTAATAGGAGGGATGCTCGAATGTGGGTTTTGGATTCCTTAGGCGATTGCTCTTGTAAATCCTTCTTTTGTCACCTTATCTAGCCTTGTGTGTCTTTTCCCCTTTGTCATTCTATTTGCGAGGGAAAGTCAGTCTAAAGATTAAAGCGTATGTTTGGTTGGTGCTGCTTAATAGAGTTAACACCCACAATCTGAGGCAGGTTAGGAGCTTTCAAAGGCATTGTCCCATGATGAGATTTTTTTTTTTTTGGGGGGGGGGGGGGGGGGGGGGGGCTTTTTAGCAATGGTAGAGTTGTCACTGTGTGACCTGGTGATCACGAGTTCGAGGTGTGGAAACAGCCTCTTGCTGAAATGCAAAGTAAGGCTGCATACTATAGACTCGTCGTGGTGCGCACCTTCCCTGGTCCCCACATGCGTGGGAGCTTTCTGCACCATGCTACCTCCAACATTTGGAGACTTCCTCGTTTCTTTTTGCACTATTCATTTCTTGGGGCATGCAGAGTAGATTATTTGGCTCATTTGGTGAGGTATGGGTGTGTTTGAAGTTCGTAGAAGAGCTATTGAGTATTTCTTTTACAGGATTAAGTAAGAGAGTGAGGATGCTGGAAGTCTGTGGAGGTGTGTACGCTGTTTTGCAGGGGATTTGGTTTGTTCGAATGCACATATTTTTTCAGGAAAGAAATTGCCTTTACTTGCTTGGGACAGGATACAATTTTGGCGTCTCTTTGAGCCTTTAGTGCTGGCTGTTTTAAAGTTACTTGTTTTGAGGTTGTTAAGCAGTACTGGAAGCTTCTAGTATTTTATTTCTTTTTCCTTTTTTTGTATGGGGAACCCCTGTCCTCTTTGTTGTACACTCTTTCCTCTTCTAATAATCATTAACAAGCAAGAGATCCCCCACACATGGGAGATCTCTTGCTCTTAGGCATTGAGGTTTTGGCTCAAGAAGAGTTGGTTGTGTGCTATGTAGGGGTACGGATTTTGCTAACCTTTGGAATCCTTGGACTGAGAAGAATGTGAGAATATTCAAGGGTCTTACAACTCCTTGTTTGCTATAGGATGGTGGTGTTCTTGCTTACTTTTGGGCTCATTCTTTGGATTCTTCTCACTGCTCGACCTTAAAAGGGATTGCAAGGCAGCTCTTTTGTAATCTTCTTGGTTGTTACTCTTTGTCATTTGAGGACTCCTTGTCCTCTTTTATTGTAGTTTGTTTTGGTTGTTAATAAAATCTTTCTCTTCTGCAAAAGAAATAAAAATAAAATAATAATAACAATAATAAAGTAAATATGTTAACAGGAAAATATAATTATTTGTTTTTGGCTGATCAAAAAACTAAAAGTAGGTGTATGAGTGGAAGAAAAATATACCTGGCTGGGTGGTTTCCTTTTTTGAATGTATTCTCTATATGAAATAATATTTTGGCTTTTTGACCCCTATTCTTGGGTTATTCCTTGTGCTTTTTTGGCAAACCAAACATGAGAACAATGTCAGAGAGGTATTACATAGCTATTCAAGTCCACAAGTCAATACCGTGGAATAGCTATCGCATTCCTATTCTATTTCCATAAAATGACAACTCCATTTCCACCTTATTTCTTTCTTCAAACCAAACCTGCCATAAATACTTAATCTAGGAAGCCATCTTGTGGATCTTGTGACCTTGATAAATTTTTTGTTGCTATGCAACCATGCCATCAGACAAAAAGACTGCATTGGGCTATCTCTAAGTTCAAAGACAAAAACTTCCCTTACACAAAATTAAAAACTTACCTTGATTGTCATTTTTACTACTTCTTGAATGAGACAACTTTTTCTCAGAATGATTATAGCGAGTTCTTTTGCTAGTTCAGTTGATTTCCAAATTTCTCATGCAATTCTGCAATTATTGATCGGGTGATCTGTGAACTATCTTTGCCATTTGATATAGTTGTCAGTCTTAGCTGTAGTATTATTGTTGTCGATATAAAACTTGCTTACTAAATTTTTTTTGAAAGACAATGTATGGACTATTATCTATTCAAAATTTAACTCTTATGCCAAACTTTTGACTCTTTAATATCCTCATTGGATGGTTTAATCCTCCACCTCCAAACAATTGTGCTATGAAGCATTGACACGTATCTTGAGTGGCGCATTTTTGTGTTGGAGACATGTGGACATGAGGATGTCTTCAACGCACTTCCAACGCACAGCTAGCATGTACAGACTATTGTAATAAAAAATTATTAATTACGGCTTCAACACGTGTTCCAACAGTGGTGGTTATTGACTTAATTGTGTGTTTGTGACGTAGATGGGTCAAGTTCATAAACTGTTCAAATGATGAACATTTTTTTTTTTCCTGTAAAAAAGGAGAAACGTTAGTTTAAAAAATTAAAAAGATGTTAAAAATTAAAACATTAGACATATGAAGGCTTTCTAGGAAGCTTTTGGATTTGTTTTCATTATAATCCATGCCAGCTAGTATCTGTGCCTGTGGCGATGCTTCTTAGCTGCCATGATTATCTTGCAATTCATTGTAGTTCATCCGTCTTAACATTCTCATTTTGCGATCTTTATTGGATGTGTTCTTTCTTAGTTGCCCAATATTCTAATTCATTTATCTAGCTGGTCTCGTAGTCATCCTTTAAAACTTTCTCCTTTTCAATGTAATGGTATTTTGTATTCACATAACATGAACAAAGCACTTCTCTGTTTTAGCCAACTTGCCTAACTGTATGTGTGCGTTTTCAATTTATCCTTCAACTTGATACATCCAAAGTACTGAAATCTGCTTTTATAAAAAATTTCTTGAGCATTGAATTTAGTATCTCTCCTAGAGTGACTATAGTTGCATTTCATATATTGTCTTCTACTCATCTTAAAACCTTTAGGGCCTGTTTAAATTGTGGAAAACATCATCTATGTTCCACTTTTAGTAAGGATTATAAAAATCCTAGTTTATTTTTTTACTTCTTTGAGATTCATATTAAAAAAAAAAAAATAGAAAATAAAGAATTTGTTTTGTTGGGCAAAATTTTTTTATTTTTATTTCTAGATTTCAAAATAATTACAAAAAAAAGAAACTTTTTTTTCAATTATCCAAAAGTTATATAAGGTAATGCTTGGAATTATGGATCTTGGGACTTGGATTCGGATTTGTGTGGATTTGAAAGAAACTTAATGCAATTTTATACCATCTTTTGTCATAATCGAGACAAATCTAAATCCAAAATCCAAAATCCATGCTCCCAAACATAGAGTAAGAAATTAGAAATCTAGAAAACTACAAATAGATGTTTTCCTAATTTTCTATACAAATTTAGAAAATTGGAAAAGGTGTCATTTTTGTAATTATTTGAGAAATTAGAAATGGAAAACAAAACTATTTCCACAAGCAAATAGTGCCAAAGCCTTTTAATTTTTTAATTTTTTATTTTTTTGCATACAGATAATGTAAAATTGAAAAATTTTCTAACTTTCTTGTAATTATTTGGAAAACTAAAATGGAAAAGGATTATTTTGTTTTCCACAACAAAATGGACCCTTAGATTCTAAAGTTTCACTTTTCCAACTTAAGTTCTACCCACCTCTAATTTATTTTATCAATCAATTTAATACCTATTTGCAAGCACCTCTAATTTCTTTGATCAATCAATTTAATACCTATTTGCAAGCAACATATACCATGGAATCTCATTTTATATATGCCTTGGAAGTTGGAAGTTCATCCATAACTAAAACAAAAAAGATAGAAAACTTAACCTTGAACCTTGATGTACGCCTATGGTGATTGGAAATTTTTGCACTCTTCCACATGTAGTCTGCACCGTTCATTGCCCTATAGTACATATCCTTAATGACATCCATGCACCAACACCTACTTCTTTTTCTGGTGAGAACCCAACATAGAAGTTCCCTAACATAGAAGTTCCCTAGGTACTTGTGCTTTCTCTAGGTCAATGAAAACTATCTACAAGTCTTTTTATTTTTTCCCTTGAACTTTTTTGCTATGCTTGCTTAAGGATCAAAGCATTGATGACATTTATTCTCTCATCGTCATATTGTCTTAAATTTTATGATTCTATCCCTACTCCTATGGTCTACATGACTATTTTGAGCCATTATCTACAATGATACCCACCCCATTCTTATGATTTTCTTTTCTAGTGTACAAAAGTTCCAATCCTAACTTTTCAACTTCTCTATATTTCTTGAAAGCATGTTATTATTTTTTTTCTAACCGTTGTGTCAATTACCTCCATATTTTTAGTAGCAAGGGCCGCCATGTACTGAGTTGCTAATCTAACCCTAGTCTTTGCATTATATATTTTTTACCCATCCATGTTGAGAACGATGTGGAAACCCTCATATATTTGACACCATATGCTTTGGCATGATGACCTAGCCCACCCTTGTCTCCCACTCAACAGATAATTGGTTTCATATCTCTAGATATGAAAAGCTTTATGCTGGCTATCAACTACCTATGCAACATTTCTCACGTATTTGGGATTGGACTGGCTGTCTGTGGAAAGAGTTAAGAAACTAAGTGCAACATAGGAGGAGTTAATTTGCATCAATGCTTCCATATCCGAGTCGATTTTTTTACAACTTCTTTAGCTTATATGAAGAATGTATTGTATCCATTTCATTTATGGTTTTATTGGTGCCTTTTTTGGATTTCATGTGTGCTTGTTTGCAGGCATTTCCTTCTTTGCATCTATGGAGCAGTTGCCATTGCATTGGTTCTTTCTGGTCAACTGAAAGAATTGAAAGTAATATATATTCTGACAGGTATAATTGATTTGCATATAATTGTTTTTACTTGATTGCTAAGTCCCTTTTGTGACGAAATATGCTATAATTCTTTTCCTATTTCTTATCTGCAGTTTATTATGGAATTGAAAATTCAATTTATAGTTTAGCTCCACATGTTGTGCAGGTAAGTGCTTTTTGTTCCACATTTCGTTTCCCTATTGTTTCAAATTATTTTTGTTTGTGGACTTAAATCTATGTTTGGAATCAGTTGTAGGTTGAATAATTATAGGTGTTTCAAAAATTTAAAATGTCAAAGCCTAAATTTCTGGGGATGGGGACAGTAAGAGAGACCATCTTGTTGTTGGGATAGTCTCTAAATTAAACAATGAAGGTTTCTTTTCATTGTAAATGTTTTGCCAATTAGCTGGAGATTTTGTTTTTCTCGGTTCATCGTCGTTACAGGTTCAATTCCAAGGGGCCAACAACATTCTTCAATTCGCCAATTCGTAAATCAATTTTGACCCTTTCATTAGTATTGCAGCCATTTTGGTTGGAGGTAATTGCACAACCCTATCTTAGCTTCCACATTTGCCTAAATATTTTGGCTTTAATATTAAAATAGATGTGGAGTTAATTTCCAATCTCTCATCTCTCATCAATGAAGATAATTGATTTATCTTTGAAAATGGTAAACTATATACTAGAGTAGTCTTCAAAGATGGGGAGAATAAATCAGTAAAAGATGGACGCTCTCTCTCTCTCTCTCTCTCTCTCTCTCTCTCTTTCTCTCTCTCCCCTTTCCTCCTTCAAAGTCTTCAGTTTCTTCTGGTTTGTGACTGATCATGACATCTGTTCTCTATTTGGACTGCCCAGATGCAAAGGAGAAAAAAGGGAAGGTAGGGTACCCTCTTTGAAATCTATGGGTAAGGGTTACTTTAGTAGCAACACAATGGATTGCATATGGTTTGTCTTAGGTGCTTGGGTGGTTGGGGGAATTTTCTTAAAAAAATAAGATTCAGGAAGGTGGATTGCTGGATGGTGGTGAGCTCAATGAGAACTTGGAGTTAGGGTTAGGGTGGAATCTATGGAATTGGAAAAGTTTCTCTATTTACATCCTAGTGCTGTTTGTGATGATGGTGGAGTTTTGTGAAAAAGCTTTGTCTGCTGGTTCTAGATCTAGGGCAAGGGATACTCAGTACAGTGAATGGAAACATTTTGGCAGGGAAGTGAACAACTTGGTCTTGGGAGGAAGTCATGTTGCCATAAATTAATCAACTCTGTGCAAAGTGTGGTGAGAATGTAGCAGAACAGGGCTCACTTGCTGGATCTGCAAGGTATGTCCTTGGTTTATAGTTTGTTGAGGTGGTGGATGAACTTTGGAAATTTGTTTTCTTAGTAGGTTGTTTGTAATGCATTCAAAATTATTATATTATGAATAGGTTTTTCTCCCCTTTGTGCGCTCGATGTCATGAAAGCTTTTGAAGTATCCGATGCTGAAACGTTTGATCCAGATCGAAGGCAAATCCTTTGATCTGTGATTAGATAAGGTTGGAGGATTCGCATTCTTGCTCGTAGTCAAGAACAATATCATTCATAGTAGGTGGGTTAGGTTTTCAAGAGAGGTTGTGCTTTGGTTTGCTAATGGCATATCTACTTTTAGTCGTATGCAAAGGGGGTTTCAATTGGTTCGATTGGGTTTTACTAAAGTCTTAAATTTTGATTTCGACTCAAATTTCGAAGCTCCAAAAGTACAGAAATTTTGACGGAAATTTCAATTTCAATGTCAATTTTGATTTGAAAAAATAATGGAAATCATTAGTAAAACATGGAATTCTTTTATGAAGCTTTAGAAATGATTAATACACATAATAATGTAAGTTTTAGGACTTATATATTACAAGTAAATACATCTATGCTGTGTATAAGGTGGAGAAGTTGTAATATAATATGTGCATCAAACATATTTGTAAGATAATGTACATCAAACATATTTAGTGAATTAGTTAATACAAATAAAATTCATAAATCATTTAAATATTATTTATTATACAAATAATGATAATTTTAGAAATGAACGGTCAGATAAAATGTTGTTGTAAGTTTATTTTTTCATACAATTTCAAAAGCATTTGTAATAATCATTTGTTTCGACGAAAATAAATAAAATATATTAAAAGAGAAATTACATTTCATTTCACTCCTAAATCCCTCATTTGAATTTCGAGGAAATTTCATTGCATAGTTCCAATTTCGACAAGTTTCGCCAAAATTTCGAGATTTCAATAAATTTTGGATGATTTGTTGAGATTTTGACGGAAATTATGCAAGATGGAAATCGACTACCATTTCGATTTCGAGGGTGATGGAAATCGGAAATTTCAATGGAAATTTCGACAATTTCGTGGAAATTTAAGACCATTGGTATTATAAAGCTCTGGATGTCGATAATGGATGAAGGTAAGAAAATTTTTAGAGTTAGGATTGGGATGGAAAGACAAGAAGTTTTTGATCTTTATTCCTTTGGGTGTAAAAGGCAAAGGTTGGCGAAGCTTTACGAGTGCCTTTTGCGAGATAGCAAAGGGCTTTCTTGAGGAAATTGGTAGTGTGGGTGCAGATAGCCTTTCACGTCACTCATGGAGTCAGGTGGTGTTGGAAGGCACAAATCATGATGATGATGGATGCAGTAGTCAAGCCTATTCCATAAAGCAATGTCTAAAGGCTGGGAAACTAGATCTGTGTCATTGGTGAGGAGACATGTTGCATCAAATTGAATCTAAAGCAGTCGCTATTCAGTCGACTTCGATTGACAAGAGTAAGAAGAAAATTAGGGTTTGCGATGGAGTAGGAACGATTAGAGAGGCAGCTAGGGCTGCATCTGGGGAGGAGGTAGTGAAGAGATTTGGGCTGGGTTGCATTTTGTGATCTTGTGTTTTTTTCTTCTTTTATCTTTTTATCTTTCTTTTAACTTGGTACATCTTGTCCCCACACATTGTACTTTATCTTCTTTCCATCTAATATACTTTTTTTTATTATCAAAAAAAAATTTGTAGCGGATGACTATTGGAAATGATGTGAAGCAATTGGATGATAGAGGATTCGAATTTACCTGTAGAAGAGGCAGCTAGGGTTTTGCAAGAAACAATCTAGGGTTTGAAGATGGGATCATCTGGGTCTTAGTCTCATGCTATTTTGTTAGACCTAGGCCAGTTGGGTAATATTGTTTGGTTTAGGCCTGGATTGGGCCTAAGTATCAACCCAGCCAGGAGGTGATGAGGTTCTTTCGGCTCAAAATGGATTAGAGGTAAATGGGGCTTCATTTCAGGCCCAAATTTCTAATCCACATTTTCAAGGTATTCAACTTAGTTTTAACTTGAGGATGGGCATTCAACATCAATTAACTCCTTAGAACTAGGCCCAGTTCCTAGTTTAGGTTTTACAAGTGATGCCTGTTAGCAATCAGGCCTAAAGTTGACTTAATAATTTTTACAATTTTTTTATTTTTTTCTTTTCTGTTTTGCAGATGGAACATTTGGCTAATTCCTCTTTATGAGGAAGAGAAATCTGTCCATCAAGTCTTGAAGGCAAAGGGGCGGTTAAAGCTAGGTTGGTCTCAAACTTTTCAGGGAATTCGGATGATGATTGTGTACCTTTAGTGGGAGACAAAATCCCAGAGGATTGAATATCCAGTGAGCCTTCTGTTGGAATTGGTGTATTCCCAAGAAAGGGGGGGGGGGTGAATTGAAATTTTAAAACTTTTCTTCCTAGAATCAACTAAACCAGCAGCAGTAATACACAACTTAGGGTCTTTTTAAGCATACCAATTGCGCAGATTAAAATGATATGCGAAAATTAAATCATGCGTAGCATTCACAATATATTGAATATAACATATATGTGCAGAAATATAAAGTGCTGGAAATTAACAGTAAACACGCGATATGTTATTGGGGTTTGGCCAATACTGCCTACGTCCCCGCCTCAGCTCGCAAGCTCGAGAATTCCACTAATGCTCACTTAACGGGTGGAGTGGCACCGATTACAACATCAGGTCAAATTACCAAGGCTGACCTCAACCCTTTACAAACACTTCTTACGGGACGGAGAAGGTCCAAGGTCACATTAACAGGACTGACCCCAACCTTTTCAACCTGATTCTTACGGGTTAGATCAATACCCCTCAAGCCACGCCTGGAATATAACAAATAATCAATACAATTTTGTGTACAATTTCAATTGCTTCTCAACTAAGCAAATATGTACCAATACGCACAAACAATAATCGATGCACTCATAGATAATAGTATTTATGCTCAAGTGAGATCTTGAAAATTTAATTCAAGATAATATATTCAACGAGTGAATATTCAAGGTTACCTCGAAACCCTATTCAAGTATCACACAAATATTTTATCAAATATAATAACAACAGATACTTAGGGCTTAGGCTTGCAAAAGATTTGTCAAATAAAGTATGCAAGCTCTCAAGTCTTGCAATTTGAATGCAAAGACTAGGAAACTAAAAACAAGTTATTCCCAATCAAATATTTATATACGAAATATTATGGGAATAAACAATCAAGAAAAACTCTTAAAAAGGTTTTTCTAATATATATGAATATGAGAGAGTAATGCCAAGGAAATGATTTGAAATATGCACACAATAAAACAATCAAATCTTACTGCACCTTGCAATTGATTTGCAGTTGAGGAGAACTAGAAAAACAAACTCTCTATTTCAAAATGATATTTGCTAATAAGTATGTAAGAGAGTTTGAAAACTATGCTTGGAATATTGAGTATATAGCAAAAGAAGTATAAAAAATTTGAAAGAATTTTTCCTAATTACTTTTGCTAATCTTATTGCTAATCAAGGCAAATGAGGGGGCATATATAGATATCCCTCAAATTTTGACCGTTGGGGACTTATTGGGTATTTTGAAATTGTTAAATTAAAGTTTAACCCAAAATAACCTCAATTAACCATGGTAAAAATAAGGCAACTTGAGAGTTTCGGTCGCCTAGCCCTTAGGGACGGTCTCCTGAACAGACACAGAGAAAAGGGACCTTTTCAAGTTCGGGTGCCCGAGGAAAAGTTTGGGCGGGTGAGCCAAGGCGATTTTCCCAAACGCTTGAGGTTCGGTCGCTTGGTGGTCAATTCGATCTATCGAACTTCATAATTCGGTCGCCTGGGGCTATTTTGAACCTAAAGTTCTGGTGCCCGAGAAAGGTAAAAAGTGACTGTTCTTATGTTTGGTTAACCGTTGACTTTCAGTTCAAATTAGGTTCAGTCACCCAGGCCGCAGTCAACGTGTTGATTCTTTGGGAAAAACCTAGCGTCGGTCAACCTGTGTAAGCCCTGTTGTTGTCCTTGAACTTATTCAACCATATTTGAATAAGTTATAGCATTTAGGTTTGAGAGGTGATGGTTCCAATGGTCATTCTAAGGTATCTTGAGCGTAAATACCTATTATGCATGCTATGCAGATTATTACAGACCCAAAGAAAATATAATGCAATAAAATACAACTTGAAACAAAAATCTTCATGCTCTGCTCTTTTGCAATTTCATGAATTGCTCCGATAGTGTGCGCATTTAAGTACCTTTCGGCTTCCATTTCTCATCTATCATATGTGCTTAAAAAAATGAACCTGTTCATACACTTAGCACACAGATGAGATACTGTGGTTTGTCATAATCAAAACAGGGATCGGACTCAAAAAGTCAATACCTTCAGCTGTGGCTGATGGGGGAGGGGGTTAGAAAGAACCAAAAAACTTGTGTTGGCGAGATTCAGGGGAGAAATGGTGTTTCGGGGGAAAAATCTATTGGTAAGGAAACCAACTCCAATAAGTTTAGGGGCCATGTAGATGGGTGTTGAAAGTGAGGAAAATATTTGAAGAGAAGCTAGATATCTGTTGACTTAGCGAAAAAGATTTGTTGTAATGTTAGAAATGCAAAAAAGAAGAAGAGAGAGAGAGAGAGAGAGAAGAGAAGAGAAGAGATGAAGAGAAAAATAGAGGAAAAAAACTAACTGGCAGTTTCCTAGACTCTACGTATAGCTCTAGGTATGCCCTCTTATATATTATTAATAATTAATAGTCTTAAGGACAAAGTTACCCCTATTAACACAACTAAATTATAAAAATAACGTATTCTCTTCTAACACTCCCCCTCAAGTTGGAGGTGTATAAATGTCACCAAAAGCTAGCTTGTAAGAAACATTTGACAACACAGGCTTAAATAAAGGCTTTGTAAAAATATGGCTTAACTGATTGACATATTTCGCAAAGGGAGTCCTCACGACCTTCTTCAGCACAACATTCCTCACAGAATGACAGTCAACTTCCATGTTCTATGCCCTCTCATGAAACTTTGGATTGCTAGCAATATAAATGCAGCTTAATTATCACAAAACACATCTATTGGCTTCTTTACCAACTATCCCATCTCTGATGTAAGAGACATCAGCCACATAAGCTCACTCACAAAATGAGCCGTAGCTTGATATTCTGCTTCAACACTAGATCTTCCTGAAGTAGTTTGTTTCTTGCTATGTCAAGTAACAAGATTACCGCCCATAATGAACAATATCAAGTATTAGACTTTCAATCATCAATAAATCCAGCCCAATCTGCTTCAGAGTACCCCACAATCTCACAATTTGTATTACATTTATATATCAAACCTTTGTTAGGAGAGCATTTGAGATACCGCAAAATCCTACAATCAACGTACCAATGTGGTTGTTTGGGTTTTCCATAAATTGATACCATCTGCAAAAGATATGTCAAGTCTAGTGGTAGTCAAGTAGATCAATTTTCCAACTAACTGTCTATATTGATGTTTGTCATCAAAGTCTGGTCCAATATCCCTAGACAACTTCTCATTGAGATCCATAGGAATCTCAACTAGTTTAGCTCCTAACAAACCAATCTCACTTAGCAAGTCCAATGTATATTTCAAGTCCAAAATACACTTTTGCTGAGATTCAACCCATTCCTACACTGTACAATCTCAATGCCAAGAAAATAAAGTAGAATGCCAAGTCCTTGATTTGAAATTTTTCTTGAAGCTACTACTTAAAATCTGCAATTCTGCTATGGTCACTGGCAGTGATGATGATATCATCAACATAAACTACTAGAAGTATCACACTAAAAAATTGAAAGATCAAAGTCGCATTGGATAAAGCCAAACGCAAAGACTACAACCCTAAATTTTTGTCAGACTAGGGTTGAGGAGATTGTTTAAGACCATAAATGGCCTTATGCAACTTGCATACTTTACCATTCTCCCCCTAGGCAACAAACCCAAGAGGTTGCTCCATGTATACTTCATGTTGTAAATCTCCATACAAGAAGGCATCCTTCACATCCGACTAATGTAATGGCCAATCAAGATTAATTGCCAATGAGATCAATACACAAACAGAATTTACTCGAGCAATCAGAGAGGTCTCAAAATAATCAATACCATGCATTTGGGTGTACCTGTTGGCAACCAATTGAGCTGTAAGCCATTTGATAGAGTCATCAGAAAGACATTTGATGGTGTAGGCTCAACAACACCTAACCAACTCTTTACCAAGAGGAGGATCCACCATGTCCCATGTCCCTTGAGTGGTCAAGGCATCCATTTCTACATCCATTGCATGCTTCCACCAGTGGTTAGCAAGTGCTTCAACATGCGAGGAAGGGATAGAAACTGAGGAAATAGGCGAGGCAAAAAACACATAGGTCTAGGAAGTTGAAGAATTGAAACATAATAAGTGATAGGATAAGAAACTAAATAGAAACTGAGGAAATAGATGAGGCAAAAAACACATAGGATTAGGAAGTTGAAGAACTAAAACATAATAAGTGATAGGATAAGCAACTAAGGATTGCTAAGCACAAGTTCAATTACCTTTTTGGTGAGCAATGGGCAAATCCAAGTCACATTGGGATGGATCTCCAAAACCAGAAGTCAAAATAATGATGGAGCAGAGGAGGCGCCTGCGTGGTGGTAGTGACCAGGAATTGGACAAGAACAAGAGCATTACGAGCCAAAATATCGAGTGCAAAACAAAATGTTAGTGAAGCTAAACATTGATTATATAATAACTTATATGCTAGATTAGATACAAAAGAAAGGGAAAGAGACATTTAAACTTGTTAGAGATAGAGAAAGAAAGAGCAAGGACTTAGGTAATGTAAAATGTATAAAAAGTGAGGATGATATCATCTTGGTTAAGGAAGAAGAAATAAAAGAAAATCGCAAAGTTACTTTAGTAAGCTTTTAATGAAAGCCAACTAGAAGGCTTAAACTTAGAATTGACAAATGTGGAAAGGGCTAAAAATATGAGATTTATTCACAAAACCAGAGTTAATGAAGTTAATTTTGCACTAAAAAAATGAAAAATGGAAAATCCATAGGGCCAGATAACATCCCAATTGAAGTTTGGAAATGACTAGGTGATAACAGAATTATATGGTTATTATAAACACTAAGAAAATGCAAGACGAATGAAGGAAAATAACTTTAACCAAGTATACAAGAAATAATAGAGATATTCAAAATTGTAATAACTATTGTGGAATTAAATTTGTGAGTTATAAAATGAAACTATGGGAAAGGGTAATTGAACAAAAATTAATGTTAGACATGAGTGTCATAGAAAATCAATTTGGTTGTATGCCTGGAAGATCTACAACATTTTTAAGAAGATAAAAAGAAAAATTTAGGGAAAAGAAGAGGGACTTACAGTTTTTATTGACTTAGAGAATGTGTATGATAGGGTTCCTAGGGAAGTTCTATGGTTGGTTTTAGAAGAAAAAAGCGTATGTAGTAGGTATACTGATGTCATTAGGAATATGTATGATGGGGTAATGACTAGGTAAAAATTCTAGGAAATTTCCAATCATAGTAGGTGTGCATCAAGGATCCACTTTGAGCCTTATCTTTTTGCACTAGATGAACTCACTAGAAATATTCAAACTAAGGTTCCATGGTGTATGTTGTATGCATATGATTTTGTCTCGATTGATGAAACTTGGGGTGGATTAGAATCTAAGTTAGAATTATGGAGAGAAGTGTTAGAATCTGGAGGTTTTAGGATAAGTAGAAATAAAACATAAATGAGATGTAATTTTAGTCATGGTAGGAGGAATACAACAACAAGAACAACAAGAAGCCTTCAGTCCCACTAGGTGGGGTCGAGTACATGAATCCTTTTCCACCAATTCACCCGATCAAGAGCATTTTTCTCTATTAGATTAAGGCCTATTAAATCCTTCCTCACTACCTTATTCCAATTTATTTTAGGCTTACCACTACCCCTTTTCATGCCAGACACAATAACTAACTCACTCCTCCTTATAGGTTTTCTACTAGCGCGCGTTTCAATGTCCAAACCATTTAAGCCGCCCCTCCCTTATCTTGTTTTCAACCGGTGCTATGCCTAAATTATTATATATATGTTCATTTCTTACTTTATCTTTTAATGTTAAACCACTCATCCACCTTAACATTCGCAACAACTTTTATTTTTTGTACATGTTGTTTATTAATTGCCAAACATTCTAAATCATAAAGCATAGCTGGCCTTATAGTCATCTTATAAAACTTCCCTTTTAATTTTAAGTGTATTTTACGATCACACAACACACCTGACGTGCTCCTCCATTTTACCCAGCCTATTTTATTTCTATGTACTGCATCTTTTTCAATTTCCCTTTTGGCTTGCCAAATGGATCAGTGCTACTAATCTCTTGATTATCAAGTTTAATCTTCTCTCTATTGCTACTCCTTACATTACTGAAATTGCATTTCATATATTCTGTCTTATTCCTGCTTATCCTAAACCCTTTAGAATCTAATGTGACTCTCCAAAGTTCTAGCTTAGATTCTACACCGCTCCTACTATCATCAATCATAGATTAAATTGGAGGAATATTGGAGAAAAAGATTAAATTTGATGGTTAAGAAATTAATTACACTAGTTGATTTTGATACCTTGGATCTATTATGCAAGTTGACGGAGAAATTGAATATGTAATACATAGAGTTAAAGAAGGTTGGGTAAAATTGAGGAATATTTCGAGCGCGTGCTATGTGATTGTAGCATGCTCTTACCCTACGTTTGGTTCACAGAATGTCTATTTCTAAGAGTAGATTAGTTATAATAGGTTAATTACAATTAGTTATACAAAAAATTATGTTGATACTATAAAACAAATAACAATGTGAAACTTTTTTTGAGTCCATAACAAGAAATAGACTAGGAATAACTATTCCTAAATTTCATCATAGGAATATATATTCCTTTCTTATGCATGTTGAATGGAATAATAAGGAACATATAAGGAATAGCTATTACCTACATCCCAAAATTTTCACTATATTCCATCTAACTCCAAGGAATAGGTATTCCACGAACCAAACGAGGGTAGTTCTATAAGACAACTATAAGACTAACTATGCTGTGTGAATCAGAATGTTGGGCAACTAAGAAACAACATATCCAAAAGTAAAAGTTGTCAGATGAGAGTGCTAAGGTGGATGAGTGGTATAATGTTAAAAGATAAATAAAGGAATGAACATATACCCTATAAGTTAGGCATAGCTCATGTAGAAGAAAAGGGAGGGGTGGCTCAGATGACTCGGGCATTTGCATTGTAGGCCACATATGCACCAATGAGGGGTGAGCTTGTTACTGTGAGGGTCAGTAGAAAGGGTAGACCTATAATAACATGGAGTAATATATTAAGGATTTAATACCCTGAATTTGTCGGAGAAAATTGCTCATGATTGTGTAAATTGGCGGAAAAGGATCATGTAGCTGACCTCACCTAGTTGAACTTGAGGCTTGGTTTGTTGTTGCTTGTATTTGAGTGTAGGGACCTCAGATTTCAGCTACTCTTTAGTGTTTACCCACAAGTAATCAAGCATAGCATCCATATGCCTAGCTTATTATTTTTCACAAAAGAGAGCATTCAAGGATCTAAATGATAAATCCCCTCAGCAGGAAACTGGCATTGTTGGACTGAAATATTCTCTCATCATAATTATCCTCACTCTTCTTTAAAACTTGTCCAGAATCAACACAGTTCATGGCAGTTCTTCAAACCATGCTGTGCAGCTAACTTAAACACAAACATGAACCACTGGAGACTAGATCTACATCTACCAATATTCCCAAAATTCTATATATATAAAACTATTGTACTACAGTTTTTAAAATTTTGGGCAAAAAGACAGACCTCCCTTGAGGTTTGGTAAAAAGACACTGACCGCTCTTGAGGTTTTAAAAGTCCTAGGGACCTTCCCTAAGGTTTCAAGAATTCCAGAGACCTCCCCTGAGGTTTGTCAAAAAGACACACTTCGCCTTGTATTTTGCAAAAAGACAACTCTTTTATGGGGAGGTTTATGTCTTTTTGAAAAATCTCGGGAGAGGTCAGTGTCATTTTGGAAACCTCAGGGGAGGTCCCTATCTTTTTGACAAACCTCATGGGAGGTGAGTGTCTTTTGCCCTCAAATTTTTAATTGGTTGGGACTAGGGATCTTCTCCAGTTTCCCTTTCAAGATATCAATCTGCTGGAATTCACATATATCTATAGGCCCAAGTGATATTAACTGGTAAGATATTCATTATGGGGGCTGTGTTTGTCTTGGACAACTGAAGCATATAGCACCTGCTGTCCTATTTGAGCACATTCTTCATGTACAAATCACCATAACAGGAATTTATTTATTTATTTTTAATTTGTAAGACAAATGGAACTTGTGAAATTGCGACCTAATGGGATAACTTTTCTTGGGGTATTGAAAAGCTAGTAGTCATGCATGCAGGGTGGCCTGATGAAGCACTGGAGTACTTCACAAGAATGTCAGAGGATTATAGGGTAGGGGGAAGTGATCACTATTCATGTTTTGTGGATGTTTTGAGCAGAGATGGGCAATTGTACAAGGCATTTAAGGTCATTTGGAAAATGTGGGTGAAAGTGATTGCAAAACCTCAGGTAGCCCTTCTGGCATGTGGAACTTATGGAGATGCGGAGCTTGCAAAGATTGTGGGTCAAGCTCTGTTTGAGATAGAGCCTGACAATGCTACAAAAACAGAGCCTGGTAATGCTGCAAACTATGTGTTGCAGGCTAGAATTTATGCTAGTGCAGGGAGATATGAGGAGACACAGAAAATCAGAAGAGAAATGGAGGAGAGATGTGAAGGCAGTACCTGGTAGTAGCTGGGTTATATACTAGATCAATGAAAAAACTCTAGCTTCATCTAGTAATTGCTTGGAAGGTTCTCTTTAAGCCCTGGAATTGAAGCACTGTGCTACACCCATTCACTGAGCTTATGGTGAGAAGGACCATTACATTATTTAAGCGCTCAAGGAGGATTCTACATTGTGATGACCCCTTATATTACCCTATTTTGAAAGAACGTGTTGCGAAGGAATGGTGTGGGATTTTGATTTTTAAGTGTGCTACCTGTGGCATTTCATGTGCGATCTTCTATCTTTTCCCAACCTGCACAAGTCCTTAGGCCATATTGTATTTCAAGAAAACATTGTGGATTCAAATTGATTGGTCCTAGACTAGATGAGCCAGCAGACCAAAGCCCAGGTTCATGAGAAGAATATAATTTGTGAACTGACTGCATATAAAAAAGAGCAATAGATTCCATGATAAGAACATAAGTTGTAAAAGATTTTTTTTTTTTTTTTAAACACAAAATGGAAATGACTTCATGAAGCTGAAATGGCAGAAATAACAGGTGTCCAGATGAAGGGAAAAAGATTCTTAATCTCATTGGATGAATGGGTTGTTGAATGTCTTCTAAACTGTGGAATTCATCTCCATTAGAACTGCGGGGCGCCTTTTTTTTCCAAATAGCTGGCAAGCAATTCTAGGTAGATTACTTGCAAACAACACACACACAGCCTCAATATTTGTCATTCCAGCAAAATCCATGCACCATATCTTGAATTCAGTAGTTCACTGTTATTAGCTCTGAGTAGTATTTAATTAGACATTTGATGGATTAATCATCATTGATGTAATTAGTCATTCCTTGATGCTTATGTTATCTAGTTGCGCAGTTCTAGTATCTACCTTGAATAAATGCCAAAAAGTCTTACTAATAAGAAGCTCAATTATGGAAACATGATATATTATAAAAAAAATCTGAAATTTTTTTTTTGAGGTCAAAATTAACCGGGAGCATAAATTTTACTTGAGAATTCAAATAAGAAAGTGTAAAATGCTTCCAATTATTAGCAACAAACTCTTGAATCGAGAGAGTATTTGAGCTCCAATGTATAACTCTCTAAGATTCTAGGTGGAGGTTTCTATTAGACTTGAGAGGATTATAAGAAATTTTCTTTGGTCAAGGGTGAGTCAGAGGAGGAATCATCTTTGAATTGGCTGGTCGTCTATAAGAGGAATCCTTGGGTCTCAGTAATTCAGTGTCTAAAAACATTGCTTTGGTGGGTAACTGGCTGTGGCATTTTCCTTTGGAAATTGATTCTCTTTTGGCATTGCTATCAAAAGTAAATTTGGTCTATGAAGAGAGTGTGGGATGCTGGTGTAGCAGCTGGAGTTTCTCATAGAAGCACATGGAAGTTCATTTTGCAAGTATATCATTTCTTCTTTCCTTATATCAAATATGAAGTAGGAGATGGTTGCAGGGTTCGTTTTTAGGAGGACCTTTGGCTTAGGGAGGAAGTATGTTTTTTGGTTGCCTTTCCGTCTACTTTTTTGTCTTTACTTTGAGTGAGGCGCCTATTTCTTCTTTTCTTGTTATTAATATTACTTCTGTTTCATTGGTTCAAATTTTCCTATCTATTGGGGTGTATGTCCCTTCTAAAATTAAGGTGTTTGTTTGGGTGGGCGTCCTTAATGGAGTCAACACCAACAATATGTTGCAGAGTGGGAGACCACCTACAGCCTTGTCA
Source organism: Malania oleifera (assembly GCF_029873635.1). NCBI lineage: Eukaryota > Viridiplantae > Streptophyta > Magnoliopsida > Santalales > Ximeniaceae > Malania > Malania oleifera. The sequence goes on along the minus strand of NC_080429.1, from coordinate 64,108,191 downwards.
CTGGACGTATAGGCTGTTGACACCCATTTTTGTTTGGGCTAACTTTGGACATTAATTTCTAAATAATTCTAGGGAACTGCTTTGTGAGTCTCAAAGGCCCAAATTGGGTTAATTATGCTAATTTATGTTGAATGTGGGCAAGGGCTAGGTCTTGGTTCATTAGTTATGTGAATTAGTAAAAATAAAAACTCAATCTTTAATGGCATTTTTGGAAAGTGAGGCTTTTTGGCTTAAAACCCTAACCCTAACTCTTCATAAAGGAGCTAGGAAAGGAGGTAGAGAGGAGGTTCAATATGTAGGGGGACACGTTCAAAAAGGGTGTACATGTCTACAATGAAGAAACCCTAGGAGTATCTTACCCTTGGCCATGAAAACAAAATACCTAAATCAGCTCCATTATCACTATCACCATCACTTTCACCATCACCATTATATCCTCATCCTACTCATTATCACCATCAACTACCATACCCTTCCATGTAAACACCACCACAATCATCATCACCGTCATCTTCTTCTTCCTCTTTTATAGCCTACTCCTTGTGTCCTGGGGTACGAGAGAGAAAAAAGAGAGAAAGGAATAGGTACTGTTGTCTCTGCAGTGCAGAACCTTTGGCCAAAAGGTAGGCTGGAGGGGTTGGCTTCCACATCTAAGAGAACAGTTGCCACATGTTTTTATCACCTTCGCACTGCAGCAGCAGGAGGGACAAAAATACTAGCACATGTTAAAATCAATTTAGCAACGAACCCAAGAGTCGTGTCTTATTCATGCTCTTCTGACTGTCAAGGTGAGGGCGGTTTTTGTCTTGTGCAGGGCTATCCAATATTTAAAAGGCTGATAAATAATAAGAAGGAAAGAATCAAAGTCTTGTTTGGTTAAATTCAAAGGTAATCTTAGGCTAATTAAGTACCGTTCATAGGATAGGTGTGTAGGGTGCCAGTACCTTTCTCTCGTATAACTGTACTCCAGAACCTGACTCTTATGTGGACTATGACTACTGATTCCTTGGCCCTAGGTTAGCTTAGACACCAATTAATTGGTAGTAATTAGGCGACCTAACGACATATAGTTTAAATAAAAGATTAGTGAAGACTTTGTAGAACCTAAGCACGATTAAACACCAAAAAATCATTTTAGGGTTGCCATTCTGTTGAGGTGTCGAATCCCTAGTCTACGCGTGTTGACATGGGCAATGTGTGATAATAATTTTGAGGATGTGTCTCACTTGTTTATTCATTGTTCTTTTGCTTGGAACTTAGGGAATTCTGTCTTTGGGGTGTTTGGAGAATTTTGGGATTGTCCAAATTCAATGGGTGCCCTTTTTTCGTCTAGTTCTTTTGCTGGTTTTGGAAGAAGCAAAGATGCTAAAAGGTCATGGAGATGTATTCTTGGGTCTATGTTGTGGGGCATTTGGTTGGAAAGATATGCAAGAGTTTTTATTGGGAAGAGGTTTTCAGTTTTATTTGGGACAGTGTCCAATAGTTGGCTTTTTCTTTGGGCTTATAGTGCTGGCCGTTTTATGGGATGCTGCTTTCAAGATGTTGTCAGAGACTGGAGTGCTTTATTAAGTTGATGTTATTTTTTCTTTTTTGTTCTGTTTAAGGACTGCTGGTTCTCCTTTGCTGTATCTTTTTCTTTTGCCTTCGAATGAAGTTTTTTTTTTTTTTTTTTTAATTAAAAAAAAAAAAAAAAAAAACAGTTCTTTTGTTTCTTGAGAATGATAAGGAGATGGAGGTGCTTTCTTCACTCCTGAGTGTTGGATTCTTGTCAATGTTCTCTTGGTTGGGATGTTAGGATTTGGATTCCTGTTGGGTTTTTTTCTTGTAAATCTCTTTTCTCATCTTAACCTATTTATTTCCTTTTGCTAATCAAGTGTGCTAAGCTAAAACTCTATCAAAGGTAAGGCATTTGTGTGGATGGAAATTTTTAATAGAGTTAAACAGTTAATGCCAACAATCTGCTGTAGATTAGATGACCTTATATGGCAATCTCTACAGATGTATGAGTTGTGTTATGCTAGTGGTGAGGGTCATTGTCATTTAATTCTTCACTTGTATATGGCTCAGTCCTTGTGGTAAAAGCTTTTCAATTTGTAGGGAGTGCTGGGTCTGTCCTCATTCTTTGGAGGCTTTTTTGTTGATTTGTTAGAGGATTTGTGAAGCAAAAGAATGCAAAGTTTGTAGGCAGACTGCAGCTTTTGTGGTTATACCAGTACTTTGGTTGAAGAGAAATTCTCACATTTTTTTTACACGTTACATTTCATTCCTGATTTGATACAGGATAGAACTTTCTTTTTTGTTTTTTAGCTTCCATGTGGTTTTTCTCTGTAGGGTGTCTTCGAGGTATCTCTTTCTTGGATATAGTGGGGTTTTTAGGCTTCATTTGCTTAATTCTGTCTTCCTATTGTGTTGTTCCCTTTTTTTGCTTTTATCTTTTTCCTTCATTATTGTGAGGATTTGTCATTGCCCATGTACATTCTCCTCTCTTAATAATTTTTTTTCCCGACAAAGATATTTCTGGTGTGAACTTTTTCCAGATGATCTCTAGGTGGATCTCAGGTTGAAATTTTTTACCATCCATTATGGCATGTCTATTCATTGCTGTCCTTGGATAATGCACTGTCATAGTCACATGCAAAACAAACAAGCATTTTAACCTATTCACCCTAGGTGTGTTCATTGCTTTTGCATTAAGGAGTAGTTCCATTTCTACTAGCTGAGTACGTTTAGTAGCCAATCCATATGAAATATATTTACATTATAATGCTATAGGCATGCCTCTTCTTATTTTTCTTTTTTGTTCTATTGTTTTTTGACATCTGACAGTGGTTGTTGGGCTCATATAACACTCAAATACTTCTCATGGTATTTCTTGCCATAGTTGCTCTGCTGCTGTTTGGTTTCTTCGGTTACCATGCCAAACTCTGCCTCAAAAACACAACCACAAATGAGGTATGTTGTGTTCATCCTTGATTCTTCTTGTCAATTTTATTTATTTTACTTGAAAATGTATGATGAGGCGGATAACTTTCAACCATATTGCATGTGCTGCCAGTCTTTTAATTTTCACCTAATCCTTTTGTCTTCATAGCTGTTGCCAAGATCATCTCTTATGTGACATTTGGTTAGCGGCACCATGATGCCACCTGCTGTAGTGATTCTCTGGAGTCAGTATACCCATGATTCACAAGAATATAGGATTCTCATGTTTGGTTTAGAAGCATATTACTAATGGACTCCTGGGCATGTGGTGTTTTCTATATTTGGTTTATTCTGAGAATAATGATAAAAATGAATTTCTATTTCCTTAATATCCTTAAGTTGGACTAGTGATACTTCACAAATAATAATAATATTTAAAATAAGATTATAAATTACTACATAATCCAGAGTTAATTTGATAGTGTAACTATTTATAGAAAATGAATATAAAAATAAAAATGAAACAACAGTAGTATGCAATTTATACATGTGTGTCAAGTTATGTCATTTAACCTTGTGCAGGGAGAGACGACTTTAACCAGGGATTGAAGTAGTTATAAATAAGTGGGGAAGTATAATAGGGTCTTTTGTCACTTTATAATTTGTGTGTGATTCCCCCAGGTTGGGAATCTAAATATTTACCTTTTAAAATGGGAATAGAAATGCTGGTGTTGAATAGTTATATGGGAATATGAACCATTCTTGGGAATGGATTCCTAATCGTATAATCTGAATCGAACATGAGAATACCTGGGAATCAATGAGTCCCAGCAGTGATTTTGTTTGTACCTGCGAACCAGACAGCAAGTTGAGACAAACAGTATGCTAATAATGGCATTAAACATTAACAAATTCTCTCATGCATTTACTTCTCTTTCTGAAGACCAAAAGTGATGGGAAAATTTTAAGCAATTTCTGGTTAAGAAATTCTTGGTAGATAGGTCACATAAAATTTTCCTTTGAATTGTTGTATTCTTTTCGTGAAATTGGCTTGCTTTCATAATATAACTGATGAAACCAGGAGTTTTCTATTGAGAAAATAATCATCATTGAGTCAATATTGTGTGGTGGCATTTCTTCATCCGCATTCTTAAGTTTTTCCTTGTTTTCTTTCTTTTATTTAGGGGTTGGGTGGGATTCTTGAGGCATGTTTGAGGGTCAAAGTCATAGCTTTTGTTATATTACCACTTCACCTAAAAGCTTAAACTATTAGATTGTGGGCCAACAATGTATATAAAGCGTTAACACTCCCCCTGTACATGCAGCTCGACAGCACATGGAGAGGTAAACACATAACATATAACACCCATTCAAAGAAATAGAATATTTTTTTGAACACCACACAATAAATGCGGGCAACAAGATTAGAACCTAGGACCTCCTGGGTACCAGCTTTGATGCCATGTTAGGTTACCGCTTTATCTAAAAGCTTAAGCTTTTAGGTTGTGGGCCAACAATGTATATCAAGCTTTATTAGTTTTATTTTGTTTGATTAAAAAAATTGTTACAGTAAAATACATTTGAAATGATATATTTATTATAGATGCATTTTTTCAGTGTATTATTTGATACATTTCAATGTCATGAATACTCTTGTCTATTCTTTGAAAAATAATAATTTTATGTCTGAAGCTAGATCTTTTCTTTTGTGATCTAGAAATGATTGTGCTTTACACAAAATGTGATAATTTGCTAAAATAATATAGTTTGAGTTTCAAGTTCAAAATATAATTTGATCTTCAAGTTATGATGTTGAATGTGACCGATGGTGTGTATATGTGCTCACTGCAGAACAATTAATACATTGAAATGATAAAAAATCTCAACTAAAAGATTTTACCTTACTTCCCCCATCCCATTTCTTTTTCTTTTTCTTTGCTTAAATGGAAAAGGAATTCTTACCTCTAGGTTAGAAGCTGATGTAGTACATATTTTCTTTTTCTTGACATAACAGTTCTTCAATATTTTTGGTTCTCGTGCTCTTTCTTTTAAGATAGCAGGAGAGAGAGAGGCCAATAACCTATGGGCTGGGTGGTTGCTTAACATGAATACTCGTCTATTCTTTGAAAAATAATAATTTTATGTCTGATGCTAGATCTTTTCTTTTGTGATCTAGAAATGATTGTGCTTTACACAAAATGTGATAATTTGCTAAAATAATATAGTTTGAGCTTCAAGTTCAAAATATAATTTGATCTTCAAGTTATGATGTTGAATGTGACCGATGGTGTGTGTATGTGCTCACTGCAGAACAATTAATACATTGAAATGATAAAAAATCTCAACTAAAAGATTTTACCTTACTTCCTCCATCCCATTTCTTTTTCTTTTTCTTTGCTTAAATGGAAAAGGAATTCTTACCTCTAGGTTAGAAGCTGATGAAGTACATATTTTCTTTTTCTTGACATAACAGTTATTTAATATTTTTGGTCCTCGTGCTCTTTCTTTTAAGATAGCAGGAGAGAGAGAGGCCAATAACCTATGGCCTGGGTGGTTGCTTAACAATGGAAATCAGAGAGCATTTGAACATGTTGACCATATTTCGTTATTGTAAATCTTCCGTTATTCCCAAGCGTTCTTTTAGGAGGGGTATTCTATGGTATTCCTGTAGGACGTAGAAAGACCAACTTAAGGACTTGTGATACGATATGGTGTGCATGTTTTCGTATGTTATTTTTAATATTGAAAAGCATTTGGATTTGTTAGAGCTTGATATACATTGTTGGTCACAACCTAACAGCTTAAGTTTTTTGGTAAATTGGTAATTTGACACGGTATAAGAGCCGATTACCAAGAGGTCCTGGATTCTAGTCTTCTTGCCCACATCTATTGTGTGGTGTTAAAAAATTTCTTGTATTTCCTGTGATGGGTGTTATTTATTGTGTTTATCTCCACATGCTATTGATGGGTGTTATTTATTGTGTGTGTATCTCTTCACATGCTATTGGGCTGAATGTGTGGGTGAATGTTAGAGCTTGATATACATTGCTGGCCCACAACCTAACTGCTTAAGCTTTTAGGTAAAGTGGTAATGTAACAAGATTTATCCTATTGTATATAATAGGATATGGTGCACAATGCAAAACAGGGTAACCAATTTGCAATTAGGTGCACAATTTGACAGTTACCTTAAGTCCTACCAGGTGGTTATTTGACAGTTCTTATCATGTAAGCTGTTATGGTAATTTGATAAGAATTTGACAGTTATGGTTAAATCTAAAAATTAATGTTTAGAACTGAGTAAGTCCATGCAGGTCGAGTTCTGGTGGATGGATTATTTGCAATAGGAACCACTGTACGACTTACTGAATTTGATCTGGATTCGGACTATAAATGCAACCGATTCTAGTTCAGCTAATTCAGAAAAGTCAATCTGGTTGACCTTGTGTTTGGAGTTTGGAGTTTCAAACCTTGGATTTGTGTGGGTTTGGATGTAACGCAGTGCATTGTTGAGTTTCACCCCAATCCACAAATCTAAATCCAAAATCTGAAATCCGTGCCCCCAAATACAACCTTGGCATTCTTATAAGTGTAAAACTGCACAATTATTATTATGTTATTAGATAAGATAATTATTCTATATTATTATCATTTGTTTGTACTGTAATCAATAATTATATATAATTTTATACGATTTTGGTGATCTAGATCCATATGTTGTTCCAGTCACCAAATCCATTAGTAGTTATTGTTAAGATTGGTGGGCTTTCACCAACTTTGCAGATTTGAGTACATCAGATTCCCCCGAACTTTCTGTTGAAATTTGGGTTGGTACTTCAGCCAGCCATCACAATATCATGCCATTAGATTTACTGATTAATTGATTTGGTATGTTTTAAAGCTAATTAATGGTGATTTGTCAATGCTATTTAGTGAGATTAGTTTATTTTTTAACCATCAAAACATGTATTACTTTCTCTCTTCCCCATGAAACTGCAGACCTTCAAGTGGCAGGAGTATGTGAGCTGGCAGAGGAAGCTTAATGAAGCGAAGGCAAGTGCTGCAGCACTCAAGGCAAGTATCAGTGGACTGAGCTCTGAAGGAAAACCTCCAGAGAGCAAATGGAAAGCATTCTTTCGAAGATCCCCTCTGGAGGATGTGGATGCTGTTGTCCAAGAAAATATTTATGATAATGGTTTCATTCACAACCTTCATGAAGTCATCTTTCCCCTCTCAACAAGATCATCATTTTTACAAGCCAAATCAAAGAGAGGCTGAGAATTTTGTCAATGACCCCTTGTTTGTGCTTGTCGGGGATCACTTCCAAGTGATTGATGGGGGCGGTAGCCTGATCCTAGCATCTGTTTCTTCGGTGGCTGGCTAGAACTTAAAATGAGTAAATGATGTGAAATCAGAAGTCTTGTATCTAATAGTCATGTACTCTTTAGCTGAACTTATTGAAGGAACAGCATTGGATTTTTTCTTGAACCGAAACAGGATTAGATTGTCTTTTTCATTATGTTTAATTGAGAATAAGTATCCAATAAGTGACCGACTCCTTAATGGCTTGTCTGCGATGCATTTGGTGTGGAAGTCTCTGAAGCAGTTAAGAGTTGTTAACTTACTGCATCGACTTGCTTCTGGATGTAGAGGATGAGGTAGGACTGCAAATAAAGACCCTTGCAGGTGTGTTTATCGGAGCACAGCTAAGGAGGTTTCTACCACCCATAAAGCCCCATAAACCTCCATCATTCCGTAATATTTTGTGAAGCACTTTGCCATAGATTCAACATTGTCGTTGTTACTCTTACTTCACAACATAAAAAAATGCCATGACATTGAATGTAGAATCATGTTGAGATGATTTTCCTCCTGCCAAAGCAGTAGTAAATCCTGAAATTTGAGGTCATTTTTTATTTGCCTCATTCGTGGGACTCAAAATCCATTCTCGAGCAGTAAGATCTGAGTCAAGTTAGAAATATATTTTGTCCTGGCATGTGTATCTATGAAGCAAGAAAATGGCTGATAGAAAGGTTGGCCTAAATGGTGTAGGCAAGTTTCAGTTAATAAGATAAGGTAGGCTCCAAGGGTGACCAAACTGGCTTTGATCTGGTTCCTGGACCAGAGCATTTGAACTCGCAATGAGTTAAGGTGACAAGAAGTCAGTTTGGTGAAATTTCACTTCTAATCTATATTATCATATTATCTTGTCAATACTCTTAAATAGATTTGAGGATGCATTTAGATGTATGAAAGCTGCCTCACTGCGTGCGTAAAAGAAGTGGCAAAAATAAAAATGTATTTGTAAAGCATTTTGACATAGATCTAGAAATCTTAACTAGATCTACCCTTTCCATATCATCATTCATCCGCCCCTTAAATGCTCTGTCGCCCCTTCTTTTGGAGTGGGACTTGGATTCAGAGTCCCTGGGTTGCTTTTCCAGCTCACAGATCAAGTAGTCCTCTTTGAGGTGGGTACAAATACATGAAGCATCTTTTCGATTTCTTGTTCAAAGTGCCCAGTTTGGGAGACAGATGCAAGTCCTCAGCATTCTCCTTTCAGCTTTTTTGTCCCAAGTGCCTCCAGGATACAAGATCAAGATTGGCTTTGCACATTTTGGTCCTCAGTGTCCACATTGGTATATAAATCCTCAGAAGATTTTTTTTTTTTCTTTTTCTTGTTCAAGGCATCTACTTTGGGTTAGAAATCCCTAGGATTGCCTTTCCTGTCCAAGGTGTCCATCATGGGGCAAAAACAAATTCATAAGTCTACCCTTTGTTTCTTGTTCAAGGCGTCTCCTCTGTACTTTTCTATCTAATATGTCGCACTTTGGAATAGATAATATAGATCCCATCACCACCTTCTTTATTTCCTATTCGCTTTGAGGCAGATTTGCAAATTTCCAGGGTAGTCCTCTTACTTTTCTGTCCATGATCTTCATTGAAAAAGAAAAATATATACATATGTATAAAATAAATTATTTTTTCTTGTTTGGCTATTGAATAAAGTGATGAAAATAAAATATAGAAAAGTTAATAAATAAAGAATTGATTTTAGACTTGATTAGCATTTGATTTTTCTTAATTTTTTTTTAATATTGTTTAATCTAAACAGAAAATAGAAGAAAAATTTATTTTCTTTTTATTCTTTACTTTTTTTCCTCGATCAAAATCTTCATCAAGATGGGGCCTCGAGGATTCCCAAAACTACCTTTTTACTTTTACCTATGCAGTTCAAGGCATCCACTTTAGAATAGATGCAAGTCTCATCTCATGGACGGCCTTTTTACATTTTTCCCCTTTCTTTAGACACTATTTCTTATTCCTTCCCCCTCGGCTTCAAAATTTTATTCGAAAGTATGTTCCTTTGCCTTTCTTTCCAATTGAAGTAACAAAATATGAATCCTGAGATCTTATTTCTACCTATATAAAAGGTAGGATGTCCCTGCGTGCGGCATTCGCATGCGAGGACACTTCTGTCTTTTACCTCCCTCTCATTGATTTTGGGCTGTGAACTGGTTTCAAATTGTGTTAATAAAAATTTCTATCGTGTTTTTCATTTTCCCTGTATGCATACATTTTTCAAACCTCGAGGGAGGGTAAATGAAAATTTTTAAACCTCAAAGGAGGTTATTGTCTTTTTCACAAACCTCAAGGGAGGTGAATGTGTTTTACCCATTATTTTTTAGGTGGAAGCTATGTGATAACCACACCCTTTAGGTCATAGTAAATCTAAACTACATTTGATAAGTTAGCATGACTTTACTTTGTTTTGCATTAAACAAACTCATACTAGTCATATTATTTATTAATTGAGTTGTGTTTAACTAATATTAGAAATTTCATTTGACTTATTAGTAGTAGGAGAAACTTGGATGAAAGGAAATTATAAGGGATATGGTAAACATAAACAACATAAGAGTTGGGGACGAAAAAAAAAAGGATGGGGCATGCTAACACTAGGTTTGACACCTGACAACACTATAAACCAACAGCAACCACCTGACAGCTCTGAAGACTAGCAAATGACACCTAGCACATAAATGGCAACACTACAAGACCTTGTTGCGACTAGCTGCTACAGTCTTGCCATGTTAATTTTCAGCCTATAAGGAGACATTTGGCAAGCACCCTCAACATAGAAAAATGACCATAACTCTTGCTACCCCTAGTTCGAGTTCGAGTTCGAGAGAGGAGAGAGAGAGAGAGAGAGAGAGAACTCTACAAAAAATAAATGAAATTCAATGAAAATTATAAGAAAATACAAAAAAATCAAAGGAAAACTTAGACTAAAATTAGGAAGCTGGAAATGAAGGTAGATGTTCTTAATTTTCATTTATTCACCTAGGGATTTTGGGTATTCAAAGGAAATAAGGGTAGGAACTTGCATAGAGTAAGTTGCTTGTTTCTAGTTACTTGATATGGTTGTATATAAGTTTTCTTTAGATATATAACTACACATCTTGTTTAGTTGGGAAGTTTTCATGTGATAGATATTCATATTGTAAGGATTTAGATATTCATCTTGTAAGGATGATTGTTTTACTTGCTACGGATTAGCTTGTGCATGCATATGTTGAATTGTTGTTGTATTAAATAGTTGACACCATGTGTTGTCATGGTTGTGATATTGTTGAATTTGAGCAAGTAAGGATTGTGTATCCCCTAGGTGAAAGGCCCTAAACCTCTAAAGGGTGTTTCCACATTAATCAGTGGTTGGTCAAGCTGAAATTTGGCATTTGTTAGAATTTGACCTCCCCTGAGGTTTGGCAGATTTGGACCTCCCTTAAGGTTTCAAAAATCCCAGTGACCTCCCCTGAGGTTTGACAAAAAAAATTCAAATCTCCTCTAGTATTTTTCTAAAAAGTAAGTCTTTTGAGGGGAGGTTTGTGTTTTTTTGCCAAACCTTAGGAGAAGTTTGTGACATTTTTGAATCCTCGAGGGAGGTAAATGGAATTTATAAAACCTCAGAGAAGGTTATTGTCTTTTTTACAAACCTCAAGGGAGGTGAGTGATTTTGCCCATTCTTTTTTAGGTGGAAGCTATGTGATAACCACCCCCTTTAGGCCATAGTAAATCTAAACTACTTTGATAAATTAGCATGACTACTAACTGCTATTTTCTTGCCATGTTTTTAGCCTAGAAGGAGACATTTGGCAAACAACTGGCAACAAGTAGTTGTTGTCTTGACTTTTCTAACCCTCCAAACCACCCTCAACATAGAAAAGAAGAGAGAGAGAGAGAGAGAGATGGAGAGAGAGGAGAGAGAGAGAGAGAGAGAGAGAGAGAGAGAGAGAGAGAGAGAGCTCTATAAAAAAATATAGGAAATTCAACGAAAATTATGAGAAAATACAAAAAATTCAAAGGAAAACTTAGACTAAGTTTAGGAAGCTGAAAATCAAGGTAGATGTTCTTAATTTTCATTTATTCACCTAGGGATTTTGGGTATTCAAAGGAAATAAGGGTAGGAACTTGCATAAAGTTGGATCCTAATGAAGGAGATTTAAGCTGGTTGTTTCTAATTACTTGATATGGTTGTATATAGGTTTTCATTAGATATATAGCTACACATCTTGTTTAGTTGACAAGTTTTCATGTGATAGATATTCATCTTGTAAGGATGATTGTTTTACATGGTATAAAAAAAGCTTGTGCATGCATATGTTGAATTGTTATTGTGTGAAATAGTTGACACCATGTGTTGTCATGGTTGTGATATTGTTGAATTTGAGCAAGTAAGGATTGGGTATCCCTTGGGTGAAAGGCCCTGAACCTCCAAAGGGTGTTTCCACATTACTCAGTGATTGGTCAAGCTGGATTTTGGAATTTGTTGGCATTATTGCATTAAGTTGTGGTTGGCCAAGATGGAATTTGACACTAGTTTAGGATAAAATGTGTACTTTGTTAGGGTGCTGCTATGTTGAAAAAAAAAAATGTAAATGCATGTTATTTGGGCATTTTTTGATGATAACTTTAGATAAAGAGATTGCTTAGAATAAAGAGTGTGTTCATGCATATTGCTTAGAATAAAAAGTGTATTCATGCGCTTTATGATTATGCATACATATAAGAAATTGTATGTTAAAGTGTTGAAATCCTTATTTGAATAAGAGGGATTTAATAATGTCTACTAAGCTTGTTGTTACTCACTCTATTCTTTAATAAATCCAAGTTTGAACCGAAGGAGAGCCGCACTTATTAAGTTATCTAAGAGACTACCATTTTTTACAAGTATTAGTCAACAAGAAAACGAGAGGGATACTAAGCATGTATTGGTTGGTGGTCATGTTTGTAGACTAGGAAGTGTGAAAAATATTGCATGTAAAGTACAGCCTAATGTAAAGATCTTGTCACTGAAAGCTAAACATTTTTAGTTGCTTTATGAAATATATGTATGTATCTTATGTTTTTAACAAATCTTAACTATTGATTGGTTTCTAACTTGTTTTCAAATGATGATTTAGCAAAAATAAATTCTTGCCTAGGCCTAATGACTCTTATTAGATTTGTGATTGTGTAATGTTATGAACAAATATGGATGAAACTTGTATTCAAAAGGTGAAGTTGTGATATGTGCACATAGTGAAGAAGGGAACCCCTTTTTTTTTGGTTGGATGGTGAAATTGGAAGATAAAGGTGAAGAGGGAATTTGAATTGAGAGGAAAATCCACCTAGTAGAGAATTTTACAAAACCATCCACACGATGTGTGAGAGCTCAACGAATCGAAAGGTAAAAAGTTGGAGAGCAAGGCTTCAAGAGAGAGAAAATACACAAAGACCCTAAATAGGGCAAAAGAACAACTAAAAAGATAGGGGAAAAGAAAGATAAAAGGGCAAAAAGAGTTCTTTTTTGGAATTTTTGATACTAAAAAAATCACATTTTTATTTCATTTTTTCAAAAAATCAAATGTAAAAGCTAAGGGAGCTTTGAAGATTTTTTTCTCAAATTGAAATAAAATTGATCTCCTTAAACCTGAACAAAATTAGGTGCATACATTTGATCCCTTGGCCCGAGGTAGTGAGTGGCTTGTTGTGGATGAGGGATTAGGAGACAGAGATGATCCACTCTTTGAGCCTACCTATCAACAACCTCTGGACGACGAAAAAATTCATCTAAAGATAGAGAAATATGTGGGGCAAGGAGTAGGGTGTGAAAGTAGAAAGGGGTGAGGTATCTAGTAGAAGGATAAAATCACATCAGAGGGAGTCTTTAAATTATCAAAATGATAGGTTATTAATAAAATATGTATATCAATTATTAGCAGAGATGCACAATCTAAGGTTCCATATATCTCAACTGAGAAGGACTATGTGGTGCTAGCTAAAGTACTCTTGTTTAATTAGTTAGCCAAGCGTTTACCACCATTCACCAACAAAACACTTTCATTGTCATTCAAAGAAGCATAAGCGAAAGCAATAAGTAATTTATGAAAGTTGTTAGCCTTGGTGGCTACATGTTCTAAATCGCCTTGTTTTGATGATAACAACCCATTAGTGGTTCTAGGTAAGCTTATCTTTACATGTTAAGTTATGGTAAGTATAATCACAAATGCAAAGATTAAGTAAATTCTTAATAAGTTAGACATCATAAAAAAGGGAGAGATTGTTAGCTTTGGTGGCTACATCATCATGTTTATTGTGTTTTGATAATATTAACCTATTTGTGGTTCCTAATATTCTTCTATCTTTGCAGATTATGTTTAGTACAAGTTCAAGGGACGAATACATGAAGTATTGATAAAAAAAGCAAAGATCAGACCGAGTAGTCGTCGAGTAGGAAAGATCTGATGGACACTCACTCGGAAAGGACTCAAGCACCCAAGGAAGCTTACTGTAAAATTCTTTATTTGTAATGGGGTGTGTTTGAGACAACATATTTTGTAACTCTTGTAGTTTTTGTTTCATGCATGGTTTCTGAGCAAGAGTTGAGCAAAATGCATATGCATATTAGGACACATGTGTTTATAGGATTTCACCTTAAGTCACAAACTCACAATTCATAGTTTTCAAAGTTAATTTAAAAAGTTTGTCAAAAGAATCCTAAACTCAAAATATAATTTCTTAAGGGACAAGTTTTCAACATCTTGATTTTATAAACTTCTTCATACTTTGTCCCGGTTTTGTCAAAACATGTTTTATGTCCTAAGGCCTCAAGAAAGTCAAGTATATTTTTATAAAGGACATACTAGCATATAAGATATCAAAATGAGCTTTCAAATGTGTTTTCATAAATAAGATATTTTGTATTCAAAAGAAATTTCATAAGGATAAATTTTAAATTATATTAGTGTTATAATCTTTTACAAACTTGGTCCCGATTGGATTTAAAACCTTAGTTATGCACCTATCAAATTTCTTGAAGACTTTTCAGTGTTAGAGGCATAACGTTTGCTATAAAAGTCCAAAAAGAATGATCTTGGTGTCTATGGAAAGCTAAGAAAAAATCCCACAACTTTCATGTTGATGACTTTTTCTGATTCGGGGCACACATCAATGATTAGGTAGAATGTTTACGATACTAGTAGAGTGCTATTAGTTGGCAAATAGGGGCCACTAGTCGACGAGTGGGGGTCAATAGTCAACGATTCTAGTTTCTTTTGGGATTTGCTCCCAATGGTCCAATAATGGCTAGCAAGGGTTTTTGGTTATAAATACAAGTCCATAGACTTGTTTAGCATGGTTTTGATTGCTTTTACACAAGTTTAGTCATAAACATCTTTTCAACACAAAACCTAGCACTTTGCATTGTAGTTATTTATCCACAAGTACTCAATCTCTCTTGTTCATTTATCTTGTTTGAATCATTCCTTGAGAGAGTAGTGTGAGATTGGTTTGTAATTGATATTAGCTCATTTGAGGAGCATTGTCTTGTATTATCCATCTCTTTGTAAGGTTTTTGTGAAGCATTTGGTAAAGGTTCTCGGTGAACCGAACATGCAAGGTATCTTGGTGATCCTTGTGGCTCTTTGTGAGCGTGGTAGGGATTTGTTCCCGAGTGTGGGATTTGTTCTCTATTTGTAAGACTTTCTCTGCCAGTGAAAGAGATTATAGTGGATTGTGGAATCTTTAGCTTGGTGCTAAGGCGTGGGTGTAGGCTTGGTGCCGAACCATAAAAATTCCGGTGTTGATCTTTCTCTACCTTTCTCTTTATTTTATTTGTCTTGTGCTTGATTTACATTATATATATATTGTGATATAACTTCTTGTAATCTTCCCAAGATTTTTATTTTGTAGAGAAAATCAAAATACACAAAAAGAGTCCATTCACCCCCCCTCTGACTTTGTATACTCCCGGGTGGGACGATTAACAATTGGTATCAGAGCAAGTCGCTTTAATTTTTTGGAGTAAAATCTAGAGTGTAAAGATCAAATGGAGTATTTGGTTACCTCTTCCCAATGACAATCTGTGACCAAACCATCGATGTTCAACGGCTCCAACTATTCGGTATAGAAAAATAAAATGGCCACCTTTATTCAATCACACAACTTGGAATTATGAAAGATCATCTCCAAAGGAGACTACATTTTCAAAAATGAAGAAGGGGAACCGAAAGAAGTAGAGGAGCTATCAATATGTGAAAGGAGGTTAGTAGAGCTGAATTTTAAACATTTCATTTTTTGTGCTTTAAATGATGATGAATTCAGTCGTGTTTGCAGATGTGAAACTGCAAAAGAAATATGGGATTTTCTTCAAAGCACCCGTGAAGAGCCTAGGAAAGAAATAGACTTCACCTTTGATTCATGTTGCACTACTCACCAAGACACATTTGGAGAAGCACATTCTTGCTTCATGGCCAATGAGCAAGAGGAAATTAGTTTGGATGATGATGATGAATATATTCTTTCATATAAAGAAGTTGTGAATAATTGTGCTAAGTTTGATGAATTAGTGAAAAGTAAGAACAAAAATTTTAAGAAAGAGCTTGCCATGTTTAAACATAGGAAATTCTCATTGATAAAAGAATGATGATTCTTTTAAAAAGAAGAATGAGGAGCTTATTTTAAAACGTCAATTATGCACCTATTAAATTTCCTGAACATTTTTTGGTATTTGGGGCATAACGTTTACTAGAAAAGTCCAAAAAGGACGATCTTGGTGTCTGTGGAAAGCTAAGAAAAAATCCCACAACTTTCATATTGATAACTTTTTCTAATTGGGAGTACTCGTCGACGATTTGGTGCAACTCTTTGACAATTCTAGGCAGAAAGTTTACGATTGTTGGTAGAGTGCTATTAGTCGATGAATGGGGGCCACTAGTCAACCTGTTGGGGCCACTAGTCGATGAGTGGGGGTCAATAGTCAATGATTCGCATCGTGAACAGTGCACCAACGACTAGAAAATGGTTAGTTTCTTTTGGGATTTGCTCCCAACGGTTCAATAACAACTAGCAAGGGTTTTTGTTTATAAATACAAGTCCATAGACTTGTTTAGCATGGTTTAGATTGCTTTTACACAAGTTTAGTCATAAAAATATTTTCAACACAAAACCTAGCTCTTTGCGTTGTAGTTATTTATCCACAAGTGCTCAATCTCTCTTGTTCATTTATCTTGTTTGAATCATTCCTTGATAGAGTAGTGTGAGATTGGTTTGTAATTGATATTAACTCATTTGAGGAGCATTGTCTTGTATTATCCATCTCTTTGTAAGGTTCTTTGTGAACCATTTGGTAAAGGTTTTTGGTGAACCGAATGTGCAAGGTATCTTGGTGATCCTTGTGGCTCTTTGTGAGCATGGTAACCAAGTGTAGGGATTTGTTCCGAGTTGTAAGGCTTTCTCCGCCGGTGAAAGAGATTATAGTGGATTGTGGAATCCTTGGCTTGGTGTTAAGCTGTGGATGTAGGCTTGGTATTGAACCACGTAAAAATCCCAGTGTTGATCTTTATCTACCCTTCTCTTTATTTTATTTTTCTTATGCTTGATTTACATTATATATATATATATATATATATATATTGTGATATAATTGCTTGCAATCTTGCAAAGAGTTTTATTTTGTAGAGAAAATCAAAATACGTGACAAGAGTCCATTCAGCCCCCCTCTGACTCTATATACTCCTAGGTGGGACGATTAACAAAAGCAATGGCACGCAAGTAGTACACATTGAAGCAATATAAGTCATTAATCAACACCTCTGTTAACAATATGTGTCTAGCGAGGGAAGCTTGTAGGCTAAAAATGTTTATAATAATGAGTGATTTTTACAAGTTGATGAACACTCACCCTCCCCTAAAGAGTTTTCTATGATATTCTCACTCTAGCATTAGGAAATGTCACTATGTCTGAGGAGTCATACTCCCCTTTTTAGCCTAGGGAAAAACTATCTCCGAAGAGTAATCTTACACTAGTATTTACATTATGGAAACTCAACCCTAACGCACAAGACAAGTGGTCATAGGCAAGTATAATGCCCTAAACAAGCTCGGCTCGTGACTCTCCCCCCACTTATGTGGTTGACGTCAATGTAGACTTTGACATTAAGTATGTAACGACTTGCTTAAAGTTTCACACATTTTTTCCCCTTTTATAATAAAACCAATATAGTAAATCCAGAAGGTTGTAATCAACCTGAACCCGTGGGTACCAGGGATACAATAGAAAATAACATGGAAGCCTAAGCAGTAGAAACATAAAATCGTAAATAGCCCATAATACCATATACTATACCATCCATCACAATACCAGAGTTACTATATCCACCATATTTACTTATGTAAACCACCCAAAGAGTTCTAGGGTTACTTCCCACAAAAATCCATCTGACCCTATCACAAAATACATACCCTTCAGAGAGGGTAGATCAGTCATAAATATCTCAGCGATACTTTATCCGCTCACCTATCCGAAGCTCTTGAAATGTTTATGAAATTTTAGGGTGAGACACCTCTCAATAAGGGAAATAAACTAATACTAGTGTGTGGTAACATGAGCTTTCCGTGTTATACATAAATCATATATACACATATTTAGTAAATTGTTATTTCATATATGGGAAAACATATATCATCATAAGATGGAAAAACATACTACATTTTCATAGAACTTAATTCATCTCATATGATAATAATACAAAAACAACCGTGGTAGGTTAGCTGGTTGTTTTCATATATTACCCCCACATGACTGGGTTGTGTGGCCCAAAGGCGGGACTTGACAATGGTTGGCTGACCACTGTCAAGTCAAAAGTACAATTTGTAAGTTCGATGGGTCTGCCAGACCTAGTCCGTACACCAGGGGCGCTCACACTTCTTAAAACCACATCGACTATCTGTTCTCACACTACTTCGTACAGCAGCGCTAACATAAGATCGTGATGATCATGAACACATAGCATCGGTAACGTGCAAGTGCTAGCCTAAACCAAGCCAACCAGGTTCTGATAACATATAGCATATAATCAAACTATAATACATGGATATTTCATACTATTAATTTCCAAATCAATATTATCACATTATTGCATATATACGTATATCATGATAATTATTGGCCCGTACGCTGATATTTCTTATTTTACCATAGCTTGGTGACTCACTCGAAAAATGAGCAGCTCGAAAGCTATCCCAAGTATAGGAGTTCTGTCGTGTAATATTAAGCCCAAGGGCTAGATCGTCTCCTCAGGGAATGCGTTTAATCTCAGATTTTACGTTCGTCCAATCGAAAACAAAAATACACTGAACTTGGTTCAGATTCGGGGTTTTTCAAGATTGTTCATTTCACTTTTTATGAATTAAATGACATGTAAATTAAATTCCTAAAACTAACATGCATTAAACTAAAGAACACTAATGGAAATCCTAATTTACTCAAGGAAACTTAACACGCGTTAGTTTAAAAATGGTCACCTAAGACATGGAATTAAAAACACCCAATGGAAACTAAACCCAACACACACACGCGTAATAAAAATCGAATCTTTAACTGAATAAGAGCTCTAAGCAAAACTAATCTAAATTCTTCAAATTTAACAATAACATCAATTAAAAGCCAAATAGATAAGTAAAAAATTAAACTTCACTAAAATAAATTAACATCACTTTAACACTCATTCATATAATCTTTTCAAAACTCTAAATAATAACCAGATAAAGAAGAAGAAAAAACAATATCCTGCTGTAATTTAAAATAAAAGAAAGAAAAGAGCAGAAGAAAGAAGAGAGAGAGAGAGAGAGAGAGAGAGAGAGAGAGAGAGAGGGCCATGGCAGCAGATGCAGCTGCTGTGTGTGGCTTGGACAGCAGGAAGGAGTTGCTGTTTTGTGGAGCTGCTGCGAACAGGAACTGCTGCTAGTATGGGAGTTTGCAGCTATGCTGGAAGAAGGCCAAGGATGAGCGCTGGCCGAGGGATGCTCTGGTGTGGTGCGTGGCAGCAAGGGGCTGCTGTGTTGCTGGCCGTGTGCAGCAGGCTGCTGCAAGAGAGTTGCTGCCAGTGTCGTGCAGGAGCTGCTGGAACAGGGGCAGGTTGCAGTGGGATTTAAGGAAGAAAAGTAGGGAAAGATTGGAGAAGAGAATAGGGAAGAATAATAGGAGAAAACAAAGACAGAACCAAGGAAAAACAAGAAGAGAAAGGGGAAGAAGAGAAGGGAAAAGTAGGAAAGCAAAGAGCAAAGCAGAAATTGAAATAAAATAAAACAAAGAAGAAGAAGAAGAAGAACAGAGGAGTGTGCGGCTGGGGCAGTGCCCAACAGCCAGAGAAAGGAAAAAAGGAGAGAATAAAAAGTGGAAATTCGGTGCCCTAGGATCCGGATTACCCAACCCGACCCGGCCATGCATGGCCGGGTCATATCAAATACCCATTCATATATATATTTTTTCTCATTTTATTTGTTCTCTGTTCGTCTCAAATTCTGCTCTTCTGGAGCCTGTATCTCACAAAACTCAAAACACAAAAGTTGTAGATGATCCTTTTCTCTTTCTCCAAAAATTTGAATCGTCTCGATCGGAGCTCAGACGGAAAAGTTATACATAAAATACGAACAGGTGTCGGTATTGATTCCCGGGAATTTTCCTGCGACAAAAAATTACCAAAACTTCATAAATAGTGCAATAAAGTTCAAGAATGATGATTTTGGCATTTTATTAAAATATTGGATAATTTTAGATATTTAATTAAAAATATAAACCGTAAAGCTCGGGTTAAACGTCCAATTACGCAGTTTCGGTGCGTAATCACTTGGCCCGTGTGCCGGCAAATCACATCCATAGCTCGGCTTATACGCTGGCAAAACATATCCATAATTCGGCCCGTACGTCGGCAAAACATATATAAAAATCTCGGCCCGTACACCTATTTTTCATTATAAAAATCCATATCATTATCGTATTCCCAGAAAACAGTATTTTATCTTAAATTGTACTTATGCCACATAAAATGGGTTTTTCATATATTCAGAATATCTCATCAGTTTCAGCAGTATTTTCCCACATAATACATATTTATATACATACATTTCTCTGAAATCACATGCTATAAAATTATACTTATATTTTCATAAAACTCCTAACTTAGTTTATTCCCTTACCTGATTCCTGAAGAGCCCTAAGAAAACAGTCTTGCACCCGCAAGGTTCCCTGTTCAACATCCTGAAAATGATATTTTCTAGAACTAAACTTCGGTATTTCTATGCGTACTACGCTTTCTATAACTATCAGGAAGTCAAATATTGAGTAGAAATCCTTACCCTAGATTTGGGATGGATTTTGAACTAGTCCCGCCAACAATCTACTCCGGCAGATATGCAGAGAACCTCCCCAAGAGTGTCATGCTGAGCCCCCTTTTTATTTCCTTTTCTCCCTCTTTTTATATTATTTAATTACCATTA
Organism: Malania oleifera; assembly: GCF_029873635.1. Classification (NCBI taxonomy): domain Eukaryota; kingdom Viridiplantae; phylum Streptophyta; class Magnoliopsida; order Santalales; family Ximeniaceae; genus Malania; species Malania oleifera. The sequence goes on along the minus strand of NC_080429.1, from coordinate 64,087,449 downwards.
TTCTTTGGGTCATTACATTCTCCCCTCCTTATAAAATTTCGTCCTCGAAATTAGCTACTCGTATGATTCATCATCCCTTTAAGCAAAACGATCTACTTATTTTATTACTTACCCTCACTTATGGCGGAGGAATACTGTGGTTACATTCCGAATCCTATGAGATTGCATATACAAAAGAAAATTCTCCCAATACTAAAATCCTACTTACTAACTAAACTTTTACGTGTACTTGCAAAAGAAAAATCACCTATTTTCTTACATTTTACTTGTCAAATCTCTTAAAATAGTTGTGCATTCTTCTGCTTCATCTGCTCCTCGGATTCCCAAGAAGCTTCCTCCACTGTATGATTCCTCCACAAAACTTTTACCAAAGGAATCTTCTTGCTACATAACTCTTACACTTTCTTATCCAGAATTTGTACTGACACCTTCTCATACACAAGTGAATCACTGAGCTCTAATTCATCATAACTGATAATATGAGAAGGGTCTGGAACGTATTTTCTCAACATAGATACGTGGAATACATCGTGAATTCTTAAATAACACAGGTGGCAAAGCTAGCCTGTAGGCCAACAACCTCACTTTCTCTAGGATCTCAAATGGACCAATAAACTTAGGGCTAAGTTTACCCTTCCTCCTGAACCTCACAACCCCTTTCAACAGAGCTATCTTCAAAAATACATGATCGCTAGCATCAAATTCCAAATTCCTACGGCGATTATCAGCATAACTCTTCTGTCGGCTCTAAGCTGCACCGATTCTCTCTCTGATGAGTTGAACCTTATCACGTGCTTGTTGAACAAGCTCTGGTCCCACTACTCGCCGCTCACCCACTTCATCCCAAAATAAAGGAGAATGACATCTCCTACCATATAGAGCCTCAAACGGTACCATGCCAATGTTGGTCTGATCACTGTTATTATATGCAAATTCCACCAGTGGCTTGAACTGAGTCCAACTACCCCCAAAATCTAATACCCATGCTCGGAGCATATCTTCTAATATATGTATCGTCCTCTCAGTCTGTCCGTCCAATTGAGGATGGAATACCGTGCTAAAAGACAACTGAGACCTTAGTGCTTCCTGCAAACTCCTCCAAAATCGTGATGTAAAGCATGGGTCTCAATCTGACACAATAGATACTGGCACCCCATGAGAATGAACTATTTCCTTAATGTAAATCTCTGTCAAACGATTAAGAGAGTAGCTGATCTTGATAGGAAAAAAGTGGGCGGTCTTAGTCAAACGGTCAACAATCACCCAAATGGCATAGATATATGATCCCACTTCCACTATGGGATAACTAATGGCTGTAACTGCCCTGCCGACTTCTAGTGCTCAGCTTTAACCTGCTAGCACGTCAAACACTGGGCTACATATTCAGCAATCTCTTTCTTCATACCACTCCACCAGTACGACTCTCATAGATACCTATACATTTAAGTACTACTTGGATGAACAATGTACAAAGAACTGTGAGCCTCCTCTAAAATAGTCTTCCTCGTCTCAGTATCGGCAGGAACGCATAATCTGGAACGGGACCGCAAAGCTCCGTCATCTGCAACACTGAATTCCTCCCCCTGACCACTCTGCACTCTATCCATCTAATTCTGGGTCTTCTTTCTTAGTAGCTTTAATCCTCTCTTATAGAGTAGGCTGCTCCTAAACTAGCAATACGAGCCTGAGAACCACTCTCGACCAACTCTATACCGAATCTCTCCAGATCCATCATGATCGGATATTGAATCTCAATAGCCGCCAATACTAATTCCCTAGATTTCCTGCTCAACGCATCAGCTACCACGTTTGCTTTTCCCGGGTGATAACTGATGGTATAATCAAAATCCTTAATTAGCTCCAACCACCTTCTCTGCCTCATATTCAATTCCTTCTGCGTGAAAAAGTACTTCAAACTCTTGTGGTCAGAAAAGATCTCACACTGCTCGCCACACAGGTAATGCCTCCAAATCTTCAATGCGTGTATTACTGCAGCCAATTCAAGATCATGGGTAGGGTAGTTCTTTTCATATTCTTTCAACTGTTTGGAAGCATACGCCACCACCCTGCCATGCTGTATCAACACATAGCCAAGTCCTTTCAAGGATGCATCACTGTAAATGACATAACCCTCACCCCCTGATAAGATGATCAATATTGGTGTTGTGACTAGTCTCTGCTTCAATTCCTGAAAACTTTGCTCACAGTTGTCATCCTACTCGAATCTAACATTCTTCCTTGTCAGTTGTGTCAGAGGTCCTGATAATGCTGAGATTCCCTCAAATAATAATGGTAATATCCAGCTAGCCCCAAGAAACTCTTGATCTCCTAGACATTCTTCGGTCTATCCCAATTCACAACCGCCTCAATCTTACTAGGATTCATGAAAATACCATCTCTAAGTATGACACGCCCCAAAAACACGACCTTCTCAAGCCAAAAGTCACATTTATTGAATTTGGTGTACAACTTCTTCTTTCTGAGCATCTGCAAAACTTGCTTCAAGTGTGTCTCATGCTCCTCATAGCTCCTCGAATAGACTAGTATATCATCAATAAAAACAACAACAAACTGATCTAAATATGGATGAAAAATCCTATTCATCAAATCCATAAATATAGCAAGAGCATTCGTCAAACCAAATGGCATAATAAGGAACTCGTAATGTCCATACCTAGTCTTGAAGGCTGTCTTTGAGACGTCTTTTGCTTTCACTTTTACCTGATGATAGTCAGATCTAAGGTCAATCTTTGAATACACCCGTGTACCTTGGAGCTGGTGAAACAAATCATCTATACAGGGTAGAGGATATTTTTTCTTGATCGTCACTTTATTAATCTCTCTATAATCTATACACATCCTTATAAACTCGTATTTCTTCTTCACAAATAGAAATGTAGCTCCCCACGGAGATACATTGGGTTGTATGAAGCCCTTTTCAAGTAGATCTTGTAACTAATCCTTCAATTCTTCCAATTCTGCTAGCGCCATTCGGTAAGGTACTTTGGAAATCGGCGTTGTACCTGGAAGTAGATCAATAGGAAAAATCTACCTTACGATCAGGTGGCAAGCCTCGTAACTCATCTGGAAAAACATATGTAAACTTTTTTACTACAGGCGTTCTAGTAAGTTTCAATTCATTCTCTGACATCTCCTTCACAACTACCACAAACCCCTGACAACCACTCAGTAGTAGTCTTCTGGCCTGGATAGCTGAAACTAGCTAAGGCGAGGATTGCACTTGCGACCCTACGAACTTGAATTATGCTCGTCCCGGAGGTCTGAATCTCACTTCTCGTGAATGGCACTCAATGCTGGCAAAATTAGCTGCTAGCCAATCCATGTCGAAGATCACATCGAATCCATGCATATCCAGCACTATTAGATCGACAGACAAGATTTTCCCCTGAATTTCAACTGAATAATCCCGGAGCACCCTATTACACTTCATTGCTAACCCAGTCGGTGCAGATACCAATAGTTCATTATCTAACAACAGTGTTTCTGCCCCACATAGTCTAGTGCATTCCAAAGACCCAAATGAGTGTGTAGCTCCTGAATTAAATAATGCAATAACTTTAAAAGAAAGCATACTAACCATACCTGTCACCACGTCGCCGGCTATCTCAGCCTCACCCGGGGTCAGATCGAACACTCTAGCTAGAGTCGTATTCCTCTACTGACCCCCTCGTGGCGCCTGATAACCTCCCTTGTATGGTCTGGGAGTAGGAGCTGCATCTGGTGGTGTTAGGCAATCTTGCACCATATGACCCTGTCTACCGTAATGGTAGTAGACAACTCCACCTACTTGACACTCTCCCCAGTGTCTCCTTCCACAAGGTTGGCAGACTGGAGGACCCTACACTGTCTGAACCTCACGACCTCCAATCTCCTACCTTTGTCCTCTACCACAGTTTCCTCTCCTCCACTGATTCTGTCTAGTACCCTATTGATAGCTGAAAGATGCAGATCTCTTCTTCTGTCCCTGCTCCTCCACATCCAGACGTTCACCAACCTCTGCCAAGGCTGCTCTATCGACTAACTCAGCAAAATCTTGGATCCGTAGCACTACCACTTACTTGAATATACTCTGCCTCAAAACTCTTTCAAACTGCCTTGCCTTCTTCGCGTCATCAGGAAAAATATACGGAGCGAAGCGAGAGAGCTCGATAAAATGCACCGCATACTGTTGGATTGATAAGTGTCCCTGCTTCAGACTCAGGAAATCCTCCACTTAGCCTGCCTGACTGTAGCTGGAAAATACCTGTCAAAGAACAACTTTTTAAATCAGTCTCATGTCATGACTATCAGCGTCGTCCTCTGCTGCTCCAGCAGTCTCATAGCAGTTCACCACCTCTCGACCTCCCCCATCAGTTTATAGGTGGCGAAAAGGACCCTTTACTCTTCTGTGCACTGCAACATGGCCAAGACTTTCTTAATCTCATGCATCTAGTTCTCGACGGCTGCAGGATCGGCCCCTCTTGAAAATGCCAGAGGATTCATCTTCGTAAACTTCTCGATAGTGCGTCCATAGCCAACCGACGAACCACCCTACTCCCTAGAGCTCCTAGCGATCTCAACCATAACCTGCTGAGCCACGCTACGTAATACCGCGTCAAAGTTAGTCCCGCCTGCACTCGAGGGCCCTGTCTCATCACTGCCGCTCACATGGGCATTACCTCATCCTGGATCCATCATGAAAAACAACAAACACAACTCGGTAATCCTATCCTTATAATTTACCCACTAAACCTAACCTCCTATCTCAAGACTCTCAACTTATTTCTAACCCCAGTCCAACATTTTAGGAACATAACCCGACAATAGTTTACTATGGTTTTCCTGAAATCTTCACCCCAGGAAAAACACAAAAATCACCACAGAAGTCCTGCCTCTAGACTGTAGAAAAAAACCTTAAATCACTTTCCTATACTTTGGTATCGTTTTTGCTGCACTCTAGAGTCTACAGAACCTAGTAACCTAAGCTCTGATACCAAATTGTAACAACCTACTTAAATTTTCAAACATTTTCCCCCCTTTTTATAATAAAACCAATATAGTAAATCCAGCAAGTCATAATCAACCTGAACCCATGGGTACTAGGGATACAACAGAAAATAGTATGGAAGCCTAAGCAGCAGGAAACATAAAATCGTAAATAACCCATGATACCATATACAATACCATCCATCACAATACCAAAGTTACTATATCCACCGTATTTACATATGTAAACCACCCAAAGAGTTCTAAGGTCACTTCCCACAAAAATCCATCTAACCCTATCACAAAATATATACACTTCAGAGAGGGCAGATCAGCCGTAACTATCTTAACGGTACTTTATCCGCTCTCCTATCCGGGGCTCCTAAAATATTTATGAAATTTTGGGGTGAGTCACCTCTCAGTAAGGGAAATAAACTAATATTAGTGTGTGGCAACATGAGCTTTCCGTTTTATACATAAATCATATATATACACATATTTAGTAAATTGTTATATTATATCTGGGAAAACATATATCATCATAACATGGCAAAACATACTGCATTTTCATAGAACATAATTCATCTCATATGATAATAATACGAAAACAACCCTGGTAGGTTAGTTGGTTGTTGTCATGTATTACCCCCACATGACTGGGTTGTGTGGCCTAAAGGTGGGACCCGACAATGGTTGGCTGACCACTATCAAGTCAAAAGTACAGTTTGTAAGTCCGATGGGTCTACCAGACCTAATCCGTACACCAGGGGCACTCACACTTCTTAAAACCACATCGACTATCCGTCCTCACGCTACTCTGTACAGCAGCGTTAACACAATATCGTAATGATCATGAACACATAGCATTGATACCGTGCAAGTGCTAGCTTAAACCAAGCCAACCAGGTTCTGATAACATATAGCATATAATCAAATTGTGATACATAAATATTTCATACTATTAATTGTCAAATCAATATCATCACATCATTTGCATATATATGTATATCATGAAAATCATCGGCCTGTACGCCGGTATTTCTTATTTTACCATAGCTCGCCCATGCGCCGGAAAATCACATCTATAGCTCGGCCCGTACACCGGCAAAACATATCCATAGCTCAGCCCGTACACCGACAAAACATATCCATAGCTCAGCCCATACACTGGCAAAACATATCCATAGTTTGACTCATACGCCGGCAAAACATATATAAATTCTCGACCCGTACACCGATTTTTCATTATAAAAATCCATATCATTATCGTATTCCTAGAAAATAGTATTTTATCGTAAATTCTACTCATGCCACACAAAATGGGTTTTTTCATATATTTAAAATATCTCATCAGTTTCAGCAGTATTTTCCAACATAATACATATTTATATACATACATTTCTCTGAAATCACATGCTATAAAATTATACTTATATTTTCATAAAACTCCTAGTTTAGTTTATTCTCTTACCTGATTCCTGAAGAGCCCCTAAGAAAACAGTCCTGCACCCACAGGGTTCCCCGTTTAACACCCTGAAAATGATATTTCCCAAAACTAAACTTTAGTATTTCTACGCGTACTACACTTTCTACAACTGTCAGGTAGTCAAATGTTAAGTAGAATGCCTTACCCTAGATTTGGGATGGATTCCAAATTAGTCCCAGCAACGATCTACTCCGATAGATATGCAGAGAACTTCCCTATGAGTGTCGTGGTGGCTTCAGATCGTCGATCCAATGAAGAACGGGCCCAGAAATTAAGAGAGAAGTAAAGGGAGACGAAATGAGGAGAGAGAGAGAGAGAGAGAGAGAGAGAGAGAGAGAGAGAGAGAGAGAGATATTCTCGCAGGTTTTCGGCTATAAAATGAAGGTTTGACCTATTTATACATTGGCCCTTGTTGACGAACACTCCCCTCATTGACGAAATTCAGAATCACCCAAAACCCCTCTCGGTATTTTCTTGTCGACGAAGAGCACCCTCGTTGACAAACCCAATATGTTGCGTCGTCGACGAACTCGAAGCGTTCATCGATGAAGACCTACTGAGCCCCCTTTTTATTTCCTTTTCTCCCTCTTTTATTATTATTTAATTACCATTATTCTTCGAGTCATTATAAAGTACACATCAACTTTGTCCATGAACAATTGCATATCTTCCACCGAAACCCAGTTGATTTCTTCATCGCCAAGGCCTTTCCACTTCACTAAGAACTCCTGCTGCTTATTCCTTAAGGATGTGAACTCTTTGTCTACAAGGATGTATTCAACTTCTCATATTTTGAGTTGCACTATCATCAATTCTGCTCTAGTTGGTTGACTTATGCTTGGATTCTTAGTGTCAGTGTTGAATGGTTTGAAGCAGATGACGTGAAACAAGGGATGCACTTTCATCTAAGACGAAGGGTCAATTCTATAAGAGGCCTACTCGAATTTGGCCAAGATGGGGACCGGTCCTTCATGTTTATGAAGTAGTCTCCTATCTCGTCTTCGTAGTGGCCTGATATGTTTAAAATTGAGCTTAACAAGCACCAAGTCACCCACATTGAAGTGTTGCGATTATCTCCCCTAATATGACCACTTTTTCATCCACTTTAAAGCTTTCTCTAGGTAGGCATGGGCAATCTCAGCATTTTATCTCCATTATTTGGTGAAGATGTGTGCTCTAGGTATCTTTCCTCTCCATGGCTCGTCCATTGAGTGAGGTAATAGCCGTTGTTGGCCTATAACAAACTCAAAAGGAATCTTGTTGGTTCTTGAGCTCTTTTGGGAATTGAAAAAGAACTGAGCCATATCAAGTAGTTACACCCAATTCTTTTGGTTGGCATTGACAAAATGGTGAAAATACTCTTGTAGTAGCCCATTGAATCTCTCTGTTTACCCATTTGTCTATGGATGAATGCTTGAAGAGATGTCAAGTTATGAACCGAGGATTTCGAAAAGTTATGTCCAGAAGTTGCTGGTGAATCTTGAGTCTCGATCATTAAAGATATCTTGGGGAACACCCCAATACTTCAAAATATTATTGAAGAACAATTGTGCGGTTTCCTCTATCATACAGTACTTCGGTGCGGGAAACGTGTTAATGTGTTATGTTGACCTAGTTAGTCATATCCTGTTTTGATAATGACAAACACACTTAGTACTGATGTTTGCACTAAGGCTTGCATGCAGGTTCGCTCTACACACGGAATTGAAAAGAATGCTATATCATGATGGCGTATGGTGATATTACAAAAGACTGAAGAATATTGTACCTTATTTGTAATTGCATTTTTTATTCTTCATTCTGGGTTGTAATTAATTATGGACTGTAACACTATATGACCTATAATAATCTGCCTCATGCATGGTAGGAAAATATGCTCAGAATGACCTTAGATAGACCTTAGGTCCCCACACTTAGTGCACAAAGCCCCACTATACTTTACATGTTATCAGGGGTCAAATTAAAATCAAAGATTAGACCTTAGGTCAAAACCATGAGGCATTGGGCAACCGAACTTGGCAAGTCAAATTGTCTCGGTCGACCGAACCGTGGATCGATCAAAAATTTGACCAGGATTCAGGTGACTGAACCCAAAAGGACTTCACCGTCTACGGTCAACCAAACTTGTACCTTGTACTTTTCCATCATCCCCGAGCACCCAAACTTACGCTTCATTTTACCCTCGGGCGACTGAACTTGGCAATTCGATAAACTAAACTATGATTCAAATGACCGAACCTTAGAAAGAATGGAAATCACCTTTGGTTAGCAAACCGAACCTAATTTTAGACACTTGAACTTCAAAAATCACTTTTTCATTGTGTCTGTTTGGGCGACCGAACCGTGGATCAGGCACCTGAAACTCTCAGGTTGTTTTAATTTTTACCACAATTAAGAAAGGTTAAACAGGGTTAATTTAATTAAACAGTTTCAAAATAATTTTAATAATTGCCCCTATGTTTCCAATGGTCAAAATTAAGCCCTTCTCTATATATAGGGGCTTATTTTCTTGGATTAGTGACGAATTAGCAAAAAGAGATTAAGCAAAATCCTCTAAAAAATCCTAAGCCTTATTTTGCTATACAAACCTCATACACTCATATTCTACTACTATCTTGAGAAATCAAATCTTTTTGAGTGTTTATTGATTGTTCCATTGTGCTAAAAACCCTCATTGGTATATTGCATTTGATTTTATTTGAGGGTTAAGCAAAGATTTTTTCTTTTGATTTTATTTAATAAATCTTTAGTTGGGAAAAATCTTAGAGCTAAGTGGGTCTTTGCATTATCATTGCAAGACTCATTAGCGCTTCTATTTTTGGTGTGCAAAAATATTTTTCAAGCTTATATTTTTCAAATATCTCATGAGCTATTATTTTGTGAAAAATCTTGTTTGAGATATTTTGAATATACTTGTTGAAATACTTTGAAACTTGTGGCGATTGATTTACATGATTAGTTGTTTCAAAGTTTGCTTGGAAATACACTCTAAATCTTGACTGTATATTTACATTAGATTGAGTGTTTAGCACACATTATTAAGCACTAAGCGTCTAAGCATATTTACTATCATATGTGCTTACATTATTATCTGGACTATATTGTGGTACATATCTGCTTGTTAAGAAGCATATTTTCATGTACTCAAAAATTATATTTGTTGTATTCTAGATGTGTGCTTGAAGAGGGAGACTAGCCCTGTTGAATAGTCCCAGATTGGCTTAGACTCGATTAGGAAATTTAGGTTGTAACGCCCCGAAGCCTTAAACCTGGGTCTGATGCGTTATACCCGATAATATCCTGATAAATCATATTCCATAACATACGTAGCGGAAAACATAAACATAATCTTTATATCATAATTCTATAATACCAAGATTCTGTAATACCAGAGTTTACTATTTTCTATCTATAGATCCTTAAAATCCAACCATCACCTGCATTTCCATAGATACATAATTCCCAAAGCATTTCACTATTTTCACAATCATTCATCCCTCAACATCCTTAAAACAAAATGACATAAAACATAAATATTTACATCCCAAAAATAGTATCTACATATACCCTTTCTTTTATAGTCCTCAAAAATGCTAAAATACCCTCGAGCTCCTAAGCACGGCCTCGAGGATGTCCTGAAAAAGAAACATTCATATTCGGGTGAGACACATCTCAGTAAGGGAAGAAACATACATATTAAAATAGCGTGTGGCTAACATGAGGTATAAAGATATCTGTTAGCCTAATAAGGCTTACAATTCTTATTTTGATGATAACAAATCATGATATGTTTAATGTGGTTCAAAGTGAAAGTTTTTCAGGAAAAAGGCAAAGATTAAAGGAAGTGACAAAGCTTAAGAGGATGATAAAGCTTATGGATTAAAAAGAAATCTTGAAGAGCATGATAAAGCTTATGGATTAAAAAGAGATCTTGAAGAGTATGAAGATTAAAGATAACTTGGTGAAAGCTCAAAGAAAAGATCGAAAACTCAAAAATGATGGAAGAACAAGATTAAAGATCAAAGGATTAATTTTTTTTTTAAGGATGTTCTAAATGTAAGTACTTCAAGTTAATTTCAAGTATAAATTGATTTCAAGCTCTCAAGAAATTCAGAAATATATTTTTTGAAAACTATAAAGAATACTTTTATAATCAATGAAAAGAAAGAGTTTTTGAAACAGGAATTTTTTTTTTTTGAAAAACAGAAGGGTCAGGCGACTGTCCTATTGTGGCAGGCGACTACCAAATTAAGTAAAAGATTTTTTAAAGAGATAGTAGCAAGACAGGCGACTGCCTGGACATGCCAGGCACCTGGGTGGTCGTGCTAGGCGACTGCCAGTATTCTGTGTTGTGAGTTTGTGCTATGACAGACGACTGCCACTCGAATGTTGGCTTAAAAACTCTTAACGGGAAGCTTTTTTAAATGAAGGTTTTGGACACTATTATTTTGAAAAACTTGGAAACTATTTCAAGGAAACTTTGGGGGTAAGGAATTACTTTTAAACATCTATAAATAGCCCCAAACTTCAAAGGTTTGATTAATCCAAGCAATTTTCAAGCAATCAAAGTTCTCAAAGGCTCTCAAACTCTCTTGTGTTCGACTACTGAATTGCTACTAATTCAAACTCTGAAGTAAAACTTTCAAAGTCAAAATATTTCATATTTTGGAAGATATTTGGTGATCTATATTGAGTATTGAGCTTCAAATTCTTTTATATTTGAAATACTTTGAAGTATTATTGTGTTGAATGTTGTACTAACCTACTCTGCTGTGAGAGTGTTTTCTTGTATACAAAATCTTCTTTATCTTGGTTCTTATTCATAAAAGATTCAGGGCTGTAGAATCATTGGACCAAACGAGGGAATATCGTTTGGAGAGGCGGGCTCTAGCCTAACGGAAGGAGTGGTTGTAATTGGTATTGTTCCACCCGTGAACGGAACTGAACTAGTGAATCCTTTGGTGGGTTGCCAAAGGCGAGGACGTAGGCTGGGTATAAGCCGAACCTCGTAAAATCTTACGTCTCTCTTCTTCCTTAATCTTTACTTTTTCAGCAAGACTTACAATCTGCGTGTATGTTTTTTAAAATTGTTAATTCTGAGTGTTTAGTTGTTAAATAGATCGGAGGATAATTTGTTTTTGGCTTGATTAGCATTGATTGTGGAAACCGAAAGGGACTACGTTGGTTGATCAACCTAAACTTATTAATCTAAAAGTTTGTTTAAAAGCTAAACATAAAGAAGACTTGTGAGTTTGGAATAAACATAGGGCTTACATAAATTCAGCATGTTTTACAATTCATTACAGGGCTATTAAGACAAAGATTGAGTTTTTGATTATCTTGATTGGTTATGGTTGAATTGTTTTATATTTACTTGTTGTGGTTGTTGATATTAAACAAAGAATTAAAATTGAAATAATTTTAAAATTCCAATCCTCCCCCCCCCCCTTTTGGGAAGCTATCCTAATTTCAATTGGTATCAAAGCCTAGTTATAGAAAATTCCTAACAAGAAGCTATACAAAGATCTAAATGGCTAACATAGGAGTAGCTCCTTTTGGAGAGGGCCAATCCTCAACTCGTCCACCAATCTTTTGTGGACACAACTACACCTTTTGGAAAAAGAGAATGCAAATCTACCTCCAACACATGGATTGGAAAGCATGGGAAGTAGTTGTGGATGGAGACCTTGTTCCCACCAAAATAATAGAAGGAAAACATATTCCAAAAGAGAAATAGGATATGATTGATTCAGATTATAAGATGCTTCAAATAAACTCAAGTACTATAAATGCTTTGTATTGTGCTTTAGACGCTAACGAATTCAATATGGTCATGGTTTGTAAAACAGCTAAAGAAATATGGGAGAAATTAGAAGTCACATATGAAGGAACTATTGATGTTAGGGACAATAAAGTAGACATGTTAACAAGCGAATATGAAGCATTCAAAATGAATTCAGATGAATCCATATCAAATATGTACACAATATTCACTCACATAATTAACTCCTTAAGTGCCTTAGGAAAAACTTATACCACCTACGAAATGATTAGGAAAATTTTGAGAGGCCTTCCCTCAATATGGGAACCTAAGGCTACAACAATTACCGAAGGAACAAACCTTAAGACCACCTCCTTAGATGAAATCACAGGATCACTCCTTACCTATGAAATGGCTCTAAAAGAAAGAAATCCTGAACTAAAGCATAAGAAATCTATTGCACTAAAAGTATCAAGCCACAGCTCAAGCGAAGAAGAAAGTGAATCAAGTGACTTAGATCAAGATGAATTAGCATTCATCACTAAGAGACTAGGAAAGTTTTATAGAAGGAATAAAAGATTTCCTAAGAAGTTCAACAAAAGAAAAACTGAAAAGGTAGAATCAAGTAGAAAAGAAAATAAAAGTAAAAATGAACCTCCTATATGCTATCATTATAAGAAACCAAGACATATCAAATCGGATTGCCCTTTGCACAAGAAAGACAAGAAGAAAAAGAAGGAAGCTATGAAGGCTACTTAGGATGACTCAAGCTCTAGCGAAATTGAAAACGAATCAAGTGAATAAGAGATGACAAATGTATGCTTCATGGCAAATGATGAAGAGATAAATTCCTACTACTCTTCAACCGAATCTATCAATGAATCTTATGACGAGTCATGTGATAGTATGCCCTCATACAAAGAATTACAAGATGAATTATTTTCTTTACATAAAAGGTTTATAAAATTTTCAAAAGAAATATAACTTTGAAAGATCAAAATAAAGAACTTTTGAAGCAACTTGAATCATTTAAAACTATTGAAGAAGAAAAAGATTCTTGTATTAAGAAGTTAGAAGAAGAAGTAAGTAAAGTAACTCAAGAATTAGGCAAAACTCATAAAGAAAACTTGAGTAAAAAGGATCAAGAAATAAATGAACTAAAGAAATTAGTAGAAGATAAAGAACAAATTATATATAATTTTACTAAAGGGAAAGATAATTTTGAAAAAATGATTGGACAGCAAAGGCTACATGGGAATAAAGAAGGAATAGGTTACAATGGTAAACCAAAAAAAAAAGAGTAAGAAATTATACATGGGATATTTTGTAAAGGAAGCCAAGCACTATGCTAGCACTTCCTCACACAACAAACATGAACACGCTACTTGCTATATGTGCAAGACCAAAGGTCATGTAATGTTTGATTGCCCACTAAAAAGGAAGTATGTTAAAATACAAGGAGAATGGAAAGTCAATAATAGATCTAACAACAAAATAAAGAAAGTTAGAAGGATTTGGGTTCCAAAAACTAACCAAATGAATCCTCCAATGTAGGTATGTTTTAGGACAACATCATCAACAGACAAGTGGTACTTGAACAGCAGGTGTTCAAGACACATGACCAGTGATAAGACCAAGTTTACATCACTAAAACAAAAGGATGGAGGATATGTCACCTTCGGGGATAATGCCAAAGGTAAGATCATTGGCATCAGGAGAATAGGTAAAAAACCTTCTATTACTAATTGATAATGTATTATTGGTAGAAGGTTTAAAACACAATCTTTTTAGCATAATCCAATTGAGTGAAATTTAAGAAAGAAAAATGTGTTATTTAGAATCCCAAAGAAAATAAAATCTTATTTATAGCTCTTAGGATAAATAATGTTTATTGTATAAATCTTGAGAATCTAACAAATCAAAACGTAACTTGTTTGGCAGCCATGAATGACATAAGTTGGCTATGGCATAGGAAGTTAGGACATGCTAGCATGGACTTATTATCCAAATTATCAAAGGAAAATCTTGTAAAAGGATTACCAAATACCAAATTCATAAATGACATGATATGTGACGCATGCCAAAAAGGAAAGCAAGTTAAAACTAGCTTTAAAAAGAAAAAGTATATATCTACTAAAAAACCTTTAGAACTTTTACACCTAGACTTATTCGGTCCAACTAGAACCTAAAACCTAGGAGGAAAACAATATGTTGTTGTAATAGTGGATGACTATTCAAGATTTACTTGGGTACTATTTCTAACTAATAAAGATGAAGCTTGTAACATGCTAATTTCCTTATGTAAGAAATTACAAAATGAGAAGGGCTATAATGTAACAAGTTTTAGAAGTGACCAAGGAAAAGAGTTTAAAAACAAGGAAGTCGATAAATTTTGTAATGAACATGGAATATCTTATAATTTTTCAGCACCTAGAACTCCACAACAGAATGGAGTTATAGCAAGAAAAAATAGAACTCTACAAGAAATGACAAGAACTATGCTTAATGAGAATAATTTACCTAAATACTTTTGGGTTGAAACTGTAAACACAGCATGTTATATTATAAATAGGGTATCTATAAGATCAAGTATAGATAAAACACCATATGAATTATGGAAAGGAAGAAAACCTAATATCTCTTACTTTCATGTATTTAGATGCAAATGCTTCATCCTTAACACTAAAGATGATTTAGGAAAGTTTGATGCAAAATCTGATGAAGGTATCTTTTTAGGCTACTCTACAAATAGCAAAGCCTATAGGGTCTATAATAGGAGAACTCTTACTATCATTGAATCAATACACATAACATTTGAAGAATCCAACTTTTATGAAAATAAAATTCAGAATGATGAAAAAGAAGATGTTCCACAAAAAGAAGAAGATCTTGAAATAAAGGAAGAAAATATTAGTAAGACTTTAAATGAAAACATTGTAGAAAGTCTAGAACTACCCAAAGAATGGAAATATTCTAAAATTCATCAAAAAGAACAAATACTTGGAGAAACTTCAAAAGGTATAACCACTTGAGCCTCATTAAAAACCATTATGCCTTTTTATCTCAAGAAGAACTCAAAAATATTGATGAAACTTTAAAAGATGACTCTTGGATTATAGCTATGCAAAAGGAACTAAATCAATTTGAAAGAAGTCAAGTATGGGAACTTATATCGAAACCCAAAGAAAAATCAATCATAGGAACTAAATGGGTGTTTAGAAATAAAAAGGATGAAAATGGAGTTGTTGTAAGAAATAAAGTTAGGCTAGTAGCTCAAGGATATAATCAAGAAGAAGGTATCGACTACGATGAAACCTTTGCCCCCGTAGCAAGAATGGAAGCAATTAGGATGCTTTTAGCTTATGCAGCCTATAAAGACTTCAAATTATATCAAATGGATGTAAAAAGTGCTTTCTTAAATGGATATATAAATGAAGAAGTATATGTAAAACAACCTCCAGGTTTTGAAAATTCAAAAAATCCAGATCATGTATTTAAGTTAACTAAAGTTTTATATGGATTGAAACAAGCTCCTAGAGCTTGGTATGAAAGGCTAAGCAAGTTCCTAATTCAAAATAATTTCTCAAGAGGAAAGATAGATAGTACGCTGTTTATAAAAACCAAAAACAAAGACACGCTTATAGTACAAATTTATATTGATGATATTATTTTTGGAGCAACTAATGAGGATTTATGTAATGAATTTGCTAAGTCTATGCAAGAAGAGTTTGAGATGAGTATGATGGGAGAGTTAAATTACTTTCTAGGATTACAAATCAAACAAGTAAAAAATGAAACTTTCATAAATCAAACTAAATATATTAAAGATATGTTAAAGAAGTTTGATATGGAAGAAACTAAACCTATAGGAACTCCTATGAGCACTTTAACAAGCCTTGACAAAGATGAAAAAGGGAAACAAGTAGATACTAAGCATTACCGAGGAATGATAGGAAGCTTACTTTATTTAATAGCGGCTAAAAGAATCCTTAGATATTTATTAGGCACACTTGAACTAGGTTTATGGTATCCAAAGGAAACTGAATTTGAAATGATTAGCTATTCAGATGGAGACTTTGCTGGACGTAAAATAGATAGAAAAAGCACAAGCGGAACGTGTCATTTCCTAGGACACTCTTTAGTTTCATGGTCTTCAAAGAAACAAACCTCTGTAGCATTATCCACAGCAGAAGCAGAATACATAGCAGCAGGAAGTTGTTGTGCCCAAACATTGTATATGAAACAGCAACTAAAGGATTTCAAAATACAATATCAAACTATTTCCATAAAATGTGACAACACAAGTACCATTAATATTTCAAAAAATCCGGTATCTCACTCAAGAACAAAACATATTGACATAAGACATCATTTCCTGAGAGATCATGTGCAAAATGATGATATAATGCTAGAATTTGTGAATACAAATGACCAATTAACGGATATATTCACAAAACCTCTATCTGAAGAACGATTCATATTTATAAGAAGAGAATTGGGTATGTTACATAGTCATGAAGTCAACTAAGCTTTGTTCTGCTTGGCAGGCGACTGCCAGGCTACTGATTTTTTAGATTCTACATAGACAGGCGCTTGCCACATTCTAGCAGGCAACTGCCTCGCGGAGGGTAGGGTTTAAAACCCTTCTTAAGTCATTTTAACTTCCACTAGGCACCTACTCTTTTTTCTTTCTCTCTGCAATTCTTCTTCTCTACTCTTTTCCATACAAACACTTTGTCCAAATCAGCTTGAAACCAAGCCTTTAACCTTTCCTCCTCACCAAATCAAGAACCTAATCTAGGGTTTCTCTATTTTTCTCTTCCATTCAAACATGCCACAAGAAAAATCAGTTGGTATCAAGGGATCTTCGTCTTCAACAAGGATCAATAATGATGAGGTGGAGAAATGGTTAGTAACTCCATATGCTAAGCAACTTTATCGGAACCAGATCGCTTCAGCCGAACCCATTTTAGGTAAAGTTCTTGATGTTATGTTCTTCAATACGGATTTTCCTAAAATTATGGAACTTTTTAAGGCGATTGGATGGGATCGGTTTATTACATATCAAGCTAAAGGATACTATCCCAATGTTGTTCGGATTTTCTATGCAAATATGGAAAGATGTGATAACAGGATAAAAAAAAATCTTCTTGGGCAAAATATTCATCTTACTCCCATATCTTTGGGAAAAATTATTCGAGTCAATCCAGGAGATTTTTAGGTTCACATTGTTGAAAAACAATGGATTATGTTCTAGGGTTTCACTCCTCAAGAATTTTTGCCTCTGGTCATGACTGATACTCCTGTTAATTTTGGGCATTCACCTCTTTACAAACAGCTCAATCTAAAAGCTCTAATCCTGCACAAACTCATTACAAACAATATCCTACCACGTTCTGGTTCTCATGAGCATATTTCCTTCCTAGATTGTTTTGTAATGTGGTGTATTCTTAAAAGGAAAAAGATGGATCTTCCAAGCCTAATTATCCAGTGGATCATTATGAAAGTTGATGCTCCTCGTATTGTTCTACCATATGCTGGGATGTTAAATATGGTATTTGCTCATTTCAATGTTCTTACACCATCATTTAACTTCACTAGCAAAACCCATTACGATATTTTTTCTGATACTATTCTTAAATGTATGGGATATAAGAACTCTCCTCAAGGGTGGTTTCATAAGGGACATCGTCATGTATTATCTGCACCACCACCTCAGTCTTCCATACTAGCATCTTTAGTTCAACTTGACCTAGAAACTCCTTCTTGGTTCGTTCCATTTTTTAATCATTATATAACCTTCAGTGATGGAATGAAATCTGGACTTGGTTCTCTACAAGAGAAGGTTTCTACTATAGAAACTCATTGTTCAAGTATTGATAAGCAAGTTGACAAGATTGACCAACAGTTGGCTAGCTCCTCTAAAGGCAAATCTCCAATGAATATCAGCTCTGCTACATTAAGTGATGATGAATCTGGTGAACAAGAAGAAGGAGACGATGAAAGTGGATCTATGGAAGCCTCTGATTGATGTGTTTTCATCTATGACCTATTTATCACTTTTATGTATTAAAGTGTTATCCGATAGTATGTTTTTTTTGCTTTATAAGTAGTGCTATGTATTGCAGCACTTCTCTATTTTTGTATTATTTCTTCTCCTTTTTAATTGATGTCCAAAGGGGGAGAAGGGAGTGCAAAAATGTGTGATATGCCATGGTTTGAAAAACTTGTACTTGTATGGATCATATCTTGTATGTGGTTTGTAAAACTATGAATATGTATGGATGGATCATTTATGGATTATCTTGTATGAATCATATCATATATATACCTATGAAAATGTATCATGCTTGTTGATAGGGGGAGCCATAAGTATAAATTCTTATTATTTTTGCTCTCGATTTGTCATCATCAAAAAGTTAGAGATTGTTGATCTAATAAGACTTACAATTCTTATTTTGATGATAACAAATCATGATATGTTTAATGTGGTTCAAAGTGAAAGTTTTTCAGGAAAAAGGCAAAGATTAAAGGAAGTGACAAAGCTCAAGAGGATCATAAAGCTTATGGATTAAAAAGAAATCTTGAAGAGCATGATAAAGCTTATGGATTAAAAAGAGATCTTAAAGAGCATGAGGATTAAAGATAACTTGGTGAAAGGTTAAAGAAAAGATCGAAAACTCAAAAATGATGGAAGAACAAGATTGAAGATCAAAGGATTAATTTTTTTTTAAGGATGTTCTAAATGTAAGTACTTCAAGTTAATTTCAAGTATAAATTGATTTCAAGCTCTCAAGAAATTCAGAAATATATTTTTTGAAAACTCTAAAGAATACTTTTATAATCAATGAAAAGAAAGGGTTTTTGCAAAATGAAATTTTTTTTAAAAAAACAGAAGGGCCAGGCGACTGTCCTATTATGGCTGGCGACTATCAAATTAAGTAAAAGATTTTTTTAAAGAGAGAGTAGCAAGACAGGCGACTGCCTGATCATGTCTGTGTTGTGAGTTTGTGCTATGACAGTCGACTGCCAAGTCGTGGCAGGCGACTGCCACTCGAACGTAGGCTTAAAAACTCTCAACGGGAAGATTTTTAAATGAAGTTTTTGGACACTATTATTTTGAAAAACTTGGAAACTATTTCAAGGAAACTTTGGGGGTAAGGAATTACTTTTAAACATCTATAAATAGCCCCAAACTTCAAAGGTTTGATTAATCCAAGCAATTTTCAAGCAATCAAAGTTCTCAAAGGCTCTCAAACTCTCTTGTGTTCGACTACTGAATTGCTACTAATTCAAACTCCGAAGTAAAACTTTCAAAGTCAAAATCTTTCATATTTTGGAAGATATTTGGTGATCTATATTGAGTATTGAGCTTCAAATTCTTTTATATTTGAAATACTTTGAAGTATTATTGTGTTGAATGTTGTACTAACCTACTCTGCTGTGAGATTGTTTTCTTGTACACAAAATCTTTTTTATCTTGGTTCTTATTCATAGACGATTCAGGGTTGTAGAATCGTTGGATCAAACAAGGGAATATCGTTTGGAGAGGCGGGCTCTAGCCTAACGGAAGGAGTGTTTGTAATCGGTATTATTCCATCCGTCAACGAAACTGAACTAGTGAATCCTTTGGTGGTTTGCCAAAGGCAAGGACGTAGGCTGGGTATAAGCCGAACCTCGTAAAATCTTACGTCTCTCTTCTTCCTTAATCTTTACTTTTTCAGCAAGACTTACAATCTGCGTGTATGTTTTTTTAAATTGTTAATTCTGAGTGTTTAGTTGTTAAATAAACCGAAGGATAATTTGTTTTTGGCTTGATTAGCATTGATTGCGGAAACCGAAAGGGACTACGTTGGTTGATCAACCTAAACTTATTAATCTGAAAGTTTGTTTAAAAGCTAAACATAAAGAAGACTTGTGAGTTTGGAATAAACACAGGGCTTACATAAATTCAGCGTGTTTTACAATTCATTACAGGGCTATTGAGACAAAGATTGAGTTTTTGATTATCTTGATTGGTTGTGGTTAAATTTTTTTATATTTACTTGTTGTGGTTGTTGATATTAAACAAAGAATTAAAATTGAAATAATTTTAAAATTCCAATTCACCCCCCCCCCTTTTGGGAAGCTATCCTAATTTCAATATCATTTTAAATACATTTACAAATCATTATATTGAAATCGTTTTCGAAACCTAAACAATCACATGCAAATATTTAACTCACGAGATTACCCAAGGGAGGAAGCATGTCGATAGTTCAGTGACCCAAGAGGTTGGTTCTTCTGTGCATATATTTGTTAATTTAAGAGAAATAGGCTATATTGAGCCGAATTATGTTATACAGGAAAATATACATATTTTTAGTTAGAGAGGTGAGTACAGTTTTCAAATGTCATTTCTTGTTCAATTAAATAAATGGAAATAATATGTTCACACTAAAACTCATGTTAGCCACACACTAATGATAATCTGATCCTCCTTACTGAGAAGTGTCTCACCCCAATATTCAAATAATATTTCAGGTCCTTCAGGGAACCAAGCCTAGCGTACTGTGGGCTGGGATTAGACGGTTTGTAGTGGTTGTCAGAGCTGGTGAGACACAAGGTGTTATGTTTTGTTACTTTTGGGTTGTAATATAATTTCAAGGAGCCTTGTAATTGTGTATTGGGATAATTAGAGCTCTGGTAATGTATTTTGAGGTGGTTTGTCTTCCGGTGCACATTTATGTTTTCAATTATGGACAAAACAACTCGGGGACTCTAATTTGGGAGCAAGTTGTATATCTATGGTATCAGAGAAAATGTACAAGAATTTATGCAGGTTTTCCTACGTGGCACCCCGTACCCCATGTGGCGGGTTCGGGGCATTACAGTTGTAGTAGGTTTCAATGGAGTCGCTTACCTGACGTGTTCGTGAGACACATCATTTCAGATCATATACCTGTGAGGTATTACTTCTGTCATAATATGTTGTTGCAATTGTGTCCCACACATCCATCATGGTGGAGAAACAAATGAAGTTGCTGATTACGGATGGGTTCATAGAATTGATGAGCCATCCTTTCGCGATTGCGTTCTCGGTATGCCACTTTTGAAACGTCGGGTCAGTCACCAAGGGTTTTGGGATATCGCCATTGATATACCCAAGTTTTTCCTTGCTGAAGATGAACATCTCCACAACTTGGGACCAAAGGGCATAGTTTGCCCGGTCTAACTTGATGCCGATCTGCGGATTCATTGGATCATAGTTGGGAGCTAACTTCTTGCTTAGAACATCGGCCATTTTGATTGTCAGATCATCAACCACTGTCGTGGTGGTGTTGCTACCGTGAGGAATTATGTCAGCCATCGTTGGCTAAAATGGTAGAAAATGTCATGATGAAGAAGAGGAGGGGCGGAAGCCATAGAATCCCCTCTGTGATACCATGTTAAAACAAGAAGATGATGCACACGATAATTATGTGGTTCGACTGACTCCAGCCTACGTCCACAGGAACTCCTCCTTTTTTCTTATTATTCAACGATTATTAGCCATCAATTTATGCAAATACAAGGGAAGCTAATTTTAGTAAATGCACTATTGGCTCAGTTGAGCGTCTAAAGGGGGGGTGAATAGACGTTTTTCGCGGATGTGCAAACTTTCTACAAAAACATAAATCTTACCAAGAACAAGTGCATAAAATCACAGTGTAAAGATGTAGGAAATCACAACATCAATATGAAAGAGATATGAGATAAGAGAAACTTAACACAAAGATATTTACGTGGTTTGGCACCCCACCTACGTCAATGCCTTGAGACCAATTCAAGGATTTCCAAAATCCACTATGATCCTCCTTCGGGCGGAGAAGCCAATACACACGATTGCTCACAAAGAGCTTCAATAAGGTGCTTACTTAGAGACACCCTACAATGGCTCACAAAAAGCCTTTCTTTACAAGAAGTAGATGAGAAATAAATATGAATTTGAATGCTCCCTTTGAGCTGAGTATTACAACAAAAATCCTTACTCAATGTCCTCTTGTCAATAGAGTAAAAGTAAAACTAAGAGCAGCACGAAGAGGGCAAGTGAGTGTATGAGCAAACCCTAGAAATGAAAGCACCAATAAATGATCTTGATACAATATTAACTTTCTTGGTGAGGAATAAATGTAATAACTCCTATTTAAACACCAAATGGGCGAGGGCAATGCTGGAGAGTCGTTGGGCATTTATTAATGTAAGACTAGGGTCAAACTAGCCGTTCTGCAGCATTTAATGAACGCTGCTGCCCGACGTTCGTCGACGAAATCTGAAATTCATCGACGAGCTCTTCAATTAATTCTTCGACGAAGCCCTATGTTCGTCAACGAGTTACTGGTTCTAAATTCAGGTACCTCTCGGTTTCTTTTCGTCGACGAGAACCCTGTGTTCGTCGACGAGTTCTTCATAGCATTCGTCGACGACACCCTGTGTTCATCGACGAGTCATGGTTTTGAATTCATATGGGTCTCAGTTTCTTTTCGTCGATGAGAACCGTGTGTTCGTCGATGAAGGTATGTTTTACACTCGTCGATGAAGCCCTGTGTTCCTCGATGAGTCCCTTCTTTTTTAGAAATTTTCTTTTAAGTTCTAATAAGGTCCTTTTCTGTTTGGGGGTTTCTTTACACACTTTTAAATAACTTCACTTGTTTTTTTTGTTGTGTGTGTGTGATAGCCCATTTCCTGCTCTTAGTTTTGAGTTTACTCTATATACAAGGGATTTACAAAATAGTCTCTCTCTCATTTTCTCACTCATCCTTTAGATCACTTTGTGTAGCGTCCATGAATGCTTTGAGAGGTTGTGCCTTTGGTCATGGCATGAGTTTCTTTGACTGATTTGAGACTTGTTGATTCTAGTGCCGTTCTGTATAGCTGAACATGACTTAGAGAGAAAGGTTAGTATCCTTGAAGAACTGCTAATGGGTTGTTGTCATCAAAACATAGTAGGAATGAAAGACCCTTAACTACTTGGTCTAACTTTCTCCCCCTTTTTGATGATGGCAATCCATTAGTGTTCTATTTGAAAGATAAATGCTCCCCCTTACTAAATGGACTAGTTTAGAGTTAATAAAAAATTCTCCCCTTTATTATTTGCATTGTATGAAAGAATATTTTATTTAAATTTTTGGCAGCATGCCATTTATAAGTAATACAATTTCCATTTAATCTTGCATAAAACATGACAGTCCAGTATATCAATCATTCAAGCATGCTGGTACACAGATAAAGCATTTATGTTCAAACTGTTTCAATGCTTGCTAAGTTTCAATACTAAATTTGTGCGATGATTACAAGTAGTGATTACAAGGCTATATTATCAACGGGAAATACATTCTAAATTCATCCGAATACATCTGAATAGAGACCTAGATCTATTTCTCTCCCTTTGCCATAATCAAAATTAGGGGACAACAGAGGCATAGCGCTACTCATGTGGCCGACCCAAATGGTCAAAGAGTGCAGCAAAAGAAGCGTCGAGGGTGTCAAAGCTAGTGCGGATAGCGTTTTCTTGTTGGGCAAGAGACGCTTCTAAGGAATCAAAACAATGGCGGTGATGAATTTTAGATTGTGTTATGGCGTGCTGAAGCCCATCCAAGTGCACCGAGATATGGCCAAATGCAGTGTCCTCATGCTTGCCTTCCTCTTCGTCGGCCTCCATGGCGGCCTCAACTTCATCGACCGAAAAATGGCCCTACTTGTGGGCTTTGACCCACGTGTTAGTTTCTTCGTCCTTCTTAAAGTGCATGCGACGAAGGGTCGCCTCAATGTATAGATCTTCTGGCGCATGACGAATACATGGCAAACCGGCGCGAATGAGGTCGAAATGATCAAAGAAGGTCGTGAGGAGACGACCTTAAGGAAGATAACCTCGCTGCCTTTTGAGGCCTTCCTCTATGTTCTGAACAATGATGGATGGAAGGTATATGCCACGGCCAACCCAAAGGCAATACATGCTGAAGATGTCGCCGAGGGTGACCCAATCCCTGCCACCAGTGCGAGGGCACAGATTGTACGTGATCATATGGTGGAGGACCTGAAATTCTACAGTGAGGTTCTTGGATTTCGGGCGAGCCATCACAGGAATGCGAGGATTACCAGTAATTAACTTGAGGGCGGTGTGCGAGTCGAACCAGTTGAATCGTGTTGGCCAAGATGACTTGGGGAGGCTGCGAAGGGGATAAGTGGTGCAACCGAGCACGGCGGAGAATGCATCCTCGGAGAGCCGAATAATGGTTCCGCGAATAGTGGAGTAAGCGGCAATGCTGCGATGCGGGGGAATAGAATTTGCGTATAACTTACGAATTAGGTCTTCATAGATGAGCTCATCAAGATCAAAGAGGGCATCCCACCCAAGGGTTTTAATCTTGGAGAGAAGAGTGGGGAAATGGAGTTAGAGGAAATCAGAGGGCACGATTTTGCCGTAGACTATGTGCCACTTGAGAATGTCATTTTGATAGTGGTAGGTAGCTTCGGGATAGACGAAATGGTGGTCGGGATTGGCTAGGGCAAGCGTAGGAGGACCGGAGGTAGGGCAAAGAGAGGAACCTTCGTCAGCTTCGGTTTGAAGGTTGTGGTGTTTTGGACGAGGAGCCATTGAGGGATGAAGGGATGGAGAGAGCTGGTATGGCCGAGGAGATGAGGGAGCTGAGGAAATAGGAGAGCCAAGGGAGGTAAAGTGGCATGGATGTGATGGAGAGTGTTGTGCATGGTGGTGAGAGAGAAGGATAGAGCGCAAGGTGGGTTGGAGGAGGACAGAGGGCTGAGAGGAAGGAGAGGGTCAGAAGAGGCTAGGGTTTTGTCTGGTTGAATTGGAAAGAAATAAGTATCCCGACAGTTTTCGTCGACGAGGCCCTGTGTTCGTCCATGAAATGAAGGCAAATTCGACAATGAGACCCTGTGTTCATCGACGAATTTAAGGCAAATTCGACAATGAGACCCCTGTGTTCATCGACGAATTGTTCAGACTTCTCAGCGACGAATACCCTGTGTTCGTTGATAAGAGCAAGAAGAAGGGGAGAAACTAAGTTTAAGAGTATGGTGAGCAAGACCAGGGGGTAGGAGCTGACATGAGGATCCTATAGTATGTCTGAAGGAGTGCACATCCCTAGGGCATGTCAAATTTTGTGGAATCTTTCTTCATTGAGAGGCTTAGTTAGAATTTCAGTGAGTTGGTTTTTGGTGGGAACATAAACCAACTCAACGTCTCCTTTTTGGACATGATCTCGAATGAAGTGGTGCCTAATTTCAATTCGCTTAGTTCTAGAATGGAGGCATGGATTCTTTGAGATGTTGATGGTACTAGTACAATGAATTGGAGTACCTTTAACTACGATGAGGAAGTCCTCAAGTTGTTGTTTCATGTATAGTGCTTAAGCACAGCAGCTACCGGCTGCGATATACTCAGCCTCGGTGGTGGAGAGAGCTACGGAGGTTTGTTTTTTGCAAAACCAGGACACAAGAGATTGTCCAAGGAGATGACATGTTCCATTAGTGCTTTTTCTATCGATTTTACAACCGTCGTAGTCAGCATTAGAGTAGCATGTGAGGTCAAAGGGAGCATTTTTAGAATAGATGAGTCCTAACTCATGAGTGTCTGCTAAGTATCTAAAGATTCGTTTAACCGCATGAAGATGAGATTCTTTGGGACAAGCTTGAAATCTAGCACATAGACAAACACTGAACATTATATTAGGCCTGCTGGAAGTGAGATACAATAAACTACCTATCATGCCACGGTAGAGTTTTTGGTCAATGTTTTTCCCTTTTTCATCGACATCAAGCTTTGTTGTGATGCTCATAGGAGTTACTTTAGATTTACCCATTTCAATATTGAATTTCTTTAACATGTCCCTAACGTATTTGGCCCGATTTATGAAGATTCCATGCTTCATTTGTTTAATTTGTAAACCTAGGAAGAAGGTTAGCTCACCCATCATACTCATCTCAAATTTCTTGCATGGTATGAGCAAAATCTTGACACAAGGTTTCATTTGTGGCACCGAAAATGATATCATCCACATAAATTTGTATAACAAGCATATTATTTTCTTTATGTTTTAAGAAAAGAGTAGTATCGAATTTTCCTCTTGTGAACCCATTTTCTAGAAGAAATTTGCTTAAGTGCTCATACCACGCTCATGGTGCTTGCTTAAGTCCGTAAAGGGCTTTTGAGAGTTTGTATACGTAGTCGGGATGAGTGTGGCTCTCAAATCCAAGAGGTTTCTTGACAAATACTTCTTCATTTATGTATCCATTTAAAAAAGCGCTTTTAACATCCATTTGAAATAATTTAAAGTTTTTGTAGCAAGCAAAGGCAAGGAGCATCCTAATGGCTTCTAGTTTAGCTACCGGGCATAAGTTTCATCGTAGTCAATACCCTCTTGTTGGTTATATCCTTGGGCTACTAATCTAGCTTTGTTTCTAACAATGTTTCCATCTTCATCTTTCTTATTCCTAAACAACCATTTAGTGTCAATTATTGTAGTATTTTTGGGTTTAGGAACTAAGTGTCATACTTTGTTTCTTTCAAATTGATCTAGTTCTTCTTGCATGCATTTATTTAATTTTCATCATTTTCAGCTTCTTCAAAGTTTTTAGGTTCTAGATGAGATACGAAAGCAATATGATTACATCCACTCTTAAGGTGAGATCTGGTGCTGACTCCTTGAGATGGACTACCTATGATAAGATCAGTTGGATGATTTTTTACAAACTTCCAAGCTTTAGGTAGTTCATGATTCTCCTTTTCTTCTGGTTGGTTAGACTCTTGAGGGGAAGATCCTAGATGATCAATGTTTGTATCTTGCCAATTTGTGTCTTGATCATTATTTAACTTGAGTTGTTCTAATTCTCTTTCAATTCTAAAGGTATTGACTTGGTTCTCTTCATCTAGCTCAACAAGTGTTTTGGATGCGTGAGGATTTGTTTCATCAAATACAACATGGGTTGATTCTTGAACAGTTTGAATTCTTTTGTTGAATACCCTATATGCCTTGCTATTCATGTCATATCCTATAAAAATTCCCTCATCGGACTTTGAATCAAACTTAGCTAAATGATCCCTATTGTTCAATATAAAACACTTACATCCAAAAACCTTAAAATGAGAGATGTTAGGTTTTCTACCCTTCGATATTTCATATGAGGTTTTTCTAACTTAGATCTAATGATGACTCGGTTACTAACATAGCATGTTGTGCTAACGGCCTCCGCCCAGAAGTATTTTGGCAAGTTATGTTCGTTGAGCATTGTCCTAGCCATTTCTTGGAGTGTTAGATTTTTTCTTTCAACTACTCCGTTTTGTTGTGGAGTTTTTGGTGCGGAGAAGTTGTGTGAATAACCATTTTTGTTGCAAAAATCTTCAAGTTCTTTATTTCTAAACTCTCTTCCTCTATCACTCCTAATGTGTATAATTGACATTCCCTTTTCATTTTGGATTTTTCCACAAAAATGAATAAATGCATTACACGTGTCACTTTTGTTAGCAAGAAAAATTACTCATGAAAATCTAGAGAAGTCATCAACTATAACAAATGCATACAACTTTCCACTAATGCTAGCTATGTCATTAGGTCCAAATAAATCAAGATGGATTAACTCTAAGGGTCTTGAGGTAGAAATTACTTTCTTAGTTTTGAAAGAGGTCTTAACTTGTTTTCCATATTGACATGCATCACATATTTTGTCTTTCACATAATTGTCTTTTTGTAGGCCGTTTACTAGTTATTTAGATGAAAGTTTATGAAGAAGATCCATGCTTGCATGACCTAGTCTCCTATGCCATAACCAACAATTTTCATTTGTAACAGCTAAACATTTAATGTTACAATTTGTGATATCATCAAACTCAATTGTATATATGTTGGATTCACATTTTCCTACAAGGATGGTATTTCCATTTAAATCATTTACTAAGCATTTTGTGGATTGAAAAGTAATGTTTAATCCTTTATCACATAGTTGACTAACGCTTACAAATTATGTTTCAGAGTATCTACTAGAGCAACATTTTCAATAGCCAAGGATGAATTACCTATTTTACCTTTACCGATGATTCTTCCCTTGGCGTTATCTCCAAAAGTGACTAGCCCTTCCTTCTTGTAGGTAAGGGAGAGGAATTTGCTTGCGTCTCCCGTCATGTACCTTGAACATCCACTATCGAGAAACCATTTGCTCTTTATGGAGTTGCTCTTCAAACATACCTGCACGCAACATCAAGTGATTTGTTTTGGTACCCACATTTTCTTGGGTCCTATTGGGTTAGTGTTCTTAATCACCCATTTGTAGTTCATATTTTTTCCTTTATTTCCCCTGAAGGGGCAAGTAAATCGTACATGACCTTTTCTCTCGCAATATAGGCATACTTTATTAGTGTGTGAGGGGTTTAGTTTAGGTGCATGACTTTTCTTTGATGCAGAGCTCCTTTTGGCATAGAGGTTTGCATATCCTATCGATTCTGAAGACGATAGGCTGTATCCTAATCCTTCTTTGAAAATTCCAAACCTTTGAGCTCCAAGTAACCTATCGAAATTTTCCTTACCATTTGTAAATTTATATATAGTATTGCTTCGATCTTCCACCTTCTTTTTCAATGATGAGTTTACTTGAAGAAATTCGATTAATTGACTTTTCAAGCTTTCAATTTCTTTTTGAGAGGACTCTTTGTAGTTTGTGTATTCCTTAGAAAGCTTTTCTTTTTCAAGACGAAGAGATGCATTTTCAGCTTTCAAGGTGTCACATGAGCAAATCTATTTTTGTTTGCATTTTGAATAATTTTCTTCTAAAAGTTTGAGTTTCTTTTTAGATGCTCTTAGTTCAACATAGAGTTTTCTACAATTTTCCTCTAATTCTTCATATGAAGGGAGATATTCATCATCAGAACTTACCTCACTTTGTTCGTCCGCCATAAGGCAGAAATGAGCGGTTTCTTCCTCGACTTCTTCGTCGGTTGAGGTTCCATCCAGTTCATCCCATTCAGTTGCATTCATTGCTTTGAACCTCTTCTTGTCTCCCTATTGATTGTTGCCTTTGTTTTTGAAGAGAGGACAATCGGCCATACGATGCCCGATCTTTTTGTAGTTGTAGCATCTGATGCTCGATTCTCCTTTCTCCTTTTGTTTGCCATTTCGTTTGTTCATCAGAAAATTTCTGAATCTTCTTGTAAGGAGGGCAACTTCATCATCATCATCATCATTCTCCTCCTCTTCTATGAGCTCTTTTTGCTTCTCGGCTTTCAGAGCAATTCCGGTAGCCTTCTTGGGTACTTCAGCTTCAGCAGTAGCATTTTTCTTCTTGATCTCATAGGTCATGAAAGACCCAATAAGTTCGTCAAGTGTGACCTTTGAGAGGTCCTTTGCTTCCTCAATTGCTATGGACTTGGCGTGCCAAGATGTCGATAGTGAACGAAGGACTTTCTGCACATTATCTTCCATAGAGTACTCTTTACCGAGAGCTTTTAGTCCATTAGTGATGTGTGTGAACCGAGTGAACATAGCTGTAATTGTCTCACCTTCTTCCATTTTGAGTATTTCATATTCTTTTACTAGTATATAAATTTTTGATCTTTTTACCTGGGTAGTGCCTTCATATGTTACCTGAAGCTTTTCCCACATTTCCTTGGCCGTGTTACAACCGCATATTCGGTTGTACTCTTCATCGGTTATGGCGCAATATAGGAAGTTCTTGGTCTTAAAGTTGAGCTGTGCCAGCCTTGCATCTGCCTCGGGAAGTTTTCCAATGGGTATGTCATTGCCGTCTTCGTTTTTGAAGGTGTAGTCTCCTTCAGTGATGACATTCCACATATGGTAGTCATAGGCCTAGATGAAGATCGACATTCGATCTTTCATTGCTGGGTAGTTAGTTCCACAAAATTTGGGGGGACGGTCCACGGATTGACCTTGGGCAAACATATCTGCCATGTTGATCTTTTTGCCTGGGTGTTACTCTAAATTTCAGCGACTGGGCTCTGATACCACTTGTTGGCTCGGTTGAGCGTCTATAGGGGGGTGAATACATGTTTTTCGCAGATGTGAAAACTTTCTACAAACACATAAATCTTACCAAGAACAAGTGCATAAAATCACAGTGTAAAGATGCAGGAAATCACAACAATAGTATGAAAGAGATATGAGATAAGAGAAACTTAACACAAAGATATTTACGTGGTTCGGCACCCCACCTACGTCCACGCCTTGAGACCAACTCAAGGATTTCCAAAATCCACTATGATCCTCCTTCGGGCGGAGAAGCCAATACACACGGTTGCTTAAAAAGAGCTTCAACAAGGGGCTCACTTAGAGACACCCTACAATGGCTCACAAAGAGCCTTTCTTTACAAGAAGTAGATGAGAAATAAATATGAGTTTGAATGCTCCCTTTGGGCTGAGTATTACAACAAAAATCCTTACTCAATGTCCTCTTGTCAATAGAGTAGAAGCAAAACTAAGAGCAGCACGAAGAGGGCAAGTGAGTGTATGAGCAAACCCTAGAAATGAAAGCACCAATAAATGATCTTGATACAATATTAACTTTCTTGGTGAGGAATAAATGTAATAACTCCTATTTAAACACCAAATGGGCAAGGGGAATGCTGGAGAGCCGTTGGGCATTTATTAATGTAAAACAAGGGTCAAACTAGCCGTTCTGTAGCATTTAATGAACGCTGTTGCCCGACGTTCATCTACGAAATCAGAAATTCGTCGACGAGCTCTTCAGTTAATTCGTCAACGAAGCCCTATATTCGTCGACGAATTACTGGTTCTAAATTCAGGTACCTTTCGGTTTCTTTTCGTCGACGAGAACCCTGTGTTCGTCGACGAGTTCTTCATAGCATTCGTCAACGACGCCTTGTGTTCGTTGACGAGTCATGCTTTTGAATTCAAATGGGTCTCGGTTTCTTTTTGTCGACGAGAACCCTGTGTTCGTCGACGAAGGTATGTTTTACACTCATCGACGAAGCCCTGTGTTCGTCAACGAGTCCCTTCTTCTTTAGAAATTTTCTTTTAAGTTCTAAGAAGGTCTTTTTCCATTTGGGGGTTTCTTTACACACTTTTAAATAACTTCACTTGTTTTTTTTGTTGTGTGTGTGTGATAGCCCATTTCTTGCTTTTAGTTTTGAGTTTACTCTATATACAAGGGATTTACAAAATAGTCTCTCTCTCATTTTCTCACTCATCCTTTAGATCACTTTGTGTAGCGTCCACGAATGCTTTAAGAGGTTGTGCTTTTGGTCATGACACTAGTTTCTTTGACTGATTTGAGACTTGTTGATTTTGGTTCCGTTCTGTATAGTTGAACATGACTTAGAGAGAAAGGTTAGTATCCTTGAAGAACTGCTAATGGGTTGTGGTCATCAAAACATAGTAGGAATGAAAGACCCTTAACTACTTGGTCTAACATGCACAATCTTCTCCTAAAAATAAAATATCTATGTGCCAAAGATAGAAGTAAGAATATACATCAAATATTCTAGCCCCAATCATGGTCAATCAGCCATAAATGAAATGAGACACCTCATGCCAACATAATAATAACGAAAAACCCCTAAATTACTCAAATAGATTGAAAGAAATAAAATACCATGGTGGAATAAGGGCATCCTAAATATATCCCTAATAATGTAAAATGATGTAAATAACACATTTTAAAATAAAAACATGAAGCATGTTCATAATCATGCAAAATTAATTAAAATAAACTTCAATGTTAGAAAGCACACATGTTATTAGAAAAGTGAAGGGAATCCCAATTGTAAATGAAACATCCAATCATATAAATAAAAAAAAGTCTCGCAAAGTTCAAGAATGAATACTTCAAGTACTTTACATTCCTTTAAAAGAAGATGTTAGACAATTGGAAGGCATGATGAGGTCCAAAACGAATATAAAGAAGAGATGGAGTCAAAATCAAAAGAAAAAACAAAGCTATCATGAGGTTGCCCTTGGTGCTAGTTTAGGCGTTTGAGGTGCCCACAAGTGCCTACTCTCACCCAAGCAAATTTCCACTTTCCTTCTCTTTGACGATTTAAGTTTTTTTTTTTAGATTACATTAGGTGTCCTGGGTCTCCCGACTCATCCAATTATGGCGGCATCTTCGGGGTACAATGACTATTCCCATGCCTACAGAAGCCGCCCCCACAACCCCCAAAAATAAAGCGAAATTTGATCAAACAATAAGATTTAAGTGTTTCTTTTTTTTAACCTTGTTTAGATTGTCAAACTTTAGTCCCTTATTTTTTATTTTTTTAGCACACCATCTAGAAGCAAACACTGCGTCTATGCTCCACAATCCTAAGTTCAGAGAAACAAAGGAGTTAAATAAATAGTAAAGGAGTTATGGGTAATTTGGAAGAGCATTAATGTACTTTTAATTATTGACATTTCATTTTGGTTTTCCTTTTACCTTGGAAGGTAAGAAAAAGAAAGCAATTTTAGAAATAATGTGAGGGGTAGGGATGACTGCACAAAAATTGGCCAGCGAAAGCCGCGGAGATAGTCCTCAAATGGCGGCTGCTACGGCTCTGACAGTTGCTTCTACTTCCTCATTATTCAGGGACACTGGACGGGCCGCCACACCAGTTGTTCTCCGACGCTGTAGCTCCTCCGCATCCTCACCCTCTTCTCCTTCGTCAGGTAATTATTACTGTAGTAGCAGGCGATTCCTTTCCCTGTCTTTATGTGAAAATGGTTGCCGACGACGCCGTGGCTGCTTTTTTCTGGCTTGCCTCCCGTCTTCGCCCAAGAGAACTTCTGGTGCCTCAAAAAAGCTCTACGTCAGTGGTTAGCACTCTCCCTCTCTACATTACATAAATTTCAGAATTCTGTCAAGGCCAGAATCGAAGATTTAGTTTCTACCAATTTTGTTTTGTTTTGTTTTGTTTTTGTTTGTAGGAACAATATTATTTTGCTGAGCTGTGTAGTGATTCTATTATTTATTTATTCTTTTGATAGCAAAATAAAAATATTTAAGAAAGAGGAGATAAATTACAACACAGGGGAGGATAAGAAATCCTCAAAAGAATAAGAAGAAGACAAAAAGGAAAAACAAGAAAAAAAATAATAATAATAAACCACCCATATAAAGAAGGACTCCTCAAATCAAGCACAAGATCATACAACCTGATTATTAGGCTGTAAATCTGGTTGTAACAGCCACAAATCATGAGTTAAATCTTTGTAACAGTTAGGCAAATCACGAGTTAAAGCTTTGTAATAGTTAAGCAAATCAGGAGTTAAAGCCTTTCATTCCTAAAATGAATTTTGTATACTTGTATATATTTCCATACAAAACATTTATAATAGGTGTATGAAATATTCTTCACAAGAGTAATAAGAATTTTGTTGTCAATATTTTCAAACTGTATCATAGTATTAGGAGAGCCTTCCTCCCACGAGAACTTGAGCGCAACTCCACCCTCTCCAACAAAGATCCCTCTTATTGCTCTCAATATCACAACCCAAATAAATGAAAAACTCACACCTTCAACCTTCCCTCAGTGGCGTGCCCAATTTGAAGCCCTTCTCATTGGGTATAATCTACTTGAGTATGTTACTAGTGATAAACCATGTCCCTAATCCGCTGATGTCTCCACTTCCATCCTTCAAAGAACCCACCGGATAAGACAATATTAGCTTATTCTTAGTGCCATTTTGGCTTCAACGACCACCACCATAATACCATTCATTTCCATTGCCAAAACCTCCCAAGAAGCATGGCAAAAATTACACACCATGTATGCGAGCAAATCCCACACTCGTCCAATCAACTTAAAGAGGAACTCACCTTGATAAAGAAGGGAAATCAGACAATTCAAGAATACGTGCACACCGGCAAATCTCTTGCAGATGAAATTTCCTTCATTGATCATCCTATCTCTGAAGATGATCTCACGCTCTACATCCTAAATAAATTGGGAACTGACTTCCGCAAAATTGCAGCCCCTATTTGCGCACGGGAACACCCACTCACATTTGAGGAATTACATGACCTTCTCGTCGGTCATGATACCTACCCGCAACGTCTGGAAACCACATCTAAGCAGTTGGTCGCCTCTGCCAACTACTCTAATCGACGACCTTGTTTCAACTCTTCTTCTGGAGGTCAAAACTCTAAGGGCTTCTCAAAGCAAAACGGGTTTGGCCATAACAATGGGTCTCAACAACAAAACTCTTCATCAGCCCAATATTGAAACAATGGTGGCCCACGACACAATCGAAAATACAAGCCCATTGGACAACGCCATTACACACCAAAATGCCAAATTTGTGATCAATTGGGTCATATTGCCAAATACTGTTCCCGTGTGCAGTTCTCTGAAGCAACGGCAAACTATACCTCAACATTACCAGCCCAAGACACAAAATGGCTTATTGATTCGGCAACATCCCACAATATCACTGGTGATTTGGCTCATTTATCAGTTCATTCTGAATATGATGACATTGACGAGGTTGTAATCGGTGATGGTTCAGGTTTCCATGTCTCACACATTGGTTCATTGGTTCTTCACTCACCTACACACATTTTTCATTTAAATGATACTCTTTGTGTTCCTAATATACAAAAAATCTTATTTTCGTCCATCATTTTACAACTCAAAACCATGTTTTTGTTGAATTTCATCCTTCTTTTTTTCTTGTTAAGGACCAGACCACGGGGGCAGTTCTACTCAAAAGTGCATGTGAAAATGGTGTTTACACCCTACCGGAGTCAATGGTGAATTCTTCTCCAAAAATGGTTGCAAACGTGCATGAACGGACGTCTATTGATGGGTGGCACAAATGTCTTGGACACTCGTCTAATAAAATTGTTCATCACCTTGTCAACTCTTTTTCTCTTTCAATGATAAAAGCAAAAATTTCTTAACTTTGTACTTCTTGTTCTGTTAATAAAGCACACAAACAACCATTTCGGCCCACTAGTCTTCAAAGTCATGCACCACTTGACTTAATTTATACTGATGCTTGGGGCCCCTCATATTCTATTGGAATTGACGGATCACACTATTATTTGATTTTGGTTGATCATTTCACAAAATATATTTGGTTCTATCCTTTGGAAACAAAATCTGGTGTTAGCACAGTATTTCATCAATTTAAACATCTCGTTGAAACCAGATTTCAATAAAAAATCAAAAGTATTTATTCGGATAATGGCGGTGAATTTGTGTCTTTAAAAAAATATTTTTCTATCCATGGAATAAGCCATTATACCACCCTCCCTCATACACCACAACAAAATGGTGTTTCTGAGCGTCATCACCGTCACTTAGTGAAAACAGGCCTCACATTATTACATGATGCTTCACTATCCTTGAAATGTTGGCCCCATGCTTTTTCCACTGCTGCATACCTTATAAATCTTCAACCAACACCACTTCTAAACAACAAATCACCATTTGAAGCATTATTTAAATAGACACCAAATTATCTTAAGTTAAAAAATTTGGTTGTCTATGTTTTCCACTCACTCGGCCTTACAATACCAACAAACTTCAGCCCAAAGTCATTCCCTGTCTGTTAGCGGGCTATTCTTTGAACCAAAATGCATACAAATGCATTGATCCAAAAACCAAAAGATTCTATTACTTTTGGCATGCTCTCTTCGATGAAAACCAGAATGGTCCTCATGACAACTTAGAGTCTTTGTCGTCCTCGGCAGCTGCTCCACTCATCAACATGCTGTTTCCACCGCAACCTCCATCAGTGACTATGGTAGGGGATAACACTTCTGCATCACCTCCAGGTAACGCCTCTGTTTTCTCTTCTTCTAAATCCTGAAATTTAGACTCTATTCCTTTGTGTCCTAGTTTCTCTTCATCACATGATAGTGAGGCATCCTCATCACATTCACATGTGCTTCCTATCACATACGACACTACTTTGCACATAGATCCCATATTTGTTCCCTGTCGCATATCTGCACAACAAATTACCCGAACCCACTCTATGACACCTCGGTCGATGAACAACGTCCATAAACCCAAACAACTGAATTCAACAACCAAACATCCCATTCCAAATACCATTGAACCAAGTTGTGTGGCCCAAGTGCTCCGTGAAACACATTGGAGAATAGCAATGTTAGAAGAACTCACTGCACTCATGCGCCATGGTACATGGGAACTGGTTCTCCACCAAATAACTGTAAACCAGTGGGTTCCAAATGGGTATTTCGTGTAAAACGCAAAGCTAATGAGTCTATTGATCATTTTAAAATGAGGCTTGTCGCTAAAGGTTATAATCAACGTCCTAGGTTGGACTACAAGGAAACTTTTAGCCCGGTTGTGAAGCCTGCTACTATTAGAATTGTTTTGACAATTGCTGTGATGCAGGGATGGCCTTTGAGACAACTTCATGTCAACAATGCATTTTTGCATGGATAGGTGATTGAAACAGTATATATGGTCCAACCCTAGGGATTCAAAGATGCATCGAAACCTAATCATGTTTGCAGGTTAAATAAGGCCATCCATGGCCTCAAACAGGCTCCTCGAGCCTGGTACTCGGCACTAAAAATGGCAATCGGGAATCTTGGGTTTCAAAATTTGAAAGCGGACTCCTCTTTGTTCATATATAACCATAATTCTGTTTTGGGCTATTTCTTGGTATATGTTGATGATCTAGTTATCACTAGCAGTGACATGAATTTTGTGTCTTATGTCATTGAACAACTTGGAGTTCGATTCTCTTTAAAGGACATGGGCCAACTTCATTTTTTCTTGGGAATGGAAGTCATTTCTACTAAATCCGGTCTCTTCCCTCACAACACAAATTTATTCGGGACCTCCTATCTAAAACCAACATGACAGGTGCTAAAGAAGTTTCTACTCCACTGTCCACAAGCACAGCTCTAAAGTTGGTTGATGGGACAACATCTTTTGATAGTACCGAGTTTCGAAGTGTTATTGGAAGTCTCCAATATTTGTCTCTCACCTGTCCGGATATTTTTTTTTTTTTTTCAGTAAATAAACTCTCAGTTTATGCACAAACCCACAATAACTCATTGGGCAGCTGCAAAGAGACTCCTCCGCTACTTGAAGGAAACAATCTTTCACGGCATTCACATAAAAAAAAGTTCTAGTTTTGATCTCACAACATATTCTGATGCTGATTGGGCAGGCAATCTTGATGATCATACATCCACCTCTGCATACATAAGCTTTCTTCGATCAAACCCCATATCTTGGAGTTCAAAAAAATAAAGAGTTGTAGTAAGATCGTCGACCGAAGCTGAATATAGATCCCTTGCAAATGCAGCTTCAGAAACTATGTGGCTGCTATCACTATTCAAAGAACTCGGTTTACCAGTGAAAGCTTCACCAAAATTGTTATGTGACAATTTGGGTACAACTCACCTCAGTTTTAATATAGTGCAACATTCTCGGATGAAGCATATTCACATTGATCTACATCTTGTTTGTGATATGGCTCAACGTGGCATTCTCAATGTTCATCACGTCAACACTCAAGATCAGCTAGCAGGTTTACTGACAAAGCCCTTGTCACGATAATGCACAGATTCTCTAAAAACCAAGATTGGCTTAGCTGATGGCAGCTCCATCTTGCGGGGGCGTAAAAAAGAGGACTCCTCAAATCAAGCACAAGATCATACAACCTGATTATTAGGCTGTAAATCTGGTTGTAACAGCCACAAATCATGAGTTAAAGCTTTGTAACAGTTAGGCAAATAAGGAGAAGCTTTGTAACAGTTAGGCTTATTTTTTAACTTTCATTCCTAGAATAAATTTTGTATACTTGTATATATTTCCATACAAACATTTGTTATAGGCGTGTGAAATATTCTTCACAAGAGTACTAAGAATTTTGTTGTCAATATTTTCGAACTTTATCACCCCATTGAGTGCTTGATTATGCAATTAGGCTATTGCCGTGGGTTTACACTAGTTGTTGATGCCTATCCTTGTCCATACCAGGAGTTGCTCTTGCATTGCATTAGCAAACCAAAGCATATGCCGAAACCTCCAAACTTGCAATACTCGAGCATGTGTTTGATAATCCTATGTAAAAGAAGGAAAATAATATTTGCCTTTGAATTTCTATTGAATTAGGAGATGTAGCCTTATACAATAGATTTCCTATAATCATGCTAATCTATTCTAGGTAGTCTAAGTATAAAAGGCAACTAAACAGATATACAACTAATACAATATATTTGTCCATGAGTCGCCAAATATTTTGTCAATGAAAGGCCAGATATCATTGACCTTCTCAACACTCCCCCTTAAGTTGGAGAATGAATGTCAAGAATTCCCAACTTGCGCATCATATTTGAGAAAACTTCCTTTCCATTGGCTTAGTGAACACATCCGCAAGCTAGTTTGTTGAAGCAACATGTTTAGTTACAGTTGAACCATCTTGTATTTTGTCACGAATAAAATGACAATCCATCTCTATATGTCTAGTTCTTTCATGGAAAACGGGATTGGGGTTGTGTTATCACAATATAACAATGCTGGCTTCGAATGCAATATTCTCAAATTTTTCAATAATGAGCGTAGCCAGGATAATTCACAGCATGCACCTGTCATGGCTCTATATTCGGCTTTTGCTGAGGGGAGAAATACAATTTTATGCCTCTTTGTCCACCAAGAAATAAGAGAAGATCTTAGAAAAAACACAATAAACCGTAGTGGATCTATGAGATATTAGACAACTAGCCCAATCCGAATCAGAAAAAGCTCGCAAAGATAAATCATTCCGAGAAGGGAAAAGCAAACCTTGTTCTGGACTGCTTTTCAAATAACGCAACACACGCAAGGTCGTTTCCATGTGTGGTTTGCGTGGTGCATGCATGAATCTGCTTAACACATGGACCGAATAGGTGATATCCGACCGGGTAATAGTCAAATAAATTAGGCGTCCAACAAGTTGCCTATACTGAGATGGATCTTTAAGCAATTCACTTGAATCCAAGAGCTTTATGTTTTGCTCCATTGGAAAGTTCACAAGTTTAGCACCCAAAAATCCACCATCTTTTAAAATTTCCAAAGTATATTTTCCTTGCGAGATGGAAATACCTTTCTTTGACCGAGAAACTTCGATGCCCAGAAAATACTTCAAATCACCCAAATCTTTAATCCAAAAATGACTATGCAGAAATTGCTTGAGAGCTAATATGACATTGACATCATTGCCCATAATAAGAATGTCATCAACAAATATCAACAAATCTGTAAAATATTTGCCTTTTCGACATGTGAATAACGAGTAATCTACTTTGGATTGAACAAGTCCAGCAGCTTGGATAGCTGTAGAGAACTTGGCAAACCATTGTTAGGAAGCTTGCTTTAAGCCATATAACAACTCGTGAAGGCGACACACTAGATGCCCTTATCGCCAAAGACCCAGATGTGGAGACATATAAATTTCTTTATGGAGATCACCATGAAGAAAAACATTGTTGACATTAAGTTGGTGAAGAGACCAATTCTAGGCAACTGCTAAAGCCAATAAACAACGAACAATAATCATTTTAGCAGTGGAAGAAAAAGTGTCATGGTAATCTATACGTTCCACTTGTGTGTAATCTTTCGCAACCAAACGAGCTTTGAAACGCTCAATAGTGCCATCTGAGTGCCGTTTGATTTTATAAACCCAATGACAACCAGTAGGCATCTTACCAGGAGGAAGAGAAGTGAGGACCAAGTGTGGTTGGCTTCTTAAGCAACCAATTCAAATTGCATTGCTTCTTGTCAATTGGAATGAGAAGCTGCTTCGGGATAAGATGTAGGCTCAATATCTTGACTGACAGCACAGTGAAGGATTAATGCTATGGTGAGTAACAATGATAAGAGACAAAATTGCTCAGGGCATATAGCGTACCTTTTTGTGGACTTGATGACAAAGGCGGCAAATGGTTGGGAGACATCACTGGGTTGCAGAAATAATCACGTTAAGCCGTGGGAAGGTGACGAGGTCGTTGAGAATGGCGTAAAATTAGTTTGGGAGGAGGACTAGTAGGTGATGGTTGAGGAGAAACTGGATTCGGTGGTGAGGGTTGTTGGACGGGAGAAACTGGTTTTGGTGGTGAGGGTTGTTGGATTAGTGGGGAAGGACCGGATACAAAAAGAGGAATCACAGGGGCTGAATTTGAGGAAGTGGATGGAATGGACTCATAAGGAAAAATAGTTTCACGAAAAAAAAACATCACGGTTAGTGAACATTTGATGGGTGGCAAGGTCATAGAGCTTGTAAGCTTTCTGACCAATTGGATAGCCAAGAAAAATACATCGTTTGGCTCAAGGAGTGAATTTATGGGAATGTGCTCATCAGTAGCTTGTGCAAGATACCTAAAAACTCGAAGATGGGAATAAGAAGGAAGCTTGCCATAAAGTCGTTCGAAAGTAGTTTGGCGAGAAAGGAGTGGTGTGGGCAAACGATTAATTATATGAACAACAGTAGAAACACATTCTACCCAAAAATGTAAAGGAAGGTGGGCTTGAAAACAAAAAGCTTGAGCTGACTCAAGAACATGGCGGTGCTTGCGGCCTACAACCCCCCATTTTGTTGAGGAGTATAGATACAAGAATGTTGATTAGTGGTCACTTTTTTTAAAAAAAATTCTCGCATAGAAAGGAATTTTCCACCATTATCAACTCGAATGTTGGCTATAGAAACATGGAATTGTGTTTGGACAAATGAGAAAAATTTGACAACTAGATGTTGTGTTTCACTTTTGTGATGCATAAAAAATACCCATGTGAATCTAGAATAATCATCCAAAATAGTCAAAAAATATTTCGCACCAGAAAGAGAGGCAATTTTATAGGGGCCCTAAATGTCACAATGAATTAATTCAAAAGGTCTAACAGACGAGATTGAACTAATAGAAAATGGAAGTTGACTTTGTTTTGCTAGTGCACAAACATCACAAACATTATTAGACTGGAAAGGGAAATTTAACAAATGTTTTGCCATAAAATCTAATCTAAAAGAAGACAAATGCCCTAATTGGCGATGCCGCAAAGTGGTGGATGAGGTGACTTGAGAACTGGGTGCACGGCAAGAAGTGGTTGCAGCGGATGAAGTTTGAGGTTTTGGTTTCTCTGATGCTAATGAAACCAAGTAATAAAGTTTGTCACGTTGTTCACCCAAACCAATCGTCGTTCTTGTCATCAAGTCTTGCAAAATACACCAATGAGGGAAGAAAGTTACTGAACAATTGAGATCTTTGGTAACTCAACTCACGGACATTAAATCAACCTTAAACGATGGCACACCAACCACATTTTTTAAAGTAATAGTGAAATTCAAAGGTAAATTCCTAATGGATGTAATCGGAGCCTGTTCTCTGCTTGGCATAGCAACTGATGGCAAAAGGGTGTTCTTACTGCTGTTGACAAGCAAAGTTGGAGATGAAGTAATGTGGTCTGTTGCACCATTGTCGATAATTAATTGATGGAGTCGCAACAATGTTTGTAACAAACCTGAGGAAGCATAAGCAGCATTAGCTTTAGGATTGGTGGATTGTGTTGTCCCTTTTCCTTGCATGATGGATAAGATTTGCTAGATTTGCAAATCAGAGAACCCATTTGTCATCGACAACACTTCCTGCATTATTGGACCCTCCTTGACATTGTTGACTGAAGACTGATAACTATTGTTGTGCTTGAAATGAGTGCTTCCTTGATTGGACTTGTTTGATGCATGTTTAGGGTGTTCTGGTGGGTACCCATTCAGCTTCCACCATGTTTCTCGCGCATGATGGTTATGGTCATAATAAGAGCAATGCAAAGGTTTTCAATTATATGAGTTGGAATGAGAAGAAGAACATTATCCACGTCGAACAGCCAGAGCCACCAGTTCAGCCCACCATGGCTGAGTTCTCCTTCGTCTCACGTGCAGTCTCCAGGCTTTGATGCTCCTCTTCTTGTACAATGGAAGAGTAAGCCTTGGCAACATCAGGCATGGTTTTAAAAAAAGGCCGCGACTGTTATGTAACGCCGTTACGTAATGGTTTTTTAGGTTACCGATACCATTACACCGCGAAATCAGTGAAAAGAAAAATCATGGCCGTAACGCCCATTATAGACTGCAACCGTTACGTAAAGGCTGCTACGGCCATTACATAACCGCTACAAAACTGTTACACTAAAAAATTTAGTTATTTATTTATTTTTACTTTTTCTTCTCACTTTTTCCCTCTCTTTCATAAATCATTCTCAATGTACCATGTGGCGAGAGGGGGAAAAGATTATAATGAGGATGACAATGATACAATATTTACTATTTCTTTAAATACTCACAATAGATGCATTAATTAACAATTTGAAAATACAAGTTAGGAAAATATTTTATTTTGATAAATTAGCAATGTGATATTTATATTCTATATTTTTCAACTTCAACCATCTTTCTTTTCTAGCTATTTTATATTTGTATTATTTGTACGTCTTATCTGTCTAATAGATTAATGGAGGGTATAATGTATTTTGTTATATTAATTAATTTAGCACACATACGAATTTATCACAGATAAGAACAATGAGAAGTATAAATACACACAGACACGTAATTTTTCTATCAATGGTGATTTAAAACAAATGTAAACTTGTTGTCCTTACCAAATAACTTAGTTACTCGAACTAAATGATACAAAATACACTAAAACTCTTTTTAAGAAGGGCTAAAAGCTTAAAACATGCAAGTACGCTAATATGCACAAGGTTGTGCGTGCTTCAAAAAAATTCACGGCCGTTACACTCGCTTCCCGTTATGTAAAATCTGCTACTCCCGCTTCCCGTTACACCCGTTACCGCTACGTTACGCTACCCGCAGCCGCGATTTAAAACCATGACATCAGGTAGTGGATTAATCAGTAGAATTTGCCCTCGGATTGCACTGTAGGACTCATTGAGTCTCATGAGAAATTGCATCAATTTGCGTCTCTTATGGTCTGCTTCACAAGATCAAACAGTGTCACTATAGGATCCTAGTTCATCCCATAATTTTTTCAGCCTTGTGTAATAAGCCGTAACAGTCATTTGATCTTAAGCAAGACAAGCAATGTCCCTCTCAATTTGAAAAATACGAGGGGCATTGCTTTGAGAAAAATGATCCCGAAGGTCTTTCCATACCTCCTGGGTGGTGTCGAAAAAATGATGCTGTTTGCAAGATCCTTTGTGAGTGAATAGATAATCCAAGAGAGGATCATATCATTGCATTTTTTCCACGAAGCATAGTCGTCTAGTTTGGCTAAGGCAAACGGCATTGTGGTGGTCTTGTCTATGAAACCTAACTTGGATTTAGCATTCAAAGAAATCGTCATGGCTCTACACCATGTCGAATAATTATCCCCATTGAGGGGTTTGGAAACGAGCACCATTCTTGGATGATCGGAATGGTGAAAAAAATATGGATTGGCAGCATCAAGCTTGCCTTCATTCACTATGATAATGATAAATGGGGATAAAAGGAAGGCAAAAAGAAAGAGAGCAGAGAGCTAGGGTATCGTTCCCTGCTCTGATACCATGTAAAAGAAGGAAAATAATATTTGCCTTTGA
This sequence comes from Malania oleifera, assembly GCF_029873635.1. Lineage (NCBI taxonomy): Eukaryota > Viridiplantae > Streptophyta > Magnoliopsida > Santalales > Ximeniaceae > Malania > Malania oleifera. Next base: position 64,043,673 of record NC_080429.1, on the reverse strand, counting down.
ATTAATTTCTATTGAATTAGGAGATGTAGCTTTATACAAGAGATTTCCTATAATCACACTAATCTATTCTAGGTAGTCTAAGTATAAAAGGCAAGTAAACAAATATACAACTAATACAATATATTTTGGTCATTGGCCTTCTTAATACTCCCCCTCAAGTTGGAGAATGAATGTCAAGAACTCCCAACTTGCGCATCATAGTTGAGAAACCTTCCTTTCCTAATGGCTTGGTGAAGACATCCGCAAGCTAGTTTGTTGAAGCAACATGTTTGGTTACAATTGAACCATCTTGTATTTTGTCACGAATAAAATGACAATCCATCTCTATATGTCTGGTTCTTTTATGGAAAACGGGATTGGCTGCTATATGTAAGGAGGCTATGTTATCACAATATAACAATGCTGGCTTCGGATGCAATATTCTCAAATCTGTCAATAATGAGCGTAGCCAGGATAATTTGCAGCATGTACCTATCATATGATGTTTACCACTTTACCTAAAAGCTTAAGCTGTTAGGTTGTGGGCCAACAACGTATATCAAGCTTTAACACTTCCCTACACGTGCAGCCCCGACAGAACTTGGAAAGATAAACTCATAATAAATTTTTAAATACCACAGAATAAATGTGGGCGATGAGACTAGAACCTAGGACCTCCTGGTAACCAGCTTTGATACCATGTTAGATTACCCCTTTACCTAAAAGCTTAAGGGTGTTCTTACTGCTGTTGAGAAGGTCGATGATATCTAGCTTTTCATTGAAAAAATATCCAGCCATTCATTGACAAATATATTGTATTAGTTGTGTATTTGTTTAGTTGCCTTTTATACTTAGACTACCTAGAATAGATTAGCGTGATTATAAGAAATCTCTTGTATAAAGTTACGTCTCCTAATTCAATAGAAATTCATTCAGAGGCAAATATTCTTTTCCTTCTTTTACATGGTATCAAAGTAGGGAAGGATACCCTAGCTCTTTGTCCTCTTTCTTTTTGCCTTCCTTTTATCCCCGTTTCCCATTATCATGATGAACGAGCAACCTTCGAATGAAGGCAAGCTTGATGCTGTCAATCCATATTTTCTTCACCATTCCAATCATCTGGGAATGGTGCTTGTTTCCAAGACCCTCAATGGGGATAATTATTCGACATGGTTTAGAGCCATGACGATTTCTTTGAACGCCAAATCCAAGTTAAGTTTCATAGACAAGACCACCACAATGCCGTTTACCACAGCCAAACCAGACGACTATGCTTCGTGCAAAAAATGCAACGATATGAATCATATGATCCTCTCTTGGATTATCAATTCACTCACACAGAATCTTGCAGACGGCGTCATTTTTTCGACCACCGCCTAGGAGGTATGGGAAGACCTTCGTGATCGTTTTTCTCAGAGCAATGCCCCTTGTATTTTTTAGATTAAGAGGGACATTGCTTGTCTTGCTCATTATCAGATGACTGTTGTGACTTATTACACAAGACTGAAAAAATTATGGGATGAACTAAGATCCTATAATGACACCGTTTGCTCTTGTGGGGCAAGTCATAAGAGATGCAAATTGATGCAATTTCTCATAGGACTCAATGAGTCCTACAGTGCAATTCAAGGGCAAATTCTACTGATTAATCCACTACCTGATGTTGCCAAGGCTTACTCTTCCATTGTATAAGAAGAGAAGCAGCGAAGCTTGGGGCTGCACGTGAGACGACGAAGAACTCAACCATGGTTGTTCAAAGGGCTGAATCGGTGGCTCTGGTTGTTCGACGTGGACAAGGTTCTTCTTCTAGTTCCAACTCATATAATCGAAAACTTTTGCATTGCTCTTATTGTGATCGCGACCATCATGTGAGAAACATGTTGAAAGCTGAATGGGTACCCACCAAAACACCTTAAACATGCATTAAACAGGTCCAATCAAGGAAACACTCATTTCAAGTGCAACAATAGTCATCAGTCTTCAGTCAACAATGTCAAGGAGGGTCCAATAATGTAGGAAGTGCCATCGGTGACAAATGGGTTCTCTGATTTGCAAATCCAGCAAATCTTATCTATCATGCAGGGAAAAAGGACAACACAATCAGCCAATCCTAAAGCTAAAGCTGCTGATGCTTCCTTAGGTTTGTTACAAACATTGTTGCGACTCCATCAATTAATTATCGACAGTGGTGCAACAGACCACATTACTTCATCTCCAACTTTGCTTGTCAATAGCAGTAAGAATACCCTTTTGCCACCAAATGCTAAGCCAAGTGGAGAACAGGCCCTGATTACATCAATTGGAAATTTACCTTTGAATTTCGCTGTTACTTTAAAAAATGTGCTTGGTGTGCCATTTTTAAGGTGGATTTAATGTCTGTGAGTCGAGTTACCAGAGATCTCAGTTGTTTAGTAACCTTTTTCCCTCATTAGTGTATTTTGTAGGACTTGATGACGAGGATGATGATTGGTTTGGGTGAACAACGTGACAGACTTTATTACTTGGTTGTGTTAGCATCAAAGAAACCAAAACCTCAAACTCCATCGGCAGCAACCACTTCTTGTCGTCCACCCAGTTCTTAGGTCACTTCCTCCACCGCTTTGTGGCATCGTCGATTGGGGCATTTTTCTTCCTCTAGAGTAGATTTTATGGCAAAACATTTGTTAAATTTTCCTTTCTAGTCTAATAATGCCTGTGATGTTTGTGCACTTGCAAAACAAAGTTGACTTCTGTTTTTTGTTAGTTCAATTTCGTTTGTTAGACCTTTTGAATTAATTCATTGTAACATTTGGGCCCCCTATAAAATTGCCTCTCTTTTTGGCGCGAAATATTTTTTGACTATTGTGGATGATTATTCTAGATTCACATGGGTATTTTTTATGCATCACAAAAGTGAAACACAACATTTACTTGTCAATTTTTTCTCATTTGTCCAAACACAATTCCATGTTTCTATAGCCAACATTCGGGTTGATAATGGTGGATAACTCTTTTCTATGCGGAAATTTTTTAAACAAAAAGGGACCACTTATCAACATTCTTGTGACTATATTCCTCAACAAAATGAGGTTGTAGAGCGCAAGTACTGCCATGTTCTGGAGTCAGCTTGAGCTTTTTGTTTTCAAGCCCTTCCTTTACATTTTTGGGTACAATGTGTTTCTACTGCTGTTCATATAATTAATCGTTTGCCCACACCACTCCTTTCTCGCCAAACTCCTTTTGAACGACTCTATGGCAACCTTCCTTCTAATGCCCATCTTCGAGTTTTTGGGTATCTTGCACATGCTACGGAGGTGCGAGTTCCCCATAAATTCACTCCTCGAGCCAAATGTTGTATTTTTCTTGGCTATCCAGTTGGTCAGAAAGCTTACAAGCTCTATGACCCTGCCACCCATAAAATGATCACTAGTCGTGGTGTTGTTTTTCATGAAACTATTTTTCCTTATGAGTCCATTCCATCCACTTCCTCAAATTCAGCCCTTGTGATTCCTCTTTTTTGTATCCGATCCTTCCCCATTAGTCCAACAACCCTCACCACTGGAACCCGTTTCTCCTGTCCGACAACCCTCACCACCGAATCCAGTTTCTCCTCAGCCATCACCTGCTAGTCCTCCTCCCAAACCAATTTTACGCTGTTCTCAACGACCTTGTCACCCTCCCACGACTTTACGTGATTATGTTTGCAACCAAGTGATGTCTCCCAACCATTTGCTGCCTTTTTCATCAAGTCCACAAAAAAGTACGTGATATCCCCTTAACAATTTTGTCTCTTATCATCATTACTCACAACATTGCTCCTTTACTGCTGCTGTCAGTCAAGATATTGAGCCTACATCTTATACCGTAGTAGCTTCTCATTCCCATTGGCAAGATGCAATGCAATCTGAACCTAATAGAGTACATATTTGACAACCTCACAAGTTTGTTTTCATCTTGAAGAACAAATCTGGGGTGTGAAATCTTGCTACCTTTATTATTTGATTCTTTCATAGGCAAGGGATAAATTTCGACATTGTCTCATGCTCAAGTTTATGTTCCAGTGATCTTCAATGCTTTTCAGCGTACTTCTTCATTTGCTTGATGGCCTTAGTGTGTCATATTAAAGGCTTCTTTTTGCACTTTTCTTACAAGCAGCAAATTTATATGTTGCAGGGAGCTCGCCTATTTTGTTGCCTCCCCATTTTGTGGGGGAACGAGAGGGTATTTGCTTGCACCAAAATAGGGTGCCGTAAAATTGTAATATGTCTACCAGTCTACCTAAGATAGCACTTCAATAATGCATTCCCTTTAATGATTGATGGGTGAGTAATTGAGGGAAGCAGGTCAAAAGCACAATTGCATGCCTTGTGAGTCTACCCAGTTTTTCTTGGCCTGTTATGATATAGCATCTTAGACATTATTTTGACAAACCAATCATGATCTAATGGGATCTGATCCATGAAGTGGCAAGATCAGTCAATGCTACCGTGTCACTTCTTTAATCTTGCTTCAAAGAATATGTGTAGCAGAAAACAGTGAAGTACTATACAAAATTAGAATGTAGATGGATCACTGATGTGGTGGAGGATGCTTCAATTATCTGCACTTTCATCACAAATTTCTTGATGAGATTGGCAATTTTCAATGAGTATGTGCTACTCATATTACTTGCTGTAACTTATACCACTTCTGGCTTAGTTATTATTATGCTTAAAAGGTTGAAAGCTAATAAAGAGGCTTCTACAAGCCATGGTCATTGGTGATAAGTGATACTCTTATGGAAAAGATGATGTTGGGAAAGTTATGCATGCGAAGGAAATCATTTTAAATGATGTGTCAATTACATTTTATCTTTCGCTACTCCTATCTATGATATGCTTTGAGTTGACGAACTTATTTTTCACTTGGTGTATGACATGGGGGACACCATGATAGAAGATGCGATGAAAGTAATATATCAATGTGGAGGCTTGGTAGTGGTGGATAGATCATCCTTTTATGAAGTGGTGTATAACATACAAATATACATGGTAGAGCAATATGAGGCTAAGGCAGTGTGTATACAGCTTGGTCTCATGACTTATCCTAAGATGTTGGCATTTAGTTGTGCCACATGCCCGACTAAGTCCAATTGTTTTAGTGTGTTTTACTAAGTGGTACATTAATACCTAATTTTGGGCAATTATCCTTGCTAAATTATTTTAAAGCCTGTTCAAAAGTTTATAGGGCCTAGCTGAATTTATTATTGAAAGTGAAACTTCCATTATGTTTTATCCTCGGAAAGTACAGTTGCAGTAAAATTTATGCTCCCAATTTATCATTTTTTTTTTCTAATTTTATTAAAAAAATTATTGATACAATCCTGGTTTACAATATTTTATTTGTTTTAATTAAAATCATCTTGCAAAATAAAAATTTCAAGAGTAAGGACCAGTAAATCAGTAGTCATTGGCAAAATCAGGTATTTAGAGTAAACTAGCATTTATCATGTAATCTATGCCATTATGCATGCTAACCTAGACAAGGGTATGGTGTAGGTAGGTCTTGATTGGAAAGATAGAAGAGGGAACATGGTATTGTAGTCCGTCTTTAGTGTTGTTCAATACTTGAGTCAACAAGTATGCATTTTGGATGAGGAAATTGGATGAACTAAAAGACGGTCAGCTTCCCTTTCATCTGCCTTGTCTGGGCATCAAACAATTTTTCTAATTTTGTGTCATTGCATGTAGGGCTCTCATTTCGTACTACTGAAGAGAGCTTGAGGAATGCTTTCCAAAACTTTGGCCAACTTCAAGAAGGTGAGAGCAGTGAATGTTGATATGCTGCTCACTTTGTTTTGTTACTTGCTGTGTTGAATATATGTTGGCATTTCATGTTTGTAATATTTTGATTCTTGAACTTTCATGGTTTCTAAAAAGGATCTGTTGTTTGCTTATAGTTAATTTGGTAATGGACAAAATAGCAAATAGACCAAGGGGCTTCGCTTTCCTTCGTTATGAAACTGAGGAGGAATCTAAGAAAGCCATCGAAGGAATGCATGGGAAGGTATGCACTGGATATTTATATATCAAAGAAGAATACACGCATGCGCACACACACAAGCTTATGTTTTGTTTGTAGTCTTTACATTTATTTTAGCAATTCTATACTGTCAACACAACAGAGGTGAACCATTAGGTAGGTGAATCATTATGGGCATGATTAGTTGTAGAAAATATTTTTTATTTTTCATTTTTTAAATATTTTAAAGAATTATAAAAATTGCATGTATTTTTTAGTTTTTGGAGTCATATTGAAGAGGTAGAAAAACAAAGATTTTATTTAAATGTGTAATGCAATTTTTCGTTTTTTATTTATTTTTAGATTTCAAAATAATTACAAAAAAGAAACAACTTGTTTTTCAATTTTCCAAAAATTAGCAAAGGTAATATTGGGATCTTGGACTTTGAGGCTTGAATTTGGATTTGGATTTTGAAGAAATTTTGTATAGTCCACATAAATTAAAGTCCAAGATCCGAATTTCAAAAATAATAAAAAAATATTTTCTAACGTTTCTATATAAATTTGAAAAATTGGAAAACAAGGTGGCATTTTTGTAATTATTTAAAAAATTAAAATGAAAAATAAAACTATTTCCACAAGAGAATAGTGTCAAAATTACTTATTGTTTATTTATTTCATACAAATGCTGTGAAAATAAAAATTAGCTAATTTTTTTTTTGAAATTTTTTGAAAAATTAAAATAAAAAATAAAAACTATTTTCCACTAGTTCCAATATATTTCACTTTATCAATAAATAGAATTCTCAAGTGAAAGTTGTCATGACATTTGGGTTGAGGGATCTGAGGGATATGATCTGATGACCAGCTGAAATACTGGGCCTTATCACTGAAAGGTAGGGTTTTGCTTGCAACTTGTACAGCTCGAGCTTTTAGGTAAAACTCTTGGTTTAATATGCCATTAGAGCTCTGGTACAGGGGTGCTGGGATCAAATTTTCTTTATTAGTATCTTAGCCCTAGTTCAAGACGATTAGGACTTCATCAAGTATAGTTAAGAGATGTATTATCTCTGTTTGTTACATTTTTTTATGCTTTGTCTCTGTTTACAAAAGTGAGACAGCCAACTGCAAGCTTCAATTTGCTTCTCGTGTTCCATTCATCTATTTAAGATTCCATACACCTACACTGAAAGCCATCAAAGTGTTTGGTGATTTTATTATTTGATCAATGGACCCTCCTGCGACTCTTGTGCACGCCTCCCTCCAACATTGGGCAAAGTAGAGTGAAGTCAGATGGTTTAAGATCACTAAACGTATTCATCTTTATGCAGTTTTCATCTTTTAGGTGGCCACTTGATTCTTGGAATTTTACCAATGTCGCATGGTCCATAAGTTATCTCAAGTTTGTAGACCCTAAACCTCAATATTTTAACAGGGAAGGGTACTTGGAGGAATTTTCTCTTTTATAATCATGTTATTGATAGGTCTGGAATGGGCCTTGAGCATCATCCGACACTGAACAAGTGCAAACCATTTTCTTTCAGTTTTTGGACGGAAGAGTAATATTCGTCGAAGTTGCAAAACCCAGATCAGAGCTGCGGCAAGGCCGTGTACAAAGCCCAATACAACAATGAGGCTCCGAAGCAGCGCAAGCGCCATTCGTCCGAGTAGGGATGCATGGGCTGCACTTGAGCATTTAAAGAAATATTAAGAAAGCTCATTCCTCATCTACTGTAATTTGTTTCTGTAACATTTCTTTTGAAATGGCACCACATCCCTCTTTGTATACATTGCTTACATTGCCTATTTCCTTTTTACGCATAAAAGCATAGCTTGAAGTTTCGAGTCTATTGCAACGAGTCTCATCTATTTTGTTTTGGAGGAGAAGAAAGTTGCCCTAGAAGGAGCATAACGCCAACAGAGCACTGGGGCCTGGTTGTACCATGAAGGTTAAGAGGGTAAGGGTTATTATAAAATGTTCAAGACAAGTTAATACTAAAGATGACATCAATAAAACAAAATTCTAGATGCCTATCGAAAAAAGACAAAATTCCCGCGCGCATATAATTGAGGAGAAAGATTTTTATTATTCATTTTAAATTTTGCAAAGATTTACAAAATAAGTAATTTTTTTTTTTTTTTTTAAAATTTGCATTTTGTTTATGAAAATAATATTATTTTAATTTTAATTTTTAAAAATAATTATAAAAATCTTATTTTGTTTTTAAAAATTATTTAGAAAAGTATATATGTTTTTTATTATTTTCTAGACTTATGAGTTTTTTTACTGAGAGTATTGGGTTGGGATCTTGAATTTGAATATGTGTGGACTTAGACAAAAAGAAATTGGTTTGTGTTTCTGTTCTTTTAAATCTAGAATTCAAATCCAAGCATAATAATCCTATTTTGGGGAAATGCTTTAGAATTTGAGTAGATTTAGAGAAAATATAATAAAATTGATACAATTGCAGAAAGAAAATAGTTTTTAATTTTCTTAAAAAGATTGTTTAAATCTTGTCAAGGCAATTTTTCAATTTTTTTTAAACATAATATATTGTTGGGTTTTCAGTATGAAAAAATTGATTTTAAAATATATTTCTAAGTGTCATCATGTTCCTTATGTCTTGGTGACACATGCTATAATGACCCCAAGTTTTTTTTATTTATTTTTTCCATGTGCACGGCGGTGGAAAGTGGTAGGATTGATTCTCATAATAATAATAATAATAATAATAAAATAAAGTGAAAATATCTCAACTATTATTTATTTATTTATTTTATGAAAATTATCGAGTCCCATCATTTTAATGTCAAATGATAAAGACCTTTGAATGGGACAATGCCTCTAATTCATTTAATTTGAATAATAGGAACTTTATAACCTACCATGACCAATGGACCGCCATTCCTAAGTATCAAATAGTAAGGACTTGACAAACGGTATCAAATTGGAAGGACCAAACATGATGTAGGGTTCTTACTAGTCCTTCCATTGGCTGTTAAATCTCTTGTAGTTGGGAATCCTCTATAAACAGGAAGGCCGAAACACCAACATGGATATATATTATGACTTTAATAAAAAGAATTGAAATGTAATTATGCTTCTCATTGAGAAAACTTTAAATAAAGAGAATTAACACATCAATGAGAAAATCACAAATCCAATGCCACACTTCTAATCAGTCAAACTATAAACCAAATCAATCAACATACCATCAAGAAGAAAATGATAAATTTCAGTTACATTTCAAATTAATCATGAAAATTAATTAATGTGATCTCAAACATTTGTTAAACGTATCAATTGTTGGAAATAAACAAAACCCCAATAATCGCAATATCCGGCGTTTTTTAGATAATATTGCAGTTTTTTTTTTTTTGTTATCAGTAACTCAGCCAAATTTCTCTGAATTTTCACTTAAATATTTGAAGGGGTCAGTTATATGAATCATTTTCTGCCAATTTATGTGATCATGGACAAATTTTTTTTTATAGATTTAAGGATATTAAATCTTTACTCACTATCTTTTCCTAAGTTATTTGAGGTCTATCCTTACCCCTTCTACTGCTCCTTTACACTAACTAAGTTACTTTTCCTAGCAGGTGCACTAATGAGATCTACTTAAATATTTCATAAAAATTAGTCACACGTATTAAACATGACTATTTCAAGATCAACTTTTTTCCTTTCAATCTAAGTTAGCTTAATTTGGGTGCGCCGACACAGAAAAGAACGCAGCTAACCAAACAACAGAACAATGAAGATAAGAAAAACCATCCTGCACATATGAGAATCCATGGCAGAAAAAACAAACCCAAGAACAGAGAGGTGTTGATTGTATTGTGAATAAAGACAACTAATTGTAGGCAGAACTTTTGTAATCTGTGTAGTTAATACCTAAAATCATCGGCAGTGGTTTGACCGACTCCAATGATACCACCCTTCAGCATTCCTCAATAATTTAAGAAGAAAGAAAAAAATTGACAGTCAGCTTATTAAACATAAGAAAAAAAGAAGAAGAAGATGAATATTCTTTTTGAGATTTTAACATTTGCCAGAATGATCCCTACTAATTTTCCTACATTTTAAAATGCTACAACACTCGGATTGTTCAAGATTTTCAATCAGCAACCTATGTGTTTAATTTACATATAAGTTTTAGCATACTCTCACTCTTATTTTTATGCTAGTTTATTTTTAATTTTATTATTTATTAGAGTTTTGATTTATTTTATTTATTTATTGTTTAAGAATAAATAAATTAAAGAGTCATGTAATAAGGAGGAAACTTTCTTTTTCAAATTCAAATTCCCTTTGTCAAGAGTCCTTCTCAAACTCAAATTCCTCTCCTGAATTCCTAAAACACCCTTCAGTATTTGGAGCATGACTTTTGTTAGAAAACTCCAAAAAGGGCGATCTTGGTATCTACAAAAAGATAAGAAAAAATCGCGTAACTTTCGTGCTGAAGATTTTTGAAGATGGGAAGATCTCGATAGAGAAAAAAGCACATCAAGGCAACGACAAAAAAGGAGGGGATTTGGATGATCTTGTTTTGGGGAGATAATAAGTGAGGATGACCAGAACTTTATAAAAGGAGGGGATTCGAAGTTAGGGAAAATAAAGAGGAGGATTTGTTTCACCATTACAGAGGAATTCGAATCTTAGAAAAATAAGAAAAAGAGAGAGATCGAATTGGAATTGTTGACAATCGAGATTCTCGATCAACATACAATTTTCTTCTTACTTCTTTCATCTTCTCTTTGTACAATTTTCATTATGAATTCTAGAATTATTAGGGTTTATTTTAATTCTATTATGAGCCAGTTGCTATTGCTAAGGCTACAATGTAACCTCTTCATGACAATTCCAAATCTTATTTCTATGTGATCATAATTTTATCATTCCTTTTGACTATACATAATTGAGTTTAATGCTTTCAACTATTTGACTAATAGTTGAATGATTTGTAGTGCATATTAATTCGAGAGATGATGCATGTAGTTTAGCTTCATATGATGTATGCCATGAATTGAACGAAAGACAAGAATGTGCCAACGTGATTTGTGCGGCTTTTATGTGAAATATTATTAATCTTAACGTACTTAAATGCTTTTAAATTCGCATAAACATATCGCGGGTTATCGTATTTTGGGTAATTCAAATTCTACTCGAGAGAGGGTCTTAGATAAGTTAAAATATTTCTCCGTCAAATAGGATGATAATTGATTGATTGCATGATTATGATTTGGGATTGGATTGGTTAGGAGAGTCGGAAGCCTCAGTGTTTTATTATTGGGTGAAATCTTCTTCTTTTTAAGTAATTAGTTGATTTAATTTTATTTGTTTTTATTTTATTTTTCAGATTCAAAATCCACCAATTTTCTTGATTTTCAAATAATTTAGAATTATAAAAATTTCAATAGTTAACAAGTAAATAGGTAAATAGTGTTTGTGTGTTCGACATCCTTCTTTATCACTATATTACTTGTTACGATTTTGTGCACTTGTGAATTTTCACAAGAAGTTTTTGGCGCCGTTACTGGGGACTATTTATTTTCTATTACTTTTGATACCAACTAGTTCTAGGTTAATTTGATTTTTCTTTAGCTTAGTCTTAATTTTTATTTTTATTTTCAGGCTTCCTGAGTTGTGCATGAGACGTACTTGAAGTTTGGATTTAGTAGCTTTTGACCCTGAAATTGAACGCACCTTTCAACGTCTGAACAAAGAGAAGAAGAAGGATTCTATAATTGGGAACGAAGTAATGGAAGATCAACTTGGAAACAGTACTTTGGGAGATTATGTTGTTCCCTTGGTCACCGGAGCTACTTCTAGCATTAGAATAGCTACCATTGCAGTCATGCAATATTTTTCAGGGAAGTTTATTTTTATCCTTTTATTTTTATTTTTTTCATATCTTATGATTCTTCACATTGGATACAATGTTTTCTTTAAGTTTGGGGGTAGGGGTAGTTTATTTTAGAGTATCTATTTATTAATATATATATATATATATATATATATTAAAGTATCTATTTATTAAAAATATATTTATAAATTGTGAAAAATTTAAAAATATTTTTTCTTGTTTTGTTTTGGTTTTGGGTTGATGATCACAAGCTTATGATATTACCTGATTGAAATTGAATTGGATTTGTGCAAAATGCTAAATTTGTCTTGTTTTGTACTTAATTCTTGTGTTTGCATGATTTATTTGAATTCATTCGAATACTTTTGCACAATACCATGATCAATAAGTTGCTTTGTTGGCTTAAAGTATATTTATGTGAATTAGATGTTTTATAAGATCTCACTGAACTCTAACACCTATTTGATAATCTCTCGAGACGAAATCCTAGGTAGCACACCACTAGAGAAATGATCTAAGTCATCTTTGGAACGTTTGAGCTTTTCTAACCTACCCTAATTATCTCTCTCTAGTCAACTCTTTGAGCCTTAAACACATTGGCCATTTTCTTTCATTAACCCACATTAACCAAACCTTTTAACCCATAAACACTCATCCTGCATTTTTAAGAAAATATGTTATTTGCTTAGTCATTGGAGCAGAGAAAAAGTTTGTTAAAAAGCTAAGAGAGCAAGAGTAAGTTTTGTTGTTCTATAAAAAAAAATTTAATAGTACAAATAATATAACCTTATTTAAAAAAAAAAAAAAAAAAAAAAAGTTTGTGGGTTGTGGAATTTTAAAAAAAAAAAAAATAAGAGAAAAAGAAGAAGAAGAAAAAGAAATGTAGACGAACAAAATGCTCATAATTTGATCTAGGAAGTAAATATAAATTTTTTTTTCTCTCTTCATTGGTGAAACTAGTGTTGAATTTTCTTGCTTTGAATTTCATACCATTTCTTTTTCTTTTGCTATTACCCTAAACCGAATATTATAATCTTTTATTAAGACCTTTTGATCTTCTGTGGTGTGTTTGTACTATATTAGTGGAGAGAGGATTTGAAAAATAGGCATATGAAATTCGGGAAGCTCATTCTCCTAGAGATCAATCATAATTTGATTAAGTTTGCATAAATTGATCTGAGTTCTAGAGTAACAAGTTGAGATTGGTTACTCGTGCACACACTCAAAGGTTTCAATGTAAACTTAAGCATGCTCTTGAATTAATCTAAAAATTTGTTAAAATGTTTAGACTTTTCCTTGAACCAATTTCTTTATGCAATCTATGAAGCAATCATTGTGAGAAATCAATCTATTCTATTTGTTTAATTTTTTTTTTATTTTTCTTTTTCCTTGAGAACTAGCAAAAAATTGAAAGTCAACTTATTAAACACAAGAAAAAGAAAAATGAATATTCTTTTTGAGATTTTAACATTTGCTAGAATGATCCCTACTAATTTTCCTACATTTTTAAATGCTACAACACGCATTGTTCAAGAATTTCAATCAGCAACTCTTGCACTAAGCATCACTCTAACTTTTGCAGCATTTTTTTTTTTTTTTCGGTTTGCTTTCCTTGTATGCAAATGAACTTAGCTGAAGAAAATGACAATAGTATTATTTGTTTAATGATACTACTAATCATTTTTATCCCTCAAAAGAATAATCCATAGCTGCTGTTTGTTGTTGGGTTTGCTTTAATATTGAATCAAAATTATGTATCATCTTCATAGGGAATATCAAGCTCATTGAATAAATTTCTCAAGCTATTCTTACTCTCACCTCTTACCGGCTTGAAACAATTCATCAGACCAAGAAATTTGGTAATCCAGCACTAGGCCAGCCTCTCAACCTTTTGGAAAGAGCCATAATTTCATAGGAATCTGTCGATGGTCAATTTAATCGAATGACCAAAACATAGATTGACAAAACCTTTTACATATTCCTACTTTTTACTTTTTTAATTTTGCATTTCCTGCTTTGTTCTTACCTTTTTTATTGTACCAAGTGATTTAAGATGGTCTAAAATGATAGGGTGGGGTTTGACAATAATTTTGACCTCATGCATGTAAATCGAGATAAAATTTTTGTTATTTTGAACATTTATGCCCTCTTTCTATCAAAATTGACTACATTGAGTGATTTTAGAGCGATCAGAAATGGTAAGAAAATGTATGACAATGATTTTGATTTCAAACATGCAAATCAAGGCAAAATTCCTATCATTCAGGGCTTTTCTACCCTCTTTCTTCAAAGTTGACTACATCGAGTGATTCGAAGCAGTTTGAAATAATAAGATGTCTAGGAATGATTTTGACTTTAGACATGTAAATCGAGGTAAACCTTATCTTTTCTTGTTTTTCTAGTCTTTTTCTGTTAAATCTGACCGCACCAAGTGACTGGAGTAGTCCAAAATGGTAAGGTATTGTTCCTCAGTAATTTTCCCTCTATCATGCAAATTGAGGTGAAAGTCCCATCATTTCTAACTTTTCGGCTCTCTTTCAGCCAAATTTGACTGCATCGGGTGATTTAGAGCAATCTTGAATAGTAAGGCCGTCAAACTATAATTTGAAATGCAAAATTCTAACGTTTCTATATTTTTTTAACATTTTTGGATACTTCTAAAATTTTTGACCATTTTTTTATGAAGCCCACATACATTTTCCTTTATTTTCATTTTTTTTCCCAAAAAATTGATTAAATATTATAAAATTAAAATATTTTTAAATTTAAAAATTGAAATTAAATTAATTTTTCAAAAAAAAAAAAAATCAAGATTGACATGTGAGGGCCCATGCACATGCATGTGCCCTGGGCAAAATAGTGTCATTTTGGTTTTATGAAAAAATTAAAAAAATATTAAAATTAAATAGATGAGCAGGCTTAAAACAACGCTATTGTTTGACTTGTTTTGAAATTAAAAGAAGAAGGGGGGGGGGGGGGTCATCCCCTACCCCTCACCTTCTTCTTCTCCATTGCCCCCTATCTCCCTCAACCCCTCCCTTACGTATTTCTATCGTCTTGCTAGTGTAGCTATACTAGAGCCACACATCCATCCCTTTTTTTATATTTTATTTATTAATTTATTTATGTTCTTCCCCTCTTTCTCTCTCCATCAATATAAGCCCCAAAGGGGCTGCGTTGGGGTTGGGGGTGGGGGGGGGGGGAGGGGCTCTCTCTCCCCCTCTTCCTCTCTTTCTGTTCTTCTTCTTCAGCTCAAAGCTCCCCTTTTGTGTGGGTATTCTCTCTCTCTCTCTCTCTCTCTCTCTCTCTCTCTCTCTCTCTCTCTCTCCTTCTTCTTCTTCTTCTTCTTCTTCTTCTTCTATAGGTACTCATTGTCTCTCTCTCTTCCCTCTCCTGCAGATACTCTCTCTCTCTCTCTCTCTCTCTCTCTCTCTCTCTCTCTCTCTCTCTCTCTCTCTCCTTATATATTCTTCTTCTTCTGTTATTGCTTTATTTCTCTGTTTTCTCCCTATATCCTTGCATGAATATTGTGTATCTGTGTGTGTGTGTATGTGCATGTGCGCGCGTGGGATGATGCATAGGTATGCACGCATGAATGTAATGATGCATGGATTTGATGATACATGTGAGAGAATATATGTATGCGTGTAGTTGGATGATGCTGCATGGGTATGCATGGATGCATGTAAATGTACATATATTACATGTGGGCATGATGTGTGCATGTTGGGTGCACAAGGATGTATGCATGTATGTATGTATGCATGCATGACTATGCATGATGATGTATGTGTGCATATGTATATGCATGATGATGTATGTGTGTGATGCATGTGCATGCATATGGATGCATGGATGATGGATAATACATAGGATGCATGTGTGCATATACATAAGCATGATGACATGATGCATGGATACATGCATGAGTGTATGTGTATGTATGTGGTTATGTATGTATGTGTGCGTATGTGCATGTTGATGAATGTGTATGATGCATATGTATGTAGGCATGCATGAGGGATGAATGTATGGATACATAGAATGTATGATGCATTGTATGTACATATGTAGTGTTTATGCATGTGCCCTATATGTTAGTATGTATATATGTGTATGTAATTTATATATATGTATTTAATATATAAGTATGTGTGTGTATATATATATATACACTAAAAGAGGGCGGTACTTCCAATTATTTATTAATAAATCTTTACTTTTGGCGGAGGAAAACCATGGTTATAAGATAAGCAAAAAGGAGATAACAGAAAAATAAAATAAAG
Source organism: Malania oleifera (assembly GCF_029873635.1). Taxonomy (NCBI): domain Eukaryota; kingdom Viridiplantae; phylum Streptophyta; class Magnoliopsida; order Santalales; family Ximeniaceae; genus Malania; species Malania oleifera. The sequence goes on along the minus strand of NC_080429.1, from coordinate 64,027,559 downwards.
TATGTGTATATGTTTATATGTCCATATTAATTTAGTCTTAATACATATATAGTGTAAATATGAACACACACACACACACACACACACACACATATATATATATATATATATATGTATATACATTATTTATATTAAATTTCTATTATATATTATATTAATGTATAAATATAATATGTATATATAATGTTTATGGTATATACGGATATATAGTTAGATTATATGTGTATATATGTATATATTTAATTGATAGTATGCATCATTTTACTTGTAGATGTTGTGTTGGCACATGACTTTTTACCTAAGTATACATATTCTATGTTTTGCATGATTTTACATTTAATCTAAATTCATTATTATTTAAAAGTTAAACATGAAAGATAATGAATATAACATGTGCGAAGACAAAATGAAGGTTGTCTCCCTTTTAGCTAGGAGGCACGAACCATATGTTGTAAATTGTAATTGATTACAATTCACGCTCAACTATTTGAACTAATCATCTTACTCCATGTCTCTTTTTAGAAAGTGCTCACAATTTTGTTAAAAAGAATTAATTTTCTGTCATACTCTCTTTATTTATGAAATGTAGAATTTACAAAATTTTTTTATTTTAAGAATTGTCTAAATATAATAAAAACACCAGAAAATTTAAGGTTAAGTAGTTATCCTGAGTTTAACTTGAATGAAGGAAGGTAGAAATTAAGAGAAGATTAATCAAATCTAAAATGGGACCCAATTAAATACCATTTATTATGAAGAAAAATTAAATTAATGTCTATTCTCTTTATTACTTTCCTTCGTAATCAAGCACGATATAAATTCTTTAATTTTCTTTTTCTTTTATTCATATTTTCCAAATTCAAGATGTAACGATCCAAAAAATAGTTATATTTGATTAGGATTATGATCCTAAAATAAATAAATTAATTAATTAAATTAATAAATAATTAATTAAATAATACAAATTATTAATTAAATAATATAATATATTAATATAATATAATATTATAATACTATTATATATATATATATATATATATATATATACATGAAGGATCAAGAAGATCCTTTAGAAATGTAACTTCTCCCCCCTCTCTGAGATGGATCTCTCTCTCCTCACATCTTCCCCCTCTCTCTCTCTCTCTCTCTCTCTCTCTCTCTCTTCATTTTCTCGGCAAATTCTCGACCGATTGAAGAACGGAGAATACCATTGAGTTTCATTCTCAGCCACCAAAATTTTAAATGGAGTGAATTTGTGATCAGAGCATTGATTACGCACTTAAATTGCGTAATTGAGTGTTTTAAGTCATGTATTACAAATTATATTTTTAATTAAATGCCTAATTACTCTCAATATTACTGTGTCATATTTATAATATTTGGATTTTATTGAGTAATTAATGAATTTTTAGTATTTTTTTTTATTATAGGGCGACTATTGGAAGTTAAAATCCAATGGTACTTCGTAATATGTGCGTAACTCTCTCATCCGACCTTCGATTCAAATGATTCAAGATGCTATAGAAAGATAAGAAAATGCTCTACAATTATCATGTTTTGCATTTTGAGAAATACTGGCTGCATCAAGGTCGAAATTGGACGTTAAATTACCATATGCTATTTCACGGACTATTTCAACATTACTTCGTAATCTAAGTGTAACTTTCTTGTCCAAGTTCTGATCAAGACGATTCAAAATTTTGAGGAAAGATGAGAAAGAGTTCTACAACTTTTGTGTTTCGATCTTCGAGAGATATGGACGTTTACTAGGTCAAAAATGGTTTTAAAGTATAGAACCGATTATGTGTTAACAAAAGGAAAAAAAAAAAAAAGAGCTTGATGTGGCCACGTGAGGGCCACATGCAGCAAGCTGGGACGTGCGGGTGGTTGAATTGTAAAAAGAAGGGGGATTTATGGGTTATTTTGAAAAAAGTCAAAGGAGGTTTGCTTTTGGGGAACTTTTGATTAGGTTTTCTTGAGTTTTTTTTTTTTTGGGGCAGCAGCTTGGCAACGGGCTTGGAGGCCGGGGCAGCAGCTGGGCGTGCATCTCCAATTTCTCTCTCTCTCTCTCTCTCTCTCTCTCTCTCTCTCTTCCTTCTTTTCTTCTAGTTTTAATTGTTCTTGTTTTTTTCATTGAACGAATAATTGTATTTTTGGGGTGGAATTTTATTTAAAGTTTTAATTTTTGAAGCTTGCTTGGGTGTTATGTTTATTTAAAGTTTTAATTTCTAAAGTTTGTTTGGGTGCTATTATTTAAATTAGTTATTTTATCCTTCTTATAAATTAATATTAGCATTAAATTTAAATTTGTTTGCTTGCATTAATTTTGAATCAATTAGAGTTTGGTTCAGTTTATTGAAAAACAAAAGAGAAAAATAAAAAAAATAAAAAAAAATCTTCTTAGGATTTAAATTTTGCTTGAGTTCGATTTAGTTTAATATTATTAAAGTATGATTTTTTCCGTGTTCCGTTTATGATCGTTTATGATTTAGTTCTTGAAGTCTTGGATTTCTGTTTAAGTTCTTGATTGCACTGAAATCAGTTGTTACTTAAATTTGTGATTGGTTGCGTTCTTAGAATTGCGTGTTTTAATTGCGTAGGAAAATTAGCGTCTTTAATTTTTATTTTGAAGTTCAATGCGTGTTTAGATTCTTGCTTGATTAGACGTAGGATTTCCATGTTTCGTTATTGAATTTAGTGCGTGTAAGGATTAGAATTTAAATTGCATGTTTGTTTAATTTGTCAAAAGAAATCTCAAGCAATCCTGAAAATACCGAATTTGAACTGAGTTCAGTGACGTTTTATTTTCGATTGGAAATACGTAAAATTTGAGGTTGAACTGTATTCCCTGAGGAGATGATCTGACCTTTGGGCTAAATACTACATGACAGAACTCATATACTTTGGATAGCATCTGAGCTACTCATTTTTCGAGTGAGTCAAGTTTTTGGTGCCGTTGTTAGGGAATGTCGGTCTTAGTCTCAAATTAGCATTTTTCCCGTCATTTTATTAGTCTCATGAAAAAGAAAAAGAAAAATAAAATAATCGAGCTTTGAAAAAAATTATGGTTGCACTTGCACCACGCATGCTTATAGATTTTTTACAGCTTAAATACACCACTTCACCATTTTACACTACTTTACCTAATGACGAGCTTAATTTCATGATGTAGCGTGGGAGGAAGTCGCTGCTACCTTAGTTCTATGAGAAGGAATTTGAGTGCCCTTATTGGCACCTGATGGAGTTCGAGTTGACTTGAAATATTTTTTTATTTCGTGCTAGAACTTATGAATCTACTAGACTGCGTTTATTTCTGGTCTCTTTGAAGGATAGGGCGCATATGTGGTTTAATTCTTTGAGACCTTACTCTATCTCTAATTGGGCTGATATGGAGAGTGAATTTCTGTATAGGTTTTGTCCCTCATAAAGAATTCAATTTTTGCAAGAACAGATCATTCATTTTATGCAGAAGGGTGACGAGACTTTTTGGGCTTGTTGGGAGAGATTCAAGCATCTGCTAAGTACTTGTCCACATCACGGGTTTGAATCATGGAGGTTAGTTAATTGTTTCTATACAGCACTAACTCCTGATTGCAAACACTTTGTCCAAACCATGTGCAATGGAGAACTCTTCAGTAAGGAACCGGATCAGGCATTATCATTCTTTGATTATCTAACTGAAAGTGTCCAACAACGGAATACATGATACAATCAGACACCCATGACAGTACAACCTATCAGCACAATGAGTGGTGGAGATAAATATGAGCCAACATATTACCCAGACACTCTTCCGCCTCAGTATCAGCCACATCAGACCCCTCAGAGCTGTGCGCCATCAGGATTTCAATTTGATGCAACACCTGCTCCACTCGGGATGTCTCTTGAGGATGCCTTCCAAAGATTCGTGCAAATTTAAATCAATCATTATATTCAGGACATAAATGAATTGCGGGACACCATTAATGCGATAAGCATGCAATTGGATATCTTAGAAAAAGAGGAATTTCTAGTAGAACCTCAGCCTAGTCCTCAAAAATACCAGCAGCAACAACAACAAATACGTAATGTTTCTCTTGAGACAGCAGAGGCTGCCATTACTTCGAGAAGCAGGAAAGAAGTTCCCCAACTTGAGATGCTCATCGATAGACAACCAGTTGTCTTGACACCTAAAGTTACGGCTAAGACAAATGAAGTCAAAGAAAAACTAGAGGAAGCAAGCCTAGAAGTGAAGCAGTCAGTGAATGAGGAGGCTGATATTAATAAGGAGTACCAACCTGTGGTACCTTATCCTCAGAGTTTGACAGCCATGGAACCGTCTGTAAGAACCCGAACTGTGATCAATGGGTTAATTCTAAAGAGAGGGACATTTTGGTAAAAAAGCAAGATTCGTCGACGAAGCCAGATTTCGTTGATGAAGCCTTTGTTCTTCTCGTTGATGAAATTTAGGGGCTCATCGACGAGGAGAAGCCGAGGAGTCTCGAAAAAACTGGAGATGCCAAATTCGTCGACGAGGCCACCGATTTGTCGATGAAGTCAATGAAAGATTCGTCGACAAAGGCACCATTTGGTCGACGAATTCCCCTGGGTCAAAGGGCTATAAAAGGAAATTTTCAATACTTCTTTATTAAGAAACTTCAAATATCTCTCTCTCTCTCTCTAAACCTCTCCCTACTCTCTCTCTGTCTAGATTTCTTCGCCGATCGTTGATAGAATCGAAAATCTGAAGTTACCACGGGATCGTGGAAGGATTCTCTACAACTTCTATGGATCGGAATCTCATTTTGGAGATTTTTGGGTTTTGGCGTAAAATCGAGGTAAGACTCGGTTTTCAATTCTGATCTGGTAGTTTTGTAGGTAACTATCTTGTGAATATATTCTGTACTATGATTTGTAGGTTTTGGAACGGTTCGCTGTTTAGGAGCCTTGGAGTTCGGGATTTGGTATTCGGGGAAAAGGTAAGGGGAACTATGTTTATATTGGTTACTTTTGAAATCGGATTCGGTGGAACTGTGGTCCATGGTCGTGTGTGTGTTTTGGATACTCATTTGGGGGGATCTAACGAGGAAAACTATAGGTTTTTCATTATTACAGTTTTGGGAAAAAGGGGGCGACGGGTTGAATCCCGGGTTTTGTTGAAAACCGAGTATATGTGTGATTTATACTGTGATATTGGGATGGCTGTTCCTTGACTTGTTTAAACTGTATTTGTTTGAAAAGCCATGATTTAGATTACCAAATGGGTGTGGTTTGTTTGGTTATATGAGCATGCATGTGTGTGTGATATGTTGAAATGCTAGTAGGAACTGGGTTCCGAAATTGTTCTAGGTACTGAGAGTGTCCAGCTTTATATCCGAGGGCGTGTGTTTATCGCCTGCCACATAGGCAAGAGTGTCCGGCTCTATATATGAGGGCATGAGCCTATATCGGTAAATCAGGCCGAAGCGTGTGGATCCACTAGTTATGCGCCTTACGATGCCATGGGAGTCGGGGACTAGCCATGTGTCGGTGGCGCCGTGCTTCGCGGGTTGGCCGGGCCAACGCCGGATTGTCGTGGACTGGCTTTGGGCAGAAGAGTGTGACGACACTGTGGATTACTGATCATGTGTATGTGTGTGAGTGCATATATGCACTGTGGAAATTAGTACTGGAATGCATTTAACTGCGTGTATGTTGTATCATGATAACACTCAAATGCCACACACTGATATAACCTGTGTTCTTCCTTACTGATAGGTGTCTCACCCCTGCTGTACGTACATTTTACAGGTCCTTCGAGTAACCAGAACTAGCATCCTGGTGTAGGAAGCGTAGTGGCCGGTGTACTGCGTTTAACGCTGGGTAAGTGCTAGGATTGTAATTTTTGGTGGGTTGCCATTTTGGGATGTATTGGGCACCCGTTTGTACATTTTTATAGAGCATTGTGTCTGCTCTTATATAGACTCTAGTATGGTATTGCATATGTATATATAGAATGATTTTTCCGCTGCGTATATGGTTGTATTTGGATGTGTTTAGGGTGCCTGGAAACCCCACGGGGTTGGACTCTTATCTATTGTTTTGTATCGCTGGATGTTTTTATCAGATATAGGGACAGGTTAGGTTACATTTTCACCCTTGGGTCCCATTTCAGGGTTCAGGGCGTGAGACCATCACTCCCGACTGGAATAAATGTCAAAGAGTCTAATGCTGAAACAAACCCCTGTAGTGGTAAAATGATTGGTACACCCGATAAAGAGGGTGAACATAAAGGTGAATGTTTAACTTTCAAGGAACCAGGTAAAACTTTTAATGCTAATACTTCTGAAGAACTTAAGGTAACTGGTCCAACAACTTTTCCTCAAAAATAAGTTCGTAAAGAAGTAAATTTGCTGAAAAATATGCTGAATAAAGATCCTTTCTTGTTAAAACAAGAAAGTCAATCTGCACACGTATTGTCTGCTATTTTGAAGAGTATTAATTCATTTGAGGCTGACTTTCATGCAGGTATGAAGACTAATTCATTGTGGCGGCTCAAATTTGGAGACCCGCTAGTTCAATTTATATACCTGCACCCACCAGATGAAATTCCTCCAAAGCCTCCGGCAGACAACTGTGATGTTTTTCTTTTCATTTTGTTTTACCTAATTTTATTTTTAGTTAATTTTTAGGTACATTTTCTTATAGTTCAGTTTTTCTTTTCCATTACTTCTCCACCCAAGTACGCCCCACTTCTCCCGTGCACAATTTTTCTATTCTCCCTATGCTTTCACATTGAGGACAATGTTCCACTTTAGTTTGGGGAGGGGGTGAGCATTTGCATGTGACACTATGCACGTATACTTGCTGGATTTATATATTAATTTAAAAAATAAAAATAAAAAAAAATAAAAAGAAGAAAAGAAAGGAAGAGTAGTGAGGAATTACACTAACATATACCCTTCACATACTTGCATATAACCTAAGAATTACACACTTGAGTCATTTATGTGTAGTTTCTTTTTATATGATTTTGTAACTCCATGAGGAATTGATCGATAGTACACTTGTGTTAATCTAGCTATATAATCTTTTGTATTTATATGACATCTCATGAGATTGAATAGACACATTCACATGATTCATTGCATTTAAGGTTCCTTGTGAGTACTGAGAGAACACCCGTGGCGACTATGACACCTTGTGAGATATCCTTGAGCTATTTATCGTCATTTTGAGTGTTAACATCAAATCAGAGTTCATGAAACTCGATTTTCTTTTCTTCTGGATGATTCTTTGTACACTAGTCTCTGTTTTTTATTTTCCAGCCTAGAGGTGACATCCAGTGGGGAGAAAGAAACCTAGGTCTTGTAGCCTACTCAAGATGTGAAGGCTAAGCCACTCCTAAAAATAGACTTAGTTCATGAACTACTGTTCGAGCTTAATTCCCATTGATGGTATGAAAATAATAAAAGAAGTGTAATGATTGTCCTAATTGACCAAGAAAAGACGAAAATTGAAAAATGAGCAGAAGAAAGAATAAGAAATAGAAATGTACATGAAATGAAAAACTAATTCCTGCTCCGCAAAAATACCACAAAAAGTCAGGGACACGACACATGTTCTCTACATATAAAGATTCTTCAACCGTTTAATACCTCAGATATATTCATGTCAAGTTTTTGAATAAGTTGATCTAGGGTGGCCTCGGTTGGACATGGCGAGTGGGTGAGAAGATGCTAGGGTGAAGGACCTAACGCCTTATAGATAGGCTAGATCCTTCTTAGACTAATCCACTCCATATACTTAGTGTTTATTCAATACAATATGTAGGATGTTTGATCGCGACACTCCTCCTCACATATGACGAGTGAACTCATTCTTTTTTGAGTGTTTTTGAGGGTATACTAGTTAGGCTGAGTCAAAACGACCGTTCTGTATGTGTCCACTGGTATCCTAGGTGTAATGAGTCACACACATCACACATTCCTTGAGATTTCACTTGTTTTTACTTGAATTTATGTGACCGCATTAACTCTAAATTGTACTGCTAGTTAACTTCATGTGAGTATATTGTTCTTAATTGCTATATAACAATGAAACTTGCATGAATGACTTACTCAGAGTTGTGTGCATTGAATATGAACGAGCTTGTGTGAAATTTAGTTATATTCTTGTATGTGAATCGGTATGATTGTGTTGCATGGGCATTAATTTCATGTTTGCTGGAGTTAGTAATTGTTGATACAGCCCTGAAATTCATTTACTTTATTTGCTAGAAACTAGCAAAACGTTAGTTGGGGGGGGGTGTGATTACGCGCTTAAATTTGTGTAAATAGATGCTTTAATTCATGCATTACGAATTATATTTTTAATTAAATGCCTAATTGCTCTCAATATTTTAACATTGTGTCCTATATATAATGCTTGGGTTTTATTGAGTAATTTATGAATTTTTGGTATTTTTTTATTGCAGAACAACTATTGGAAGCTAAAAACCGATGGAACTTCATAATCTATGCGTAACTCTATCATTTGACCTTCGATTCAGATGATTCAAGATGATATAGAAAGATAAGAAAATACTCTACAATTTTCGTGTTTGCATTTTTGAGAAATACTGGTTGCATTAAGGTCGAATTCAGACGTGAAGTTACCATATGCTGTTTCATGGATTATTTCAACATTACTTCGTAATCTAAGAGTAACTTTCATGTCTGAGCTTCGATCGAGAAGATTCAAAAGGAAGAAAAAAGAAAAGAAAAGAAAAAGAGCTTGATGTGACCATGTGAGGGCCACATGCAGCAAGCTGGGACGTGCGCATCTTCTAGTTGCTGGGGTTGAATTGTAAAAGGAAGGGGGATTAATGGGTTATTTTGAAAAAAGTCAAAGGGAGGTTTGCTTTTGGGGAACTTTAGATTAGGTTTTCTCGAGTTTTTTTTTTGGGGGCAGCAGCTTGGCAACGGGTTGGGAGGCCAAGGCAGTAGCTGCAGCTGCGCGTGCATCTCTAGTCTCTCTGTCTCTCTCTCTCTCTCTCTCTCTCTTCCTCCTTCCTTCTCTTTTCTTCTAGTTTTAATTGTTCTTGTTTTTTTCATTGAACGAATAATTGAATGTAAAGTTTTAATTTTTGAAGCTTGCTTGGGTGTTATGTTTATTTAAAGTTTTAATTTCTAAAATTTGTTTGGGTGCTATTATTTAAATTAGTTATTTTCCCCTTCTTATAAGTTAATATTAGCATTAAATTTAAATTTGTTTACTTGTGTTAATTTTTAATCGATTAGAGTTCGGTTCAGTTTATTGAGAAAAAAAGAGAAAAATAAAAAAGAAAAAAAATCTTCTTAGGATTTAAATTTTGCTTGAGTTTGATTTAGTTTAATATTATTAAAGTCCGATTTTTTTCGTGTTCCGTTTATGGATTAGTTCTTGAAGTCTTGCATTTCTGTTTAAGTTCTTGATTGCACTTAAATTAGTTGTTACTTAAATTTAAGATTGGTTGCGTTCTTAGAATTGCGTGTTTGAATTATGTAGGAAAATTAACGTCTTTAGTTTTTATTCTGAAGTTGAACGCGTGTTTAAATTCTTGCTTGATTAGACGTAGGATTTCCATGTTTCATTATTGAATTCAGTGCATGTTGGGATTAGAATTAAAATGACATGTTTTTTTAATTTGTGAAAAGAAATCTCAAACAATCCTGAAAACCTCGAATTTGAATTGAGTTCAGTGACTTTTTATTTTCGATTGGAAATATGTAAAATTTGAGGTTAAATCGCATTCTTTGAGGTGACGATTTGGCCTTTGAGCTGAATATTACATAACAGAACTCCTATGCTTGAGATAGCTTCCGCACTGTTCACTTTTCGAGTGAGTCAGACGTCGTAGTCACCACTCCTGCGATAAGGTAAACCCACACTCTCTCTTCAATTTCTCCCCAATATTCAGCCAAATTGACGATCAGACACGACCACAGGGTCTTGGCTTCGATTCTCGTCAATTTAATCGGAGTAGATTTTTTATTTGGGGATCCTAGGCATCACTCCAAGGCTAAGGTGAGAAGTACAAATTATGTCAATTATTTTAGAAATTCACCCGATTAAATCATGGTATATAATTACTGGAATACTGTATATGAATTTCTGAATAATTTTACGAGTATGAAAATTACGGTTTATTTATTAAATTGTAGTATTTGATTATATTAGATTTTTGGAGATATTCCTAGGATTAAATTAAACCGCAGGATTGGATTATATTAGATTTTTGGAAATATTCCTAGGATTAAATTGAATAGCAGGGATTTGATTAAATAGAATTTTTTGAGAATATTTTGGAATTAGGTTAAATTGCAGGGATTTGATCATATTGATGTTTTTAAATATGTTGAAAATTTAATTTAAATATGGGAAGTGGATCATACCCACATTTTTTTTAAGAATTTAACTGGTTAACGGTAGCGTGTGAGCCTAGGGATGTTAGGATAGTAATTATTCTGGGATTTAGCTGATTAAGCTAAAATATATGATTGCAGGGTATTGTGTGAATGCTGCGGGCATTGTTTTAGGATCCCTGCAGGCATCTCTCTAGGAATTAGGCAAGGAGAATAAATTAGGTCAGCTTATTTTCTGAAGCTTAACCTTTTAGAACTGAGATTTTAAGTATTGAAATGTTGTACGTGATTTTTTGAATGGTTAGACATATGAGAATTTTGGATTATTATGGTTATAAGTATATTTGTGGGAAACACGTATTTTGGGATTGAGTAAAACTCTAGAGTTTGTTATACCATTATTTTCAACAATATAGTTATCCCAAGCATATTTTATTTTATGAATTATTATTCAAATTGTGTGGCATGAGAATAAATATTTTTACTGTGTATATAAGTATGTCGGATTATGTTATGATTGCATAGAACAAGCATGGTTTGATAACAATTTTAGAAGGTTATGAATATTATAGAAATTACGATATTGTTCAGTATATTATGATAATATAGCCGACCCAGTGCCGTAATCAGTTGTGATATGCAAATATTTTGTACAGAGATACGATATGATAAAATTTAACTGAGTTATAGAAAGTATTTAATACTGAGCATCAGCATGACAATGTTTTTATATACAAGAGTTGTGGTATGATAGTTTGTTATATTCATGCGGATGATTGAGAAATTGTAGCTCGACCACTTACGAATACATTTAGAAACCTTTATGTTGACTCTTTGAGTCCAATCCAGTTTTGATAATGAAAAATCACTTGGTATTTGATCTGTGCATTAGGATTGTGAACAGGAACTATATTAAGCATGCACGGAAGGATAACAAGTCATAGAAGCCATGAAGAGTAAAGCATACACAACTTGGAAAATCCATGGAACTCAAAGTGTACAAGAATGAAGATGCAAGCGACAAGTTCAAGAGCATCATAGGAATGGGTACTAAGAACTCATGTATTTACATTTTCATATAATTTAATTTGAGGCTCAAATCATAAACTAGAATGATCTTAGGACTCATGCATTTCATGAACATCAGTATGGGACATTCATGGACTTAGAAATATTTTTAAAACCCCGAAAAATATTTTTATAAAAGAGCTAAGAAAGAGAGGAAAGTAGTTTTTCAAAGTATAAAGAAAAAATTCAGAAAATAGGAACTTCAGACAACCGAACTCAACGGTCAGTTGCCTAAAGTTGCCACTTCAGAAGACCGAAGTTAACCTCAGTCATCTAAAGAATTTCTTCAGAAGACCGAAGATTAAGTTCAGTCTTCTGAAGAATTAATGGTGAAACACAGAACCTGGAAAAAGCACCTCAAAAGACTGAACTCAAACTTCAGTTGTTTGAACCCGACACTTCAGTCGTCTGAACCCCAAATTTCAGTCGTCTGGGCCTTTGACGCCAATCGTTTGAACTTGCAAAAAAATTTAAAAATATAATTTTTAATGAGAGAACTCGCGAGATATTTTTTTATCCAAAGGTTAAGATCTATTCTAAGGGCAAGATACCTATATATTGAACATCTAAACCCTAGTACGTGAGCTAAGATCAAAGAGAAGAGAAGAGAACATTGCTTTTAAAAAAAATTTGTGAGACTTGATCATTTTGCTATACGATTGCCTGCACTCCAACATATACTCACCAAGCTTGGGAAAATCAACTCAGAAAATCAAAGGGAATTCTTTTACACATCTTGATTTCAACTTTGTATCAAGGTTTGGTAAATTAATTTATTATTTTCAAGAGTTTCTCATCTCATCACTTGTTATTGAATATCTTTAGAGAGATTGTGTAATGACCCAAAAATTTAAATAATTAGGAAATATAATGAATAGAATGGATTAAACGATAATAAGGAGAAAAGGAAGGATTTTTTTTAGAAGGAACAACAGGTCTCGTCAATGAATGTCCTATCCTCGTCGATGAGTGTCCTTCTAAGCTCGTCAACGAAGTGTTTTTCTCGTCGATGAAGGAATCCCGAGAGAGTATATTTGGAACTCTGAATTTCATCAATGAAGGTATCTTCTCATCGACGAAGTCTCTATAGCGCCTCATCGGCGAACCCACGTGTCTCGTCGACGAAGTCCTGCCTATAAATTGAAATTCTTTCATTTTTCAGCGTGAAACTTGGGCAAACTCTCCTTCTCTCTCTAGAAAATGACCTCCCAGCCTTCTCTCTTCGATTTTTGATCGGATTTGACAATCCGAAACCACCACGAGGTTCTTGGGATCATTCCCTTCGCGGTTGTAGGAGCTAATCGTTGGGTTGTGAGGTTTGGAAAACATCCCAAAATCAGGGTAAGTGATTTATTTTGGGATTTTCTTAAGGAATGTTGTTATTTGGAGCTTAGGAAGTAGTAAATAAGTATTTTAATTAAGACTTAAGTTAATTAGAATTTATTTTAATTAAGTTAGGATTTTTGGATTCAGGGTCCAAGTGAACGTTGTGGGTATTGGTTCGAGAATCCTGCCAGCGTAGTTCAAAAGTCAAGTAAGGGGGAAATTTAAATATTAAATCTGGTTTTTCATGAATTAAAATGGATTATGTGTTAATGTAAATATGTTTATATGTGGGTCTAAAATTCCAGCCATGAAAATTATGTTTTCTAAGCCTAGGATCGTTTATATAGTTATGTATATGTGAAAGAAAATGAATGAAAGTGGAAGGAATTTTCTGAGGAATTAAGTAAGAAATAAATGTATTTTTAGCATATAAATGTTAATTATGGGTTGGCGTATTTTGTAAGACATGTATATGAATTTTACGGCTAAAACTATGTGGCATGAGATTCTATGCAAATATATGTTAGATATACGAGATGCAGGTTAAGTAAAGCTTTATGAATAAAATATGATACGGACAATGTTGCTTGTGTATGTTAAATGCAACCATGTAAATGTAAGACAGCTGAAAGACAGTCATGTTAGAAGATTCTAGCGCATTTCTATGTGGAAACTAACTATAGCAAATTCTAGCACATTTCTATGTGGAAACTAACAAATGATAACTAAAGACCAGCTGTAATACAAAGTAATGAAATGAAATGTTATGAAATGAAATGAAAATGGAATGACAATGCAATGAAATGAAATGTGAAACGTGAATGATACAAATGGGAAAGAGTCACTTAAAGTGAAATGAAATGCAAAGTTTAAGATGTGACGACCTGCTTATTTTTCACATTTTTTTTATAATAAAATCAATATCACAAATCCCAGCTCAGCAGATCATAATCCACCTGGACCCGTGGGTACCGAGGATACATCAGAACACAAAATGGAAGCCTAAGTAGCAGGAAACATACAATCATATACATCTCATTATACCATATACCACAATACCAGAGTTACTACAATCACTGTATATATTTATATACACAACACTCAACCCAAAAAGATGTCTTAGGGCCATTTCCACAAAATACAACCGACCCTATCAAAATACTTACCCTTCTAGAAGGATAGATCTACCGTACTAGATCAGTGGGGCTTTACCCGCTCTCCTATCAGGGGCTCCTAAAAAGTTTATAAAATTTGGGGTGAGACACCTCTCAGTAAGGGAAATAAACTAATACCAGTGTGTGGCAACATGAGTATTCCGTGTTATATATATACTATATAGAACATATCCAGTAACTGTTTTGTCAAATATGGGAAAACATATATATCATCAAAACATGGCAGAACATACTGAATTTTCATAAACATATCTCATCTCATATAATAATAATACAAAGGTTAGCTGGCCATTGTCATGTATTACCCCCACATGACTGGGTTGTGTGGCCTGAAGGCTAGACCTAACAATGGTTGGTCGACCACTGCCAAGTCAAAAGTATAGTATGTAAGTCTGATGGGTTTGCCTGACCTGGTCCGTACACCAGGGGCGCTCACACACTTTTTAAAAACCACATCGACCATCTAATCTCACACCACTCCGTACAGCGGCGTTAACACAAATATCATGATCACGAAGAACATGGACACATAACAACGGTACTGTGCAAGTGCTAACCTAGACCAAGCCAATCAGGTTTTGATATCATATAACATATACTGAAACTGCGATACATGGGTATTTCATATCATTAATTATCAGATCAATCATATCATTTTGCATATATATGTACATCATGAAAATCATGGGCCCGTACGCCGGTATTTCACATTTTACCATAGTTTGGCCCATACGCCAACAAATCATAGCACAACCCATACGCTGGCAAATCATTTCCATAACTTGGCCCGTACGCCGGCAATCATACACATAGCTTGGCCCGTATACTGGAAAATCATACTCATAGCTCGGCCCGTATGCTGGCAAATCATACATATAGCACTACCCGTACATCGGCAATTATACACATAGCACGACCCGTACGTCGGTAAAACATATAAAAATCTTGGCCCATACGCCGGTTTTTCCATTATAAAAATCAGTATCATAATCACATTACCAGAAAACCGTATTTCATAACCATTTCTACTTATGTCACACTAAACAAGTTTTTCATATATTCAACATACCATCATTTTCAACAGTATTTTCCCAAATGTAAATCATATATATGAACATATTTACTTTCTTGAAATCAAATGCTATATATACATACATTTCTAAAAAAGAACTAGCTTAGTTTATCCCCTTACCCGATTCCTAAAAAGCCCCTAAGAAAATCTGTCCCGCCCCCACAGGGTTCCCCGCTCAACACCCTGGACACAGCATTCCCCATAACTAAAGTTCAGTATTTATACGCGTATAACACTTTCTACAACTACAAAAAATTCAAGTATTGAGTAGAAAATCTTACCCTGGATTTGGGATGGTTTCCACTTCAGCCCCACCGACGATCCGCTCCAGCAGACTTGCAGAAAACTTTCCCAGATGCATCGTGGTGGCTTCAGATTGTCGATTCGGCGAAGATCCATCCTGAAATTGAAGAGAGAAAGGGTAAGGGCTGTAGGATGAGAGAGAGAGGGTTTTTGTGGTTAATTTCCATCAAAAATCCGAGTTCTTCACTATTTATAGGGCTGGATTCGTCGACGAGCCATGTCATCTCATTGACGAGTCCTTCAATAATTTCATCGACGAAACCCACTCCTCGTCAAAGAAATTCAGTCTGCCCTAGAACCCCTCTCGGCATTTCCTTGTTGATGAGACACGTCACCTCGTCGATGAGTCCCCTGTATTTGTCGACGAAGAGTTGAAAAATTTCTCAAGTTTATCCTTCCCAAAATGCAACGTCGTCGACTGCCTCCTTCTGTTTCCGGTTTCCATCTCCCTCTCTTTTATTATTTAAATACCATTATTCTTCGGGTTGTTACATAAGATATGAACATGAATGAATGTATATGAATGTATAATGACAGAAAGGAATGATATGTTATGATATTAGCAGTATTTATGTATGTAGAACATGTTAGGATTGGGCATGGCGAACTCTTCTCCTGAGGGCTTGCTGAGAAAGGCGAGTGCACTAGTAGTTTCAGATGTGGCAGTAGCTGCATAACGTACTAGGGTAGAGGGAACCTATTTGTATGGGTAGGTAGATTTCCCTATCCTTAAGGCCTTTGCCGGTAAACTATTGTTGAATGCGTGAGTATGAGATTAATCTAACACTTGAGGGCTTACTGAGTAAGGTAAGTGCCTTGATATGCTTTAGTCGTGGCCTTAGGGTTACCTAAGTATCATAGCAGAGGGGTGCTACTTGTATGGGCAGGTAATCACCCCTATCCTTAGGTAATCTCGTGAGTTAAATATTTGCATGTGATTGTGTAGGTTTAGAAAA
This sequence comes from Malania oleifera, assembly GCF_029873635.1. Classification (NCBI taxonomy): domain Eukaryota; kingdom Viridiplantae; phylum Streptophyta; class Magnoliopsida; order Santalales; family Ximeniaceae; genus Malania; species Malania oleifera. The sequence goes on along the minus strand of NC_080429.1, from coordinate 64,011,316 downwards.
TGATTTCAGAGTTATGTTAATGATTTAAAAATGTTATTAAAATGATGTTTATTTACCTCATGTTGATCACACACTGTTTTAATATGTATGTTTCTTCCCTTACTGAGATGTGTCTCACCCGAATATGATTATTTCTTTTTCAGGACATCCTCGAGGTCGGGCTTAGAGAGCTCGAGGGTACTTAGTTTTGAGGAATATTAAGAAACAGGGTGTATGTTGATACTATTTTGGTGATGACATTTGGGATGTAAATATTTATGTTTTGTGTTTTATGTCATTATGTTTTAAGAATGTTGTGAGAGAATTGGTTGTGAATATACTGAAATGTGTTGGAGATGTACGTATCTATGGAAAATGTAGGTGATGGATAAATTTTATGGATTTCTAGTTAGGATATAGCAAACTCTGGTATTATAGAATGTTGGTATTTTAGTACTATGTTTATAGAGATTATAATTATGTTTTCTACTGCATATGTTATGAAATATGAATTATCAGGATTTTATCAGGTATAACGCGCCGGACCCAGGTTTAAGGGTTCGGGGCGTTACAGATTGATCTTGAGTGTTCATATACGTATAAAGATTGTTTTTGAAAAGATCATTGCGTGAGAAAGGTTTTAGCTATTGGTTGAAGAGTTTTTTTTATTAAAGAATATATCTATTTTTTCAAAGAGTTTGTCATTGAAAAATCTATTTTTGAATATTTGTTAAGAGGTTGATCTTGAGTGTGCATATACTAAATCATTTTTGATAAGATTACCACTTGATAAAAGCTTTTGTTATTGATTAGATATTTGTGATTCAAGTGAGTTTTCATTCGAAGACTTGATATTTTTAATATTCCAACATCTACTTGATTGACAAGTCTAAAGGTTATCTATATACACTTGAGAGAAATATTGTTGTGACAAAGTGTGTTTTAAAATCTTTGCAATCTTTAAAGCTTTTTGTGTATTCAAAGATTTAACCTAAGTTCTCCAAATCATTGATTTATACAAATATTTTTGGGAGATTTGATTAAAGGAATAGTTAGTGAATCATACTTTTGCATAAAACGATTATATCGTTACATTCATTCTGAGCTTCAAGTTTCATCATATGATTATGTATTAGGAATTTAAATTGTACTCACTAACTTTGTTGGAAGTAACTTTGAGTGTTTTACAGATTTGATTGTAATCATGGTTCGGGTTGTGAACCGAGTGTGAGAAGAGAGTTGTATCTCTTGTAAGCAGCGGAGTAGGAGGAAGCTGTACCTCTTGTAAGCAGCGGATTGTAAGGGAAATTTTGTCCCAATTTAAGGAGTAGGGATTATAGTGGAATCCTTGAGTGGGTTACTCAAAGGCGAGGACGTAGGCCGGGTTGGCTGAATCTCATAAAATCACGTTTATCATTGTCTCTTCCCTTATCTTCTTAATTTCCGTAACGCACTTTATTACTTACATTGCATGTATTTTTTTTTGAATAATCTCACACGAACTTGATAAGTAATTGGTTAAATTAGACATAGGGACTAAGTGGTGAATAAGTTTAAAAGAATTATTAAAATACCTAATTCACCCCCCTCTTGGGATTACACCTAAATCAACATTTGGTATCAAAGCAGGTTTACATACACTTAATAGTTTATTTGTAAAAGGATCACATGGCACATATCGGTGTAACTCCATTCGGTGAGGGATACTTATCTACTAGACCACCAATTATGTGTGGTGTAAATTACACTTATTGAAAATGTAGGATGAGCATATACCTGTTAAACGTAGATTGGAAGGTATGGAAAATAGTTACAAGGGGAAACCATGTTCCCATTAGAGTAATTGATAAGGTAAATGTACCTAAAACTGAAGATGAATATACTGAAGAGGACTGGAAATCAGTACAAATAAATGTTACTGCGATGAACTTGCTTTTTTGTGCATTAGATGTAAATAAATTTAATAGGATAATAGCATGTAACTCGGCTAAAGAAATTTGGGAAAACTTAGAAGTCACATATGAAGGCACTAAGGAAGTCAAAGATACTAGGATAGACATGCTCACCAGTGAATATGAAGCATTTAAGATGACAGCTGATGAATCTATTTAATCCATATACACTAGATTCACACACATCACAAATTCTTTAAATGCTCTTGGAAAAACTTACCCTACTTATGAGTTGATCAGGAAAATACTTAGGGGAATACCTCCAATTTGGGAAGCAAAAGCTACAGTAATAGAAGAAGGGAGAAATCTCAAGGAGATGTCTATTGATGAACTCATCGGATCGCTCATCACCTATGAGCTTGCAATAATTGAGAGGAAGAATGAGCAAAAAGCCATGGCGCTTAAGGCATCATCTCACTGCTCCAGTGAGGAAACTGATTCAGAATCAGATGATGACATGACCTTGCTAACAAATAAGTTCGGAAAGTTCTTGAAGAAGAATAAGAAGTTCAACAGAAAATTCCGAAACTCAAAATCTGAAAGAGGAGAGTCAAGCATGAAGAAAAAGAAGGAAGATCCACCAACATAATACAACTGTAGAGAGGTTGGACACATCAAGCTTGAGTGCCCCAAACTAGTGAAAGCCTCAAAGAAAAAGAAGAAGGCGCTAAAATTCGGTTGGGATACGCACAACACAAGTTGTTCAGAATCTGAATCCAGTGATGACGAGATTGCCAATCTGTGGCTAATGGCAAATGATGACCTTGAGATATGCTTAAGATCATCATACTCAAAATACATATGGTATATGAATAGCGGATGTTCACGTCACATGACCTGTGATAAAGCGAAGTTCACATCCCTCACACCCAAGGATGAAGGATTTGTCACTTTTGGAGATAATGCTAAGGGAAGGATCACAGATATAGGTAAAGTAGGTAATGATTCATCATTAATTATAGATGATGTTTTACTAGTTGATGGTTTAAAGCACAACTTATTGAGTATAAGCCAACTGTGTGATAAAGGTTACAAAGTATCTTTTGAACATGACAAGTGCATAGTTGAACACAAAACTGATAATAAGATACTATTCACAGCTGAGCATCATGAAAACGTATATACCACCAGTTTTGATAACTTAACCTCATAGAGTGTGACATACTTCTCTGTTATGAATGAAATTAGTTGGATTTGGCATGGGAGACTAGGATATGCAAACATGGACTTAATATCTAAACTACTTAAGGGAGACTTAGTTAAAGGATTTCCTAAGACAAAATTTTTCAAAGATAAAATTTGTGAGGCTTGTCAACTAGGAAAACAAGCAAGAACAAGATTTAAGAAGAAGAAAGAAATCTCTACTACTAGGCCACTCAAAATGCTACACTTAGATTTATTTGGTCCAAACCCAATTTAGAGTTTAGGAGGAAAATCATATGCATCCGTCATAGTTGATGATTTTTCAAATAATACATGTCTTAGGTCACAAAGATGAAGCATGTGAAAAATTCATAAACTTATGCAAGAAAATTTAAAATAAAAAGGGATATACTATCACTAAAACTCAAAGTGATAGGGGTAGAGAATTTAAAAATCAAGGCATGGAAGACCGAAATTAGGAATAGCTCCCCAAGAGGGGGGGGGGTGAATTGACTTTTAAAAATTTCTTTTAATACCTTTTAGAATTTTTAAACTTATTTTATTTCTTTTAATCAATTCGTGACTTATTTGTTTAATTTGTTAAGAACTCAAGAACTTAGTTTCTTTATTTAATCTTTAACCATACAAACATCCAATCATTCAACCAAACCAATCAACTATAATTAGAAGGTAAACGAACAAGCCAATACACAACACTTGTGTAATAAAAAAACTCAAGATGGTTGTTTGTTTATATTACCCAAATTTGAACCGAGCCCTGTAGTGAATGAGAATTTATGCTTGTTGATGTAAAGCCCTATATAAATGAATCCAATCACTCTTTCCAAGTATTTAGAACTCAAATAAACTCTTGGTAAATTTATCTTTGGGATGTTAACCAAGTAACGTAATCCCGTATGGTTTCCACAAGATATGGTGTAACCAATGTACTCCCTTTCGGTTTTCGCAACCCAAATCAAAATTAAACCTAAAGTTTGTCTGATTTCCAAATATACGCAGTTTATAAGATTTTTAAATTTAAACCATCAACGCAATTTAAATATGCACTAAAAATAAAGAATAGGGAAAGAGAGAGTGAGGCGGGGATTTTTACGAGGTTCGACTTATACCCAGCCTACATCCTCGCCTTTGGCAAACCACCAAAGGATTCACTAAACCTATTTCATTAACCAGTGGAACAAAACCTTTACAAGCGATACCCCACGCTCAAACACTCCTTCACTAGGCTAGAGCCCGCCTCTCCAAACGATGTCCCCTCGTTCGGTCACTCCTTTAGGCTAGAGCCTGCCTCTCTAAGCAATATCCCCTTGCTTAGCCAATGATCCAAACAATCCTTGGAACATCAAAGAATTACAAGAAACACAAGATAAGATCTGCGTACAAGTATACTCTCTTAAAGAGCAAGTTAGTACAATTTCAGCACTGTATACTTGAATGTAAAATATCAATATGAAATAGAATGAAGCTCAAGTGTAGAATTCACCAATATCCTTCTTAGATGAGGATTAGTAGTAGGAATTCAGAGAAGGAAGGATTAGCACTTCAGAATATCTCAGAAAAAGAGTTTTGCAATGAGTGAGCTAGAGAACTTTGGAAGAACAAGATTGCTTTCAACTTCTCAAAACAGATTTTTCAATTCATAAGTATTTTGATTTGCAAAACCATGTATTTATAGGCTTGCCAACTTGTTTCCATGTTGCTAAAGTTTCCTTAGAGAGTTTCCCAAGTTGGTAGAAAATTTGGAGCTCAAACGGCTACATTTTAAAATATTAGAATTTAAAAAATTTTCCTGTTGAACAGTGTTCAAATGTCTGAAGATTCGAGTTCAGCCATTTGAAGTTCTTGAAACCCCTTTAAAAATGAACTATACACAGGATCAGATGTCTAAAGTAGGGTTCAGATGTCTGAGGTGTCAAGTTCAAATGTCTGAAGTGTCGGGTCTAGACGTCTGAACAGCTACTGCCTCTTTATTTATTTTTTATAAAATCTTTAGATATCTAAAGTGACGAGTTTAGACGTCTGAGGTGGTTCTGTGTGCTGTTCAAACAGTTGACGTCCCTTCCGTGAACAGTGTTCAGATGTCTGACTGTAGCAACTCCGCTTCAGTGTTTTAGCCATAACTTTTTTTATATAACTCCAAGTTAGGTGTTCTTGGTGTCAAAAGAAATATAAGAAAAAATCCTACAACTTTAATGTTGAACACATCTTTTAATAAAGAGTTTTTTATAGAGAAAAATTCACCTCAATTCGGATGTATAAAAACTGACAGCATTTGGAAAAACTCTTTTTGGTGCTTTTCATTCAAAAAATAATTCTAACATTTTTAAAATAATTTTTGACCTTATAAAAATATTTCCAAAGTATTTTAAAAGGTATTTAGGTCCAAGAAGTTAACCTAAGAGCTTCATAATATTTCAAACGATATTTTAAATATTAAAGTACGTACATTAGACTTCTAAGACATTAACATTCTAGGTTCTTAAGTTTTCATGCTTTGTCCTTGGATTGAGTCCATCTTTTCTTCAAACTTCCATATTCTTTGAGCTTTCTCACTTTGCCTTTCTTTGGTCCTTTTGACTTTAATATTCCTTGGCTTTCAACAACTCATTCATGTCCTCATAATCTTCAAGGTTTAATATATCATCTTTAAATTCATGCTTTGACTCATTTAAGCTTCATTTGATCCTTGTGAGCATTTTGACCTTGCTTTCTCATATATGAGCCCTGAAATATCATTACTCACACAAATACATTAAATTTCACTTGCTTGTTAGCATCAAAACAAGATAACAAGATTTTAAGCCTTGTAAGGCCAACAATCTCCCTCTTTTTGATGATGACAAATAAGGAGCAAAAATGTGAGTAAGCCTTAAAAAGGCTCCCCCTTTCAATAAGTTTCATCTTAATAAGATCAATATCAATCATGTTCATCACTTTCTTTTGGATTTACAAAGTTTTTCAATCAATATTAAGTACTTAAATAATTTTGAGCATATCAATAACCATGTATTCCAAACATATGTACACACTCAAGTTATTGTTTTTCAATATAGCATGTATAGTGTGTAGCTCACAACATTTATTCAAGATACTAGCTGATATTAATTTGATGGTTTTTATGATACCAATTTAAAATTTAAAATTTAATTCATGATATCAATTGATTAATGATTCATGACACTCCCCCTGAATTCAATACATTCAGTTTTGTTATTAGTTTTGCTTTTATCATCCCATGTAAAATATTGAATCATATCATGTATCAAATATCAATATCAAGCTAAGATCATCAATGTCACATCATGCTCATAGACATAATCATGCTCATAAATTATTTGACTTTGTGATACCAACTGAGCTTTTAGATTTGATATCTATTGAAATTTTTAACATGTGAAACCAAAAATACTTTATAGATACCAAAGCTTAATATCACATAATGTATAGTTCATGGATATCAATATAACTACTATATCTTTCATAGCTCATAGATAAAAAAAAACAGTATGTTTATCCATGTGATTCATTTAGAATCATGCATGTTCAAGAATTATCCTTATATCAAAAATTTATACTTAAGCTCAATAATTTCATTCTCAATTTTCAACCTAGTGAACCATACTTTTCATTATAAATCAAGTCAAGTTAATTAATACACATGTAGCATATAGCATATCTACACATCACATGTAGGCAAGTAAGCATGTAGCATGTAACATCAAGGCGCTTATATAATAAGCTCAGATTTGATATTTTCTATATATTTTCTTTAGTTAAGCCTTGTAAAAGGTCATCCTATGATTTTGGCCAACAATGCCATTTTCTATTTTATATATGTGTGAAGTCATTATTTCATTTTTGGTACCCATATTTTCTTGGGTCCGGAGGATTTTTCAAGGGAGGTTTCTTTTATTTTCCATACTTGTTTGGTTTTAACACCTTTCCTCTTAAACGGATATTCAAACTTTATATGCCCATTTTTCTTGCATTGATAGCATATGGTGTTTGTGTAGGCATTAGAAGATGAACAAGTATAGTATTTGGATTCTTTCGAGAAATGTCCCATGTAAGAATTCTTTTTCTTTTTATTTTTAATTCCATTGAAACCAATGCCTTCTTTATTTAGAGACATTCTTTGTAAGCCAATCATCTTATCAAGGTTTTCCTTTTCTTTTGTAAAGTTGTAAATAATTTTATCCTTATCTTTGATTTGATTCTTAAGATCATTTAACTCTATGTTTTTCTTGTTATCAACCTTCTTTAATGATTTCTCTAATTCTAGAGATAATTTTTTGATTCTATCCTCTAATTCATAAATATACATATCTTTCTCATATACGGTAGAGGATAAGGATCGAAGGTCTTCTATCATTTGGTCATTCTTGCTTTCTAGTTTCTCAATTTTCAAGTTGTTTTCTTTTTCAGCAAGATTTTTGGATTCTATTTCTTTCATTGTTGATTCATACTTATGTTCTAATTGCTTGAGTTTTCTTTATCTCTTTCAGCATTCTTTAAGAATTCTAACTCTTTCATTAAACTTTCATTCTTATTCTTCAATAAGATGTTTTGTTTATTTGTTTTGACCAGCATCTTATGAACTTTAAATAAATCATTTTGAAGTTCTTCATATGATGACATGCTCTCATCATTGGATTCATCACTACAAGAATTATTTGAAGATTTAGATGAGGAACTTTCCTCATTGTCCCAAGCCATAAAGCACGTGTAGGCAACCTCTTGGTCACTTATTTCATTCTCCGAACTACTTGAACTATCCCAAGTAGTGGCTTTCATGGCCTTTTTGTTTTTCTTTTTAGACTCTTTCTTTAATAGTGGACATTCCGGTTTTAAATGTCCAGCTTTATTACAATTGTAGCATTTAGGTGTTTTATTCTTTGATTTCTTTTTGCTGAAATCTTTTTCTTCTAATTCGGAGTCTTGATTTCTTCTTTTGAATTTTTTTCTCCTTCTTAGTATCCTTGGTAGCTTTTTAGATATGAAGACTTCTTCATCTTCATCCATTTCACTACTTGAGTTTTCTTTTAAGGTTTTAAAGGCTATTTTTTCTTGGGCTTTGGTTTTCCCGCTCTTTTCATTCATTGTCATTTCGTATGTGAGGAGAGAACCTATAAGCTCATCTAAAGATGTGTTTTTCATATTTCTACCTTTCGTGATAGCAGTAGCCTTTGGTTCCCACGTGGAGGGAAGGCCTCTTAGAATTTTTCTTATCATCTCATAAGTAGTGTAAGTTTTTCCTAATGCATTTAGGGAATTGATTATTTGAGTGAACCTAGTAAACATATTTGTAATTGATTCATCTGGGTTCATCTTAAAGGCTTCATACTCGCTTGTGAGCATATTAACCCTCTTATCCCTAACATATGTTCTTCCTTCATAAGTAACTTCTAACTTATCCCATATTTCCTTAGCTGATTTACAAGCCATTACTTGATTAAATTCATTAGCATCCAAGGCACAATATAAAACATTTATAGCACTTGAATTTGTTTGGAGCATTTTATAATCTTGATCGGTCATATCTTTCTTCTCTTTTGGAATTTGTTTTCCATCTACTATCTTAGTGGGAATTTGATCTCCATCTATAACAACTTCCTATACTTTCCAATTCATTGTTTGGAGATAGATTTGCATTCTCTTTTTCCAAAACGTGTAGTTCAAACCACAAAAGATAGGAGGTCTAGTTGAAGATTGTCCCTCTCCAAAGGAAGCTACGCCTAAGTTAGCCATTACTATCTTTTTATAGCTTCTAGTTAAGAGTTGCTATAACCCCGCTCTGATACCAATTGAAATTAGGAATAGCTTCCCAAGAGGAGGGGGGGTGAATTGGCTTTTAAAAATTTCTTTTAATTCCTTTTAGAATTTTTAAACTTATTTTATTTCTTTTAACCAATTCGTGACTTATTTGTTTAATTTGTTAAGCACTCAAGAACTTAGTTTCTTTATTTAATCTTTAACCATACAAATATCCAATCATTCAACCAAACCAATCAACTATAATTAGAAAGTAAACAAACAAGCCAATACATAGCACTTATGTAATACAAAAACTCAAGATGATTGTTTGTTTATACTACCCAAATTTGAACTAAGCCTTGTAGTGAATAAGAATTTATGCTTGCTAATGTAAAGCCCTATATAGATGAATCCAATCACTCTTTTCAAATATTTAGAACTCAAATAAACTCTTGGTAAATTTATCTTTGGGATGTTAACCAAGTAACATACTCCCGTATGGTTTTCGCAAGATATGGTGTGACCAACATACTCCCTTTTGGTTTCCGTAACCCAAATCAAAATAAAACCTTAAGTTTGTTTGATTTCCAAATATACGTAGTTTATATGATTTTTAAATTTAAACCATCCACGTAATATAAATATGCACTGAAAATAAAGAATAGGGAAAAAGAGAGTGAGACGAGGATTTTTACGAGGTTTGGTTTATACCCAGCCTACATCCTCGCCTTTGGAAAACCACCAAAGGATTCACTAAACCTGTTCCATTGACGGGTGGAACAAAACCTTTACAAGCAATACCCCACGCTCAAACACTCCTTCACTAGGCTAGAGCCCACCTCTCCAAACGATGTCCCCTCGTTCGGTCACTCCTTTAGGCTAGAGCCCGCCTCTCTAAGCAATATCCCTTTACTTAGCCAACGATCCAAACAATCCTTGGAACGTCAAAGAATTACAAGAAACACAAGATAAGATCTGCGTACAAGTATACTCTCTTAAAGAGCAAGTTAGTACAATTTCAGCACTATATACTTGACTGTAAAATATCAATATGAAATAGAATGAAGCTCAAGTGTAGAATTCACCAATATCCTTCTTAGATGAGGATTAGCAATAGGAATTCAGAGAAGGAAGGATTAGCACTTCAGAATATCTCAGAAAAAGAGTTTTGCAATGAGTGAGCAAGAGAACTTTGGAAGAACAAGATTGCTTTCAACTTCTCAAAACAGATTTTTCAATTCATGGGTATTTTGATTTGCAAAACCATGTATTTATTATAGGCTTGCAAACTTGTTTCCATGTTGCTAAAGTTTCCTTAGAGAGTTTCCCAAGTTGTTAGAAAATTTGGAGCTCAAATGACTATATTTTAAAATATTAGAATTTTAAAAAATTTCCCGTTGAATAGTGTTCAAATGTCTGAAGATTCAAGTTCAGTCATCTGAAGTTCCTGAAACCCCTTTAAAAATGAACTGTACACAGGGTCAGATGTCTGAAGTAGGGTTCAGACGTTTGAGGTGTCGAGCTCAAATGTCTGAAGTGCCGGGTTCAGACATCTGAACAGCTACTTGCTCTTTATTTTTTTTTTCAGAAAATCTTCAGACAAATGAAGTGACGAGTTCAGACATCTAAGGTGGTTCTGTGTGCTGTTCAGTCAGCTGAAGTCCCTCTCGTGAACAGTGTTCAAATGTTTGACAATAGTGACTCCACTTCAGTGTTTTGGCGATAATGTTTTCTGTATAACTCCAAATTAGGTGTTCTTGGTGTCAAAAGAAAGATAAGAAAAAATCCTACAACTTGAATGTTGAACACATTTTAAAATTAAGAGTTTTTGATAGAGAAATATTCACCTCGATTCGGATGTATAAAAACTGACAGCATTTGGAAAAACTCTTTTTGGTGCTTTTCATTCCAAAAATGATTCTAACCCTTTTAAAATAATTTTTGACCTTATAAAAATATTTCCAAAGTATTTTAAAAGGTATCTAGGTCCAAGAAGTTAACCTAAGAGCTTCATAATATTTCAAACGATATTTTAAACATTAAAGCACTTACATGAGACTTCTAAGACATTAACATTCTAGGTTCTTGAGTCTTCATGCTTTGTCCTTGGATTGAGTCCATCTTATCTTAAAGCTTCCATATTTTTTGAGCTTTCTCACTTTGCCTTTATTTGGTCCTTTTGACTTTAATATTCCTTGGCTTTCAACAACTCATTCACGTCCTCATAATCTTCAAGGTTTAATATATCATCTTTAAATCCATGCTTTGACTCATTTAAGCTTCATTTGATCCTTGTGAGCACTTTGACCTTGCTTTCTCATATATGAGCCCTGAAATATCATTACTCACACAAATACATTAAATTTCACTTGCTTGTTAGCATCAAAACAAGAAAACAAGATTTTAAACCTTGTAAGGCCAACAAAGACTTTTGCAATTCATTAGGAATAGACCATACCTTTTTAGCCCCTAGAACACTACAATAGAATGGTGTAGTTGAAAGGAAGAATAGGTTTATACAAGAAATGGCCAGAACTTTGCTTAGCGAACATAAATTACCTAAGTATTTCTGGGCTGAGGCAGTGAATACCACTTGCTATGTTCTAAATAGAGTTCTAATTAGACCATCACTAAATAAGACTCCATATGAGTTATGGAATGGCCATAGACCAAACATATCATATTTTCATGTCTTTGGCTGTAAATGTTTTGTGCTTAGAGACAATGAACATCTAGGAAAGTTTGATGTGAAATAGGATGAAGGTATCTTCCTAGGATATGCCTTAGATAGTAAAGCCTATAGAGTATATATCAAACGAACATTAACGGTTATAGAATCTATTCATGTAGTGTTTGATGAGTCAAATCCCTTCTCCAAAAGAACTGATGAAGATAAAGGTGAGATAAACAAGGAATTTGAGAAACTATCTATTGAGAATGATTTAGAAAAGAAAAATGAAATTAAGGAACCATCCACTAAAACTAATCAAATTAAAAATAAGGTTAATGAAGCACCTAGAGAATGGAAGTACATAAAGAATCATGCCATTGATCAAATAATAGGTGAACCATTACGTGGAGTAGCCACACGATCCTCACTTAGGAATATGATTAATCATTTTGCCTTTCTATTTCAAGAAGAACCTAGGAATGTGAGTGAAGCAATTGAGGATGAATCATGCGTGTTGTGTAATGACCTACTTAGTTTCCACACATTTTTTTCCATAATATAATAAAACGAACATGACAAGCTAAGCAAATCATAATCAACCCGAACCCGTGGGTACAGGGATACATCAGAAGTACAGTACCGAAGCCAAAATATAAGGAAACATAAAATCATAAAATATCATATACCCATCATCACTCATCACAATACCAGAGTTACTACATCCATTATATTTATATATACACAATACACAACCCAAAAGATGTCCTAGGACCACTTCTCAAAAGTCCATCTGACCCTATCAAAGTACTTACCCTTTTGAAAAGGGCATATCAGCAATAACTATCTCAGCGGAGCTTTATCCGCTCTCCTATTAGAGGCTCTTGAAATGATCATATAATTTGGGGTGAGACACTGCTCAGTAAGGGAAATAAACTAATATTAGTGTGTGGCAACATGAATTTTCCGTGTTATATATAAACCATATATAAACATATCTAGTAAACTGTTGTATCATATCTGGGAAAACATATATCATCATAGCATGGTAGAACATACTACATTTTCATAAACATAATTCATCTCATATAATAATAATACGAAAACGACCCTGATAGGTTAGATGGTTGTTGTCATGTATTACCCCCACATGACTTGGTTGTGTGGCCCGAAGGAGGGACCTGACAATGGTTGGCCAACCACTACCAAGTCAAAAGTACAATTTGTAAGTCCGATGGCTCTACCAGACCTGGTCCGTACACTAGGGGCGCTCACACTTCTTAAAACCACATCGACTATTCGTCCTCACACTACTCCGTGTAGCAGCGTTAACACAATATCGTGATGATTATGAACACATAGCAGTGGTACTGTGCAAGTGTTAGCCTAAACCAAGCCAACCAGGTTCTGATAACATATAACATATAATCAAATTGTGACACATGGATATTTCATACTATCAATTGCCAAATCGATATCATCACATAATTTTGCATATTTATATACGTCATAAAATCATTGGCCTGTACGCCAGCATTTCATATTTTACCATAGCTCGGCCCGTACACTGGCAATCATATCCATAGCTCGGCCTGTACGCCGGGAAATCATATCCATAGCTCGGCCCATACCCCGGCAAAACATATATAAAATTCTCGGTCCGTACGCCGATTTTTCATTATAAAAATCCATAATATTATCATGTTCCCAGAAAACGGTAATTCATCATAAATTCTACTCATGCCACACAAAATGGGTATTATATATATTCAGAACATATCATCATTTTCAGTAGTATTTCCTAACATAATACTCATATATATATATATATATATATATATTTATGTACATATATTTTCCTGAAATCAAATGCTATACGATTTTACTTATAATTTTCATAAAACAACTAGCTTAGTTTATCTCCTTGCTTGATTGTTGAAAAGCTCCTAAGATAAACAATCCTGCACCCACATGATTCCCCGTTCAACAGCCTGAAAACAGCACTTCCCAGAATTAAACTTTAGTATTTTGAAGCGTACTATGCTTTCTACAACTGTCAAGAAGTCAAATATTGAGTAGAAAGTCTTACCCTGAATTTGGGATGAATTTCCAACTCGACCCATCGACAATTCACTTCAGCAGATATGCAGAGAACTTCCCCAGGAGTGTCGTGGTGGCTTCGGATCGTCGATTCAGCGAAGAACGGACCCAGAAATTAAAAGAGAAGGGGTGAGAGCCGAAGAGAAGAGAGAAGGAAGATTCTGCGCGTGAGATTTCGGCCTAAATTGAAGATTTGGCTTATTTATACACTGGCCCTCGTCGACAAGCGACGTCACCTTGTTGACGAGCCACGTCACCTCATCGACAAGGTCATGAAGACAACTCGTCGATGAACTCACTCTTCGTCGACGAAATTCAGAATCACCCAAAACCCCCTCTCGATATTTTCTCGTCAACGAAGAGTACCCTCATCAACGAGCCCAGTATGTCGCATCCTTGACGAACGCGAAGCGTTCATTGACGAGGACCTACTGTGTCCCCTTTTTAATTTCCTTTTACTCCCTCTTTATTATTTAAATATTATAATTTCTCTGGGTCACTAGATTTTGTCCATGAAAGAAGAGTTAAACCAGTTTGAGAGAAACAAAGTATGGACATTAGTTCCTAGACCTTAGGATAAAACAATCATTGGAACAAAATGGATATATAAGAACAAGAAAGATGAACATGAGATAGTTGTTAGAAATAAATCCAGACTAGTAGCTCAGGGATATAACCAAGAAGAAGGTATAGATTTTGAAGAAACTTTTGCACCTGTAGCTAGAATGGAAGTCACTCGAATGCTTTTAGCCTACGACGCTTATAAGGATTTCAAGCTATATCAAATGGATGTCAAGAGCACATTTTTAAATGGCTACATAAGTGAAGATGTATATGTAAAACAACCCCCAGGTTTTGAAAACCATAAGAATCTAGATCACGTGTATAGACTGACAAAAGCCTTGTACGGTTTAAAGCAAGCTCCTAGAGCTTGGTATGAAAGGTTAAGCGGTTTCCTATTAGAAAATGGGTTTATCAAAGGAAAGATAGATAAAACTCTATTCATAAAGACTAAGAAAGATGACATTCTCCTAGTTCAAGTATATGTAGATGATATCATATTTGGAGCTACAAACAAAGAATTGTGTAATGAATTTGCAAGTACCATGCAAAATGAATTTGAAATGAGCATGATGGATGAACTAAATTTCTTCCTAGGACTTCAGATCAAACACGCGAAACATGGAATATTCATAAATCAATCGAAGTATATTAGAGATCTACTCAAAAAGTTTAATATGGAAGATGGAAAAATACTAGGTACACCTATGAGCACTTCTTTGAAATTAGATAAAGATGAATAAGGTATACCAGTAGATGTCAAGCTTTATCATGGAATGATAGGTAGCTTATTATATCTGACTTCTAGTAGACCTAATATAATGTTCAGTGTATGTCTGTGCCCAAGATTTCAGACGGCACCAAAAGAGTCACATTTGTTAGCTGTCAAACGAATACTTAGATACTTGATAAGAACAGTGGAAATTGGGTTATGGTATCCTAAGTATACATCTTTTAAGATTATCAGCTATGCAGATGCGGATTTCGCTGGTAGCAAAGTGGATAGGAAGAGCACGAGTAGTACATGTCATTTCTTAGGACATTCATTAGTCTCTTGGTTTTCCAAGAAGCAAAATTCAGTTTCCTTTTCCACAGTTGAGGCAGAATACATAGCGACAGGTAGTTGTTGTGCTCAAACGCTATACATGAAGCAACAATTGACGGATTTTGGGTTAAGCTATGAAACAATTCCTATAAGATGCGACCATACGAGTGCAATAAACATCTCAAAGAATCCCATATTACATTCACAAACTAAACATATAGAAATAAGACATCATTTTCTTCGTGATCATGTGCAAAAAGGAGATGTGACACTTGAGTTTGTATGCACGGATGAACAATGGGCAGACATATTCATGAAACCACTTGCGGAAGATAGGTTTATCCAAATTAGGAGAGAATTAGACCTGATGCATAGTCGAGAGGTTTCCTAGAATTATATTAGATAACATAATTCAAGGGGAGCAACGTCACTTAACATTTATAATTTGTTAAAAAAAAAAAATCTTATAGTCAACTCATTTATTCTCATTCAGTATTGCATTTTTAAGATGTAAACATTTGGTATCACATTAATTAACATTTGGAATCTCATTTGGTATCCTCACATTAATCAATTTGAAATTTGACACACCGTGTATGTTCACAATGCAGTTTACATTCCACAACACAAATTTATGCATTAGAAAGGGTGATGGTTGATGTCAAAAGGGGGAGAAGTAAAATTTTTCAAATCTGATGGTTAAATAAGTTCAAAACTTTAACACTTAAAAGGGGAGAAAAATATCAGACTATGTCCTCTCATGTATTAATATTATACACCTTTTTGTTGATGTCAAAAGGGGGAGAAGAATCTAACTTTAGGCAAAAGTAAGAATCTAACTTTAGGCAAAAATGGGAAAAAATGGTTGACAACACTAATTGTGTAAAGGGGAGAAGAATCCGGTTATGAGAAAAATTAGGCTATAGGAGAAGAATCAGGCTAAACAACGTGTGTATGAACATGAGCATATTTCATTTGGAATCAGACTAAACAACATGTGTATGAACATGAGTATATTTTAATTGGCATTGTAATGACCCGAAGAATAATGGTATTTAAATAATAAAGAGAGGGGAAAATGGAAATATAAAAGGGGGTGGTAGCAGAGTGTTCGTCGATGATGTGGCATTTTGGGCTCGTCGATGAGGGTGTGCTTCGTCGACGAGAAGATACCGAGAGGGTGTTTTGGCAACTCTGAATTTCGTCGATGAGGGGTGAAGGTTTGTTGATGGATTGCCTTCTTGACCTCGTCGACGAAGTGACGTGGCTCGTCGATGAAGGTTAGTGTATAAATAGGCCTAACTCTCATTTTTTGGCCAGAAATTGTGCGAAAACTTCCCTCTTTCCTCCCTTCGTCCTTTCTACCTTCTCTCTAAGATCTCAGGCCGGATTCTTGTCGACTCGACGATCTGAAGCCACCATGACGCTCCTGGGAAAGTTCTTTACAAACCTACCGGAGTGGATTGTTGGTGGAGCTACTTTGGAATTCATCCCTGGTTTAAGGTAAGACTTTTTATTCAAAATTTGGTCTTTTCATAGTTATAGGAAATGTTGTACATGAAGAAATACTAAAGTTTAGTTCTGAGAAATGTTGATTTTAGGGTGTTGAATGGGGAACCCTACAAGTGCAAGACGAGTGCATTTTATGGGGTTTCTTTGCAGAAATCAGGTCAGGGAATAAACTAAAGTAGTCATTTTTCCATGAAAATACTATTAAATTACTAGTAGATTTATGTTCAAAAAGCATGTATTACATTTGAATATTATTGAGAAAATGTTTATTTGAGAAAATACTGCTATTATATTGAAATGTATGTATTATTATGAAATGTCAGAAAATATGATTTCAGTATAGAATATATGGTTTTATTCAGTATTGTGTGGCATGAATATTATTTTATGTGAAAAGTATTATGTTAAGATAATTTTATAGATAAAGTATGTTTTCAGAAAATATGGAATAATGCAGTACATTAGAATTTTGCAATACATGATAAATAACATGTTTATTCAGATTATTATTTATGAAATGTTCAGTGCAAGGCCGTGATTGATAGCCCGCGCAAGGTCATGTATTATGTATGATTTCGGCGCGAGGTCGTATTTATGAAATGTTTGGCGTAATGCCGCACATGTGAAAGTAATCGGCACAAGGCCGTATGTATTTATGCTATTACATAAAATGCTATCAATCTATTTACGTTAAACTGTATATTATCATGTATTATATATTATCAGAACTCGGATGATAGTTCAGTTCAGTTACAGGAGCTCGGTACCGTAGCTATACAGATCAGATTATTATGTTTCAGAATTGTGCTAACCGCCCTTGCAAGTAGAGGAGGTGGGAGATGGATAGTCGATGTGACTTTCAGTGTAAAGTTGTAGACGTCCACCTGGCAGTCCAGACCAGGGTGTGGCGGGCCCATCGTACTTACAGACATTTTTGACTCGACAGTGGTCGGCCAGCCATTGTCGGGTCCCTCCTTCAGGCTGCACAACCTGTCATGGGGGGTAATACATGACATCAACTAGCCATACATCTTGAGTAAATTTCAGTATTATTACCTATACTAGACAATTCATGAACAATATGATTTATTAGAAAAATGAAAGTATATGTTTATGCAATTATTAAATGATTAATGCTTTTTAGAATGAAATATGTACTGTATATTTATAATAGTATTGAATATTCATGTTGCCACACAACTGTATTTAGTTTATTTCCCCTTACTGAGAGGTATCTCACCCCTAGCTTAAATAATTTTCAAGAAACCCAGAAACACCGGAGGAGCAAGGCCGCCATTGAGATAGTTGTGCGACCTGCTAGGAGGGTAAGTTTTGAGCTAGGACCAAGAGATTTTCGATGTGGGATCCTAGATATATTTTTGGATATTTTGGGGGTTTGTATATGAGTACATTATTATTGTGGATTGTAGTTAACTCTGTATTATGCATTTTATGGTTTAATTGATGTAATTTATTTTTACTGCTGCTTAGGTTTCCGCTGTGTATGACAGGTATACCCCATTACCCACGAGTTCGGGTTCACTTTATTGATTATGATTAATTATATAATAAATTAAGTAGGTCATTACAATTTGGTATTAGAGCCTAGGATGCTAGGTTCTATAGACTCTAGAATGTAGCAGTAATAATACCAGAGTATAGGATAAAGGAATTTGAGGTATGGTTTTGTAGTCTAGATGCATGACTTCCATGGTGGTTTGTGTGATTTTCCTGGGGTGACGATTTCAGGAAAGTTATGTTAAATTATCGTCAGGTTGGGTATCTAGGTTGCAAGATTGAACCTTGAATTAAGATCAGGAGTGATGAATTAATTAAGGAAATATTGTACTGGTTGGATGATATGTTATGGTGATAGGGTTCTAAATTAAGTTATTTGTTTTTCAAGATGGACCCTGGAGGTAGTAGTGCCCATGCTAGTGGAAAAAAGGGAGCTGGGCCCTCAGGCACTGCGGGCAGTGATTCATATGCAGTTTTATGCAGCGTGGCACAACAGGTTATGGCTAAAATTGCCAGGAATTCCAGGGAGTTGGGTGGTTCTTCTACAAGCCACGACAGCTCGATTGAGAAATTCATTAAGATGAATCCTTCAGCTTTCTTAGGAGGAACTGATCTTGCTATCACTGAAAAATGGGTGTAGGAAATTGAAAAGAGTATTTGTAGTGCTGCAGTGTTTTGAGGAGCAGAGGGTGTTGTTCGCTGCATATAAACTGATTGGAGAGGAGAGATGGCAGACGACAGTGAAACTCTTAGAGCAGCAAAGGACAGTACCTATGGAGATGACATGGAAGCGATTTAAGGAAATACTCTTCCAAGGAAGCTAAGATTGAGGAGTTCTTGAATCTGAAGCAGGGGTAGTAGACAGTGCAGCAGTACACGGCGAGGTTCATTGAACTATCTTACTTCGCCCTGTACATTATTCCAAATGAGACGAAAAAGGTGCGGCAATTTAAAAGAGGTCTGAGGAGAGAAATATATAAGCAAGTGTCGATACTGAAGTTGTAGGATTTTTCCGAGTTGGTGGATAGGGCCACTATGGCAGAAATTGGAGAGCGGTTAGAGGTTGAGGAGCAGAGATAGAGGAAGAGATCCACGCTGTCTGGTTCCCAGCAGGGGTCTAGTTATGGTTCGTGGAAGAGAGGTGGCTACTACAGAAACTAGAGGCAGGAGATGGGGAATTGGTTTTTAGTGTATGCAGCCACTTCTAGCTTGCCCGACTTGTGGGAAGAGACACCCAGGGGAGTGTCGTGCCGGGTGAGGTATTTGCTATCGGTGTGGGGAGCCAGGACATGTGATGAGAGATTGTCAGACTCATATTGGTGCTGCTCCCACTCCTAGACCTGCTCGGGGAGGCTATCAGGCACCACGTGGAGGCTAGCAGAGGAACATGGCTCCAGCCAGGGTTTTCACTTTGACACCGGGTGATGCTGAGACAGCTGGCGATGTGGTGATATGTATGGTTAGTACGTTTTCATTTAAATTCATTGCATTATTTGATTTAGGTGCCACACACTCGTTTGTGTCCTTGGGGTGTGTTAAATTATATGGGGCAAACACACAAACATTAGATGTTGAACTGTTAGTGACTACATTAATTGGATCAGCAATAAGGTGCAGTAGGATACTCTGTGGCCGTCCAGTTGATGTTCAAGGAAGGATTTTGTCTGTTGATTTAATAGTGTTAGATATGCATGGGTTTGATGTCGTATTTGGTATGGATTGGCTAGCAGCTAATTTTTCTAGTATTAATTGTCGTTTGAGAGAAGTGATATTCAGACCACCAGGAAGACCATAATTCAGATTTATAGGGTCACGAGTGCAATCTCTAACTCAGATGATTTCAGTTATTTAGGCAAGGAGACTGCTTCAGAGTGGTTGTTAGGGATTCGTGGCCTTTATGAAGGAAATGTCAAGGAATGAATTGAAGCTTACTAGTACGCCAGTAGTGAAAGAATTTACAGATGTGTTTCCAGATGAATTACTGGGTTTGCCACCTGATCGTGAGGTAGATTTTCCCATTAATCTGCTTCCAAGTACATCGCCAATATCTAAAACACCGTACCGAATGGCACCAGCAGAGTTGGCAGAATTAAAAGATCAATTGTAGGATTTACTTGATAAGGGTTTCATACAACCTAGTGTATCTTCGTGGGGAGCTCCAGTATTATTTTTGATGAAGAAGGATGGGTCTATGAGGATGTGCATAGATTATAAGAAGATTAATAAAGTGACCATCAACAACAAGTATCCTCTACCCCGTATAGATGATTATTTGACTAGCTCCAGGGTACACGGGTGTATTCCAAGATTGACCTTAGATCAGACTATCATCAAGTAAAAGTAAGGGCAGAAGATGTGTCGAAGACGACCTTCAAGACCAGGTATGGACATTACGAGTTCCTTAATATGTCATTTGGTCTGACGAATGCTCCTGTGGTATTTATGGATTTGATGAATAGATCTTCCATCCATTTTTAGACCCGTTTGTTGTTGTTTTTATTGATGATGTACTCTATGAGGAGCATGATATACATTTGAGGCAAGTTTTGCAAACACTCAGAGAAAAGAAGTTGTACGCCAAGTTTAGTAACTGTAAATTCTGGCTCGAGAGAGTTGTATTTTTGGGGCATGTTATCTTAGGGAATGGAATTTCTATGGATTTTAGTAAAATTGATGCTGCAGTAAATTGGGCTAGACCGAGGAACGTCTAGGAGATTAGGAATTTCTTTTGGTTAGTTGGATATTACTGTCATTTTTTTGAGGGGTTCTTAGCATTATTAGGGCCTCTGACACGACTGACTAGGAAGAACGTCAGTTTTGAGTGGGACGATAGTTGTGAATAGAGTTTTCAAGAATTGAAGCAAAGACTTGTCACAGCATCAGTGATGATCATCCCGTCAGGGGGTGAGGGTTATACTATCTACAGTGATGCGTCCTTGAAAGGACTTGGTTGTGTATTGATGCAGCATGGTAGAGTGGTAGCATATGCTTCTAGGCAGTTGAAAGAATATGAAAGGAACTACCCTACCCATGATGTTGAATTAGCTACAGGGTTACATGCATTGAAGATTTGGAGGCATTATCTATATGGCGAGCGATGTATCTCCGACCATAAGAGTTTGAAGTATTTCTTCACTCGGAATGAACTGAATATGAGGCAGAGAAGGTGGTTGGAGGTTATTAAAGATTTTGATTGTACCATCAGTTATCACCCAGGAAAAGCAAATGTGGTAACTGATGCGTTGAGCAAGAAGTTTGCGAGACCAGTGGTAGCAGCTATAGAGATCCAATATCCGATCATAATGGATCTGGAGAGACTCGGCATAGAGTTGGTGGAGAGTGATCCTTCAGTACATATTGCCAGTTTGGTGGTACAACTTACTCTGTAGGAAAGAGTTAAAGCTGCTCAGAAGGAAGACCCAGAATTAGCAGGGGTATTAGTCAGAGTGCAGAATGGTCAGGGGGAGGAATTATGTTTTTCTATTCTCCCTATGCTTTCACATTGAGGACAATGTTCCACTTTAGTTTGGGGGGGGGGGGGGTGAGCATTTGCATGTGACACTGTGCACGTATACTTGTTGGGTTTTATATATTAATTTGAAAAATAAAAAAAATAAAAAGAAGAAAAGAAAGGAAGAGTAGTGAGGAATTACACTGACTTATGCCAAGATTAACACTGACATATACCCTTCACATACTTGCATATAACCTAAAAATTACACACTTGAGTCATTTATGCGTAGTTTCTCTTTATATGATTTTGTAACTCCATGAGGAATTGATCGGTAGTACACTCGTGTTAATCTGGCTATATAATCTCTTGCATTTATACGACATCTCATGAGGCTCAATAGACACATTCACATGATTCATTGCACTTAGGGTTCCTTGTGAGTACTGAGAGAACACCCGTGGCGATTATGACACCTTGTGAGATATCCTTGAGCTATTTATCGTCATTTTGAGTGTTAACATCAAATCAGAGTTCATGAAACTTGATTCTCTTTTCTTCTGGACAATTCTTTGTACACTAGTCTCTGTTTTTTATTTTCCAGCCTAGAGATGACATCTAGTGGGGAGAAAAAAACCTAGGTCATGTAGCCTACTCAAGATGTGAAGGTTGAGCCACCCCTAAAAATAGACTTAGTTCATGAACTACTATTCGAGCTTAATTCCTATTGATGGTATGAAGACAATAAAAGAAGTGTAATGATTGTCCTAATTGACCAAGAAAATACAAAAATTTAAAAATGAGCAGAAGAAAGAATAAGATATATAAATGCACATGAAATGAAATACTAATGCCTGCTCCGCACAAATACCACAAAAAGTCAGGGACACGACACATATTCTCCACGTATAAAGATTCTTCAACTGTTTAATACCTCATATGTATTCACGCCAAGTTTGTGAATAAGTTGAGATAGGGTGGTCTCGGTTAGACATGGCGAGTAGGTGAGAAGATGCTAGGGTGAAGGAACCGACGCCTCATAGATAAGCTAGATTCTTCTCAGACTAGTCCACTCCATATACTTAGTGTTTGTTTAATGCAATATTTGGGATGTTTGATCGCGACACTCCTCCTCACATATGACGAGTGAACCCATTCTTTTTGAGTGTTTTTGAGTGTTTGAGGTGTAACGAGTCACACACTCCTCCTCTTTTTGAGTGTTTTTGAGGTGTAACGAGTCACACACATCACACATTCCTTGAGATTTCGCATGTTTATACTTGAATTTATATGACCGCATTAACTCTGAATTGTACTTCTGGTTAACTTCATGTGAGTATACTGTTCTTAATTACTATATAACGATGAAACTTGCATTAATGACTTACTCGGAGTTGTGTGCATAGAATATGAACGAGCTTGTGTGAAATTCAGTTATATTCCTATATGTGAAACTGTTTCATTGTGTTGCATGGGCATTAATTTCATGTTTGCTGGAGTGAATAATTGTGGATACCGCCCTAAAATTCATTCACGTTATCTGCTAGAAACTAGAAAAACGTTAGTTAGGGGGGGTGTGATTACGCGCATAAATTTGCGTAAATAGGTGCTTTAATTCATGCATTACGAATTATATTTTTAATTAAATGCCTAATTGCTCTCAATATTTTAACATTGTGTCCTATTTATAATGCTTGGGTTTTATTGAGTAATTTATGAATTTTTGGTATTTTTTTATTGCAGAACAATTATTGGAAGCTAAAAACCAATGGTACTTCATAATCTATGCGTAACTCTCTCATTCGACCTCCGATTCAGATGACTCAAGATGATATAAAAATATAAGAAAATGCTCTACAATTTTCATGTTTGCACTTTTGAAAAATACTGGCTGTATCAAGGTCGAAATTGGATGTGAAGTTACCATATGCTGTTTCATGGACTATTTCAACATTACTTTGTAATCTAAGAGTAACTTTCTCGTCCGAGTTTCGATCGAGATGATTCAAAATTCTGGGAAAGATGAGAAAAAGTTCTACAACTTTTGTGTTTTGAGTTTTGAGAAATTCAGACGTTTACTAGGTCAAAATTAGCCTTAAAGTGTAGAACTGATTACGTATTAACAAAAGAAAGAAAAAGAAAAAAGAAAAAGAGAAAGAGACCACGTGAGGGCCACATGCAGCAAGCTTGGATGTGTGGGTCTTCTAGTTGTTGGGGCTGAATTGCAAAGAGAAGGGGGATTAATGGGTTATTTTGAAAAAAGTCAAAGGGAGGTTTGCTTTTGGGGAACTTTAGATTAGGTTTTCTTGAATGTTTTTTTTTTTAGGGGAACAAGCTTGGCAATGGGCTGGAAGGCTAGGGCAGCAGCTGCAGCTGAGCGTGCATCTCCAGTTTCTCTCTCTCTCTCTCTCTCTCTCTCTCTCTCTCTCTTCCTTCTTCCTTCTCTTTTCTTCTAGTTTTAATTGTTCTTATTTTTTTCATTGAACGAATAATTATATTTTTTGGGTGAAATTTTATTTAAAGTTTTAATTTTTGAAGCTTGCTTGGGTGTTATGTTTATTTAAAGTTTTAATTTCAAAAGTTTGTTTGGGTACTATTATTTAAATTAGTTATTTTCTCCATCTTATAAATTAATATTAGCATTAAATTTAAATTTGTTTACTTGCGTTAATTTTTAATCGATTAGAGTTTGGTTCAGTTTATTGAAAAAAAAAAGAGAAAAAAAAATCTTCTTAGGATTTAAATTTTGCTTGAGTTCAATTTAGTTTAATATTATTAAAGTCCAATTTTTTCTGTGTTCCGTTTATGGTTTAGTTCTTGAAGTTTTGGATTTCTATTTAAGTTCTTGATTGCACTTAAATTAGTTGTTACTTAAATTTGTGATTGGTTGCATTCTTAGAATTGTGTGTTTTAATTACATAGGAAAATTAGAGTCCTTAGTTTTTATTCCGAAGTTCAACGCGTATTTAAATTCTTGTTTGATTAGACGTAGGATTTCCTTGTTTCGCTATTGAATTCAGTGCGTATTAGGATTAGAATTTAAATTGCATGTTTGTTTAATTTGTCAAAAGAAATCTCAAACAATCTTGAAAACCTCGAATTTGAACTGAGTTTAGTGATTTTTTATTTTCGATTAGAAATACGTAAAATTTGAGTTTAAATCACATTCCTTGAGGAGTCAGTCGTCGTAGGCACCACTCCTGAGATAAGGTAAACCCACTCTCTCTCTTCAATTTCTTCCCAATATTCAGTCAAATTGATGATCGGACATCACCACATGGTCTCGACTTCGATCCTCGTCAATTTAATCGAAGTATATTTTTGATTTGGGGATCCTAGGTACCACTCCAAGGCTAAGGTAAGGAGTACAAATTATGTCAGTTATTTTAGAAATTCACCCGGTTAAATCATGGTATATAATTAGTGGAATACTGTATATGGATTTCTGAATAATTTTACGAGTATGAAAATTACGGTTTATTTATTAAATTGTAGTATTTGATTATATTAGATTTTTTGGAGATATTCCTGGGATTAAATTAAACCGCAGGATTGGATTATATTAGATTTTTGGAAATATTCCTGAGATTAAATTGAATTGTAGGGATTTGATTAAATAGAATTTTTTGGGAGTATTTTGGAATTAGGTTAAAATGAAGGGATTTGATCATATTGATGTTTTTAAATATGTTGGAAATTAAATTTAAATATGGGAAGTGGATCATACCCACATTTTTTTTAAAGAATTTAACTAGTTAACAGGAGCGTGTGAGCTTAGGGATGTTAGGATAGTAATTATTCCGGGATTTAGCTGATTAGGCAAAAATATATGGTTACAGGGTATTGTGTGAACGCTGCAGGCATTGTTTTAGGATCCCTGCAAGCATCTCTCCAGAAATCAGGCAAGGAGAATAAATTAGGTCAGCTTATTTTTTGAAGCTTAACCTTTTAGAACTGAGATTTTAAGTATTGAAATGTTATACGTGATTTTTTGAATGGTTAGACATATGAGAATTTTGGATTATTATGGTTATAAGTATATTTGTGGGAAACACTTATTTTGGGATTGAGTAAAACTCTGGAGTTTGTTATACCATTATTTTCAACAATATAGTTATCCCACGCATATTTTATTTTATGAATTATTATCCAAATTGTGTGGCATGAGAATAAATATTTTTACTGTGCATATAAGTATGTTGGATTATGTTATGATTGCGCAGAACAAGCATAATTTGATAACAATTTTAGAAGGTTATGAATATTACAGAAATTACGATATTGTTCAGTATATTATGATAGTATTGCTGGCCCAGTGCTGTGATTAGTTGTGATATGCATATATTTTATACAGAGATACAATATGATAAAATTTAATTGAGTTATAGAAAGTGTTTAATACTGAGCATTAGCATGACAATGTTTTTATATACAAGATTTGTGGTATGATAGTTTGTTATATTCATGCGGATGATTGAGAAATTGTAGTTTGACCACTTACGAATATATTTAGAAACCCTTATGTTGACTCTATGAGTCCAATCTAGTTTTGATAATGACAAATCACTTGGTATTTGATTTGTACATTGAGACTGTGAACAAGAACTATATTAAGCATGCACGGAAAGATAACAAGTCATGGAAGCCATGAAGAGTAAAGCATCGACAACTTGGAAAATCCATGGAACTCAAAGAGTACAAGAATGAAGACGCAAGCAACAAGTTCAAGAGCGTCATGGGAATGGGTACTTAGAACTCATGTATTTACATTTTCATATGATTTAATTTGAGGCTCAAATCATAAACTAGAATGACCTTAGGACTTATGCATTTCATGAACATCAGTAAGGGATATTTATGGACTTAGAAATATTTTTAAAACCCTGAAAAATATTTTTATAAAAGAGCTAAGAAAGAGAAAAAAGCATTTTTTCAAAGTATAAAGAAAAAATTCAAAAAATAGCAACTTCAGACGTCTGAACACAGCGGTCAGTCACCTGCCACTTCAGAAGACCGAAGTTAACCTTAGTCGTCTGAAGAATCTCTTCAAAAGACCGAAGATTAAGTTCAGTTGCCTGAAAAATTAATGATGAAACACAGAACCTAGCAGAAGCACCTCAGAAGACTGAACTCAGACTTCAGTCGTTTGAACCCGATACTTCAATTGTCTAAACCCCAAACTTCAGTCGTCTGACCCTGTATCCAGGTTATTTTTTCAAAACTCTAAGGAACTTCAGTTGTTTGGGCCTTTGACGTCGGTCGTATGAACTTGCGGAAAAATTTAAAAATATAATTTTTAATAAGAGAACTCACGAGATATTTTTTGATCCAACGGTTGAGATCTATTCTAAGGGCAAGATACCTATATATTGAACATATAAACCCTAGTACGTGAGCTATGATCAAAGAGAAGAGAAGAGAACATTGCTTTTGAAAGAAATTAGTGAGACTTGATCATATTGCTATACGATTGCCTGCACTCCAACATATACTCACCAAGCTTGGGCAAATCAACTCTGAAAATCAAATGGAATTATTCTACACATCTTGATTTCAACTTTGTATTGAGGTTTGGAAAATTAATTTATTATTTTCAAGAGTTTCTCATCTCATCACTTGTTATTGAATATCATTAGAGAAATTGATCTTGAGTGTTCATATACATATAAAGATTGTTTTTGAAAAGATCATTACGTGAGAAAGGTTTTAGCTATTGGTTGAAGAGTTTTTTTTTATTCAAGAGTATATCTATTTTTCAAAGAGCTTGTCATTGAAAAATCTATTTTTGAATATTTTTTAAGAGGTTGATCTTGAGTGTGCATATACTAAATCATTTTTGATAAGATTACCACTTGATAAAAGCTTTTGTTATTGATTAGATATTTGTGATTCAAGTGAGTTTTCATTCGAAGACTTGATATTTTTAATATTCCAACATCTACTTGATTGACTAATCTAACGTTTATCTATATACACTTAAGACAAATATTGTTGTGACAAAGTGTGTTTTAAAATCTTTGCAATCTTTGAAGCTTTTTGTGTATTCAAAGATTTAACTTAAGTTCTCCCAAGCATTGATTTATATAAATATTTTTAGGAGATTTGATTAAAGGAATAGTTAGTGAATCATATTTTTGTATATAACGATTATATCGTTACATTCATTCTAAGCTTTTAGTTTCATCATATGATTATGTATTACGAATTAAAATTGTACTCACTAGCTTTGTTGGAAGCAACTTTGAGTGTTTTATTGATTTGATTATAATCACGGTTTGGGTTGTGAACCGGGTGTGAGGAGAGAGTTGTATCTCTTGTAAGCAATGAAGTAGGAGGAAGTTGTACCTCTTGTAAGCAGCGGATTGTAAGGGAAGCTCCGTCCCAATTTAAGGAGCAGAGATTATAGTAGAATCCTTGAGTGGGTTGCTCAAGGTGAGGACGTAGGCCAGGTTGGCTGAACCTCGTAAAATCGTTTGTCATTCTCTCTTCCCTTATCTTTTTAATTTTCGCAACACACTTCATTACTTATATTGCATGTATGTTTGTTGAATAATCTCACACGAACTTGATAAGTAATTGGTTAAATTTAGACATAAGGACTAAGTAGTGAATAAGTTTCAAAGAATTTTTAAAATACCCAATTCACTCCCCTCTTGGGATTACACCGAAATCAACACCTTACCTTACACACAAATTATATAACCTAAATTAGAAAAATTTGTTAGAATTGGTGTATTCCCAAGAGGGGGGGGGGTGAAATGGAATTTAAAACTTTTTCTCCTAGGTTAATCTATCCAACAACAGTATATACACAACCTTGGGTCTGTCTATGCAATTTCCAAATGTGTAGATAAATATAATGTGTAAATTAAGTCATTCGCATCATTCACTCCATAACATACATGTGCGGTAAATATAAAGTGTAGAAATATAAACAAGGCACACGATATGTTATCGGGGTTCGGTCAACTGTGCCTACGTCCCCGCCTCAAACTCGCAAGCTCACAGATTCCACTAAAGGCTCACTTAAGCGTGGAGCGGCACCGATTACAACCAGGTCAATTACCACAGGGCTGACTCAACTTTTACAGCCAGGTCAATTAGCAGGACTGACCTCAACCTACACGCCTTAACAGGATGGCGCATCTAACTTTCCTAACTGGGTCTAAGCCAATTCGGGACTATTTCAAAGGGCTAGTCTCCCTTTTTAGGCCCGTTCCTGGAAATACAACAGTATTTAAAATACAATCAAATGGTACAGTGATTATGCTTTCAAGTGAAGCAAATGTGTACCAAATACGTGCAATCACAAACACCACCAATGATATAACATGTAAGCTCAATATGGTCTTAAGATGTCTACTCTCAAATAGATTTACTATCGGTGTAATCAGTGCGTTAGAGTGCAAACCAGTATAATCTTTGTGTCACAAAATGTATTCAATCTAAGTGCTCAAACAACGATATCAACCAAAATATATATATATATATATATATATATATATATATATATATACATATATATGTATGTATATGAAGCTTCTCTAGCAATGTATAAGTTTGATTTGCAAGAAGAGTTTAATCTTTTTATTCAACTAGAGATATAAATCAATGAATATTGCAACAAAGATTTTTCTCACACAAAAAAATCTCTTCAAAGATATATCAAGATAAAACACACTAAATATTTGAAAATATTTTGCAACCAAAAGCAAATACAATCTTCTCAAGATGTTGCAATGAAGGTGCAATCTTAGAAGATCAAATGAAAGTCTTCTTAGGATAGACTTATTAACAAAGTCTCCTAAGAATACTTAGGTTTAGCTCTCAACAAAAAGAAATCAATCGAATGGGAGAGCAAACCTATTAATATAAACACTCAATCAACTTACAGAGGATTTAAGAAATCGAAGAAGGTAAGTATGAGTGAATGGGGATTGGATATGAGTATTATAGGTTTTGGGATTTTTTAGAGAATTTCTCTTAATCAATATTTTTTATCCCATACTAATTATCCCAAATGAGGGGGTATTTATAGACACCCCTTGAAATATAAGCGTTAGGGACCTTTTGGAAATAATTAGGAAAGTTTTAAATCATTTTAAAATAATTAACCCTGTTTAAAATATTTTAACCACAGTAAAAAATCAAGGCAACCTGAGAGGTTCGGTCGACTAGAAACCTTTTCGGTCGACTGTAGTTCATGTGGTTCGGTCGACTGGGCCATTTTTGAAATGCTTGGTCGATCGACCAGGAGAAGGCGATTTTTTCAATTCGCGCGGTTCAGTCGACCAGGAGAAAATGAACTGAGGCTTTTAGTCGACCAGATAGTTGGGCCAACTCTCGAGGACCCTCAGTCAACCAGAGCGTTGGAGTACATTTTTGGCTCGGTCGACCAGGTGGTCAACAAGTTGACCGTAGGAGGTTTCAGTCGACCGGGGGCTAATTGAACTATTCAGTTCGACCGGGACATGGCCAATCGTTAACCTGGACCTAGGTTTGGTCGACTGGGCTTCAAATGAACTATAGGGTTAGGTCGACCGGGCTGAAGTCAAATTATTGACCCAAACCGGATTCGGTCAACCGGGGCAAAATGAACTGCATGGGCCAGTCGACCGAAGGTGCACAAAGTGTGCATTTCGGTCCTATTTTAAATCACAAGCACCCTAATCAAGTGCCTAACATTTGTGAGTGCAAAGGTGGGTGTTCTAGGGTAATTTCTGGGTCCTTTTAAAGACACCGAAAAAATCCGGTGTCGGTCAACTGAAGGGTAATCCCTAAGACAATAATGGAATGCAAAAAAATATTAAATGTACCTGTCACCACATTCGTAGAAGTCTCAGCATCACCCGGCGTCAACGCGTAAACCCTCGTCGGGGCCACATTCCTCTACTGTCCCCCACCAAGCGCCTGATATCCTCCCTAATAGGGCCTGGGAGCTGGGACCTGGTCTGGCTAACCTAGGCATTCTCGTACCATGCGACCGGGTCTTCCACAGCGACAACATACCCCTTTGCCTACCCGACACTCCCCTAAATGACGTCTCCTACACGTCTTACATACCGGGTAAGTCGGCGTACTCTAATTCCCACGGGGTCCTATCGTCAGCCGCTGATCTCTCCTATCTTGACCTCCTCTCCATGAAGCCCTACTGAAGCCAGCCTGAAAACTCTGAGGTGCAGGCCTCTTCCTCTGACTCTGAGCTGCTAAACCTCTCTGAATACCACTCTCAATGATCGCAGCTTTATCTACAACCTCTGTGAATGACTGAGCCCTGAAACCAATCACCTGCTCAAACAAATTCTGCCTCATTCTCTCTTCAAACTTCCTTGCCTTTTTCTCTTCATCAGGTGCCAGATGTGGAGCAAAACGCGACAACTCGATAAATCGAGCCGCATACTGGGATACAACCATCTGCCCCTGTACCAGATGCATAAACTCTACTTCTTTCGCGCTCAGAATGATAGCAGGGAAATACCGCTCAAAGAACAGCTCCTTGAACGGTCCCACCTCATTGGAATTGGAACCGGCCTCTGCTCCTCTATCATGCGTGCTAATCTTCACCAGTGCTTCGCCTCCCTTGTCAGTTTGAACATTGCAAACACCACCTTCTGCTCATCTGTGCAAGGAAGCACAGCCAACGTCTCTTCAATGTCCTGGACCCAATTCTCAGATACAATCGGGTCATCTCCTCCAGCAAAGGATGGGGGCTTCATCCGCATAAATTGCTCAATCGAACAGCCACGCTCCCCAGAGCTCCTGGCCATCTCAACCATCACCTTCTGAGTAACGCTACGTAGTACAACATCTGTATCTCCTCCACCTATGTTCGAAGGTCCTGGCCTATCCTCCCCAACATTCATGCCACTGCTTCCTGGGTCTATCTTGAAAACAAGAAACACACTTAAGTACCTCATCTCCTACACTGACCTATCCTATACCAATTCAAAATTAACTACCTTTCTTAACCTTAACTCAATATCCAGCTCTGTCACCTAGACACACGATCCGACAATAGTTTACTATGGTTTTCCTGAAATCGTCACCCTGGGAAAAACACAGAAACCACCACTGTAATCCTGTACCTAGACCACAGAACAAACCTCAAATTCTTTCCTATACTCTGGTATTGCTTCCGCTGCACTCTAAAGTCTACAGAACCTAGTAACCTAGGCTCTGATACCAAATTGTAACGACCTACTATTTAACTGGGTTTATATATATATTATAACATTTATAATACTCTGATACCACACTAGATTAAACTCAATCATCAACCTAAGCAGCGAAAAGTAGAAATCAAATAAACATAACCATAAGTAATTATATACAATACCAGAGTGCTAAATTGTTTCCCAAAATATACATGTACGACTGTTCCCCAAGATACCCTCAACTAGGCTGGGGCTATACAAAAATACTCCAAAAAAAAAACATACTCACTATCTACTGACAGGGTAGTACTACAGCCCCTCAATCTGCAAGCTTGGTCTACTCGCCTACCTAGATCACCTGAAAAAAATGTTAAAGTAATTGGGATGAGCCAATGCTCAGTAAGACGAAATATGCTATTTTTAGTATGTGGTAGATGAGTTACAATATTATGAAAATTTGTTTCTATAAAATCATGTATAACTGGATCTGTAAATACAGTACAAGTAATAGAAACCACCACCATTTCCATTTTACTTAACATATCAGTATTTTAGGTTACTAATTAAAATACTTATAATGTACATAAGTATATTCTCTGTCTTTGTAAATCTATATATACATAATAATAACTGAAATCTTCCATGTGGATAACTGTGTGTCATGTTTTAACCCCTCATGACAGGGTTGTGCGGCCCGTAGGCGGGATCTACCCTGGCTAACCGACCAGGGTAAACCACTATACTCCCTCGGTCTGATCTGCCCTCCTCAACCCATATCTGATGGGGAGCCTGTCCACGTCAGGGCACTATACGATCGACCTACTACCACGTATTATCTGAATAGGTAGTTGCACTCTGTAAACTGTATGTAGCTACGGTACCGTGCTCTGTAACTGTAATGGTCCAACAGGGTCTGATACTATATAATACATCTCTATATATGACTATCTGATTTACCATGATTCTAAAATAACTGTATTTACCTTGACAATGAAATAAACTGTAACTGTGTCAACTGTGTTTCTGAACTGAACTGTAATCTATAAGTCATGGTACTGGAAACCGTATGATCATGGTACTGAAAACTACATAATCATGGTACTGAAAACTTTATAATCATGGTATTCTGCAATTACTATAAAACATAACCACTGGCTGTATATTCTGTAAAACATATCCTGAAAATACTGTAAAACATGTTTATTTACTATACCCATATTCTCAAGCCACACAGAAATTTTAAATATATTATACATAAATGATAAACTGTATAAATTTATATCGTAAATAATCATCTGATAAAAAACATATAGTTTATACTGAAACATAGTAAAATTGCCTAGCATAGCATATTTCCCTTACTTGATTTCTGCTAAAACCCTCCTACTATAACAGGTCCTATACCCGTAGGATTCTCCACTCAACACCCTGAAAATCATAAATCCCAAAACAAAATATTATTAGTTCTACTTCTATTACATTTCTCACAACTGCTAGAAATCCAAATTCCGAATAAAAGACCTTATCTTGGATTTAGGATAAATTCCAACTTCGTCCCACTGACGATCCGCTCCGGCAAACTTGCAAAGAACTTCACCAGGAGTGTCGTGGTGGCCTCAGATCATCGATCCGGCGACTGACGGGGCTGAAATCAAAGGAAGAAGAGGGAGGAGTTGTAGGGGTCGAGAGAGAGAGAGAGAGAGAGAGAGAGAGAGAAAGAGAGAGAGAGAGAGAGAGTGCGAAAAATTTCTGCGGGCTTCGTCGACGAGCCACATCATCTTGTCGATGAGTCCTTAAGTAATTTCGTCGATGAACCTTACCCTTCGTCGACAAAATTCAGAATAGCTCAAATTCTTCTCTCGGTATCTTCTCGTCGACGAGTCGTAGCTTTGTCGACAAGGTCCCCTTATGCACTTGTCGACGAACTCCCTATGTTTGTCGACGAGGCCCTGTGGAAAATCTTTCGGGTTATTCCATCCCAAAATGCAATGTCGGCGACGAAGTCAGCTGCCTCCTTCTATTACTATTTCCATTTCTCTCCTTCGTTATTATTTAAATACTATTATTCTTTGGGTCACTACAATATCTCTATCAATCAACAATCTGACCCACTATAGTCTCTCTGGGCATACTACTATTCTATCTCGTCTAACCGGCCACCTCAACCCAGCTTTCTAGGGAGACTGAAATCTTTCCTAGTGCGGTTAGATAGAATCCACATACTATATGAGATATATGGTTGCACTCTAATCTGAAATAGCAATGGTACTGTACTTTACTATCTAAATCTGACTGACTATTTCCACAGGGTCTGATACTATTTAGTACTGATATATATATAAAATTATCTTACTGTTTTTACCATGCTATTGAAATAATCATAACATTTCAAAACTGATTTGCATAGTTTGTATATCTGACTGAATAACTGGATAACTGAATAACTGAATATCTAAATAACTGAGTGTTATGGTTCTGTAGTTATGGCATTCTGAAAAATACTATAAATTATATTTTCTGGGAACTGCATAGTGAACTCATGCCACACATTTGTAAAACTGTATTAATACTTTACTAAACTATTATGAACTAATGCCACACATTTAAGAAGTTAGATTCTTATGCTCTAAAATCTATAACTCCTACTGTAATTATAATAATAATAACATTCTATAAAAACTGAATAATAAGCTGATATAAATATATATATCTATATATATATATATATATATATATATATGCATAATCTTCTGATATACTTTCTAAAATCCCTGGCATAGCATATTTCCCTTACCTATCTGACTATGAGGCTGTCCTCCACTCAACACTCCACTTTCGCACCCTCGGTGTACCAACCCCAAAAACCTGCATTTATATACACATATTCTCCAGTAAATCAACACACCCATAATTTCTAAAATTGCCTATTTATAAATTTCTTAACCCATAATTTACTTAGATTCCTGAATAGATACTTGCTGGGATCCTCAACCCATGACTATAGGGGCTCAAAACACTCTATTCCTGAAAATATGACACCCTAAATTTATTCCACAAAACACCAGTATATTCTCATAGTATACAAAATCTGGCCTCAAATAATACTGGTAATACTGAAAATACCTAAAAATCTACCTACCCAAATTTTAGGATGATCTCCAAACTACTCAAATCGAATTTTTGCTCCAACTAGTTTATAGAGAATCTCTCCAGGATCATCGTGGTAGCTTCTGATCGTCGAATCAGGGAGAATCGGAGCCAAAAATCTTGAAAGAAGTGAGAGGGTGTGTTTTAGAGAGAGAAAGAACTGGGGAGAAATGAATTTTCGCAGAAAAATCTAATTTAAGCTATATATAAAAATGTTGTCCACGTGGCCTCATCGACGAGCCACGTCACCTCGTCGATGAGTCCATGAAGGTAGTTCATCGACAAAGATGGTTCCCTCGTCGACGAATTTCAGACCCTAAAAAATAGCCTCTCGGTAAATTCTCGTCGACGAGACATGCGTCCACATCGACGATCCCAAGAAGACGTTTTTTCGACGAACACGGAGTGTTCGTCGACGAGACTCTATTCCTTTTGTGAATTTTTTTCATCTCTTTTCTTTATTATTTAATTCCAATAATTATCCAGGTTATTACATACTACCTCTGCAATTAATGAATACATGGTGCCTTTGGTTTCTACTTGTCTTTTGTGCTTCAATGTACTATTGCTCTTAT
This sequence comes from Malania oleifera, assembly GCF_029873635.1. Classification (NCBI taxonomy): domain Eukaryota; kingdom Viridiplantae; phylum Streptophyta; class Magnoliopsida; order Santalales; family Ximeniaceae; genus Malania; species Malania oleifera. Next base: position 63,975,736 of record NC_080429.1, on the reverse strand, counting down.
CTTTTTAGTTCTGGATTTTATGTGAATGTTACTTATGCAGGTACACTAGTTGAGCTCAATTGCATTGTATTGTGTTTCCTTCTCATGCTTTCCAAGTCCTTTCCTTCCACACTTCAGTAGGGACACTGAAATTTTAAGTTGGGGGTAAAGGGCTAAGACAACACTACACGACACATTTTAAGCACAAAAATAACACACTTTTTCAAATTTTCAGTGAACATTGCATGTTTCATGTCATGATAACACATTTGATGCTTTTTACATACTTTTATATAGTCTATATGTTACTTGTTTAGGATGAATCATTTAGATGACTTTATTATGCTCACCAACATTGTAGTGAGTTTCTTGTGCATAGTTTCACATGATATAGCCAATTTACTTGTTTTACAACTCTTTGAGGGTGGACTAGGAGTTCATTCGCTTTAATATTGTGGTATAAGTTCTTGTATTCATATGGTACTTCACAAGGCTAGGACGCACTTTCACATGATTTGTGGCACTTAGGGTTTCTTAAGAGCACTGAAAGAACAACAGTGGCGACAATGACACCTTGTGAGGTTATGTTAAGCCTTTCATTTTTTTTTAGAGTCATTTACATGAACTCTGAGTTCACGGAACTCAAATTTCCTTCTCTAGATATTCATTGCATGATAGTCTCCTTTTTTTGCATATGCTAGCCTAGAGATGATGTCTAGTGGGGAGATATAAACGTAGGTCTTGTAGCCTACTCAAGACGTGAGAATTAAGTCACCCTTAGAGATGGACAGAATTCATAAACTCCTTTTTGAGCTTAGTTTCTTATCGGTAGCATGAAGACGATAAAAGTTGTGACAATTGTCCTAGTTGACCACAAACAAAAAAATGTAGAAAGAAAAGAATGAGCAGAAGAAAAAAAAATGAAAAATACATAGAATACCTGCTTTATTTACAAAAGAATCAAGCTAGGGACGCAACACACCATCCTTGCACATATGAAGCTTCTTCAGTTTTCTTATGCATATGATGTATTCACGCCTAGTTTATGAATAAGTCAATCTAGGGTGGTCTTGGTTGAATGTGGTGAGTAAGTGAGAAGGCCTTAGGGTGAAGGACCTGACACCTCATTAATAGGTTGGATCCTATTCTCATGAGACTAGTTCACTCCATTTTTAGCGTTAATTCTTCAAAATATGTAAGATATTTAATCATGCATGTCTTCCTTACATACAAGAGTGAACTCATATTCTTAAGTGTTTTTGAGAGTATACCAGTGAGGCTGAGTTAAGACGACCATTTTGTAGGTGTCCAAGGGTGACTTGAGTGTGATGAATCATTCACTTTACACATGCCTTATAACTTTGCTTGTTTATACTTGAAATTATATGAAAATATTAACTTTGAATTGCAATTGCTAGTTGATTTTCTATGAGTTAGGTTTTTCTTGATAGCACTATTGAGACTTGTTTAAGTAATTTGTTACGAAGCTGTTTGTATAGTAGAGTTATGTATGGAGAAGTCTACTTGAAATTAGGTTATGTTTCTGTATGTGAAATGGCATGATTGTGTTACATGTTGATCTTATTTAATGTCCACTGAGATTGGTGTTTGTGGGTACCGCCCTAAAAACCCTCACGAGACTATAACTTATCCCCTAGGATCATCTATGGGTTTAAAGTCTTGTTGCATAAGATAAATCCAACCGTGTTTGCCACGAAAGATGAGGTAGATAGGATTTTATAGTTTTCTTAGTTTTGCTTTGCTCGAGGACTAGCAAAGTGTAAGTTAGGGGTTGCGATGTGTTCCTAAAATGTATTATTTTAGACCCCCATTTATCTTTTTTTGTTCTCATTTATCTTGTAAATACCCTTTCTTATTATAGTTCAGATTTATGTAAGGTTTGTTCATGTTTCAGGAAAAACATGTTAAAACCAAGGAGTTAAGCAATATGAGAAGCCAAGGGAATAAAAAGGGAAGCACAAAGCTCAAATCGGATGCTCAACCAAGCCCCTAAAGCCTCGAGTAGTTTAAGGAAACAAGACATGGTTCGACCATGTGGTGCGACCAGTCAACACAGGGTGCGACCAGGTCAGAGGAGAAAGACTTCAAGATTCATATTGAAAAAGAAATGCTGCAAGGTTCGACTAAGTGCTCGGCCAAGTGGCCCTAAGGGGTGACCAGGTTGAGAACCTGAGACTGACTGAACTAGAAATATTGAAAGTCTTGACCAACAGCTCGACCAGGAGACTTTGAAAGGCAACCAAGTTAAGATCCTGAAGAATTACTAAAGCTGAGATCGCGACTAGGTCAAGGATGCTTGAATTTTGAATCCCTAATTTCCCATGAGCCACGACCAGAGCGCGACCAGGGGAGAACATAAGTTTGACCTAATTGCCAGACGTGAACTGCTTTGTGAGATTTTCTACATAACTTTCCTATTTTGAATTCAAACCTTTGTAGACCCTTTTTGGTATAAAATCTAACTTCATCTATGTGTCTAGGGTTCCCCTTTGGTCACTATTTGGTTAGTGACAAACCTAGAGAGTCTTTGGGTGTAATGACCTGCTTAACTTATCAAATAATAATCATAAATAATAATAACATCAACCCAAACCCATGGGTAGCAGGGACACCTGTTATTCACAGCGAAAACCTAAGCAGCAGTAAATGTAAATCACATTCATCAACCTCAAATTACATAATACCTGAGTTTACCATATTCTCAAAGATACTGTATTTATATACAATCTCCAATAACATTCCAAATACAACTAGGATCTCACAACAAAATAATCCGGATCCTAGTACAAAATCTTACCCTACTAACAGGGTAACTCAACAAACTTAATGACGGCCAAGACCCGCCAGTCTCTCAGAGTCTCCTGAAAAATTAATTAAGTTCGGGGGTGAGACACTTCTTAGTAAGGAAAAATAAACTAAATATAGTTGTGTGGCAACATGAACATTTAATGCAATTATACATATACAGTACATTTCATGTATCTGTAAACATTCATCATAACATACTGAATCATCATATACTTTCGTATTTTCTAGTAAATCATATCGTACATAAAATGTCTATTATATCTGATAATACTGAAAACATACCTAAGATGAATAGCTAGCTGATGTCATGTATTACCCCCCATGACGGGTTGTGCAGCCCGAAGGCGGGACCTGACAATGGCTAGCTGACCACTACCGAGTCAAAAATGTATGTAAGTACAATGGGTCCGCCACACCCTGATCTGGACTGTCAGGTGGATGTCTACAACTCTACACTGAAAGCCACATTGACTATCCATCTCCTACCCCCTCGTGGGATGGTTAGCACAAGTCTGAACATAGATATCTGATCTATATAGCTATGGTACCGAGCTCCTGAAACTTAAACTAACATTCGATTTCTGATAACATATAATACATGATATTATAGCATTTTCATAATTTCATAAATATGGCCTCGCACCGTAATCATTTCATAAATATAGCCTCGCACCGAACATCTCATAAATACGGCCTCGCGCCAAAATCATTTCATATATACGACCTCGTGCTGAACATTTCGTAAATACGGCCTCGCGCCGAAATCATTTCATATATACGGTCCCGCGTCGAACATTTCATACATATCATGCTGAAAATAAATCAATTATCATTTTCTTGTCAAAATTATCATAATATACTATATCTTTTCATAATTCCTGAAAACATGCTTTACTCGTAAAATTTGTCATATCATTACCTTCTATGAAAAATAATGTTCATGCCACACAAAGTTAAGTAGTTCTGTACATTACATTCTAAAATCACATTTTCTGTACAATAGCAGTATTTTCCCAATAACATACATTTTCTTAATAATATTCAAATATCATGCATGCTTCCCTGAAAATTAATTTGTTGATAAATAATAATAATACGTGTGGAAAATAACTGCTTTAGTTTATTCCCTTACCTCGCAACTAAAAAGCCCCTATGTATTCCTGGACTCGCACCCGTAGGAATTCCTGATCAATACCTTGAAAATGAAAACTTTCAGTACTAAACTTCAGTATTTTCACGTGAATATCATTTCCTATAACTATGAAAAGACCAAATTCAACATAAAAAGTCTTACCTCAACTCAAGGATGAATTTCAACTTACTTCCACCAACGATCCGCTTCGGCAGATTTGGAGAGAACTTCCCCAGGAGCATCGTGGTGGCCTCAGATCGTCAATTCGGTGAACGACGGAGCTGAAATCGAAGAGAGAGGAGAGGGAAATCGTAGGAAGAGAGAGAGAGAGAGAGAGAGAGTGAGTGAGTGATTTCTATTTTTCTGCGTTAAAAATCTGATTTTCAGCTATTTATAGGGTTGGATTCGTCAACGAGACACGACACCTCGTCGACAAGTCCTGTAGAAAGTTCATCAACTAACCTGCTCCCTCATCGACGAATTTCATACTTCTAGAAATCCTCTCTCGATATCTTCTCGTCGACGAAACTTGGCTTCGTCGACAAGGCCCTCTTGTACCCTCATCGATGAATCCCCTGTGTTCGCCGATGAGGACCAGATAAATTTCCTCAGTTATTACTCCCAAAATGCAATGTACTCTGCTGCCTCCTTCTGTTTTTGTTTCCATTTCCCTCCCTCTTTATTATTTAAATACCATTATTATCCGGGTCATTACATTGGGTGCCACTTAACGTAGGATTTATTACTTTGATTTCAATTCCTGTATTGATTTTGTGCTTGGATTCGTTGAAGGCCTATGACAACCTTCAAGTTCTTGGTGCTACCACATAGATAGTTGGTATTTTGGTTGTAATCTTGATTGCTAGTGATAGACTATTGAGTTGCAATTGAAGCCATTTTTTCATGCTTTCTTTACTCTGCTTTCTTTAAATACATGCACTTTAAATACCTGCACTTTACTTCCCATCCAAGTTTACATCTTTGATTGTGATGAGACCCTAGGGTAAAGGATAACCTAACTAGGGATTCAGTCACTTATACAGATTAAGCTACAGTCCATGTACGGGGTGTTCTCGTGATCACTGGATAGAATATACTCTTGTTCCCGATTATGCTCTGGATTATTGGTGCACCTTCACTACTCTATGACACTTGAATGGTTCGCTTGACTGTCTAGCCTAATATGGATAGCTGACCGGACATAGCTAGTGCACATGACAGCCTAAGCTTGATTCATAATCTGAGACCTGCTTTGTAGGAGTAGTGTTAATATAGTTTTACATGCTTTTGTAGTTGTTAGAATAACACTTTCAAAATCTCACCTTTTTTTCTCTTTTACATGAAGTGTAGTAAACTAGGTTGGAAGTGGTAAATAACTGCACTGTAGTCCTTGTGGATCGACATCCAACTTACTCACTGTTCTACTAAACTTGGGTTAGTTAGGTTATAAATTTTATCTACGGTAGTTAATGACCCAAGCCTTGGTGAGCCTACCAATTGGCTCCCTCACTCTTGGGTTTTCCTTTCTTGAAAAACTTTCCACTATTTCCCTCTCTGCCAAACCCTTTGGACGAAGCAGGGTTATCCCCAGCGTAGTTAGTCAAGCATATTGCAAAAACTTATATAGTAGACAAGTCTTGAACTCTTTGTCTATGAAGTTCAGTTCTTGCTCACAGTTTCATCCCCTCTATAAAATAGAACAACTTGTCATTCTATGACATATCCTTGATATCCAACATCAAAGTAGAAATTTTTTTCACATATTCCCTAATTGACCCAGTATGCTAAAGGTCTTTCAGCTTTTTTCTAGCATTGTACTCAACATTCTTAGGAAAGAATTGGCCCTTGAGCTCTCTCTTCAAGTCTGCCCAACTCTCCACTACACAGCTTCCATTTTCAATGTCATTGTACTTGGCACGCCACCACAGTTTGGCGTCACCAACCAAGTACATGGTCGCAATTTCCACTTTCACATGTTTTGGGGCTATCCTTACAGCATGAAAGTATTGTTCCATATCAAACAAGAAGTTCTCTAACTCCTTGGAATCACAGGCACCCCTATACATCATGGGTTCTAGTGCTTTTGTCTTGCTAACTCCCGGTGTAACATCCTCAAAATTTTCACCATTTTTTTTTTATAATAATAAATTACTCCAATACCTGCATGTAATGGGCACCCCTATGCAGCGAAAAAACATAAATCACATAACATATATACATGTATATACAATACCAAAATTCAATATTTTCAACTATAGCTACATAATACATCTCTCTTTTTAGTGTCAACTACCCAAAAATACAAAACCCTACAAAAAACTTACCCTATAACTAGGGTGACCAAGTGATCTCTATCCGCAAGCCTGATCTGCTCGCCTAGTTGGCTCACCTGAAAAATGTTAAAGTAATGGGGTGAGTCGACGCTCAGTAAGTGGAAATATGCTATTACTAGTGTGTGGCGACTGAGTCATAAAATTATAATAATAATATATAACACTGCGTGTTCTGGAAAATCTATTAAACACATGTATAAAAGCTTAAAACATTTGTATCATCTGAGCTTTCTATCATTCATACTGCTATAACATACTACATACAATAAAACTATAAAGCTGTATACATATATATAATTGTGTTCTTTCCCTAGGACTCTGTATGTCATGATTTGACCCCTCATGATAGGGTTGTGGGGCCTTTAGGCGGGACTTAACCTGGTCGGCCATCTAGGTAAGTCATCATACTCTACACTACCTCAGCCCGGCCAAACTACATCCACTCCTAAGCACGGGACTAGCTACTACCTCGTCTAACCGGCCCCCTCTACCCAATGTACTAGGGAGCTGCATCCTCTCCGAGCACGATTAAACGGTACCCACACACTATATGAGATATGTGGTTGCACTCTATCTGTATATAGCAATGGTACCGTGCTCTGTAAACTGTATCTGTCTGTAATAACTTCATAGGGATCTGATACTATATAAGTACATCTATATATATATATACCTTTTTTGTTTTCATTATGTTTCCAAAATAACCATAATGCTATAATTATGTACTGTAAAATATGAGTAACTGTAGCACCTCGATGCTATAACTGTATAATTTGTCTTTATAAACTGTGTTATGGTATTCAGGAAAATATAGCATTCTGTAAAAACTATGATATACTGAAATGAATAAAATCTATATAAATCTGTCTGTTAATCATATGTGAATAATTGTATATACATGTTATATAACATGATATGCTAAAGTACTATATAAATTTTACATCAGGTAAATATCTACTCAGGCCACACAACATTAAAACATTCGTTCTGTAGAAACTGCATAATAACTGGTATATATGTATCTATGAAAACTCGGATAATATTCTTAAAACCCTAACATAGCATATTTCCCTTACCTTAACTCTGAAAAACCCCTACTAAATGATGTCCCTATACTTGCAGAGTTCTCCACTTAACATCCTGAAAATCAATTCCCCTAGAACAAAACATCAGTATTTCTTTGTGTATTGTATTTATTATAACTGAGGGAAAGGCAAATACTAAATAAAATGCCTTACCCTGAGATTGGGACGATATCCAAGACAACTCCACTAATGATCAGCTCCAGCAAACTTGCAGAGAACTTCGCTAGGAGCGTCGTGGTGGCTTTAGATCTTCGATCTGGCGAGAAAAAGGCCCGAAATCGAAGAGAGAAGGAGAGAGGGACGTAGAGAGAGAGAGAGAGAAGAGGATTTCCTGCGTTGAATTTCGTCTAAAATTCAGATTTTCACTATTTATAGAGCCGGATTCGTCGACGAGACACGTCACCTCGTTGACGAGACATGTCACTTCGTTAATGAGACACGTCACCTCGTCGACGAGTTCTTTAATAATTTCGTCGACGAACTTCCTCTCTCATCGAAAAATTTAAGACTGTCCCAAAAACTCTTCTTGGTATTTTCTCGTCGAAGAGGCGTGGCTTCGTCGACGAGGCCTATTTGTGAGCTCGTCGACAAACTTCCTGTGTTCGTCAACGAGGCTCTATGTAAAATTTTCGGGTTATTCCATCCAAAATACAATGTCGTCGATGAAGCCTGTTGCCTCCTTCCATTTCTATTTTCATTTCCCTCTCTCTTTAATATTTAAATATCATTATTTTTCGGGTCGTTACACCCGGAGTGTTGGATTTCCCTATAGCAAGAACCATTAGATTCACCTTTGCATCCAAATCGGCCATCTGGGCCAGCAAAGTTTCCACAGTGTGGTGAAAGTCCTCTAACATTTCATTTATCAAACTTGCTTGATGTTGTTGTGATCCCATCACTTCATCAGCAAGTCCCCTCATGTGGGCCATCTCGTTAGCCACATTGTTGGTTGTTTCTTCAACCTGTGCTTCTAACATGCTGTTTCTCTCAACATTATTTGGTGCCATGGTCACTTACCAAAGCTTTTCAAATCCCACAATGAAGGCAATCGAATTCATGTAGTAGATAACCTTTGCTCTGATATTAAGTGTCACAGACAGACTGTTTTCACACCTTTTTGAAAGGGTCATGCGGCACTAGCTAAAGCACTCTTGCTTAACTAGTCGGCCTATCTTTTACCAACATTCATCCACAAAACACTTTCATTATGTTGACCTTATGGGTCATATCCTATTTTGATTCTGAAAAATACTCCGGTATTTAATGTCTATCAAGTTTGTGTGCAGACTCATATTAGTAATATCGCTTGATGGCATATGAATACTTGAAGACTAAAGACCCTGAAGACTCATCTAGGTAATTTATACTTGAAGACTAAAGACCTTTTGGAAATCGCCTCGGTTCAACAAACCGAACATACATTCAGGCACCTGAACTTCAAAAATGACTTTTCTAAATGTGTCTATTCTGGCGATTGAATCGTGGGTCGAGCACCCAAAACTCTCGGGTTGGTCCAATTTTTTACCACAGTTAAGATGGTTAAACAGGGTTATTTTTGCTAAACATAATTAAAACAAACTTTAAAATTCCTTTTAAGTCCCCAACGGTCATAATCTGCCCCCTTTCTATATATATGCTTTCATTTGTCAAAATTAGTGGGGATTAACATTGTGATTAAGAAAAAATCTCTCTCAAATTTCCCAAACCTATTTTTTCATATACTACTTCCATTCACTCTCTTACTCCAAATTTCTTGAATAACCAAGTTTTGTGAGAGTGCCTAGAGTGTTTATACTCAATCTAATATTACTCAAACACTCTTATTGTATTTCTTGTTTATTGATTTTGTTGATTGAGTGTTTGGGCTAAAGTTCTCCACCGATTTAATTTAATAAATCCGGTATGTGGAGAACTTTGTGGCTTGTGGGTTTTTGCATCAATATTGCAAGATACCCTAGCTTATAATTTTTGTGTGTGCAAAATTATTATTTTTGCAAGTGTACATTCAAACATCTCTTGTGCTAAGTATATTGAGAAAATATTTTTGAGATTGTTTGATTGTTCTTGCTTGCATCTTTGAAACCCTAACTTGATATTGAGATTTTCTTTAAAGTTTCAAAGATAGGCTTGTTGAACACTCTTGTGCATATTTGAGAATATACATTATACTAGGTGTTGATAGCACACATTCACATCACTGAGCTTACTATTTCTACATTATTGGTGTGCATTGATTAGTACTTGTGCATAGTGGTACATATCTGCTTGTGTAAGAAGCATTTGTTTGTACCAAAATTTTTATATCGTTTGTATTCCAGGCATGGGCCTAAAAAAGGAGACTATTCTTGTTGAATACTCCCGTATTGGTTTTGACCCGATTAGGAAAGTTAAGTGCACCATCTTGGTAAGGTGTGGTTATAGGTTGAGGTCAGCCTCATTAATTGATTTGATTGTAAACGGTGTCGCTCCACCCGTTAAGTGAGTATTAGTGGAATCCTTAGGCTTTTGAGCTAGAGGCGAGGACGTAGACACAGTTTGTCGAACCTTGATAACATATAGTGTGTGTACTTTATATTTCCGCAATTTATATTCATGCATGTGTATGTTATAGTGTGAATGGTGCACATGATTTTATTTTCGCAGCTTACACTTATCTGCGCATTTGGGTTTATGTGTATATAGACAAATCCTAGGTTGTGTATTACTGCTTGTGGAATTGAAATCAATCTAGGAAGTTTTAAATACCCAACTCACCCCCTTTTGGGAATACACCAAATCTAACACATTAGCATTCATTCAAATAGCAGCGGAAACGGTAAGCAATTCATGAAAGCAATGACAAGCAAGCAGTAAACATTGAAGCAAAGTATTTCATTAACAACACCTCTATTGACATTGTGTGCTTAAAGAGGGAGGCAAGTAGGCTAAACATGTTGACAATAGCTAGTAAGTTTTATAATGATTGATGAACACTCATCCTCCTCTAAAGAGGTTTTTATGTAAATATCATCTTGATGCTAGGAAACATCATAGTGACCGAGGAGTTATACTGTCTTATTTGGCATACATTGAAATAAATACTAGAAAATAACCCTACACTAATATTTACATGATGGAAACCCATTTCAAGCACACTTGACAAGCAGTGACAACAAGGCACAAACCTTAGTGAAGACCAAGCCCCACTAGGTCACTGTATATGGTCATGAAGACCAAGCCCTATAAGGCTGTGAAGATCAAGACCTTAATCTTGTGGGATGAGAAGAGGCAAGCCCCAAAGGGGCATCTTATCTTTGGAAGGGGAGGCAAGTCTATCTTTTAGTCCTAAGACATAGACATCTTTTTCTATAGATACAGCAACAAGTGGACTCTCTAAAACCACTAAGGGTCTTCCATGCATCCTTATACTTGTTGCCTAAATTTAAGATAAGTGGCAAGTGAATCTCAACTCTCGTTGACTCATTTGAAGGAGACCGACTACTACATATCACATGTTTCAAAATTAGGTAAATATTTTATTTGGTTCTTCATTTCTTCTTCTTCTCTTTTTCTTAATTGAAAAAACAATAAAAATACAGCCCTTGTTACGGGGAAGTTATAAATGCGAGAAGGATTGGTTGAGAGGAGAGTGGGGGCTGATATGGGCTAAAATTAGGAGAGTGGATTGAGAATTGGGAGATCGGCGCGCAGTCCCCTCCCCCGGCCACTTAATGTTGGGAACTGACAGGATCCACGTTCATCGCGGAAACACCACGCAACCGAGTATTTCCTTAATGACCTTAACGCCTACTCCTACTGTTACTCGCTACTGTCACTGCTCCTCCTTGGTTCCATCACGTCCGCCAAAACAGCACTTTTTCTCTTTCTCTACCTTTAATAATATCCCATTCAAACCCACCTTTTTTTCGAATTCGGGTACACTTGCCTTTCATTTCAATTTTCATTTTCTACGTCCATAAACTAAATAAAAGCTGCTCATGATCCTTCTGTTTCTTCTCTCTCTCTCTCTCTCTCTCTCTCTCTCTCACACACTTGCATATTTTTTCATGGGCAGGGAGGGTCCGCCAGTGTAAATTTATGCATCTATACATAACTCTCATAGTACTTAATACTCCTACTTTTATTATTTTAAATTAATTGTTGAGAACTATAATTAAGGCCTAAATAATTATGAAAACTATATTTTTGAACAAAAAATACTCACATTTCCTCATATTTGACAAAAAGGCTAAAACCCTTTTTTACATTTCAAAAATAATCTTCCTAAAGTTTATTAAAAATGACACAAATCTCCCCTGACATTTTTAAAATAATATTAAGGATCTTCCTTGAGGTTTGATACTAATCTTTTCTCAAAAAAATTGTCTTATTGTAAAACACAAAAAAAAGTTTATATCCTTTTACAAAACTCAAATAACGTTTTTAAAATTGCAGAAGAGATAATTATCTTTTATGAAGGTGTCTTTTGCCCCATATTTTATTATATTCTTAATTTCTCAATGAAATTATAAAAACAGCCTTTTATTTTTAGTTTTTAGAGGTTTATATGAAGGATTTATAAAAATAAATAAAAATTATTCATCAATTCCCCAACCAAAAGAGGAGCCCACGGTTGATTATTATATGCAGTCTGTGTCAGTCCGAGCCTACCAATTTTTCAACTCAGCTATGTTTGTTCACACACAACCACGCCGTGTAAGAGAAGAGAGCCAGAACAGTAGATGGTAGATGATAATTCGTGTCATAGAAAAAAATCCATGAGCGGAACATAACAGAACAGAAGTCAATACCCGAACCATACAATACCCTTCGCCGTGCTGGTCTACTCCCCCGCCCCGAAGAAGACATGTATGGTGCGTTCTTGACTCCCTCGTTTACAATAGAAAACTTCCAAATGTCAAATCAGAAGATGCATGGAACAAAACCAAAAAGACATCAACCTTGCCACCCAAAAATTAAAAAAATAAAATAAATATTGGGTTGTTGTGGAAAGTAGAGCAGAATAGTGTGTCATGAAGTTTGGGTGACAGTGCCAGTAGCAGAGCAGCAGCAGCAGCAGCAGCAGCAAGCCGCGGTAAAATCAGCCTCAGGCCTTGGTAAGGAGCATTCAAAATTCCCAACCAACCCCTTCCCCCAATACTACTTACTCTTCATTGAATACCCACCAAGCAACGAGGGGATGACTGAGAATTTCTGATAGGATCAAACACTGTATATATTTAATTAAATGGAGGGAAGAAATTAAGAGAGCTGGAGAAGAGGGAGAGACAGTTGTAGAGCAGTAACTGCAGGTAGCAATGCATCCATGGTCGATCAGAGTAGGAATTGATGAAGGTAGCTGCCTGGCTATAGCCAGCCATAGCTAGCTACCTAGAGCAATTCAAGGCAGCCTTTATTTGGTGGACAGTGGTGCCGATAAGGTTATTAACAGTAGCCACCGACTCCATGTTCAGCTTAGCAGATGGCAGACTACTCACCAGTATCTGGAATGCTACTGTAATAAGCGAACCTCCCATTCCTATCCCCATCCCCATTTCCCCTCCTGCTGCTTGTGCATTAGAGCTCGACGAAGCTGCCATTACTGCTGCTGCCACAGCTTCCACATCCCCCCCTCTTCCTAATTGCTCCACACGGCCTCCTCCGCCATCCGGTGAAATTGTGAACCCTGATGGCAGCAGAGGTATGTATGATGGATCCTCCCCACTCATTGCTCGGTTTATGGAAGGGAGATCCACAGGACAGTATGCCACCACCGACCCCGATGAATCCGTACAGCTCTCTTGGAGTATCAACATGTTGTTCTGGCTAGTGTTGAAAGCCTGTTCCATCCACCACAATATTATTATTAATTCATACCCCCCCCCCCCCCCCACCCCGGCGAATTATCTGGATCAATTTTAAATGATAACTAAACTAGATTGATTAATTAATTAAGTTCAATTTTCACAGTAATCTCTCTTACCAAAGAGAGAACAAAACAAAGCAAAACAATAAAAAACAAGTCTTACCCGGAGGACAGAAATGCAGTTGCCAGGATGTCGTCCGTTTGCGATGTGAGCAACCTCTTGCACTGCATTGCCATTGGAGAGAACATCCCACTGTAAAATTAAGAAAAGAGTGAGCATACATTTTTTGTTAATTAATTTGATGACTTAAAATAGCTTCAACATTTTAATTTCAATCCTCTGCCAAAAAGGCCATTAGTTTAAATACACACATACATCATGTGCATATATGTACCTGAGGTCGATTTCGTTCATCCTTGAAGAAATTGAAAACATTCTGTGGAGAAATGGGGAGCCAAATGGTAGTAGCTGCACTGAGAACCACACCATTGGGTTGGCCAGGATCCGTGTTTTTACGAAATGAAACGCGAACCCCAAGCTCATTCAACCCAGAAAGTGTAGTCTGTTGGTGGTGCCCATTAGATGAGCTGGTGCTAATGCTAGTGCAGAAACTATTCACCATCCTTTGGGCGAGTTGCATCATGCTTCGTTTTCCATCCGCTGATGGAATTACTGCAAGTTTATTAATTAACAGTTGCAACATGTATCATGGAAAGATTGAATGAAGGGGCCAATGACACTGTTCTATATAGACACGAAATGTACACAGCATACCTCCTCCAAGATCCCGAGTGGAAGTGCCTGTTAGACAAGCAAATCTTTCACACATCCTTTGTAGTGTAGCAAGCCATCTTTCAGCCCCAAATGCCAGCCCACTGTGAATGAGATCTCGATATAGCCGATGAATTGGGGCTTTGTCTTCAATTTCAACATGTTCCACCCAGGTCACCTATTAAGATACAATATTAGAAGAAAACTAAGATGAGCTCAAATAATTATAAGTTACAACTGACTTGATAATGTCATAATTAAATTTGAGTTGGCAACCTTGGAGTACCCATTAGGCATATCTTGAATCAGGCATCCAGAAGGAAGCCTATGACATCGACCTTGGGATGCAAATTGGCCATCTCGAGGAAAATCGTGAGAAACATCCACTATTGCCCACAAGCCTTGCTCCATTTGCTGACAATAACGGAGGAAACAGAATTCCCGAGTTGGTACCAGAGGCGAAAGTACCTGTAAGTCTCCATATATCTGCAATGACCATTTGATTAATGAGATTGACACTAGTTGACAAACAGAAGCCCATCATGTTGAATTAACATTAAAACCAACACTAAAGAAAGGTGCATAAGTTGTTTGCTTGCCACTAATTCATTACCAGTTGCAAGGAACCACTCTGAGTACCCAAAATTCCAGATGAAATTACTTCAATTGTTCTTGCCACTGACACAATGGTAGGAAATAGCTCAACCCATTTGCTCTGCGAACTCAGGACAATCATCAATACATATACACACATAAGAGTCTCCAAACTGACAGTCTGAGGTTCTAACATTAAGCTTCACAGCCTGAGAAAATGAATTTAAAGAAAAAACATTCGGATGAAGTAAGCTCAACTCACCGAGTCCATAAACTTGTCAACCAATGATGAACTGTTCATGATCACAACGCTAGAATCTCTGGATGCCTCAATTCGTAGATTGGGATTTTTTAAGTGATTATTAGTCCTGGGGAAAAGCCTTTCATAACTTTCTAGATTCAGGACATCCCTGCCATCGGTTGGGGACTTCATCCACAAAGGCTCATTGGTTTGCAAAAGCCTGAGCAATTCTTCCAAAGCATTGGCCGCAAAATCTGCCATGAGGGATTTATCCATTTCTGAAATACCCATCGCCTGAAAAGGTAAATTTGGAATGGTGGATGAACACCCTGGAAGAAGATCGAGATCGAGGGAGGGACCAGCCATCCCCTGGCCCCCAAAACTCGCCATAGATAAATCCAATGAAGAAACATGAATGGGCTGCACTGGCGGGAGTTGGGAAATTGGCCTGCCTATGTACTTGGCAGCAATGCTGGAAACTCTGTCAAGCTGTCCAACATAGATCACAAGTGATTTGACAAACTGCTCGATCATTCCCGACTAATATAACTGAGCTAAGGTAATCTTTGTGTTTTTGAATCAATTGACCAAAATCAATGAAATATTATCATGTCCTAAATATGTAAAAGGAGATTACAAAAATATATAAATGACGCAGGAAGAAATCACTGACCTCCTCCTTCAACTGGGCATTTTCCACGCGCAATTTTTGTTCATCGAAATAGGAATCTTCGCCAATAGGAGGGCCACCGCCGCAAGAAGGGCAGATGGCATTTTTCAGAGCTTCTTTGATAACGATGTTCTCGCAGCGTATCTTATCATTTTCATCCCGAAGGGCACAGTTATCGGCCCTTTCATGTTGCGCCTGAATGGCATGAATTGAGCATCATGCATAAAATACTGCAAATGAAGCAAAAATAAAAGAAATCCCATCTACTCCAAACAAAACAAAAATAAGGTGGTCCATGATCGATCGAGTAAGAGAAATGTGAGCGATTGTGTAAATGACTCGTGTGTGTGAAATATACCTTCATCTGGGTTCTGCGGTTCTGAAACCAAAACTTGATCTGGCGCGGAGCCAGCCCCAATTCCCTGCTTAGCTGCAACCTCTGCTTCTCGTCTGGGTGAGGACATTCTTTGAACGTTCTTCATTTCATTACCATCAACAAGAAGGAAAGAACGTGTCATGTGCAGAAATCCCATTTTATATGTTAAGGCTATGAAAAAAATTGACTAGTAAAATTGATTTGTTCCCTTTTTTCCCCCGATTTCGAGGGAGAGACAGAGCGACAGAGGAGTGTAGCTAGCGAGAAACGAAATACAAAATTTAAACATAAAAGTATTATATATTACGCTTCGAGCCTCTGAATCTGATGGGCAGTGTGACGATGGTAACGCTTCTTCCTGGTATGAGAATCGGCGGAATCATGGTCACCGCCGGAGCCTCCCCCTCCGCCACCGTACTCCATTACTTCCGGTCACCAAAACCGACGACGTGTGTGACTGCAACAATGACAGTAATTACAAGGACTAGTCCTGTGCAAGACGTCGCTGCCAATGCCAATGCCAATGCCAATGCAATCAGCAGGTGCTACTCCCATTATAGCGATACCGCCCGCTCGCACCCCACATAAACCCAACAAAGGCTGCAGCAAGAAACAAACAACAAACACCGATGTGATCGATGATTTCTTCTGAAGAAAAAGGGGAAAAAATACGAATTTAGATTCAGATTTAAGATGCAAAGATTTTATTTGTGGGGGCAATACAGATGCAGATATAGAGAGGGGCGGGAGGGGGTCATGCAAAGGTGGTAATGAAGGAAGAAAATCAAGTGGTACTGAAACGGCCGAGAAATAAAAGAAGATACGAGGCAGGAATCAAGGTGGATACTATCATATAAGAGAGAGAGAGAGAGAGAGAGAGAGAGAGAGGGAGAAGATTGTGTCAAGGCTAGGAATCAGGGCCGGGGGGGGGGGGGGGGCGGGGAGCGTAATTATGAAGGGCTAATTTTAAATTGAAGGAAGATATATGTAAAGATCAACGGAAGATAAGAGAGCTAGCAAGAGAGAGCGTGCAGGTGGAGAGCATGGCATTAGCAGTGATTAAGTTAGAAGGAAGGAGCTGCAGATAGAGAGATAGATAGTGAGCGAGCAGGGAGCCTCCATAGCGCATCCTTCCATCCATTTCCTCCTCTCCTCCTGCCTTCCTCCATTCACCCAACCACTCATCCACCCACCCAACCCCCACTACTCCACCCCCCTCCTATAAAAAATTAAGGCCTCAAATCAACCCTCTCTCTCTCTCTCTCTCTGCAAAAAAGTACTGATATGAATGAAGCAGCGGACGAATTTAAAACTGGTCTCATAAGTTCGCACAGAGCCCCTTTAAATTCTTACTCTCCCTTCGAGGCCAGGAAGCAACGCCCTCTCTCTCTCTCGTTTACTTTTGGTTGGTAAGCCAGGTGGGCATTTTAAAGGGCTTTTAAGGCAAAGGGCGGAGGGGCGACCGGGCGAGGGGCGGAGGCAAATGCAATTGCAAAAATTGCCAATGCCAATTGTCAATGGCAATGCCAATGTCAATGTCAATGTCAATGCCAATGCCAATGCCAATGAGGCTCCGTCATTTTGGCCATCTGGGCTGCGTGCGGTGGCTGCCTAATGACACTTGGTAATATTGCAGCGTTTGCCCAAGCTCCAATTTCTGAAATTTGCAATAAAAAATTGACACAAATCTTTCCCTCTGTTTTCACATTCCAATTTACCTCTTGCGCTCCTTCCTTTCTTGCACGCCCCCATCATTTTCTCACGTTTTGGTTTTGGACCCCCACTCGAAAAGTCAAAACAAGGCCCTTGTACGGTACAGTCCTGTTACATTACACCACATAAATCACTTTCCCTGTTTGGGGGTGGGGCTCCCAGTCTCCTTCTCTCCCCTCCTCTTGCATCCTCCACCGCCCAACCGAAACACTGCAAACTAATTCTCCTTCAATTTTTTTTTATTAAACAATGCAACGACATTGACTGCACCATATTCTTTTCAACTCTACTCTTCCACTGTTAGAATTTGAAAATTTTAGGGTTTGGCTTACTTGTGTTAAATAGTTTCTATTTTTTATCTTTAGTTTTTTCAAAAAAAAAAAAAAATAGTTTTATAATATTTGAATAAAAATATGAATAATAATAATAATTTTTGACATTGTTCACTTGTAAAAATAGCTTTATTTTTTTAAAAAAAAAAGCTACATTATTTTTCAATTTTCTAAATTTATTTAAGAAAGTTAGAGAATTTTTATTTTTTATTTTTTTAGGTTTATGATTTCTTACCTTGTATTTGGGAGCACATATTCGAAAATTACATTCAAAATATGTGTAAAATTAGCCAAAATATATTACAAAATTATATTTATCCAGTCCTTGGAAGCATGGATTTCGGGCCTTATATTTTGATTTGTGTGGATTTGGAAGGAACATAGTATAAAATTATACTAAATTTCTTCCAAATTTATCTAAATCCTAATTCTAAGCCAAACTCCATGCTCCTAAACTCTACTTTAGTTTCTTACAAATCGACACAAACTCAAATTTAAACCCAATATCTATGCTTCTAAACACTTTCTCATAATTTTTGAAAAATTGAAAACCAAGTTATCTTTTTTTGAAAAAATAATTATTTTAAAATTTATAAAAAAAGTAAAAATTTATTTTTTACACAAGTAAACAAATTCTTTTATTTTCCATCTTCTTAATACATATTTTGCAAAACTAAAAAAAAAAAAAATTAGAATTCTGTGTACCGGAGACGTATTTCCTTTAGCTCCCAATAAAATTAAAGGCGAAATTAAAAGGCAATAAAAAATTATTCATTTAAACATATTATTATTGCATAAATAATAAGTAAAAAAGTAATAGAAATTAGAATGAGCGGTGGTCTATTACTGAGCTATCTTATTGAGAATAATGAAAACATCTAAAGTTCCATATCTCAAATTTTAAAGAAATTAATTCTTTTGTAACCTCCCAATATGTCTTAGGTACAGTACTATGTGTAGGATCATTAAACACAAACAAAATCTTCTCCTCAAAGGACTACAAATGTTTTTTTAATGTATAACCACACTTCTATTAGTAAAGGAACCAAAATTAATGCTGATTTTGTGACTTTAAAGACATAATTTTCATCCAAATCTACTATGAATTATTTTAAGAAAAATGCGTGTAATTGATTCATTCTCTTTTCTTAAATCTAAAATTAGTATGCATGATTTTCACAACGAAAATACAAACTCATAAGATATGGTGTATAAAATTATCTTATTTTTATAATTTATTAGTATAGAATAATGCTGGGCACAATTATTTAAAAGTTAATAATTAAATTTTTAGATTTTGCATAATGTTCACTTTATCTGAGTCTCACGGTATAAAAATTTTGTTTAAACAATTAAAACTTTAAACATTATGTTATAAACATAATCTAAAAAACTAGTTGCTCAACGAATACATCCCTAAAAAAATTACTTGATATATGCTTTGATTACATTATCAACTACTTTATCTTTGTAAAGTGTAACCATATGTAAGACGCAAGAAAATGCAATTCAATAGTAAGGTAATTTCTAAATATAATATGAAATATAAATTATAATTGTATCAAGTTACTGTTAGCATCGGAAGAGTCCATGGGCGATCTTAATACACATAAGTGAGCACCAACTTGACCCAAAAGCTTAAGCTTATCGGGTCTTGAGCCACAACCATATATATAAGCATCCATCATCCACTCAAATTTTTCAACGTGGAACAAACTCACAAGTGGAATTCTCAACATTCTCTCCCTTACTTATGAGTTCCAACTGCTCCCCTTTGAACGGAAGTCATCTCCTTTATGGGAGTAAACTCAATTTCCCAACAGTTGCTCAAGTGGGTCTTACCACTAATATCTTACGTGCCTCGAATTGCATTCCACGTGCCTCCGAACCAATCATATCTCCCACGTCTTGACCCTATTCAAATCTTACCTCCCACGTCTTGATCCTATTCGGATCCATCCCAAGCCTAGATGATCCTTATTGGGCTCAGTCACACACTTGGTCCTCCAATTGTTAGCACGTCAGGAGAATTAGTTTTATGTCTTGACTTTTACGATGTCTGTAACAACCCAACCCTTTATTCGGACATAGGAGTCACTCACTCATACAAAAATACCTGTACCTGTTCAAGATACATAGACAACCCGCCCTAAACAGGGACATACGGGTGAAACTTATACATAACAAGAATGTAAATGTTGCGGAAAAACATAAACATTCATCAAGATTTCTAATGGACATCCACCAGAGTTCACTGTTGTATCCTCAAATATAATTATACAGACTTAAAACATATCCTATTAATACAACCCCAAAAGGATATTCCAATTAAGTTCAATATACACATAAACTACTTATGTATGCTACAACCAAAAACAATTCTCCCTATCCCTTAAGCAACTAGGACCAACGTCCTGATAAACCTGAAAACAAAGGTTGTACAATGAGGTGTGACACTTCTCAATAAGGAAGAAGGTGTTACAACAGTGTGTAACCACATATGCATATTTGAATAAAAACCCATATATATATATATATATATATATATATATATATATATATATACACACGTAAAACATTTCTTTACAATACTGTAATATACATAAGATATATATGCACATTCTAATATTTAAATCATGCATATGAATATTAGAACAACTACCAGCTTTGTAAGAACCCGACTCTTGATAATGGTTTTTAAATATTTAAAGAGGGGCATTTTGGTAAAAGAGCAGGCCTCGTCGACGAAGCCAAATTTTGTCGACGAAGTCTTTGTCCTTCTCATTGACGAAATTCAGAGGCTCGTCGATAAGGAGAAGCCAAGAAGTTTCGGGAACCGGTAATATCAGGGTTCGTCGACGAATCCTCCGTCTCGTCGACGAGAGGACTATAAAGTCTCGTTGACGAGGACACCATTTCGTCGACAAGTTTGGCCAGGTCAAAGGGGCTATAAATAGAAATTTCATTACTTCTCCATTAAGAAACTTCAAATATCTCTCTCCTTCTCTCTAGAACTTTGCCTACTCTCTCTCTCTAGATTTCATCGCCGATCGTTGCTGGAATCGGGAATCTGAAGTTACCACGAGGATCGTGGAAGGATTCTCTACAAGTTCTACAGATCAGAATCTCGTTTCGGAGATTTTCGGGTTTCGACGTAAAATTGAGGTAAGGCTCAATTTTTAATTCTGATCCGGTAGTTTTGTAGGAAACAGTCTTGTGAGTATATTCTGTACTGTGATTTTTAGATTTTGAAACTCGGTTCACTATTTAGGGGCCTTGGAGTTTGAGATTTGCTATTCGGGGAAAAGGTAAGGGGAACTGTGTTTATATCGGTTATTTTTGAAATCGGACTCAGTGGAACTGTGGTTCACGGTCCTGTGTGTGTTTTGGCTACTCATTTGGAGGGATCTAGCGGGGAAAACTATGGGTTTTTCATTATTACAGTTTTGGAAAAAAGGGGGTGATGGGCTGCATCCCTGGTTTTGTTGAAAACCGCGTGTATATGTTGATTTATACTGAATTATTGGGATGGTCATGCCTTGACTTGTTTAAACTATATTTGTTTGGAAAACCATGATTTAGATTACCAAATGGGTGTGGTTTGTTTGGTTATATGAGCATGCATGTGTGTGTGACTGTTGAAATGCTAGTAGGAACGGGGTTCCGAATTATTCCAGGTACCGAGAGTGTCCAGCTCTATATCCGAGGGCGCGTGTTTATCGCCTGCCACATAGGCAAGAGTGTCCGGCTCTATATCCGAGGGTGTGAGCCTATACCGGAAAATCAGGCTGAAGGGTGTGGATCCACCAGTTAGCGCCAGTACGATGCCATGAGAGTCGGGGACTAGCCATGTGCTGGTGGCGCCATGTTCGCGGGTTGGCTATGGGCCAACGCCGTATGTCGCGGGCCGGCTTTGGGCCGAAGGGTGTGATGACACCAGGATTGCTGATCATGTGTATGTGTACGTGTGCGTGTATGCACTGTGTAAATTACTACTGGACTTCATTTAACTACGTGTATGTTGCATCATGATAACACTCAAATGCCACACACCGATATAACATGTGTTCTTCCTTACTGAGAGGTGTCTCACCCCTCCTGTAAGTACATTTTTACAGGTCCTTCGAGTAACCAGAACTAGCGTCCTGGTGTAGGGAGCGTAGTGGCCAGTGTACTGAAGTTTGCGCTTATGTAAGTGCTAGGACTGTATTTTTTGTGGGTTGCCATTTTGAGATGTATTTGGGCACCCGTTTGTAGGTTTTTGATAGAGCCGTGTTTTGCTCTTGTATAGACTCTAGTATGGTATTGCATATGTATATACAGAATGACCTTTTTCCGCTGCGTATATGATTGTGTTTGGATGTGTTTAGGGTGCCTGGGAACCCCACGGGGTCGGACCCTCATCCTTTGTACTATATCTTTGGATGTTTTATCGGATACAGAGACAGGTTAGATTACATTTTCACCCCTGGGTCCTATTTACAAGTTCAGGGCTTGACAAGCTTGTTATAACATGTTTTGCCTATTTACCCGTGGCACGGGTTATGCACTGATATCTCTAACAATGCCTTGTTCGTGCAGACATTTGTCAAGCATCAAATATATAGTTTGACTGCCCCCATCTGGTCTATTATTTCACCAGTGATTTCATTACTCCTGCAAGCCGACTATCTATGTACGCACACTAATTTACATGTGTGGTTGCATTGTACCTTTCCAACTGAAGAATTCCATGCCATTGGGAGTATCTTTCAACTCCATTACTAAAGCTTTTTCAACTTCTCACATTGGAGTATCTTTCAACCCCTTTTACTGGAGTATATTTCAACTCCTTTGGTGGCAAGCTGTGGTTCCATTTATTATATATACAATTTATGATGAAAACATAATAATCTGTGCAAATTTCAGTATTTTCACAACTCATTCAATCACATCGGGTATAAATCGGCACACACCCTCTCGGTTTACCCTTTTTAGGTATAAAGCTTGGTATATAATCGACACCTGTTTTCCACATTTCAGTATAGCAAATTGGAACTCCAGTTCCCATATCTCATATATACATAGTATAGAATGTTCATACATTTCCATTTCAATATATATTACACAAGTTTAATCCAAAACTCGCTAAATGATAAAAAGTTAAGTAAACTCCATTTAAATGGAAAAGTAAAATATTTAAGCATCTCCTACTACAGTATAAATGCAAATAAGTATTTTTCATAAACTTTGGAGATCATACGCCAAAATCTTCATTTTTACCAAAAATTGTAAAATCACAAAACCTGTATTTCTATTTGGTAGAATTTAGCAAATAAACAGTTAAATCATACATGTAAGCGTAACCTAAATTTTTAGCGGTTTAGTTTTTTCAAAAGTGTTGTTGTAATCAAATTCCCCTTACCTTAAACTCGAAACGAAACTATGTATGAAAATCGATCCAAACCGACAACCCGGGATCCTCAAAACCTAAAAACCGTCGAACATAATCTTACTATAATTTCGACTACTACCCAAATATCAAATCAAAATTGAGATTAGATCCTTACCTCGATTTTTGGGAAAACCCAAAAATCTTCGAAACAACGATCTGATCCACTAAAGTTGTAGAACTTCCTCCTCTGATCCCTGTAGGAACTTCTATTTTTAGAAACGGATGTCAAATGGTGAAGAATCTTAGAGAGAGAGAGAGAGAGAGAGAGAGAAAACCGCAGGTTAGAGAGAGAGGGAGAGCTTTTGGGAGCAAATTTAGCCCTTAAGCAACCAAAATGGATATTTATATGGTTTTTGACTGAGTCAAACTCGTCGACGAGGTGGTGCCTTCGTCGAAGAATCCACCACACAACTCATCGACAAGGCCATACCTTCGTCGCCAAGCCCAGTCCGAATATTTTTATTGACCTGCTCAGTATTTCCTCGTCGACGAGGCTTTGAAATTCGTCGACGAGGCACTGAAGGGACCTCGTCGACGAACGTGACACCATCGTCGATGAACCCTCCTTAAAATAGGTTTGGGTCTTTACAGTCTCCCCTCCTTATAAGAATTTCGTCCTCAAAATTTATTAACCATTGCTAAATATAATTTTTTTCTTATAATTCCACTTTACAAAAAGAGCCAACCGTCACCTACAAAGTGACTTCGGTCTAAATTCATTACATACCCTCACATATGGCGGAGGAATAGCGTGGTTACACAAACGATCCTTTGTATTTCCGACTCTAATTCCCATGAAACTTCTTCCACTGCATGGTTACGTCATAATACCTTCACGAGAGGTATTTCCTTAGTCCGTAACTGCTGCACCTTCCGATCCAATATCTACACTGGTACTTCCTCATATGATAAGGCATCAATGATCTCTAGAGGTTCGTAACTCAGTACGTGTGATGGATCTGGTATGTACTTCCTCAGTACAGACACGTGAAATACATCATGGACTTTGGATAATGTTGGAGGTAAAGCCACTCGATAAGCAACCAAACCTATCCTTTCAAGGATCTCAAAAGGCCCGATATACTAAGGACTTAGCTTCCCTTTCTTCCAGAATCTCATCACCCCTTTCATCAGAGCGATCCTCAGGAATACCATATCTCCTACCTCAAATTCCAACTCTCATCGACAAGTATCAGCATAACTCTTCTGTCGAATCTGAGCTGTCTTGATTCTTTCCCTAATCAATTCGACCTTTGCAGAGGTCTGCTGAACTAATTCTGGACCTAGTATCTGCCGCTCACCTACCTGATCCCAGTATAATGGAGATCGACACCGAAGACCATACAAAGCCTCATAAGGTGCCATCTCTATGCTAGCCTGGTAACTGTTGTTATATGCAAATTCAACAAGTGGTAAATATTGTATCCAACTATCACCGAAGTCTAGTATACAAGCCTGCAACATATCCTCTAATGTCTGAATAGTCCTCTCCGACTGTCCATCCGTTTGCAGGTGAAAAGACGTACTGAATGTCAGTCGTGATCCCAAGGCATCCTATAAACTCTTCCAGAAACGAGATGTAAAACACAGATCCCGATCTGAAAAAATAGATATAGGGACACTATGGAGTCATACCACCTCCTGCACATAAAGTTCTACCATCCTATTTAGAGAGTAGCTGACTCTGATTGGAATGAAATGTGCAGTCTTCATTAGTTGATCCACTATAACCCATATGACATTCTGCCCCATGCACCATCGCACGTAAACCCGTCACAAAATCCATCGAGACATGTTCCCATTTCCACTCAGGGATGTCGAGTGGCTGAAGTGGTCATGCTGGTTTCTGATGTTCTGCTTTGATCTGCTGACATGTCACGCACTGCTTTACAAATTGGGCGATCTCTCTTTTTATGTTGGACCACCATAAAGATTCCCTCAAATCCCGGTATATTTTCGTACTACCAGGATGTACAGTGTAGAGTGAATGATGCGCCTCCAGAATAACCCATTTAATCACAGCATCATTCGGTACACAAACCCTGCCGCGAAATCTCAATATCCCATCGCCGAAGACACTAAAATCCGGCTTCAACCCCTTCTGAATTCCTTTCGTAATCCCAACCAACTCAGGATCCTCCTTTTGCGCCACACGAATCCTCTCCTGCAAGGTTGGTTGTACCACCAAGCTAGCAAGAATAGCTTGATGGTTTCCTTCTACTACCTCCAAACACAACCTCTTAAGGTCCATGTAGATCTGATACTAAACCTCCACTGCTAAGATAGATGCATCCACAGATTTTCGGCTCAGAGCATCAGCTACTACATTAGCCTTTCCTGGATGATAGCTAATAATACAGTCGTAGTCCTTAATCAACTCAAGCCATCTACGTTGTCTCATGTTGAGCTCCTTCTGGGTGAAAAATTATTTAAGACTTTTATGGTAGGTAAAAATCTCACACCTTTCACCGTACAAGTAGTGCCTCCAAATTTTCAGTGCAAACACTACCACTGCTAATTCTAAATCATGCGTAGTTCTTCTCGTATTCTTTGAGTTGACGAGAAGTGTAAGAAACTACTTTGCCTTGCTGCATTAGAACACAGCCAAGACCCTTTTTCAAAGCATCACTGTAAATAATAAAGCCACCATCACTGGATGGAAGAGTTAGAACTAGAGCAGTGACTAGTCGCCGTTTCAACTTATGGAAACATAGCTCGCACTCATCCGTCCAATCATACTTCACGTTCTTTCGTGTGACTTTCGTCAAAGGACCTGCTAAACTAGAGAACCCTTCCACAAACCAATGTAGTAACCTGCAAGACCTATAAAACTTCTGACCTCCTGAACATTCTTCGGTCTCGCCCAGTCCACTACTACTTCAATCTTACTCGGGTCCACTGACACCCCTTCTTTAGACACCACGTGCCTTATAAATGCAATCTGTTCAAGCCAAAAATCGCACTTCTTTAGTTTAACATACAACCTTTTATCCCTAAGCATTTGCAATACTAGCCTCAAATGAACTTCATGCTCTACAGCACTCTTAGAATACACTAGGATGTCATCAATAAATACCACGATGAACTGGTCAAGATATTCATGAAAGACTCTATTCATCAAATCCATAAATGTTGCAGGTGCATTAGTCAAACCAAAAGGCATAACCATGAATTCG
The DNA here is from genome assembly GCF_029873635.1 of Malania oleifera. Lineage (NCBI taxonomy): Eukaryota > Viridiplantae > Streptophyta > Magnoliopsida > Santalales > Ximeniaceae > Malania > Malania oleifera. The sequence continues at coordinate 63,949,225 of NC_080429.1, read as the reverse complement.
AAATGGCCATACCGGGTTCGAAATGCTATCTTCGGGATGTCCTCCACTTTCATCTTTAGCTGGTGATACCCAGATCGTAGATCAATCTTAGAGAAGATCTGCATGCCCTGAAGTTGATCGAACAAATCATCAATCCTGGGTAGCGGGTATTTGTTCATTATCGTCACCTTGTTAAGCTCCTTGTAGTCGATGCACATTCTCATTGACCCATCCTTCTTCTTCACAAATAACACTGGTGCTCCCTAAGGAGAAACACTAGGTCGGATATACCCCTTGTTAAGCAGCTCCTGAAACTGTTCTTTCAACTCTCTTAGCTCAGCTGGAGCCATACGATATGGAGATTTCGATATAGGCATCGTACCTGGAGCTAACTCAATAGAAAATTCCACTTCACGGTCCAGAGGTAACCCTGGCAAGTCCTCTGGAAACACGTCAGGGAACTCGCGTACTACAGTAATCATCTCCAATTTATTTTCTTTGGCACCCTTGGCACCCCCTAAGGAGTAGCCTCCTAGTTTGCATAACATAAAGGATCTGGGGGGTAGAATGCACACACGACCCTAAAAACTGAAATTCTTGCTCCCCAGGTGGTTTGAACAACATCTCCCTCCTGTGGCAGTCAATACTGGCATAACTAGATGACAATCAATCCATCCTAAAGATGATATCAAAGCCAAACATGTCATATACCACAAGATCAACTGGTAGCACCCTTCCTCGAATTTTAACCAGGAAGTCACGCACTACCTTGCTACACCTAAGCACAGATCCAGACGGTGTGGCCACCACCAATTCATAATCTAACAATTGCACCTTTAATCCACACAATTTAACAAAACCTCGGGAAATAAAAGAATGTGTTGCCCTGAAGTAAAATAATACAACAACTTCATGAGAAAGCATTTAAATGATACCTGTGACTATGTCACTAGCGTTCTCAGTGTCACCAGGAGTTAGAGAATACACCCTAGCTTGGGCCGTACCCCCTGTTGAACGCCACGCTGTGTCGGAGCATTCCCTCTGTATGGCTGCTGCGAGGCTCCACTGCTTCCCTGCATCCCACAGTCTCTCACCTAGTGCCTTTGCTTACCACATCACATACAAGCCCCCATAGACAACCAACACTGCCTAGGGTGTCTCCTGCTACACAAAGGGCAACGTTGAAAACGTGCGGTGTTTTGAGACATCACCACTGTTCTTCTTCCAATTACCCTGCTTTGCCCCAGATGAAGAACTAGGAGGCGCTGGCCTCTTCTTCGAAACCTGGACCTCTGCGTCCTCAAGAAGACACTCCTCTATCATGGTGGTTTTATCAACCAACGTAGCAAAGTCTTGTAACTGTAGAATCATCGTCTGCCTACGGATCTCTTTCCTCAGACCCCTCTGAAACTTCTAGGCCTTCTTCACTTCATCTGGTATCACGAATGGAGCGAATCGGGACAAATCCTGGAATTTGGCAACGTACTGCTGCACTGTCAATGATTCCTGAGTTATATTCATGAATTCTTCCATTTTCACATTTCTGACCATGGCCGAAAAATACCGTTCAAAGAATAACTCTTTGAACCGGGCCCACTTCAACGCTACGGGTATCGATCGGAGTTCCTCCATCTTCTTTACAAACACCCACCATCTCTCAACCTTTCTTGCCAACTTGAACGTGGCAAAGGTGACCTTCTGATTCTCTATGCAGTTCAAGACATCCATGATCTTCTCGATCTCCTGGAACCAATTTTCAGCACGAACTGGATCTGCATTTCCTACAAAAGCCGAAGTCTTCAATCTAGTAAACTGATCAATGGAGCAACCCATCTCAGTTGTAGAACGGTCCTGACCTCTATTCGTTCGCACTACCTTAGCCATGAGCTGCTGTGTGAAATAACGCAATACACTAGTGGAGTCAATACCAGCCTTAGGGCTGGCACCCTCACTACTACTCCCTCCCACGTTGGCAGTAATATCCTTGGATTCCATCCTGAAAAACAATTGAGAAATCCATTAGAAGGATAATAACCCAAACATCAACCAACACTATCATATTATAGATTTAATCCCCTAGATTCATATCCTCAGTATTGATGTACTCCATTAATTAGACATCCCCATTCTAACTCAATTTTCACCATTCTACTTGGAAACAAAACCGTCAATGGATTGCCATGATTTTCTTGAACCTCTCGATTGATCCAGAAAAACACAGAAGTCTATCAATGGATTGACGTCTCCAGGCATACAAAGAAAAACTCATGGTCTTATCCATGCCCTATACTCTGGTATATTCTAGACTATCAAACTAGCAAATCCTAAGTTCTACACATATCCCTAACCAGGCAGCATGAGTCAAATCATACTTCCAACTGGCTATGGCTCTGATACCAACTATAACAACCCGACCCTTTATATGGACCTAGGTGTCACTCAATCATACAAAAATACTTATACCTGTTCAAGATACATAGACAACCCGCCGAAGCAGGGACATACGGGTGAAACTTATACATAACAGGAATGTAAATGTTGCGGAAAAACATAAACATTCATCGGGATTTCTAATGGACATACACCAGAGTTCACTGTTGTATCCTCAAATACAATTATACAGACTTAGAACATATCCTATTAACACAACCCCAAAAGGATATTCCAACTAAGTTCAATATACACATAAACTACTTACGTATGCTACAACCAAAAACAATTCTCCCAGTCCCTTAAGCAACTAGGACCGAAGCCTTGATAAACCTGAAAACAAAGGTTGTACAATGGGGTGAGACACTTCTCAGTAAGGAAGAAGGTGTTACAACAGTGTGTGACCACATATGCATACTTGAATAAAAACCCATATATATATATATATATATATATATACATGTAAAACATTTCTTTACAATACTGTAATATACATAAGATTTATTTGCACATTCTAGTATTTAAATCATGCATATGAATATTAGAACAACTACCATCTTGTTATAACATGTTTTTCCTATTTACCCTGTGGCACGGGTTGTGCACTGATATCTCTAATAGTGCACTGTTCGTGCAAACATTTGTCAAGCATCAAATATAGTCCAACTACCCCCATCTGGTCTATTATTTCACTAGTGATTTCATTACTCCTGCAAGCCGACTATCTATGTACCCACACTGATTTACATATGTGGCTGCACTGTACCTTTCCAACTGAAGAATTCCATGCCATTGGGAGTATCTTTCAACTCCATTACTAAAGCTTTTTCAACTTCTCATATTGGAGTATCTTTCAACCCGTTTTACTGGAGTATCTTTCAACTCCTTTGGTGGCAAGCTGTGGTTCCCTTTATCATATATACAATTTATGGTGAAAACATAATAATTTGTGCAAATTTCAGTATTTTCATAACTCATTCAATCACATTGAGTATAAACCGGCACACACCCTCTCGGTTTACCCTTTTTAGGTATAAAGCTTGGTATATAATTGACACCTGTTTTCCACATTTTAGTATAGCAAATTGGAACTCTAGTTCCCATATCTCATATATACATAGTATAAAACGTTCATACATTTCCATTTCAATATATATCACACAAGTTTAATCCAAAACCCACTAAATGATAAAAAGTTAAGTAAACTCCATTTAAATGGAAAACTAAAGGATTTAAGCATCTCCTACTACAATATAAATGCAAATAAGTGTTTTTTTTTGTAAAATTTGGAGATCATACGCCAAAATCTTCGTTTTTACCAAAAACCGTAAAATCACAAAACCGACATTTCTACTTGGTAGAATTTAGCAAATAAATAGTTAAATCATACATATAAGCATAACCTAACTTTTTAGGGATTTAGTTTTTCCAAAAGTGTTGTTGTAATCAAATTCCCCTTACCTTAAACTCAAAACAAAACTACGTACGAAAACTGATCCAAACCGACAACCTGGGATCCTCAAAACCTAAAAACCACCGAACATAATCTTACTATAATTTTGACTACTATCCAAATATCCAATCAAAATTGATATTAGATCCTTACCTCAATTTTTGGGAAAACCCAAAAATCCTCGAAACAATGATCCGATTTGCTAAAGTTGTAGAACTTCCTCCACTGATCCCCACAAGAACTTTCGTTTTTAGAAATGGAAATCGAACGACGAAGAATTTTAGAGAGAGAAAGAGAGAAAACCGCAGGTTAGAGAGAGAGGGAGAGCTTTTGGGAGAAAACTTAGCCCTTAAGCAACCAAAATGGATATTTATAGGGCTTTTGACTGAGTCAAACTCATCGATGAGGTGGCGCCTTCGTCAAAGAATCCACCACACAGCTAGTCTACGAGGCCATACCTTCGTCGCCGAGCCCAGTCCGGATATTGTTACTGACCCGCTCGGTATTTCCTCATCGACGAGGCTCTGAAATTTGTCTATGAGGCACTGAAGGGACCTTGTCGACGAATATTACACCTTCGTCGATGAACCCTCCTTAAAACAGGTTTGGGTCTCTACAATGTCACTCACCTAGAATTACAAACCGTCGGCTCTGATACCATTTGTTAGCACCAGAGGAGTCAATGTCTAGGTGCCCAAACCCTGAAAAGAAAAGAAAAATAAATGAAAAGAAAAGAAAAATAAATAAAAGAAAAAGAAAAAAAAATGCTTAAACAAAATAGTCTCTTAAAAATGATTTGCAAAAATAAATGAAATAGAGTTTGAAGAATACGAAAAATTTGACCCCAAAATGATTTTTCAAGTAAAAGAGTATGTGGGGGAACTTTGATTAGGAAAAAGATTTGAGAGAAAAGTTAAGCTGATTAAAGTTGCAAATCAAAGCAAATGAGGGAGTATATATAGACACTCCAAAAATTATAACCGTTTGGGACCTATTTGGTATTTTTGAGAAACTTTAAATATGATTAATAAAAATTAACCACGTTTTAACTTCGATAAAATTCAAGCACTCGATAGGTTCGGTCGACCATTTTTAAGGTTCAGTCGACCAGGGTGTTTTTGAACTGAGGTATTGGTTAACCAGACATGAGGCAATTTTTGAACCTTCGAGGTTCGGTCGACTAGGTCATCTTCGGTTGACCAGATTCATACTGTAATGACCTGCTACTTATATCATCATTTTTTTTTATAACATTTAACCAATTTGTCTGTATTACTACTGAAAACATTTCAGGCCCAAAATAGCATCGAGGAAACCCTATACACCATCTATTCCTAAGTAGCAGTAACAATAAAATTGCAAACATTATATATCACAAACACCCAATGACGTAATCAAAACTTGGGATTTACCCCAAACCACTGGCACCAAAGAACACCTACCCTTCCAATAAGGGTAGCATAAGCAATCCTCTACCCGTGAGCCTGATCTGCTTGCCTAACTGGGTCTCCTGAAAAATAGTAAGTCACTGGGATGAGACAACGCTCAGTAAGTGGAAATATGCTATTACTAGTGTGTAGCGGCTGTGTTACACATTTAATATACAGATATTATATTGATATTGTAAAACAAATATGCTAGTATACTGTACGAAACTCTCGTAATATAATTTAAAATACAATAGTGTATCTGAGTTTTCTATTCGTACATACTTCTAATATTATAATATAACTGTTGCTGTGTGATATATCTATACATAGGAACTTCTGAGATAATACCCTGGGATCTTTATGTCATGATTTAACCCCTCATGACAGGGTTGTGCAGCCCGTAGGCCGGACTTACTCTGGTTGGCCTACCAGGCAAGTCAATCTATATCTCTATCATCCGATAATCTGACCCACTACAATCTCTCCGGGCAAACTCCAAATCTATCTTGTTTAACCGGCCACCTCAACCTAGCTTATTGGGGAGACTGTAATCTCTCATGGCGCGGTTAGATAGAATCCACATACTATCCTAGTTATGTGGTTGCACTCTATCTGAAATAGCAATGGTACCGTGCTCTGCTGTTTGATTCTATCTAAAATTTCCTCAAGGATCTGATACTATGTTATACTAATATATATATCTTGCTATTTTAACATGATCTCAAAATGACCATAACACTAATATCTGAGCCGAAACATCTGAAATAACTAACTGAAATATCTATAATATCTATCTGAAATATCTATAATATCTGTCTAAAATATCTTTAATTTCTGCCTCAAATATCTATAATTTCTATCTGGAATATCTGTAATTTCTTATCTGAGTGTTATGGTTTTAGAAATCACGTCATTCTAAAAAATACTATAACTTATACCTTCTGCTAACAAACTGTATAACTGGATATCTGTGAAATGGTTTAATCATCATACTAAACTGTAATAAACTCATGCCACACATTTGAGTAATCAAAGTCTTATGCTCCATTTTTGTAATTCTACTGTAATACTACAAACAATAATATTCTAGGAAAATTGATCAATAAACTGATATATATACATAAACATAATCTTCTGACATACATTCTAAAATCCCTAGCATAGCATATTTTCCTTACTTGATTACTGGAAAGCCCCTAGTATGACCGGTCCTATACCCGCAGGGTTTCCTATTAAATACCCTAAAAACAACATCCCCTAGAACAAAACTTCAGTATTTCAGTGTACTATATTTCTTATAACTATGGTAAAGCCAAATATTAAATAAAAGGTTTTACCTTGAATTTGGGTTGAAATCCAAGGCAGTCCCACCCACAATCCACTCCAGCAGACTTGAAGAGAACTTTCCCAGGAGTGTCGTGGTGGCCTTGGATCGTTGAACCGGCAAGAATCCGGCTTGAAAACTTAGAGAGAAGGTGGGAGACGAACATGAGAGAGAAGGGGAATTTTGTGCATGAATTTCAGCTGAAAAATGAGATTTAGGCTATTTATATACTGGACTTCGTCGACGAGCCAAGTCACTTTGTCGATGAGGTCAAGAAGGAAATTCGTTGACGAATGCCTATCCTTGTCGACAAAATTTAGAACTAAGATATAGTCTTTCGGTATCTTCTCATCGACGAGATTCGTCCCCGTCGACGAGCCCCTCATGTATGCTCATTGATGAATCCCCTATGTTCATCGACGAGACCCTATTTAATTTTCTAATTTTTAATTCCTTTTCTCTTCTTCTCCTATTATTAATTTATGAAAATTATTTGGGTCTCTACACATACATTCGGTTGACCAGGTCCTTTTATAACTAGGAGTTCGGACGACAAGGGCGTTAGGAAATCCCCATGTGCCAGTTCAGTTGACCAGGGCGTTGATGCTAATTTTATGATTGGTCGACTAGATGGTCAAACCTTTGACCCTAAGGAGGTTCGATCGACCAAAGGTACTTTGTATGTTAGGGTTCGGTCGACTGAACACACTAAATTTGTGTATTTAATTCCTGAATCTCTTTTAAAGACACCCCTGTTCACGTAATTGTTACTTCTAAGTTATAGGGGACTTTTCATGTGATAATTTGAGACCTAAAGCCAGTCTATGGTCTTTGAGCTAATCCCTAAAAATTCGGTGTAGGTCGACCGAAGGGTGATCCTTAAGGTCATTCAACGGTTTTGAGACTCCCTATAGTCAATCTATGGTCCTATCTGAGCAAATAACCATATCATGCAGATGCATGCATTATTATAGACCAAATATTAAAAATAAATGCATATACAATTGAAATCAAAATGTCTTCTTTTTTTTTTTGCTCTTCCCTTCATGGAATACGCCGAGCTGTTATGTGGGCTTTAAGTTCTATCTTGGTTTCCATTTCTCCTATATCTTATGTTCGTGCTGACATGTAGACCTGCTCATATACTAAATGCACACATAAGATACATGTGTTTTGTCAACATCCAAATAGGGATCGGACTCTAAAAGTCAACAATCTCCCCCTTTTTTGATGATGAGAAACACCCAAGAGCAAAATTGGTACAACCTGAGAAGGCTCCCCTTATGAATATGCATAAAGTAAAATATAAATCATATTTATGAAGGAAGACATTACAAAAGATTATACATTCAGTTTTAACATTAAAGCACATGCTCAGATATTTGCCCCTATGTTTTTGGCCCTTAAGATATTTGCCCCTATGGTTATAAACATTTTGTTAAAAAACATTCTCCCCCTCTTGGCATCAGTAAAAAGGGCTAAGGTAAGTATAAAATATTTTAAGTATTTAAAATAGACTTAGCAAAGAGAACTCTCCCCTTTTTTGAAAAATACTCTCTTTTTTTGTTTTTGGCATTTATTTTTCATAAAACAATAACTGGTTATTTAATATAAGGAAAACATGATAACACATGGCCAAACCAAAGGTATCCTTAAACCATTGCAATTAATAAAATACAACATAAGACCCGCAAAAGATTGGAATGTAAAAGCATGCGGCAAATTAAAAAGTAGGTTTGAACATAAACATGGTCTAACTAATTTACATGCAGTTCATGAATAATCCATGAACCAGTTATGCAACACCCTTAAAATAAATTTCATGACAAATAATTTTAAAACAAGATAGCACAAGTCATGAATCATAAAGCACACACACAAGATATAGAAATACTCTATATAAGTTCAATTTTTGCTTTTATAAATGTATATATATAAATATATGTATGTATAAAAATATATCCCCTTAAAATTTTTGATAAATACTAGGGGCTCATGCTTGCTGAAAAAGAAACTATAATTCAAACTCAAGCAAGCATCATTTTCCTGGTTAAGCATTTAAGCACAACGCAAAGAATGACCAGAAAAATAAACATAACCATATAAATCCATAGAAATTAAGTAAATTTAAAGCAAGGATCATATGGAAAATCTAACGAACTTGTGGCAAAACAATATTTTTCAAATTAAGGTTTTCAATAACATCATTACATCAAATCATGTGCCACAAGATGAATTCAAAACAGATCCAAGCCACAAGTTTGGGTGAGCATACAAGATAAAGATTTAAAGAAAAGATGCTCCCCCTATCAATTTGAGTATGTGCTTAGATATTATTAGCTACTTATACTGATACAAAGTATGAAAATTTATTAAGAGTTCAAGCAGTATAAGTACCATTTTTCATTTTAAAACAAATTTTATTGGGTATGTGTTAAACCAATTTATCTCACCAATAAAATGTCCCTAAACACATATGCGCTAAAAATCAAACATTAAGTCATGCATGGTGTTCATGTGTACCAAGAACAATCCATATAAAATATAATTCAATGAAGACAGGATATGATGTTCATAGTATCCAAAAAAAGTTTTGGACTCAAAAAGTAGAAACAATGAAAATATAAGTCCATGGGTCAAGTGATTCAAATCCTTTTTCAAGGATGGGGCTTAAACTCCTCCGTATAGTCTCAAGCATACATAAGTGCATTTTCATTCAAGGATGAATTTCATTCAAGCACATCCATCACATGTTCATCCTTCTTAATATTACTTAGCATGCAAGAGATTACAGGCATTAAGCTCTTATTCATTTTTCCTAAAAGTGGGGCTTGAACTCCCCCTGTATATTTGCATGCATACTTACTTGCAATCTAATTCAAAGATGATTGTAAGAACCTGACCCGTGAGATATGGAATAAATAAATAAGAAAGAGGTAAAATAGTAAATTGAGCAGGCTTCATCGACGAAGCTAGAGCTTCATCGACGAAGAACCTTTTATTGTTTGACGATGAAATGCAGAGGCTCGTCGATGGGGAGAAGCCAAGAGGTTTTAGGAAATTCTAAAATCTCAAGCTCGATGACGAGACCACCGCTATGTTGACGAATTTCCTTCTCTAGCTCGTCGACGAAGATGCTGCCTCATTGATGAAGTTGGCCGAGTCAAAGGTGCTATAAATATCCATTTCTTTGCTTATAAGCTAAGTTATCAAGGTTTTCTCTCTCTCTCTCTAGAACTCGAAACCACACACTCTCTCTCTAGATTTCTTCATCGTTCACTGTTAGAATTGACAAACCAACGTTATTGCGAGGATTAGGGAAGAAATCTCTACATATTTTGTGGAACGGATCTTCATTTTGAGATCTTCAAGTTTTGACCCAAAAATTGAGGTAGGGTTCGATTTTCATTTTCATTTCAGTAGAACTGTAGGGAGTAAGATTATGAGTAATTATTATACTGTGGTTTATAGGTTTTGGGAACTCGGTTCGCTGTTTAGGAGCTGTAGAGTTCGGGTTGAATTTTTGGGGAAAGATAAGGGGATTCTGTTTATATCGGTTATTTTTGAAATCAAATTTGATAGAACTGTGGTTCATGATCTTGTGTATGTTTTGGTTACTTATTTGGGGAAATCTAACGAGTGAAAATTATGGGGTTTTTATATTACAGTTTTGGGAAAAAAAAAGGGCATTGGGTTGCATCTCTAGTTTCATTAGAAAACCGTGGATATATTGTGTTATATATTGTGTTATGGAGATGGCCGCGCCTTGACTTGTTTTAAATTGTATTTTGAAAAGCATGATTTTTGAGATTACTAAATGAGTGTGGAATGAACTGTTATATGAATATGCATTGAGTTGTGATTTGCTAAAATGGGATATAGGAACGTGAGTTCCGAATTGTTCTAGGTTGTGAAATAGTGTCCAGCTCTATATTCGAGGGTGTGAAATACCATCAGCTAGTGGCAAGAGTGTCCAACTCTATATCCGAGGGCGTGAAATATTGCCTCTTACCGGTTGATCACCAAAGAGTGTGGATCCACCAGATGTACCAGTACGATGCCATGAGAGACTGGGGCTATGCCATGTGCCGAGGATGCCGTGTAATGGGGGCTAGCTTCGTGCAGAAGGGTGTGACGACACCGGGTTGCTTGATCGTGTGTTTATTGAGAACTATACTGGAACTATTTTGTGAAAAATATTGGAACTGTATTGAACTGTGTATGTTTTATGTCATTATAACACTTATATGCCACACACTGATATAACCAGATTCTTCCTTACTAAGAGGTGTCTCACCCTAATCGTATGTACATGTTATTAGGTCCTTCGAGTGACCAAAACTAGCATCCTAGTGTTAGGAGCGTGGTGGTCAGTTTACTGCGTAGAGTACTTGTGTAAGTACTTGGACTGTAATAGGGTTGTCATTTTGGGTATTGCTGGCACCCTGGGTTATATTTTTTATTATTGAGCTTAGCTCTATTTGTATAGACTCTGGTATGGTACTATGTATGTATAGAATGAACTTTTCCACTGCGTATATGTCGTGTATGTGAATGTGTATAGGGTGTACGGGAACCCACCTCACGGGGTCGGACGCTCATTCGTTATAGTATCATTTGTGTTTTGTATGATATAGGGATAGGTTAGGTTACTACATGACACCTTGAGTTCCATTTCCAGGTTCAGGGCGTGATAGCTTGGTATCAGAGCAAACCAGGTTGTTAGGTCCTGTAGACTTGGTTAGGCGTAGCTATGTGTACATACCAAAGTATAGGATATAGGAAATAGGTAGAGTAGGTCGATGGTTTTTTTGTTGCTAGACAGAGACTCGTTGGCGGGGTTTTGTGTTTTTCTTGGAACGACAATTTTAGTAAAATCACGGCAAACCATTGATGGTTTCGTGTCTGTGTGATAAGACAGACGTGGACCCATGAGATTGGTAATTAACATGATTAGATGTCAATGATTGTGTAAACTGTATATGATGTAGGAATTCTAATCGATTCCTATTCTATTTTCAGAATGGAGTCCAAGGATAAAACTTGGATAGTGGCTCTGAGGAGACTGCGAGCGATGAGTTTCCTTTTGTGCCATGAGGGTTGACAAGGTAGGTTATATGGAGATCGGGCGGAGTGTTAGGAGACGTGAACATTCTCCTACTGTTGCGGGGTGTACCATTGAGAGGTTCACACATATGCACCCTCTGACATTTTCAGGAAGACCCAATCCGATGATAGTAGAGGACTGGGTTGAGAAGACCAAAAGGATTCTAGAGGTCCTATACTGCATAGATAAGCAGAGTGTCCTTTACACTACCTTCCAGCTGTCTGGGGAGGCTAGGTGATGGTGGACTATGATGAGTCTACTAGAGAAGCAGAGAGTTAGTCCTATAGAGTTGACATAGAGCCGCTTCAAGGAAGTGTTCTTTGAGAGATACTTCTCGGACTCCACACGCAATGCTAAGGTGGATGAGTTCTCTATTTTGACACAGGGAGACATGACGGTGTAGGGGTATGCTGTTCAATATATAAAGCTATCCCATTTCGCTCTGTGCTTCATCTCAAAAGAGTATGAGAAGGCTCGGAGGTTCGAGAAGGGCCTAAGGAAAGACATTCGTAGACTAGTGGGTATGCTGTAGATCCATGAGTTTTTTGTTTTGGTGGATAAGGCCACTGTGATCGAGACGACATCTAGGAGGATGAGGTGGATCAGGAACCGAAAAAGAGGCCAGTGCCATTAGGTTCTAGTCAGGGATTATGGAAGAAGAAGAACAAGGGCTCGAGTTACCGCCAGAATACCGAGCATCAGGGTACTTAGGTGGATCAATCACGTGATTGTTGTAGTAGGTGCCACAGATGGCATGAGGGTGAGTGCTAGTCATTTGGGGGTAACTGTTATAGCTACGGTAAACCAGGCCACATGGCTCGTGTCTACCGCGCATCAAAGAAAGACATGCCTGCATCCAGTGGGAACCAGGGTAGTAATCAGATACCTCAGGGAACCATCCTGGAAAACACAGCTTCGACGAGGGTATATTCTCTTACTTTAGTGGATGCTGACAATATAAAGAATGTAGTGACAAGTACCTTGTTATTGCTTTCAAATAGAGCTATTGTTTTATTTGATTCAGGGGCAACCCATTCTTTTGTATCTGTGAACTTTGTAAAGTTGTGCGGGGTTGAGACCCAAGTTATGAATAAAGGGTTATCTGTAGCTACACTGTCTGGAAGTGTAACGTCCTGTAGGAGGATGTGGGGATGCTGCCCTGTGGAAATTCAGGGAAGGCTGCTACTGGTGAATCTTATGGTGTACGATATGTATGGTTTTGACATCATACTGGGGATGGATTGGTTATCCTCTAGTTATGTGATTGACTGTTGTGGAAATGTGGTAGTGTTCAAACCTCCCGGGGAGCAGGAGTATGAGTTTGTAGGATCATGTGTGCGTCCGACGCCATCGATTATATCGGCATTACAGGTGAGGAGATTACTATTGGATGGATGTCAGGGGTACCTAGCTTGCGTGAAGGAATCACCGTGGGATGAATTGAAGCTTAAGGATATTTGAGTGGTTAACGAGTTCCTGGATGTGTTTCCAAAAGACTTACCTGGTTTACCTCCGGATCGTGAGGTGGAGTTTGCGATAGAGTTGTTACCTAGTAAGGCACCGATCTCTAAAGCTCCATACCGTATGACTCTAGCAAAACTTTAGGAGTTAAAGGAGCAGTTGCAAGAATTACTGGACAAGGGCTTTATTCGACCCAATGTTTCGCCCTGGGGAGCTCCAATTTTGTTTTTGAAGAAGAAGGACGAGTCAATGCACATGTGCATTGATTACCGTGAGGTCAACAAGGTGACTGTGAAGAACCATTACTCATTGCCTCGTATCGATGATCTCCTTGACAGGCTACAGGGGACATAGGTCATTTGGAAGATCGACCTATGGTTAGGGTATCATCAGGTGAGGGTTAGATTTGAGGATGTGGCGAAGACTGCTTTCTGAACCAAATACGACCACTATGAGTTCTTAGTCATGCCTTTTGGGTTGAAGAATGCTTTGGCAGTGTTCATGGATCTAATTAACAGGGTTTTCCATGAGTACCTGGACCAGTTTGTAGTGGTGTTCATCGATGATATTTTGGTATACTCAAGGAGTTTGAAAGAGCATGAAAACCATCTGAGGTTGGTGCTACAGATTCTTCGAGAGAGGAAGCTGTATGCCAAGCTGAAGAAATGTGGGTTATGGTTGAATCAGGTAGCATTTTTAGGCCATGTGGTGTTAAAGGGCAGTATCTCTGTTGATCCTAGCAAGATCGAAGTTGTGGTCAATTGGGTGAGACCGAAGAGTGTGCAGGAGGTTCAAAGTTTCTTAGGACTGGCAGGTTATTATCGTCGATTCGTGGAGGGATTCTCTAAGTTGTCTGGGCCTCTGGCGCGATTGACCGGGAAGGGGGTGAAGTTTGATTGGACTGAAGATTGCGAGTGGTGTTTCCAAGAGCTGAAGCAGTGATTGGTTACTACTCTGGTTTTGACCATTCCTTTTGGGGATGGCGGTTTTGTGATTTATAGTGACGCATCTTTGAAGGGTTTGTGATGTGTGCTTACGCAACAGGGTAAGGTAATAGCTTATGCTTCTCAAAAACTCAAGGAATACGAGAAGAATTACCCTACGCATGTTCTGGAATTGGTTGTTGTAGTTTATGCACTAAAGATCTGGCGACACTACTTGTATGGTGTTCCATACGATATTTTCACTGACCATAAAAGCCTCAGGTACTTTTTCACGTAGAAGGAGTTGAACATGAGGCAGTGGAGGTGGCTTGAGCTGATCAAAGACTACGATTATACCATCAGTTATCACCTAAGAAAAGCTAATGTAGTAGCTAATGCGTTGAGTCTGAAGTCAGATCATGCGGTAGTATCTGCAGTTGTAGCTCAGCATCATATCAGACGGGATCTAGAAAGCCTTGACGTAAAGTTGGTGGCCGGCGATCATCAGGCTTTCATTGTTAGCTTGATGATCTAACTGACTTTGTTTGAGCATATTAAAGGCGCACAGACTAGTGATGCGGATTTGGTTGAGACTGTGGAGAAAGTGCAGCACGGGTTGGCTATGGATTTTAACATCTATGAGGGAGGTGTGTTGAGGTTTGGAACTAGACTGTGTGTTCAAAGCGACGACGAGATCAGAAGGATGATTTCCGAGGAAGCGCATCATTATTTGTATACGGTACATCCAGGTAGCACAAAGATGTATCGGGATTTGTGCGAGACCTTTTGGTGGAGTGATATGAAAAGGGAGATTGCTTGGTTCGTGAAGTAGTTTATGATGTGTCAGCAGGTGAAAGCTGAACATCAGAGGTCGGTAGGGCTGTTACAGCCCTTAGCTCTTCCAGCATGGAAATGTGAGCATTTTTTCATGGACTTTGTTACCGGATTGCTGCCAGCGCTTCACGGGAAAAATGCCATTTGGGTAATCATGGACAAATTGATGAAATCTGCTCACTTTTTACCGATGAAGGTTAGCTACCCTTTGAGTATGCTAGTAGACTTGTACATGCATAAGATAGTCAGAATGCACGAGGTACCAGTGTCCATTGTGTCAGATCGAGACTCGAGGTTTACCTTTCGATTCTGGAAGAGCTTGTAGGAAGCATTGGGGATGAATCTTACTTTCAGTACAGTGTTCCACCCCTAGACCGATGGACAGTGGGAGAGAACAATACAGATCTTGGAGGATATATTACGGTCCTATGTGTTAGACTTCAGTGGTCGTTGGATGCAATTTCTGCCACTAGTAGAGTTCGCCTATAACAATAGTTTCCAGGCTAGTGTCGGGATGGCATTGTTTGAGGCCCTGTATGGTCGGAGGTGTCAGTCTCCTCTGTATTGGGATGAGGTTGGTGAATGTTAGGTTTTAGGACTTGAACTCACACAGTAGGCATCTAAAAAGGTGGGTTTGATGCGGGATAGGATTAAATCGATTCAAAGCTGGCATAAGAGTGACGCGGATATTCGCCGTTGTGAGTTGGAATTCAAAGTTGGGGGGGTAAGATATTTCTAAAAATCGCTCCAATGAAAGGGGTGATGAGATTCTGGAAGAAGGGAAAACTAAGCCCGAGGTATATCAGACCATTTGAGGTTCTTGAGCGAGTGGGTTCGGTAGCCTATAGGTTTGCACTACCCTAAGCACTCTTGGGGATCCATGATGTGTTTCACGTATCCATGTTGCGGTGGTAGGTGTTGGATCCGTCGCATATTATTAGTTACGAGAACTTGGAAATTGAGGATGCTTTAGCATATGAGGAGGTACCCGTTCAGGTTTGGACCATAAAATTTAGAAGCTACATACCAAGGATATACCGCTAGTGAAGGTATTGTGGCGGAATCACGAGGTTAAGGAAGCTTCTTAGGAATTGGAAGCGGAGATACGCCGAAAGTATCCACAGTTGTTCTAAGGGGTAATTTGGATAGTAGAGATAGTTGAGTATATGTGAATGATGCTGCTATTGTATTGTATTGTGATAGGTGGTTAGTCTTTGGGAGTATGTGTATTGTGAACTCCTGAGACGGTATATGTATGTAACCACGGTATTCCTCCGCCATAAGTGAGGGTATGTATGTATTGTGATGAGGCTGCGTTGTAAGTGGCTGCCGGCTCTTCCTAGAGTCAAGTATATGTATTTGGTTATGTGGATGAGTTCGTAAATGAAAGATTACAAATTTTGAGGACGAAATTTTTGTAAGGAGAGGAGGTTATAAGAACCCGACCCGTAAGATATGGAATAAATAAATAAGAAAGGGGTAAATTAGTAAATTGAGCAGGCTTCGTCGACGAAGTCGAGGTTTTGTTGACGAAGACCCTTCTATTGTTCAGTGATGAAATGCGGAGGATTATTGACAAGGAGAAGCCAAGAGGTTTTAGGAATTTCTGAAATCTCAGGCTCGTCGACGAGACTGAAACTACATCGACAAATTTCCTTCTCTAGCTCATCGACGAAGATGCTGCCTCATTGACAAAGTTGGCCGAGTCAAAGGGGCTATATATATCCATTTATTTACTTAGAAGCTAAGTTATCAAGGTTCTCTCTCTCTCTCTCTCTCTCTCTCTCTCTCTAGAACTCGAAGCCACACACTCTTTCTCTAGATTTCTTTGTCATTCATTGTTAAAATCGAAAAACCAAGGTTACTATGAGGATCAGGGAAGAAATCTCTATGTGTTATGTGGAACGGATCTTCGTTTTGAGGTCTTTGAGTTTTGCCCCAAAAATTGAGGTAGGGTTTAATTTTCATTTCTGTTTCAGTAGAACTGTAGGGAGTAAGATTGTGAGTAATTATTGTACTGTGGTTTATAGGTTTTGGGAACTCGGTTCGCTGTTTAGGAGCCGTAGAGTTTAGATTGGATTTTCGGGGAAAGGTAAGGGGATTTTGTTTATATCGGTTATTTTTGAAATCAGATTCGGTAGAACGGTGGTTCACGATCTTGTGTATGTTTTGGTTACTTATTTGGGGAAATCTAACAGGTGAAAATTACGGGGTTTTCATATTACAGTTTTGGGAAAAAAAAGTGGCATCGGGTTGCATCTCTAGTTTCATTAGAAAACCGTGGATATATTGTGTTATATATTGTGTTATGGAGATGGTCGTGCCTTGACTTGTTTTTAACTATATTTTGAAAAGCATGATTTTTGAGATTACCAAATGAGTGTGGAATGAACTATTATATGAATATGCGTTGAGTTGTGATTTTCTGAAATAAGATATAGGAACATGAGTTCTGAATTGTTCCAGGTTGTGAAAGAGTGTCCGACTCTATATCCGAGGGTGTGAAATACCACCTGCCAGTGGCAAGAGTGTCCGGCTCTATATCCTAGGGCGTGAAATATCACCTCTTATCGGCTGATCACCAAAGGGTGTGGATCCACCAGATGTATCGATACAATGCCATGGGAGCTTGGGGCTACGCCATATACCGAGGACGCCGTGTAATGTAGGTAGAATTTGTGTAAAAGGGTGTGACAACACCAAGTTGCTTGATCATGTGTGTGTTGAGAACTATACTAGAAATGTGTTGTGAAAAATACTAGAACTGTATTGAACTGTGTATGCTTTATGTCATGATAACACTCATAAGCCACACATCAATATAACCTGATTCTTCCTTACTGAAAGGTGTCTCACCCCTATCATACGTACATGTTTTCAGGTCCTTCGAGTAACTAGAACTAGCATCCTAGTGTTGGGAGCATGGTGGTCAGTTTACTGTGTAGAGTAGTTGTGTAAGTACTTGGACTGCAATAGGGTCGTTGTTTTGGGTATTGCTGGCACCCTGGGTTATGTTTTGTATTATGGAGCTTAGACTCCGGTATGGTACTATGTATGTATAGAATGAAATTTTTCACAGCGTATATGTCATGCATGTGAATGTGCATAGGGTGTACGGGAATCCCACTGGGTCGGACCCTCATTTATTATAGTATCATTTGTGTTTTGTATGATATAGGGGTAGGTTAGGTTACTACATGACACCTTGGGTCCCACTGTCAGGTTCAGGGTGTGACAATGATAGTCATTTGAGAGCATTCCTCATATGTTCATCCTTTCCAAATGAATTCAGCATGTTGCAAATATAGGCATTTTAGCACATACAAGCATGACTTATTGCATTTCAATTTAAGGCACGATAGCCAATCGAAGCTATACTCAACAGGTATGCAATAGGGGATCAATAAAAGGATGACACACCTCACAATACCAATGAGTGTGTGCAAAATGAAAAAATCCCCCTAAATCATGCAAATTTCCTAGTTTGTGGACCATCATCAAAATATGAGAAGTTCAAATGCAAGGATGATGTTTCACCATTTGGGTCTGAGTGAAAGTGCATAACCCAAAAATTTGGACCTAATGGTATCCATGAACTAGTCCCTCCTAGGACAACATAATGTGTACATGTTTTAATTTATAGTTTTTTGGATTTGACATGTACTAATCTATTTAATTATCTAGCAACCTAGGAGATAAAGATTAAGACTGTGCATGTTTTTCAGTTTAGCATATAACATTTAAAATTCAACATGCACCAGCTGACGGTTCAGCATGCACCTATAACTAAGGATGAAAAATAATATTCTTTTATGACTCAATCATCCTTTCAAAAATATTTTAGCATGCATTAAATTATTATCCTAATACATAGTTTCATTTTTGGGAAAAGTTTTTCCGAAATTTTGGCAGCATGTCATCTGTAAGTTGAACATTTTCCCATTTTTCCATGTACCAGAAACCTGATAGATTCACACAAACAATTCAAAAATAATCTGAAGCATGCAGAAATCATTCAGTTTGAGCATGCAAAAACCTATATCCACTATCAGCATGCTATTCACATTACTGCATCCGCCATGTAGGAGGCATTCAATACAGGCATACATTCAGTAGTTCAAACAACAGATCATAAAAATTTACTATCCATTAAATAATATATTCACTTTTACAAGCAATGGATAGTGACATTCAATTCAAAGAAAATTATCCATTCATTAGAGAATATAATTATTTAGCACAAATGGATATTTGTGTTTAGTACCAACAAATCATCCAATAAAAATATCATAATAAAATTTTTCCAAAATTAAGCATATTACAATAAAGAACTTATTGGATGAGACTTTAAATTTTCTTCTCCCCCTCAGTTATGCAGCCAAAGAATTTTATATTCAATCAATAGTATTTTGCATAACCAATATTTTCTGATATGGGGATGAACTTAGAATTTCTTAGATTAAATTTATCATTTTAAAAGGATCTATCATTTAAGTTCAATGATAAGTTTAGGATTTTACATTACATACCATAAGATAGATTTCCTAAAACTCATTACTATGTGATGGACAAATTATGCTATATTTAAGATTATTATATTAAAGCATATATAGCATTAAAAGTTATTACCACAGATGAAGCTTCTGTGTCCATTTGAAGGGGATTCTATTTTAAAACATGCTTATAAGATTTAATTTAAGAGCTAATTGTTAGATATAAGCATACACTAGCCAATATTATCATATGTTAACCAATCATAATTATATATTAGATTGGATATAATCAATTTAGATTCTCATATTGGCTTGCTTCACTAATAATATTAAAATAAAAATAGTGTATACTAAAATTTAAGAATTTAAGCACAAAACACTATTTGAACTTTTAAGGCATTAAGATCCCTTATTAAACTTAATCCTAACATCTTATGAGTATAAATGAAATTTATTTTTAAGAACCTCATAAGATAACATGCTATAACACACGATTCAACAAAATGTTTAACACAATATATATCACTAAAATCATGGCATGAAATATTTTATAAAGTAGAAGGAGGCAGAGATGTACAAATACATTTTACTCCTTTTTAATCATTTAGGCACATAATCCTTGGAGTGGTGTCCTTTTCTCTCTCGATTTTTAAAAAATTCCACTGTTCCCAAAATCCCTTAGGACTACTACAAGACATAGTCTTTTAAAGACATTAGTAGCTAAGGCATCACAAAGATATATGCACGACATTCAAATGATATGCATTAAAACTATGTCATGCAGATTCAAATCATTTTCAGGTTTGAAAAACATGCATCTTTTAAAAACTTTTTAATGGGATATGAAAGAATTCGATAAACACTTTCCAAATTCTCCAATCATTTGATTTTACAAAAATAATTTTCAATAATCAAACAGTAAAATCTAGGTAATGAAAACAGTAGAAGATTTGCAAAGGATTTGTTGGCCTTATAAGGCTTAATATTTTATTTTGATGCTAACAAATAAGTAGAACTTAACATACTTTGTTTAAGTGATGTATTTTCAGGACTCAATGATGAATGCAAGGTTAAAGAATTCATGAAAGCTTGTACTTCAAAGAAGGATGATTATATCAAGCTTGAGGCATGGATTAAAACTTGAAGATCATGAGAGAATTGATATTAAACAAAAAGCTTCAAGAATGATAGCCCAAGTGATCAACATGGAAAGCTCAAAGAAAGATGAAGCAGCACAAAGACCACAAGGAATTCAAGGATTGAAAATTTGAAAGAGTCTAGGAAATTTCACGTAAGTACTTCAAAGAATTTCAATATAGATTCATGAAACTCTTTGGTAAATTTATTGGACCTACATACCTTTGAAAATACTTGGAAAATATTTTTATATGGTAAAAAAATTGTTTCAAAAAGGTTAAAATCGTTTTTGGAATGAAAAGCACCAAAAAGAGGATTTCTCAAATGCTGTCAATTTTTCTACATCTGCATTGATGTGCATTTTTATCCATCAAAACATATTTATTTTAAAATGTGTTCAACATGAAAGTTTTAGGATTTTCTCTTAGCTATCATTTTATCAGGAACGTTAAATTTAGAGTTACATAGAAAAAGTTATGATAAAAAGACTAAAGGGTGCTCGAAATTGATAGCATGATAGACGACTGTCAAGAACTTGACAGACGATTGCCAGTGCACTTTGAGACGCCTGTCCATGTTCATACAGATGACTGACACCCTACTGCCCCTTTCGTTTAACTAGACAGATGACTACCAAAAATGGACAGTCATTTGTCACGCGGCTATTTTGAATTTTTTCATAATGGTCAAATTTTTAAATGAGGTTTCTTGGGGCTCAAATTTCGTGGAAACTTGGGGAATACTTCAAGTCACTTGGGGATCAAGTTACATACTTTTTAAAGTATATAAATAAGCCTCAAAGATCATTGAATCAATACACAAAGAATTAAAATTCTACAAAAATTCAAAATCTCTCTCAATTGCTCTCAAATTCTCAAGGCTCTCTCTTGCTCTCAACTTGCACGAATTCAACTGAGTTTTTGCTGATCTTCTTCCACCGGAATTGTGCTACAAATTCTAAATATTTCAATCATTGAAAGAATTAATCAGTGATATACTTCATTGCGCTTCAAGTTAAAATTCTATATTGTTTTTTACTTTGAAGTATATAGTTCTGAATTGTTGTACTAATCAGCTCTTTGAGGAGCAAATTATTTGTACGCATCTATTTGATCTTTATATTGTAGATTGACGATTCCAAGGGTTGTTTGGATCATTGGCTAAGCAAGGAGATATTGCTTTGAGAGGCTGGCTCTAGCCTAGTTAAGGAGTGACCGGACGAGGGGATATTGTTTGGAGAAGGTGTGCTTTAGCCTTAACCAAGGAGTGTTGTAAAGGTTTGTTTCGCCCGTTAAAGGAACATGTTTAGTGAATCCTTTGGTTGTTTTCCAAAGGCGAGGATGTAGGCTGGGTATAAGCCGAACCTCGTAAAAATCTCCGTCTCACTCTTTCTTTCCCTACTCTTTATTTTCAGCATATTTAAATTGCGTGGATGGTTTTCATTGATAATCATATATACTACGTATATTTGGAAATTAAGTAAACTTGAAGTCCAATTTTGATTTGGGTTGCGGAAACCGAAAGAGGGTACGTTGGTTATACCATATCTTGCGGAAACCATACATGAGTACGTTACTTGGTTAACATCCCAAAGATAAATTTATTGAGAGTTTAGTTGAGTTCTGAATATTGTGAAGAGTGTGGATATTATGTTGATTAGATGCTATATTGCACATCATATTGAAGAAGAAAAACCATCAATACAGGGCTTTATATCAGCAAGTACAAATTTCATATATACAGGGCTTATATAAAAAAACAAACCATTTTAAGTTCTTATATTACCAAAGTGCTATATGTGTTAATTTTGGTTTGGTTGTTTGTTTTCAAATTGTGATTGGTTGATTGGATGATTGATGACTTGGTTGGTTAAATGATTGTGTTATTGTGAATTGAAGTAAGAAATAAGCTTTTGCTGAAAGTTTGAAAAATCAATAACAAGTTAAGGATGCTTAAAAGGAATTAAAAGAAATTTTTATAATCCAATTCACCCCCCCTCTTGGGACTACACCTTACTTTTCAATTGGTATCAGAGACTGGTTATAGAAAATCATAATTAGTAGCTATAAAAAGATCTTAATGTCTAACTTAGGCGTAGCTCCCATAGGAGAGGGACAATCTTCAACTAGGCCACCAATCTTTTGTGATTTGAACTATACCTTCTGGAAAAAGAGAATGCAAATATACCTTCAAACGATGGATTGGAAAGCTTGGGAGGTTGTCACTGATGGTGATCTAATTCCTACCACATTAGTAGATAGAAAATAAATACCCAAGGAAAAGAAAGACATGACTGAAAGAGATTATAAAAAGTTGCAAATAAACTCTAGTGCTATGAATGCTCTATATTGTGCTTTAGATACCAATGAATTTAATAAAGTAATGGCTTGCAAATTAACTAAAGAGATATGAGACAAGTAAGAAGTAACATATGAAGGCTTTATAGATGTTAGGGATAATAGGATTGATATGCTCACAAGTGAATATAAAGCTTTTAAGAGAGACCCGGATGAATCCAAAACTAATATGTTTACTAGGTTTACTCACATAATAAATTCCCTAAATGCACTAGGAAAATCCTACACTACTTATGAAATGATAAGGAAAATTCTTAGAGGGCTACCAACCGTATGGGAAGCAAAAGCCACTGCCATAACCGAAGGAAGAAATCTGAAAACCACTTCCTTAGATGAACTTATAGGTTCTTTACTTACATATGAAATGGCAATGAATGAAAAGAATAGAAAAATCAAAGCCCAAGAATCAATAGCCTTTAAAGCCTTAAAAAACAACTTAAGTAGTGAAGAAGAAATGGATGAAGATGAAGTAGCCTTCATATCTAAAAAGCTAGCAAGGATACTAAGGAGAAACAAATTAAAAAGAAGAAATCAAAACTCTGAATCAGAAGAAGAAAATATTAGCAAAAAGAAACCTAAAAGTAAAACTCCTACATGTTATAATTGCAACAAAGCTGGACATATAAAATCAGAATGTCCAATACTTAAGAAAGAGTCTAAGAAGAAAAAAAAAAGGTCATGAAAGCCACTACTTGGGACATGATGAGTACAAGTAGTTCGGAATATGAATTAAGTGACCAAGAGGTTGCTTATACTTGCTTTATGGCTTGGGACAATGAGGAAAGCTCCTCATCTAAATCTTCAAATAATTCTTGTAGTGTTGAATCTAATGATGAGTGTATGCCATCTTATGAAGAACTTAAAAATGACTTATTCAAAGTACATAAGATGCTGATCAAAGTAACCAAGCAAAACTCATCATTGAAAAACAAGAATGAAGGTATAATGAAAGAGTTAGAATCCCTTAAAACTGCTAAAAGAGAAAAGGATTCAAGAATCAAGAAAATAGAAAGTAATAATGAAGTGATGACAAAGGAGTTAGAAGCTAAAAATCTTGCTGAAAAAGAAAAAGGCTTGAAAATTAAAGAATTAGAAAGCAAGAATGAAAAGATGATAGAAGACCTTCGATCCCTATCCTTTACGGTATATGAGAAAGATATGTATATTTCTGAATTAGAGGATAAAATAAGAAAAATATCTCTAGAGTTAGAGAAATCTCAAAAGAAGGTTGATAACAAGAACGAGATAGAATTAAATGATCTCAAAAATCAGATCAAAGATCAAGAATAGATCATTTATAACTTTACAAAAGGAAAAACAAACTTTGACAAAATGGTAGGCTCCCAAAGAATGTCTCTAAACAAAAAAGGCATTGGATTTAATGGAATTGAAAAAAAAAAGCAAATGAATTTTTACATGGGTTATTTCTCAAAAGCCTCCGAAGATAATGCAAACACATCCTTTAATACTTACACTAACACTATATGCTATCAATGTAAGAAAAAAGGGCATATAAAGTTTGAATGTCCATTTAAGAGAAAATGAGTGAAAACTAAACAAATATGGAGAGTTAAAGAAATATCCTTTATCAAACCAATCAGACCCAAGAAAGTATGGGTACCAAGATGAAAGACTAGTTCATAAATGAAAAACTCCATGGATTAAGCCATTCCCTTTTAAAAATTGAGAAAGTAACTTAATTCATGATCAACAAATGAGTTTAAGAGCTTATTATAACAAATTTAAAAATGGCATTGTTGGAAAAATCATAGGATGATTTTTTACAAAGCTTAAGTTAAGAAAATATTAAGAAAATATCAAATTGAGCTTATTACATAAGTACTTCAAGTTGATTCAAGAATGATTTCTTTTAAGCTCACTGGGTAAAGAGCCTTAGAGACCTTAGTATAAAACTTAGAACAAGTTTGTTAAAGTTAAACAAGTTCATATTCCAAGATTAATTGAGCAAAGAAGAGAGAACTCAAAAATATGTTGAATGAGGAAAATCTTGTTGATAGACGACTGTTTGTCTAGTGACAGACGATTGGCATGTTTTTGAAGTGTTTTTTAACACAAGTCAGAAGACTGACAGACGACTGTCAAGTAATGAATAGACGATTGCCAGTGAAAAGTGAGCTGTCTGTGAGTGTTCTGTCAGACGATTGTCAACCTTCTGTGTATATTGAAAAGTTGATTTGTTCATGGACAGACGACTGTCACCATATGGACAGACGACTATCACCCTTCTGTTCATTTTTAAAAACCTAGTTGTTTTGTGACAGACGATTGCCCCCTGTTAACAGGCGACTGCATAAAATTTTTTTAAAAGATATTTGAGAATGAAATGCTATATGCTACATGCTTACGTGCCTATATGATATGCTATATGCTACATGTGTATGACTTGACTTGACTTATATTGATAATTTATGGCTCAGTATTTGAGCATAAGATTATTGAGCAAAGCATGAATTTTGACGTGAGATTAATTCTTGACCATGCATGCTAATAATGAATCAAGTGGATAAATTTGTCTTGTGCTGTTCTTTATATCTATGAGCTATGAAAGATATAATAAGTTGTATTTGTATCCATGAGCTATGCATAATGTGATAATGACTTTGATATCCATAAACTATACATGATGTGATAGTAGCTTTGGTATCTATAAAGTATTTTTGGTATCACATTTTAAAAAAAATTTTGGTATCAAAATTTAAAAGCTCACTTGGTATCAAAATCTAGAAGTTCAATTTGTATTTTAAGCATGACAAGCGTGATTATATCTATAAGCATAGTATGAAATTGATGATATTAGCATGATATTGATATTTGATACATGATGTGAATCAATGTTTTGAAACATGGGATGATAAAAGCATAATTAGTAACAAAACTGAATGTATTGAATTTAGGGGGAGTGTTATGACTCATTGCTTATATTATGATCATTTCCCTTTTAATCAATTGATATCATGAATTAAATTTTAAATTGGTATCACATATTTTTCAGTTGGTATCATATATTCTGTTAAATTGGCATCATAAAATCAACGGTTGGTATCTTAAATAATGTCAAAGGAAGAAAAAGCTGTTAAAACACACTACATATGTTATATTGAAAAAAATAAATTGAGTGTGTACACATGTTTGATATGCATGTTTGATGATATGCTCAAAATGTGATTTTATTTGAACATGATAATCATTTTTTTCCTTTTTGATAGATGTCAAAAGGGGGAGAAGTTTTAAAGCAAAAATTGAGCAATGTATTGCAAAAATTGAGCATAAACATAATATATATCAAAAGGAAAATATTGTTGATAAACTTGAACTTGAGTGAAGTGATGAGCATGATTGGAAAAGAGTTTTTTTTTTTTTGTAAATATTGTTAAGATGATGCTTATTGAAGGAGGGAGTCTTTTTAAGGCTCACTCTAATTTTTTCTTTTTGTTTGTCATCATCAAAAAGTGGGAGATTGTTGGCCTTACAAGGCTTAATATCCTATTTTTATTGTAACAAACAAGTAGAACTTAACATACTTTGTTTAAGTGATGTATTTTTAGGACTCAATGATGAATGTAAGGTTAAAGAATTCATGAAAGCTTGTACTTCAAAGAATGATGATTATATCAAGCTTAAGGTAGGGATTAAAACTTGAAGATCATGAAAGCATTGATATTAAAGAAAAAGTTTCAAGAGTCACTACATCTCATCATAATGTGCATAACACATACCAGAGTCACTACAATTACTATCTCACAGTATATACATCTCAAAAATGAAATCTAGGGACAATCCCCACAAAACCTAACTGTCCCTACCAAAAACTTACGCTTCCAAAGAGGGCAAACAACTAATCTAGATCAGCGGGGCTTTTCCCGCTCTCCTATCAGGGGCTCCTGAAAAATGTATAAGATTTAGGGGTGAGACACCTCTCAGTAAGGGAAATAAACTAATACCAGTGTGTGGCAACATGAGTATTATGTGTTCTACATATACCATACATAACATATTCAATTCTGTTTATAAAATCTGGGAAAACATACATGTCTCATCTCATACACTAATAATAACATAAAACAATCCTGGTAGGTTAGCTGGCTGTTGTCATGTATTACCCCCACATGACTGGATTGTGTGGCCCGAAGGCGGGACCTGACCGTGGTTGGCCAACCATTGCCAAGTCAAACAGTAGTCTGTAGGTCCGATGGGTCTACCCAGACTGGTCCGTACACCAGGGGCGATAACAGCACACTTCTTGAAAATAACCACATCGACCATCCAATCTCACACCACTCCGTATAGCGGCGTTAACACAGATATCATGATCACGAGGACCATGGACACATAGCAACGGTACCGTGCAAGTGCTAGCCTAGACCAAGCCAACCAGGTTCTGATATCATATACATATACTAAAACCGTGATACATAAATATCTCATATAATTTATTTTTACATCAATCATATCATTTCACATATATACGTGTATCATAAAAATCATTGGCCCGTACGCCAGTATTATACATTTTAACATAGCACGGCCCGTACGCCGGCAAATCACATAGCACAGCCCATACGCTGGCAAACCACATAGCACGGCCCATACGCCGGCAATCACATAGCACAGCCCGTACGCTGGCAAATCACATAGCACAACCCATATGCTGGCAAATCTCATCCACATAGTACGGCCCATACGCCGGCAAATCACATAGCACAGCCCATACGCTGGCAAACCACATAGCACGGCCCATACGCCGGCAATCACATAGCACAGCCCGTACGCTGGCAAATCACATATACATATAAAAATATCTCGGCCCGTACACCGGTTTTCCATCATAGAAATCCATATCATCCCCATTCAAAAAAAAAAACAGTATTATACAACATTTTTATACTCATGCCACACTAAACAAATTTTCTACGTATTCAACATATCATCATTTAAACAGTATTTTCCAAATATAAATCATATATATAAATATATTTATTTTTCCTGAAACCAGATGCTATATATATATACATACATTTTCTCAAAACAAAACTAGCTTAGTTTATCCCCTTACCTGATTCCTGAAAAACCCCTAAGAAAATCTTCCCCGTACCCACAAGGTTCTCAACTCAATACCCTGAAAATGAAAACTCGCAGAATTAAAGTTTAGTATTTTCGTACATACAACATTTTCTATAACTACCACTAAGTCAAATTCAACTTAAAAAAGTCTTATCTCAACTTAGGGATGATTTCCTACGTTCCCAATCAACACCCTGGAACTGAAAATTTCCAGTATTAAAGTTCAGTATTTTTACGCGTATATCACTTTCTTCAACTGCCAAAAATCCAAATATTGAATATAAAGCCTTACCTTGGATTTTGGATGAAATCCAACTTCTTTTCCCTGACGATCCACTTCGGCAGACTTGTAGAGAACTTCGCCAGGAGCGTCGTGGTGACTTCAGTTTGTCGATCCGGCGTAAAACTAGCCCGGAATCGAAGAGAGAGAGAGTCGTAGGAGAGAGCGAGAAGAGAGAGTGAGAAGAGAGAGAGAGAGAGAGAGAGAGAGAGAGAATGAACTCAAAGCTTCTTAAAGAAGCTTGTGTTATTTTATATATATATATATATATATATATATATATAATAGTTAACATTTATTAAAGTGTAGCTTCTTGAAGAAGCTTTTATACTTTATATATATATATACACACACACACACACACACACACACACACACACACACATATATATATATATATATACATGCTTTAATATTTATATATATATATATATATTTGTTCCTTATCATACTATTCATTTTACTTGTTAATTTAATTAATTAATTTTATTTTATTATTTTATTATTATTATATTTTTTTTAAATTAAAATTTATTATTATTATTTTTTTTCCTGGTTACTACATGATCAACATGGAAAGCTCAAAGAAAGATGAAGCAAGCATAAAGACCTTAAGGAATTCAAGGATTGAAAATTTGAAAGAGTCTAGGAAATTGCATGTAAATATTTCAAAGAATTTCAATATGTATGCATGAAGCTCTTAGGTAAATTTATTGGACCTAGATACCTTTGAACATACTTGGAAAATATTATTATAAGGTAAAAAAATTGTTTCAAAAAGGTTAGATCATTTTTGGAATGAAAAGCACCAAAAAGAGGATTTCTCAAATGTTGTCAATCTTTCTACATATGCATTGATGTAGAGTTTTTTCCATCAAAAAATATTTATTTTAAAATATGTTAAACATTAAAGTTTTATAATTTTCTCTTAGCTTTCATTTGACACCAAGAATTTCAAATTTGGAGTTACACAGAAAACATTATGATACAAATACTAAAGGGTGCTTCAGGTTGACACCATGATAGACGACTGTCAAGAACTTGACAGACGACTGCCAGTGCACTTTGAGACACCTGTACGTGTTTGCACAGATGACTGACACCCTACTACCCCTTTGGTTTAACTGGATAGACTACTGCCAAAAATGGACAGTCATCTGTCACACGACTGTTTTGAATTTTTTCATAACGGTCAAATTTTTAAATGAGGTTGCTTGGGGCTCAAACTTCGTGGAAACTTGGGGAATACCTTCAAGTATCTTGGGGATCAAGTTACATACTTTCTATAGTCTACAAATAAGCCTCAAAGATCATTGAATCAATACAACAAGAGTTCAAATTCTGAAAAAAATTCAAAATCTCTCTTAATTGCTCTCAAATTCTCAAAGCTCTCTCTTGCTCTCAACTTGCACGAATTCAACTGAGTTTTTGCTGATCTTCTTCCACCAAAATTATGCTACAAATTCTAAATCTTTCAATCATCAAAAGAATTAATCGGTCATATATTTCATTGAGCTTCAAGTTAAAATTTCATATTGTTATTTACTTTGAAGTATATAGCTCTGAATTGTTGTACTAATCAGCTCTTTGAGGAGCAAATTATTTGTATGCATCTATTTGATCTTTATCTTGTAGATTGACGATTCCAAGGGTTGTTTGGATCATTGGCTAAGCAAGGAGATATTGATTTGAGAGGCAGGCTCTAGCCTAGTTAAGGAGTGACCAGATGAGGGGATATCGTTTGGAGAAGGTGTGCTCTAGCCTTAACCAAGGAGTGTTGTAAAGGTTTGTTTCGCCCGTTAAAGGAACAGGTTTAATGAATCCTTTGGTGGTTTGCCTAAGGTGAGGACGTAGGCTAGGTATAAGCCGAACCTCGTAAAAATCTCTGTCTTACTCTCTTTTTCCTTACTCATTATTTTCAGCATATTTAAATTGCGTGGATGGTTTTAGTTGATAATCATATATACTACATATATTTGGAAATGAAATAAACTTGAAGTTCAATTTTGATTTGGGTTACGTAAACCGAAATGGAGTATGTTGGTTATGCCCTATCTTGCGGAAACCATACGAGAGTATGTTACTTGGTTAACATCCCAAAGATAAATTGACTGAGAGTTTAGTTGAGTTTTGAATATTGGGAAGAATGTGGATATTTTGTTGATTGGATATTATATTGCACATCATATTGAAGAAGCAAAACCATCAATATAGGGCTTTATATCAGTAAGTACAAATTTCGTATATACAGGGCTTATATAAACAAACAAACCATTTTAAGTTCTTATATTACTAAAGTGCTGTATGTGTTAATTTTGGTTTGGTTGTTTGTTTTCAAATTGTGATTGGTTGATTGGATGATTGATTACTTGGATGGTTGAATGATTGTGTTATTGTGAATTGAAGTAAGAAATAAGCTTTTGTTGAAAGTTTGAAAAATCAATAACAAGTTAAGGATGCTTAAAAGGAATTAAAAGAAATTTTTATAATCCAATTCACCCCCTCCTCTTGGGACTACACCTTACTTTTCAGGGTTGACCCTTAAAATGGGATAAATTGAAATGATGAGTCATTGCAAACTTTATGCAAATAGCGGTTAACCTTATTGCAACCGGGTTCTGATACCAATTGTAGGAATTGATGTGATACCAAGAGGGGAGGGTGAATTGGGTTTTAAAATATTTTAGTTAAATTAAGCATTTTGCTGATTCACTACAAATCATATCCCATCCAATATACACGCGTGTATGTAAAATAATAAAACAATAAATGAAGACATACACGTGTGCAATATATCTTATTTAAATCAAATATGTGTATGCAAATAATTATGACATCAAATAAGCATTCATACACATGCTGAAATTAAATTGAAAGAATTTAAATAAGATAGAGAGAGAGTGACACATAGATTTGTTATCGAGGTTCGGCCAAACCAACCAACGTCCCCACCTTGGGAATACCCCCCAAGGATTCCACTAAACCTACTTACTTAAACAGTCAAATCGGAAGCCGTTTACATCCTCTCCTTACGGGGCGAGGAAAACCCCAGTTCAATTTCCAAGCTAAATCAAAACCGGTCTCACTTATGGGCCTGAGACTCCCTAGTTCAATTCTTGGCTGAACCCAACCAGTCTCACTTACGGGGCAGAGACTCTCCAATTCAATTCTAGGCTGAACCCAACTGATACAAAAAAAACCATTTTTGTACATGATAAAATGTTTCTAAATACAAGTAGAGATTTACAACGTTTAAGCTCTAAATACAGGCACTCTAATATGATATGCATTAGGCTCAGTAGAATAAGTGTGTAAAACAAATATTCCAATCTTTGATGGAAGACATATATGATAAAATGCATCAAAGATTTGAACCCTAATAAAATACTTCTCCAAAAAATATTTCTAGTACTAAGCAGGAGAACCTAGGTTTTGGTTTTCAAATAGTTTTTGCACAAATAAAATATATGGGAAAATGAGTATTATGTTCTCTAACAAAGATTTATGCAAATGAAAAATATTTGGAGAATCTAGGAGTTAAGCTCAAAGATATTTGTGCTATGGATACAAAAACAAATGCCCAAACAAAATACTCTCTTAAAAATGATTTACAAAAATAAATGAAATAGAGTTTGGATAGCATGAAAAAATTGACCCCAAAATGATTTTGCAGGTAAAAGAGTATGTGAGGGAACTTTGATTAAATAAGGGGGTATATATAGACACCCCAAAAATTATAATCGTTCGGGACCTATTTGATATTTTTGAGAAAGTTTAAATAAGGTTAATAAAAATTAACCACGTTTTAACCTCGGTAAAATTCGAGCCACTCGAGAGGTTTGGTTTACCATTTTTAAGGTTCAGTTGATCAGATTGCTCAGTTCGGTCGACCAGGGTGTTTTTGAACTAGGGTGTTGGTCCACCAAACATGAGGCAATTTTTGAACCTTCGAGGTTTAGTCAACCAGGTCAAGTTTGGTTGACCAGATTCATACGTTTAGTTGATTATGTCCTTTTATAATTAGGAATTTGGTCGATGAGGGCATTGGGAAATCCCTACGTGCCAGTTCGGTCGACCAGAGCATTGATGTTTATTTTAAGATTTGTTGACTAGATGGTCAAACCTTTGACCCTGGGGAGGTTCGGTCAACCAAAGGTACTTTGTATATTAGGGTTCGGTCGACCGAACACACTTACTTTGTGCATTCAATATTTAGATCTATTCTAAAGACACCCCTTTTCACATAATTGTTACTTCTAAGCTATAGGGGACTTTTTATGTGATAATTTGGGACCTAAAGCTAGTCTATGGTCTTTGAGCTAATCCCTAAAAATATGGTGTCAGTCGACTGAAGGGTGATCCCTAAGGTCATTCAATGGTCTTGAGACTCCCTATGGTCAATCTATGGTCCTATATAAGCAAATAACCATATCATGCAGATGCATGCATTATTACAAGCCAAATATTAAAAATAAATGCCTATACAATTGAAATCAAAATGTTTTCTTCTTATTTTTGCTATTCCCTTCATGGAATATGCCAAGCTATTATGTGGGCTTTAAGTTCTGTCTTGGCTTCCATTTCTCCTGTATCTTATGTCCATTCTAACAAGTAGACCTGCTAACACACTAATTGCACACATAAGATACATGTGTTTTGTCAGCATCAAAACAGGGATTGGACTCAAAAAGTCAAACAAATACTATGCTAGTTGTATTTCAAAATCCAACCAGTTAAAATTAAGTATGTGGATACAAGAACATCATATTGCACTTTCTAAAGGTAGAATGCGTAGGAAATAGATGGTTATAGTAGTTATACACATATTTTGGGAAAAGATTAAAGTGAGTAGAGTTCATCATCTTCGTTTTCTATTAAAATATGTATTTTGGTTGATCTAAACTATGGAGATGACCATACCCTTAGTTTCGGGAAAACATATTATACTATGATAAATTTTCGTTGGGCAATTTATCAAAGTAAGTTTTAGCATTTAAATCGTGTGACATGAGATTAACTTATGTTATTAAACTATTTGGGATTTTTATGATAAATGTATAGTATTATACCGATTTTTCTGGAAGTATTAAAAAAATGCATAAATTGTAAACGATTACGGTGGTGTACGGGCAATGGAAATTGTAAATGGTTATGGTGGTGTATGGCCCATGGAAATTGTAAATGGTTGCAGTGGTGTACGAGCCACGAAAATTGTAAATGGTTACATGGTGGTTTACGGGCCATGGAAATTATAGTTTGTTTTTAATGCAGTTTCCTTAAAGTTAAAGTAATTGTTATATCTTACCTACACTAAAACTCATGTTAGCCACACACCGATAATAATCAATTTCTTCTTACTGAGAAGTGTCTCACCCCAATGATTGATTTAACTTTTCATAACGTACAAGAGATTAGGCTTAGAGAGCTGTGAGGAAAGGGGTTAGATATTGTAGTTTAGAGTAAGTGGTTTGTAAATACTGAATTAAGTATGTTTTAATATGTCTTAGGTTGTAATAATGCTACTTGGAAATGCTTGTATTTGTGATAGTCTAGTACTCTGTTAATGTAATGAAGGTTATTTAAATTATTTCCGTTGGTTGTATAATAATTGTGCTATCAGAGAAGGTAAATTTTTGAGTCGTTATAGGAGATTTATTTTAAATAACACTCTGGACCCCATTTTCAGGTTCGAGGCATTACAAGTGGTACAGAGCTTTAGGTTGTTAGGTTTGGTAGACCTTAGGGGTGATTATTACCAGAGTATGGGTATGAATGATGATGAGGATAGGAATGGGTAGGCTAGGTATTGTTAGGGATGATTTTTGTCTCATAGCCTGGAAGAAGAAATCCATCGAAAACTTCTCTGATTTTTCTAAAGCAGTCGATAGTTTCAGAAAAGCCACGGCAAACCATAGACAATTTTGTTTCGGAGCGTGCTGACTTTTTGAGTCTTATATCGTTTTGATTATGACAAATACAAAGTATCTTACCTATGCACTGAGTTATTTGAACAAGATCATCCTTTGCATGCACTAAGGGTAGGAACACAAGGAAACCATACAGTCCATAAAGTTCAAGTCTAAGATGGCTCTTGAAGAAGCAAAAGGAATGAAGACAACTTTTATTTCTTGTAATTGCATTCAATTCAGTTTGGTTTGTAATTTATTATGGTCTGTAATAATCTGCATATCATGCATAATAGGTATTTATGCTCAAGACCATAGATTGACCTTAGGGATCACCTTCGTTTGACCGACGTCAGATTTTTAGGGCTAACTCTCAAGATACCTTAGAATGACCATAGGAACCATCACCTCTCAAACCTAAATGTTATAACTTATTTACACATGGTTGAATAAGTTCAAGGTCAAAAATAGGGCTTCGGGCGACCGAACCTAGAGATTTAAAAATGGTTCGGGCAATCGAATGTGTAAAGGGTCAAAAAGTTGACTGAGGCCCGGGCGATCGAACCTAATTTGTACTGAATGTCTTCGGTCGACTGAACATAAGAATGGTCACTTTTTACCTTCCCTTTGTGCCTGAACTCCAAGTTCAAATATACACTGGGTGACCAAAGTATGAAGTTCGGCAGACCGAACTGACCACCGAGAGACCGAACCTCAAGCGTTTGGAAAATCGCCTTGGCCCAGCCACCCGAACCTTCTCTTGGGCACCCAAAATCAGAAAGTGAACTTTTCTAACTGTGTTTGTTTAGGCGACCAACCCTAAGGTCCAAGCAACCGAAACTCTTAAGTTGCCATATTTTTACCATGGTTAATTAATGGTAATTGGGGTTAATTTATAATTAAACTTTCTCAAAATCCCCAATAGGTCCTCAACGGTCAAAATTTGAGGGATATCTATATATACCCCCTAATTTGCCTTGATTAGAAAGTAGAATAGCAAAAGTAATTAAAAAAAATTCTCTCAAATCTTTTATACTTCTTTTGCTATATACTCAATATTCTAAGCATATTTTTTATATACTCTCTTACGAACTCATTAGAAAATATTATTTTGAAATAGAGAGTTTGTTTTTCTAGTTCTCCTAACCTGCAAATCAATTGCATAGTGTAGGAGGATTTGATTGCGTTATTGTGCATCATTCAAAATCATTTTCCTTGGCAAAATACTCTCCCAATATCATACATCTTGAAAATAATTTTTAGAGTAATTACTTGTGTAATTTTCCCACAATATTTGACATATAAATATTTTTTTGGGAAAATCGTGTTTTTGGCTTCTGAGTCTTGGCATCCTTATTGCTAGATTCGAAAACTTGCATACTTCATTTGATAAATATTTTGCAAGCTTAAACCCTAAGTATATGTGGTGATTATATTTGATAAAATATCTTTGTCATACTTGATTAGGGTTTTTGAGGTAACCTTGAATATTCACTTGTTGAATATATTATCTTGAATTAAATTTTCAAAATCTCACTTGAGCGTTAAATACTATTATCTGTGAATGCATTGCTTATTGTTTGTATGTATTGGTACATATTTGCTTAGTTGAGAAGCATTTGAATTGTACGCAATTTTATATTCATTGTTGTATTCCAGGTGTGGCCTGAGGGGGTGTTGATCTAGCCTATAAGGATCGGTTGTAATTCAGGCATGGCCCGAGGTGGGTCTTCTCCACCCCATTAAAGAGAGGTTATAAAGGTTGAGGTCAACCCTAGTAATTTGACTTGGGATTGTATCCGATGCTGCTCCACCCATTAAATGAGCATTAGTGGAATTCTCGAACTTGCGAGCTGAGGCAGGGATGTAGGTAGTATTGGCCGAACACCGATAACATACCGTGTGTGCACTTTACATTTTTGCAATTTACGTGTATGTTATTTTCAATTGATTGTGAATGTTGCACATGATTTAATTTCCACACATTATATTTATCTGTGCATTTGGGATTGCATAGACAGACCCTAGGTTATGAAATACTGTTGTTTATATAAATTGACCTAGGAAAGTTTAAATTTCCAATTCACCCCCCTCTTGGGAATACGCCAATTCCAACAGAGCGGTGAGACGGAAATTTGAAAATTGAATTTGAACATTAACATGATTGAGTTGTGAGGGAGAAGTCCCTAAAAGAGAGTTTATGTAATCTTGTATAAAGTGTTTAATATCTTATAAATTCCTAGTGAATTATTCGTGCCAATCGTGTTATGATGTTAGGATTCTACACGGATTTTTGTCCTATCTTCAAGATGGATCCTAGATAAAAGGGCATACATACTAGAGGAAATAATAATGTGGAGGCTTCCAGCGAGGAGGATATAGATACCTCTGTAGTGCTGTGGGGTTTAGCCCAGCAAGTTATAGGGGAGATCTGGGGCGAGAGGGTAGACGTACTCACCTATAGATTGGGGTTGCACCATCGAATAATTCACTTGTGTGAATTCGAAGCAGAGGGTGCAGTATGTCACTTTCAAGTTAACTGGGGAAGCTAAGTAAAGGTGAAGAGTAGTAAAGATGGTGGAGGAACAAAGATCAGGACCTAAAGCTTTGACTAGGAACCGTTTTAGGGATGTCTTCTTCGACAGATATTTCTTCACTTCCACCTGGGAAGTTAAGGTGGAGGAGTTCCTAAATTTGACTCAGGGGTACTTGACCGCACAGCAGTACACGACCATGTTCGTGGACCTATCTCGCTTCACCCCATACATGGTCCTAGATGAGCCGAAAAAGGTGCGGAGGTTCGAGAAGGGCTTGAGACAAGAGATTTACGAGCAGGTGGCAGTCTTACAAGTGCGGGATTTCTCTGAGCTAGTGGATAAAGCCACCATAATAGAGACGAGTCGGCAAAGAAGTGCAGAGTTGTTAGATTATAGGAAGAGGTCCATGCCTCCAGGTGTTCACAATGATGTTAGTTAGGGTCCATGGAGGAGAGATAGTGATAACATGGACCAGTGGCAGGTAGTGGAGAATTGAGCCTATCAAGGTGAGTTGTCACACTCTCTTTGTCATGTATGTAATAAGAGACAGTGGGGTGAATGTCAGGTGAGAAGTGTTAATCTCTACTGGTACGATAAGCTTGGCCACGTGGCTTGAGACTGTCGTGGGCCTTCGAACAATGCATCCACTCCTAATCAGTATAGGGGGAACAATCAAGCACCCTGAGGTAACTATCAGAGGAACACCACCTTGGCGCGGGTTTATTCGCTTATTCTGAGGGTGTAGGAAATGATGGTGATGGGGAGACACGTAATACTTTTATATTTCCAAAGACTGCAATGAATGGTATCTTTGTAGTTATTTATTGTTGTTGTAGGGTGATCAAATCTTTAGGATTCTACAATACTATTGCTTAGGGAGCAAGATTCTAAGTTGTTAAAGAAATTGATAATATTTTGCTTAATTAGGTATCTTAATATTAGTTGCATCATATTTCAAGCATAGGTCTATGGAGGATGTATATATATTAGTTTTGAGAGGTTGTGGTTGAGACTTACAGTAGTTGGATGTTGGTCCTATATCATGGTATGAAGAATGTTATGTTGCCTTACAGTTATATTTGAGACTTGGGAGTTCCAAAATCTTTAGTGAGGTGATGAAGTGTAACGAAAGTTTAGAATACTGTCATATTGAAGTTGAACTTGAAGCCGAGGATAAGGTCTTGGCCAAAGTCATTTTGTAGATAAACCAAATGTACTAGGAAAGTATATGATAAATGATAACTCTTGTTTAGTTCTGGGGAACTGAAAATGTGAATTTAAGTTTTTGAGTGTGGGTTTTGTAGCAAGGGGTATTAGAGCGAGATGTTCAATCCATTGGTTTCTGTTAGTTATTAATTTTT
The DNA here is from genome assembly GCF_029873635.1 of Malania oleifera. Taxonomy (NCBI): domain Eukaryota; kingdom Viridiplantae; phylum Streptophyta; class Magnoliopsida; order Santalales; family Ximeniaceae; genus Malania; species Malania oleifera. The sequence continues at coordinate 63,911,131 of NC_080429.1, read as the reverse complement.
ATTTGGGATGCTTACGAGTTTAACATAAACCTGTTAGATTCACGATGAATTTTATTTGGAGTTATCTTTAACAAATTTCAAGGAAAAATTTTTTATAAGGGGGGATATTGTAGGAACCCGAATCTAGAAAAGAAAAGAAAAATAAATGAAAAGAAGAGAAAAATAAATAAAAGAAAAAGAAAAAGAAAAAGAAAAAGAAAAGAAGGAAAATGGTTTGGCACAGGACCAAACCATTGACGGTTTTTGAAACCCCAGGAAAAACCGTCGATGGTTTTAGCAAGGTAATGGTTTAGGATAAGGCCAAACCTTCGACGATTTCGTAAAGCTTAGGAAAACCATCGACTATTTCAGGAAGGCTTCGAATCCTTAAGTACCGAGACAACATAAAATTTTAATAACATTCAAAACTCTTTCTTTCTTAAATTAGGGTTCCGATGCTCTTTATCTCTCTCTCTCTCTCTCTCTCTCTCTCTCTCTCTCTCTCTCTCTCTCTCCCTCTCTCTCTCACGTCTCTCTCTCTATCCTAAGCTCATCTGGGATCTGCTATCACTCCCCGATCATCTCTCTCTCCTCTTTTGGCTTGCTGACTCACTTCTCACGGTGAGTTAAGGAAGCTACGGTTTTTGCCTTCTGAGCGTTCTAGGCATATTTTTAGGAACAGGTAAGGGGAATTAATTATGTTAGTTTGTTTTCAAAATGAACCAATTAAACTGGAGTTTATGGTTCTAGGAATATTATGCTAGTTGTATTTCAAAATTCAACTGGAAAAATTGAGTATGTGGATACAGGAACATCATATTGTACTTTATGAAGGTAGCATGCGTATGAAATAGATGGTTATGGTGGTTGTACACGTATTTTGGGAAAAGATTAAAGTGAGTAGGATTCATCATCTCTATTTTTTGTTAAAATATGTATTTTAGTTGATCTAAACTGTGGATATGACCATACCCTTAGTTTCGGGAAAACATATTCAAGTATACTATGTGTTAAGTTTTTGAGTCCGATCCCTATTTTGATGCTAACAAAGCACAAGCTACTTATATGTGTATTTAGCATGTGAACAGGTTCATATTTCAGATCACATATAAGGGATAGGAAAATGGAAGCCAAGACGGATCTTAAAGCCTATTTCATGTGGCGTTCTTCAAGGATGACAGATGAGAAAGAGAAGAAAGAAGAAGACATTTAATTTTATTGTAATTGCATTTGGCTTTCGGGTCTGTTATTATAATATGGTTTGTAATATTTGCATCTTATGCATGATTAGGAGTTTATGCTCAAAAGGCCTTAGAATGACCATAGGAACCATCACTTTTCAAACTTAAATGTCATATGCTTGTTCACACAGGGTTGATGAAGCACAGAGACAAAACATGACTTGAATGCATAACTTTAAGTGGTCTTGGTCGACCGAACCCTTGGCATTATAAATGTTATGACCCAAAAATCCTTCTATATATATATACACCATATATTAAGTTATGATACCACAATAATAATAATAATAATAATAATAATAATAATAATAATAATAATAATAATAAAATCAACCTAGACCCAAGGTGGGGTACCAGGAATACACCTATCCATATTTATATTCCATTTATGTAGTGGAAAAAAAAAAAACGCACGTAATTTTTATATACAAAACTAGAGTACTAGTGTCTCCATAAATATACTTATAAACTCTCAAAAATCCATAAGTTATCCCAAGGGTTATACAAATATATCCCCAGTCCAAAAAATAAAATGTACCCTGAACTATGGTAGGTAATCTAAACCTCCTTTATCTCGAAGTTCGCTCCGCCTGGCGTCTTGGACTTCCTGAAATGTTTAAAATTCTTGGGGTGAAACACCTCTTAGTAAGTAGGGATAAATTATTATCAGTGTGTGACAAATGAGTTTTAGTGTGTCATAACACATTCATTTAATAATTATTTTAATCGAGAAATCATGAAAATTGTACTCATAACCATATATATATATATATGTACTTTGGCAACCGTATATTTATTTCCTAAAAACATACTTATGCTCAATAAATTTCCTAGTGTACAAATCACATCATATCTTTAAATGTATAATCAACTGAGTCTACCATGTCTATAATGAGGAACCACCTTGAGGACATTCATATCACTGTCATGTAATCACCCTACATAACTGGGTTGTGCGGCCCGAAGGTGGGACTTAACCATGGCTGACCTACTAAGTTAAGTCAAAATACCTCATCTTTAGTATGATTGGTCCACCGCAACCTGCTTCGTACCCAGGGGTGGTCAACATCTCTCTGCAGGCCCAATCAACTTCCAATACTAGCTACGGTACCGTGCTCTAATACACATCACTGGTCCATCGAGTTCTCATTTCCACAACTTAGTATATATATATAATATCATTTCTATCATTTCATTTCCCAGTATAAGACTGTCAATACACATATTTCAATACCAAATCATATATCATCATTTCACAATATCTGTCGCATTTTCAATATTCTCCCATAAATTAGTATAAATATAATTTCATCTTAAAATATTCTTACATGTTTATTTTACGGTAATCAAAACCATTTCTCTTGGCACACAAATTTTTAGTAATATTTTATAATATAAATTTACCCAAAAATATAAATGATAATCTAAAATCATTGTTTTCGTATGCCTGATAAGTCAGAGAATTACGTATAATATTATTTTCATAATCGCATGCTTTAAATTAATTAGTTTATCCCCAAAGAAAATTACTGACATAATTTATTCCCCTTACCTGTTTATTGAGACTGTGCCTGTAAGGATCCTCAAATGACGCTTACGGCATTCGGAGCATAAACCCTGTAACCACATATTTCAGTTCAATTAGCTAAATCCCAAAATATTTCCCTTCCTAACATTCCTAGGCTCACACACTCCCATTAACTAGTTAAACTTTAAAAACAATAGGCAGAAACCATTTTACTTACCTTAACTTTGGAGTGGTGTCTAGGATCCTTAAAACACAAATCTGCCCTGGTTAAAGTGACAAGGATCGAACCTAGGATCTTGCAGTCGTGTCTGATTGTCAATTTGGGGAAGATTAGAGGGAGAAAATGAAGAGAGAGTGAAAGCTTGTCACAGCTAGAGAGAGAGAGAGAGAGAGAGAGAGAGAGAGAGAGAGAGAGAGAGAGAGGAGAGAGGGAGAGGAATGAGTTTAACCCAAAAAAATGAATTGAAACATATTTATAGGTTTTTGACTTGCAGCAAAACTGTCCACGGTTTCCTAAAACCATTAATGGTTTGGTTTTTAACTAAACCTTAATTCTACTGTTTTACCCTTACCTGACTGTGGTAACTCGAAATTGTTGACGATTTTCTAAGTTCCACCAAAACCGTCGACGGTTTGGACTGTGCCAAACCAAAATCTCCTTTTTCTTACTTAATAATAATAATAATAATAATAATAATAATAATAATAATAATATTATTATTATTATTATTATTATTATTATTATTATTATTATTATTATTTTCCAAGTCTCTACATCCTCCCCTCATAAAATTTCGCCCTCAAAATTTTTTAATCACCACTCATATCATCAATTGAAAAACAAATCATAGAATCTTTATTAATTACCCTCACTTATGCCAGAGAAATACCGTGGTTACATAAACGACTCTAGGAGATTACAATAACCAAATCAAAATTCTCCCAAAACCCCACATAACCTAGAACCAAAAACACTAACCCATAACCAACTATTCTACATTGTACAAGACAAAAGTAAAAAAAACAATTATTTACCTTTACCTTTATCATTTCAATGCTGGATCGTGCTGAACATGTGTGGATATCTCTAATGCCTTTTCTCCTCCAATTCCCATGGAGCTTCTTCAACTGCGTGATTACACTAGAGTACTTTTACCAAGGGGATCCTTTTTATGCTTAATTCCTGTTCCTTTTGGTCCAGAATCTGAATGGGTACTTCTTCATACGATAGGGTATCTCTGAGTTCCAGTGATTCATAAATAATCACGTGTGAATGATTTGGGACATACTTCCTCAACATAGATACGTGGAAAACGTCATGGATTCTAGACAGTACAGGAGGTAACGCTATCCTATAGGCAACTGGACCCACTCTTTCTAAGATCTCAAATGGTCTAATATACCTAAGTCTTAACTTACCCTTTTTCCTTAATCTCATAATTCCTTTCATTGGTGCAACCCTCAAGAACACATGATCCCCCACACCAAACTCTAGCTCTCGTCGGCAAGTATTGACGTAACTTTTCTATCAACTTTGAGCTACTTTGATTCTGTCTCTAATGAGTCTAATTTTTTCATAAGTCTGCTGCACTATCTCTAGCCCCAACATCTTCCTTTCACCAATTTCATCCCAATATAACGGAGATCGGAACCTCCTACCATATAATGCCTCATATGGTGCCATCCCGATGTTGGCCTGGTAAATGTTGTTATAAGAAAATTCAACTAGTGGCATGTACTTGATCCAACTACCACCAAAATCTAACACACAGACCCATAGCATATCCTCTAGTATCTGCATGGTCTTCTTTATTTGTCCATCGATTTGAGGATGAAATGTTGTACTGAATGCCAACTAAGAACCCAAAGCTCCCTATAAATTGCTCTAGAATTGAGAGGTAAAATGTGGGTCTCGGTTAAAGACGATGGAAACTAGCACTCCATGTAATCTAACTATCTCTTGTATATACAGCTCCGCCATCCTACTCATGGAGTAATTAACTCTGATGGGAAGAAAGTGGGCAATCTTCATCAATCGATCAACGACTACCCAGATGGTGTCCTATCCATGAAGTGCTGGTGGTAACCCTGTGACGAAATCCATAGTAATATGCTCCCACTTCCATTCGGGGATATGAAGTAGTTGCAACTATCCTACCGGTCTCTGATGCTCAGCTTTTACCTACTGGCATGTCAAACACTGATTTATATAACTTGCAATTTCTTTCTTCATATTACGCCACCAAAAAGATTTCCATAGATCCCTATACATCTTAGTGCTTCCCAGGTGCACTATGTAAAGGGAGCGATGCGCCTCCTCCACAATAGTTTTTTTAATTTCATCATCAGTAGGTACACATAGTCTGGTATGAAATCTCAACACCCCATCATGAGAAATATTAAAATTTGTTTTCTGTCCATTTCGTACCTTATCCATAATTTTCATCAACTTTGCATCCTTCGTTTGAGCAACTTTGATCCTTTCTTGTAACATGGGCTAAATTACTAGATTGGCGATGCTAGCCTGATGATCTACTAATTCCACATCAAATCTTTCCAAATCCATTCTGATTTGATGTTGAATTACCAGTGCTGATACTGATGCACTTCCTGACTTACAACTCAACGCATCAGCCACCACATTAGATTTCCCTAGGTGGTAACTGATGGTACAGTCATAATCATTAATTAGCTCTAGCCACCTCCTCTGCCTCATGTTCAACTGTTTTTAGGTGAAAATGTACTTAAGGCTCTTATGATCTGTTAAGATCTCACACTTACCCCCATATAGATAGTGCTTTCAAATCTTTAATGCATACACCACTGCTACCAATTCTAAATATGTGTAGCGTAGTTGTTCTTATACCCCTTGAGCTGCCAAGAAGCGTAAGTTACAACCTTCCCCTATTGCATTAGCACACACTCGAGCCCCTTCTGAGATGCATCACTGTAGATTACAAAGCTTCCTTCTCCTTAGGGGGTTGTCAGTACTAGTGTAGTGATAAGTCGTTGCTTTGATTCCTGGAAACTCTATTCGCACTATTCTATCCATTCATACCTTGCATTCTTCCTAGTCAATCTAGTCAAAGGGCCTAACAACTTAGAAAATGGCTCTACAAAACGACGATAGTATCCTATGAATCCTAGGAAACTCCTGATCTCGTGGACATTTTTCAGTCTCACCCAATCCACTACTACCTTTATCTTGCTCGAATCCACAGAAATACTACCCCTAGATATCAAGTGTCCGAGGGATGTGACTTGTTCCAATCAAAACTCACACTTCTTGAATTTGGAATACACTCTCCTTTCTCTCAACATCTGGAAAACCATTCTCAAATCATTCTCATGTTCCTTGAGCCTCCTTGAATATACCAAAATGTTGTCAATAAATACCATAAAAAAATGTTTTAGATACTGGTGGAAAGCCCTATTCATCAGATCCATGAATATAGCAAAAGCATTTGTCAATCCGAACGGCATAACTAGGAACTTATAATGGACATACCGAGTCTAGAATGCTGTTTTAAAAACATCCTCTGCATTGAACTTTACTTGATGGTACCCGGATCGTAAATCAATTTTAGAGAATACCTGTGTTCCCTAGAGCTAGTCAAACAGATCATCAATACAGGGAAGAGGATACTTATTCTTAATTGTTACTTTATTTATCTCCCTGTAGTTGATACACACCCTCATTGTCCAATCTTTCTTTTTCACAAAAAGTATTGGTGCTCTCTAGGGTGACACACTGGGCCTGATAAATCCTCTGTCCAGCAATTCTTGCAACTGTTCTTTCAATTCTTTCAATTCCACTAGAGCCATTATGTACAGAGCCTTAGAGATCAGAGCCATCCTTGGAAGTAGATCAATCACAAACTTAAATTCACGATCAGGAGGCAATCTCAGAAAATCCTCTGAAAACACATCAGGAAAATCCCTTACTATTAGGATATCTTCCAACTTTAATTCCCTTACCTAAATTTCTTTCACACAAGCTAGGTACCCCTAGCATCCCTCTAGAAGTAATGTCCTCGCCTGAATAATTGATAACATTTGTGGCGAAGAGCACACGCACGTCCCTGGAGGTCTGAAAACTACCTCTTTCTTAAAGCAGTCAATACTGGCATAGTCAAACACTAGCTAGTTCCTCCTAATTATCACCTCAAATCCATGTATATCAAGAACCATGAAATTAGTATGGAGCGTCTTTCCCTGAATACTGATCGGAAAATTTCTAAGTAACCTCCTACACATTGCTACGGTCCCCGTCGGTGCAGCCACTGATAAATCAATGTCTAGTGGCTGAGCCTCTATCCCACAAAATTTAATGAACTCCCGAGCCACGAATGAATGTGTCGCCCCTGAATAAAAAAAAAACAACATCTTTAGATGAAAAAACTTAAATAATAGTTGTCACCATATCGTCTTTCGCCTCTGCGTCTCCCGGGGTTAGTGCATAAACCCACAACAGGTCGGTATTCCTCTGCTGGGCACCTCGGAGTGCTGAGTAGTTTCCTTGGTACAGTCTAGGGGCAAGCGCATTGCTTGGTGGCACAGGACAATCTCGCGCTATGTGGTCGGGCCGACCGCATCGATAGCAAGTGAATACCCTAACTCGACACTCTCTTGAATGCCTCTTGTAGCATTGAGGACAAGTAGGGGGTACTAGATTACCCTAAAGAGCTCAGTGTCCCCCTACTTTCCACTGGCCCACATCATATCTCCTTCATTGCTTCTGACTAGTGCTTGCTTGAAATCCAGGAGGCATTAGCCTCTTTCTTTAACTCTGCACTCTTGTGCCCTCTATTGACTAGTCTATGCTATGGTGGCTTTATCCACCAACTTTGAAAAATCCTGCACTTGCGGAACTACCACCTGCTCATACACCTCCTATCTCAGTCCTCTCTTAAACCTTTATGCTTTCCTTATCTCATCAGGGATCATAAATGGGGAAAAATGGGATAGCTCCATGAATGTAGTAGCATACTGTGGCACTGTTAGATGACGCTAAGTCAGATTTAAAAATTTATCCATCTTAGTAACTCTAATGGAGGTGGGAAAGAAGTAGTTGAATAAAATCTCTTTAAACCGTCCCCAAGTCAGGGCTACTGGTATTGGCCTCTACTCCTCTAGAAGCTTCACCGCTATCCACTATTGCTTAGCCTCCCCTATCAGCTTGAATGTGGCGTAGAGAACTCTCTGCTCGTCAGTGCAGTGTAGTACTGTCAAGATTTTTTCAATCTTTTGCATCCAGTTCTCTGCTATAATCGGATCGACACTTCCTAAAAAAGTCGAGGGATTCAATCGGGTGAATTGCTCTATGGTACAACCTTGGTCTACTAGCGGGCAATCCTGCTCCTTGGAATTCCATGCTATCTCAGCTATAACCTACTGAGCAACACTACACCAGATCGGATCTGAGTCATTGGAACCTGAGCTGGATGCCCCTATATGGCTACCATTTCCCGCGTTCGCTTTATTATTCATGGGATCCATCCTGAAAATAGGACAGAAACAATTTTAGAATTCCAATTTCTTAACATAACGATACTATTATCTAATTAAGAAAACAATTTAACATTTCCCACACTCTATATAAACCTTAATATACAAATTAGACACAAAACCGTCTATGGTTTGGTTTTAAAGTCCCTTTTCACTAATCCTTTTCTTTATATATTCACTTAACCATTTCAAGGACTAAACCTCTAATCCACATAATTTTGACATATCCAACCCATTAACGTCTCAAGTTTCAGTCCCTCCGCAAAGAAACAAAAATCGTCAATGGTTTGTCGTAATTTTCCTGAAACCGTTGTTGCAGGAAAATCACAGAAGACCATCAACAGATTCTTGCTTCCAGGCTTCGAAACCAAAACTCAAGATTCTATTTAGCTTCCAATAATGACTTGTTAGGTTCCTAATCTACCCATTTCCTATCCTCATCAAGATCTATTCTCATACTCTGGTATTGTAGAGACCCGAAAAATATAAATAATAAGAAAAACAAAGAAAAATAGGAAAATGGTTTGACAAAAAGAAAATCGGCGATGGTTTTCTGGAGTACTAGGAAAATCGTTGACGGTTTGGTATTTACCATGGACTAGTTATAGGTGAAACGGTACAAAGGGGCAGGTTAAAACCCAAACCATTTACAATTTTGTGAGAGGTGCATAAAATCATCGACGATTTTCTCGGCAGTGCTGAAATTTAAAAAATCCCGCGAGCCATTTTGTTAAATTAAAACAAAGCACACACACACACACACACACACACACTCTCTCTCTCTCTCTCTCTCTCTCTCTCTCTCTCTCTCTCTATAAACCCTACGACCCTAACCCCTTCTCTCTTCATTTTTGCTTAGATTATGGCCCGTTTTGGTGGTCAGAAGCTACCACAAGGTTCATGAGGTGATTCTTCGCAAATTAACCGGAGCGGATCGTTGAGTTGGAGTTCCAGGGCACCACTCCAAAACCAGGGTAAGTAAGGTATTTTAGGGTTTAATTGTTAAATAGGAGTATATGAGACCTAGGAAATGCTAAATGAGAAATATTCTGGGGGTTGAGTTGATTAATTTGGGGAAAATATAATTTCAGGGTTTTGAGCTTCAAACACTGTGGGGTGTGGATTTAGGGTTTTCAATAGGCTTCTCAGGAAATAGGTAAGGGGATAGATTAAGTCAGGTATTTGCAGAAAATTTAACATTTATTACATAGTATTTGATTCAGAAATTATAAGTATGAAATAATGTAGTTTTGGGAATACTGATATTTGAATTGAGAAAAACCCTAGAAACATATTTAATGTTATTTTTCAACCAAATATAATTTTTCCAGATAGATGATATAATACAGAGTACTCACTTGTGTGGCATGAGTATAAATTTTATTATAAATGATAGCATGTCAGAATACTTTATGAAATCACGGTACAAGCATTAATTAACGACAGTTTTTAGAAAAACTATAAACAGTACATAAATTATATTTTTCTTTATATTATGATATTTAGCTAGCGCAAATGCCATGATTATTCAGTCAGTGCAGATGCTGTGATTATCATTCGGTGCAGATGTCGTGATTACTCAATCGGCCTAGATGTCGTGAACAGGTTTATTTGTATATAATAATTTATCCATAAATTATGATATGACATATTTTATGCAAGAAATATGAAATGAGATATGTTTCAGTTATATATTATATGAAATGTACTATATGATATCAGAATCCTTAATGGACCAGAACCGATTACAAAGCACGGTATTGTAGCTAGCTAACTAGATCAAATAGTGTAACCCCTGTGCGCTAACCCAAGAAGTGTTGCTAAGAGCAGGATGGGTGGACCAGGTTGGTGTTAGTCAATAGTGCAACCACACTATTTAATAAGTGTTAGGTTGGAGGCTGATTAGTCCCGAAGTGTTGCAAAGAGCAGGATACCCACTATGTGCTGACCCGAGAAGTGTTGTAGAGAGTAGGATGGGTGGACCAGGTTGGGTGGGCAATCGTGCGTAGTTATGTCATATTTGACTTAACCTAGTAGGCCAGCCATGGTTAAGTCTAGCCCATGGGCCGCACAACCCGAATCATGCGGGGTTAATTCATGATATACAATTATCCAACCCGAGGCATAATTTCAGTAATATACAAAAATTTAGTACGATATAATATGTTAAGCTGATTTATGATTTATTCAGAATAATAAAGAGCAGTATGTCATGTTATGTATAGATTTTCCTTACTTATCCTATTCAGTTTATCACGAACAATATATGTTTATAACACAATAATACTCATGTTGCCACATACTGATATTAGTTTATTTTCCTTACTAAAAGGTGTCTCACCCCAGCAATACAAACATTTTAGGAAACCCCGATAGATGAGCGGACCGAGCTCCAAGATAGAAGAGGCTAATAGTGCTACCCTGGTTGAAGGGTAAGTAGTTGGGTTGTAATCAGGATGGATTTTTAAGAGTATGACCCAGGGTATTTATGGTTCTTTTTGGGATGTATATGTGTATTTTTGGTTATAGTAAAACTTTGGTATTGTAAAACTTTGCTGCATTGTAGTCATGTATGTATGGACAAGTACATCCCCAGTTTCCTTTGGGGTTCGGGTTGATTTAGTATATGTTTTATGGTACCAGAGTTATTACTATTATGAAAAAAGAATATAGCTGAATTTTTGGGGCGTTACAATGGTGGTATCAGAGCCTAGATTGCTACCGGTTCACCGAGACTGTCATGCATAGAGGAGTAATGCTCTCGCTCTTAGACCATTCTGAGGAAATATCCAAGCGCCCCGAGGAGGTCAGTAGAGGAACACAGCCCCAACGAGGGTTTATGCACCGACACCCGGAGATGCTGAGGCAACTGATGATGTGGTGACGGGTACATTTAACACGCTTTCAGTTCAAGCTATTCTTTTGTTTGATTCAGGGGCCACACACTCGTTCGTGTCTATGGAGTACACTAAATTATGTGGGGTAGAAACTCTGCTATTAGACACCAAGTTAGCAGTAGCTACACCGACGGGATCAGTAGTGAGGTGTTGAAGGGTGCTCAGAGGCTATCCAGTAGATATTCAGGGAAGAATATTATCAGCCAACTTAGTAGTGTTGAACATGCACGGATTTGATATAATTTTGGGAATGGACTGGTTAGCTGCTAATTATGTCAGCATTTACTCTCATCAGAGAGAGGTGATATTTAGACCTCTTGGAGAGCAGGAGTTTAAATTTATGGGGTCGCGTATGCGCTCCTCACCACAGTTAGTGTCAGCCATTTAAGCGAGGAGGCTACTCTTAGATGTATGTTAGGGATATATAGCCTATGTAAAGGAAGTGCTAGAGAAAGAATTGAAGCTTACCGATATTCCAGTGGTGAGGGATTTTTCAGATGTCTTTCTAGAGGAGCTACTTGGATTACCTCCCGATCGTGAGATTGACTTTGCTATTGATTTACTTCCAAGTACAGCATAAATTTCTAAAGTTCCCTATAGAATGGCTCTAGTAGAGTTGATAGAGTTAAAAGATCAGTTACAAGAATTATTAGATAAAGGATTTATCAGACCCTATGTACCACCCTAGGGAGCGCCAGTTCTGTTTGTAAAGAAGAAAGATGGGATGATGATGATGTGTATAGATTATAGAGAAATAAATAAAGTAACAGTTAAAAATAAGTATCCTCTTCCCCGTATAGATGACTTGTTTGATCAGCTCTAGAGTACACAGGTCTACTCAAAGATTTATTTACACTCTAGGTACCATCGGGTGAAGGTCAAGGCAGAAGATATCTCCAAGATAGTGTTCTGAACTTGGTATGGTTACTATGAGTTTTTGGTCATGCCATTCGGACTAACGAATGCTCCTACTGTATTTATGGATATGATGAACAAAGTTTTCCATCAGTACTTGGACCAGTTCATAGTGGTTTTCATTAATGATATACTGGTCTATTCGAGGAGTTTTGAGGAGCATGAGATGCACTTTAGGTTAGTACTTCAAATGCTTAGAGAAAGGAGGCTGTATGCCAAATTCAAGAAGTGTGAATTTTGGTTAGAGAAAGTTGCATTCCTTGGGCATGTAATATTTGGGGAAGGAATCTCTGTAGATCCCAGCAAGATTGAGGCAGTAGTGAATTGGGTGAGATTGAAGAATGTTCAGGAGATTAGAATTTTCTTGGGACTGGTGAGATATTATCGCCAATTTGTAGAGGGATTTTCTAAACTATCAAGACCTCTAACATGCCTAACCAGGAAGAATGCTAAGTTTGAATGGAATAATGATTGTGAGTAGAGTTTTCAGGAGTTGAAACAACAACTAGTCACCGCACCAGTTTTAACCATCCATCAAGGGATTGAGATTTTTTGATCTACAGTGATGCATCCCTGAAAGGACTTGGGTGTGTATTGATGCAGAAAGGAAAAGTGGTGGCATACACTTCTTGGCAACTCAAGGAAAATGAAAGGAATTATCCGACACATGATTTAGAGTTGGCTGTGGTGGTGTATGCATTAAAGATCTGGAGACATTATCTATATAGTGGGAAATGTGAAATCTTTATAGATCATAAGAATTTGAGGTATTTATTCACACAGAAGGAATTGAATATGAGACAGAGAAGGTGGCTCGAGCTGATTAAAGACTATGTTTGCACCATTAGTTACCACCTTGGAAAAGCAAATGTGGTAGTTAATGCATTAAGTCATAAATAAGGAAGCACATCTGTATGAGCAATAATAACCACACATCAGATCAAAATGGATTTGGAAAGACTCAGGGTGGAGCTTGTAGAGGGTAATCGTTAGGCGTTTATCACTAATTTGGTTGTACAACCCACATTACAGGAAAGAATTAAAGTTGTTCAGGTGAAAGATGTGGAGTTGATGAAGATTATGGAAAAGGTGCGGAGTGGTCAGGAGGCGGAGTTCAGTATTTCAGATGATGGAGCTTTGAGGTTCCATACCAGACTTTGTGTGCCAACTGATGCTGAAATTAAGAAAGTTATCCTAGAAGAAGTTCACCGATCCTTGTATACTGTACGCCCTAGTAACACTAAAATGTACAGGGATCTTCGGGAATCTTTTTGGTGGAGCAATATGAAAAGAGAGATCGCTGAATTTGTGAATCAGTGTTTGTCGTGCCAATAGGTGAAAGATGAGCATTAGAGACCATCAGGATCATTGCAACCATTTCATATTCCCAAATGGAAGTGGGAACATGTTTCTATGGACTTTGTATCGGGATTACCGCCGGCGTTGTATGGAAAGGACACTATCTGGTTGGTCGTTGATAAACTAATAAAAACCGCCTATTTTCTTCCCATCAGAGTTAATTACTCCATGGGTAGATTGGCAGTAGTTAGATTGCATGGAGTGCCTATATCCATCGTTTCTAACCACGATCCATGTTTCACGTCTCAGTTCTGGAAAAGCTTACAGAGAGCTTTAGGGTCCTAGTTGGATTTTAGCACGACCTTTCATCCACTGAGAGGACCATTCAGATATTGGAAGATATGTTGCGTTCCTGTGTGCTAGATTTTTGGGGTAGCTGGATTCAGTTCCTGCCATTGGTGGAGTTTTCTTACAACAACAGCTACCATGCCAATATTGGGATGGCCCCATGTGAGGTATTGTATGGACGGAGGTGTTGATCTCCATTATATTGGGATGAAATTGGAGAGAAGCAGATGTTGGGGCCAGAGATGGTACAACGAACTTCTAAGAAAATCAAGCTTATCTAGGAGAGAATTTAGATAGCTCAGAGTCGATGGAAAAGCTATGCAGATACCCGTCGATGAGTGCTGGAATTTGATGAGGGTAATAATGTGTTCTTGAAAATCGCGCCGATAAAAGGAGTAATGAGATTTAGGAAGAAGGGCTAGCTTAGCCCTAGGTATATTGGGTCGTTTGAGATATTGGAAAGAGTTGACCTAGTTGCCTATAGGTTAACGTTACCCCCAACATTATCCAGAATCCATGATGTATTTCACGTGTCTATGTTGAAGAAATACATCCAAAATCCATCTTACATAATAAGTTATGAAACACTAGAGATTGGTGAGACCTTATCTTATAAAGAAATACCAGTTCAGGTCTTAGATTATAAAGAACAGGAATTACATACCCAGAAAATTTCATTGGTGAAAGTACTCTAGAGGAATCATGCAGTGGAGGAAGCCTTATGGGAGTTAGAGGAGGAGATGCACTAGAATTACCCACATATGTTTTAGTGAGATCCAACATTTGCCAGGGAAAGGTAAGGGTTCAGGTAAGAGATCATGTAAGTAAGTAGAATTTTGTGTAGGTTAATCAGTTGTATGTAATAGTTTTCTGTTTTCAAGGTTTTGGGAGAATTTTTTTTGGTTATTGTAATCTCCCAGGACCGTAAATGTAACCATGGTATTCCTCTGCCATAAGTGAGGGTAATTAATAAAATTGCGATGTTTTCCTTAAGATTGGAAAATGTGGCAGATAGCAAATTTTTAGGACAAAATTTTATAAGGAGGGGAGAATATAGAGACCTAGAAAATAGAAATAATAAGAAAAACAAATAAAAATAGGAAAATGGTTTGGTAAGGAGAAAATCAACTACAGTTTTCTGGAGTACTAAGAAAATTATCGACGGTTTTGCATTTACTGCGGGTCGGTTACAGGTGAAACGTCAAAAAGAGGAGGGTTAAAACCCAAACCATTTATAGTTTTATGAGAGGTATAGAAAACCATCGACGGTTTTCTCGGCAGTTTTGAAATTTAAGAAGTCCTGCGAGCCATTTTTCTAAATCAAAACAAAACACACACTCTTTCTCTAAACCCTACAACCCTAACCCATTCTCTCTTCATTTTCACTCCGATTATAGCCCGTTTTCATGATCAGAAGCTACCACAAGGTTCGTGGGGTGATTCTCTTCAAATTAACCGGAGTGGATCGTTGAGTTAGAGTTCTGAGGCACCACTCCAAAACCAGGGTAAGTAAGGTATTTTAGGGTTTAATTGTTAATTTAGAGTATATGAGGCCTAGGAAATGCTAAATGACAAATATTCTGGGGGGTTGAGTTAATTAATTTGGGGAAAATATAATTTCATGGTTTTGAGCTTCGAATGCCGTGGGGCGTGGATTTAGGGTTTTCAGTAGGCTTCTCAAGAAACAGGTAAGGGGATAGATTAAGTTAGGTATTTTTAGAAAATTGAACATTTATTATACTGTATTTGATTCAGAAATTATATGTAAGAAATAATGTAGTTTTGGGAATATTGATGTTTGAATTGAGAAAAACCCTAGAAACAGATTTAATGTTACTTTTTAGCCAAATATGATTTTTCCAGATAGATGATATAATACAAAGGAGTACTCACTTGTGTGGCATAAGTATAAATTTTATTACAAATGATAGTTTGTCAGAATACTTTATGAATTCATAGTACAAGCATGAATTAATAACAGTTTTTAGAAAAACAATAAACAGTACAAAAATTATATTTTTCATTATATTATGATATATAGTTGGCGTAGATGTCATGATTATTCAGTCAGCGCAGATGCCATGTTTTTCAATCGATGCAGATGTCATGATTACTAAGTCGGCTCAGATGTCATAAACAGATTTATATGTATATAACAATTTATCCGGAAATTATGATATGACATATTTTATGTAGAAATATGAAATGAGATATGTTTCAGTTATGTATTATATGAAATGTACTATATGATATGAGAATCCCTGATGGATCATAACTGGTTACAAAGCACAGTACCATAACTAGCTAACCAAATCAGATAGTGTAACCTTTGTGTGCCGACCTAAGAAGTGTTGCGGAGAGCACGATGGGTGGACCAGGTTGGTGTTAGCCGAAAGTGCAACCACATTATTCAATAAGTGTTGGGTTGGAGGCCGATTAGCACCGAAGTGTTGTGGAGAGTAGGATACCCACTGTGTGCTGACTCGAGAAGTGTTGTGGAGAGTAAGATGGGCGGACCACGTTGGGATGAAAATCGTTTATAGTTATTTCATGTTTGACTTAGCCTGGTTGACCAGCCATGGTTAAGTTTAGCCCACGGGCCGCACAACCTGAATCATGCTGGGTTAATTCATGATATATAGTTATCCATCCCGGGGCTTAATTTTTGTAATATATAGAAATTTAGTACGATACATCATGTTAAGTTGATTTACTATTTATTCAGAATAATAAAGAGCAGTATGTTATGTTATGTATAGATTTTCCTTTCTTATCAGATTCAGTTTATCATGAACAATATATGGTTATAACACAATAATACTCATGTTGCCACACACTAATATTAGTCTATTTCCCTTACTGAGAGGCGTCTCACCTTAGCAATAGAAACATTTTAGGAAACCCTAATAGATGAGTAGACCGAGCTTCGAGAACGAGGAGGCTGATAGTGCTACCCTAACTAAAGGGTAAGTAGTTGGGTTGAAATCAGGATGAATTTTTGGGAGTATGACCTAGGGTATTTATGGTTCTTTTTGGGATGTATATATGTATTTTTTGTTATAGTAAAACTCTAGTAATGTATATAAGGTTGAATAAATCATGGTTTCCGCTGCATAGTAGTCATGTATGTATGGACAGGTATATCCCCGGTCTCTTTTTGGGTCTAGGTTGATTTAGTATATGTTTTATCGTATCAGAGTTATTATTAATATGGAAAAAAAAATATAGTCGGATTTTTGGGGCGTTACAGGTATTGTTATCCGATGGGGTTTGTAGAACCTAGCAACCTAGGCTTTTAATACCAAACTGTCATGACTTAAAAATCCTACTATATATATATATATATATATATATATATATAAACATATGGAAATATATATATATATATATTTCCATATGTTAAGTTCAGATACCACAATAATAATAATAATAATAATAATAATAATAATAATAATAATAATAATAATAATAAAAACAACCCAGACCCAAGGTGGGGTACCGGGAATACACCTATCCATATTTACATTCCATCTATGTAGCGGAAAACATAACGCACCTAATTCTTATATACAATACCAGAGTACTAGTGTCTCCATAAATATACTTATAAACTCTCAAAAATCCATAAGTTATCCCAAGGGTTATACAAACATATCCCTAGTCCCAAAAAATAAAATGTACCCTGAACTATGGTAATTTGAGCCTCCTGTATCTTGGAGCTCGCTCCGCCTAGCGTCCTGGACTTTCTGAAATGTTTAAAATTCTTGTGGTGAGACACCTCTCATTAAGTGGCAATAAATTATTATCAATATGTGGCAAATGAGTTTTAGTGTATCATAACACATTCATTTAATAATTATTTTAATCGAGAAATCATGAATATTGTACTCATAATTATATATATATATACTTTCGCAACTGTATATTTATTTCCCAAAAAACATATTCATGCTTCTTAAATTTCCCAGTGTACAAAACACATCATATCTATAAATGTTTAATCATCTGAGTCTACCATGTCTGTAATGAGGAACCACCCTTAGGACATTCATATCACCATAATGTAAGCACCTCACATGATCGGGTTGTGCGGCCCAAAGGCGGGACTTAACCATGGCTAGCCTACCAGGTTAAGTCCAAATACCTTGTTTATTGTATGATTTGCCCACTATAGCCTGCTCCGGACCTAGGGGTGGTGAACATCTCTTCGCAGGCCCAATCGACTTCCAATACCAACACTCTCCCTGAGCAGTACGGGTGTACCAAAATTACCAAAAATCCAAAAATTGAACCGAAAGCATAAGCAATTTGGCTTTTCGGTTTCCAAAAATTAAAATGTTCGGTTTCGATTTTGGTTTTATGTTGAAATCGAATAGAAAAAAACTAAAGAATCGATTTATATAATATATATATAATATGGCTAGTAAAAATATAGCATGCAATATAGGCATGACGACATGGGTTATGGGATTAGGGTTTTCATTTTTCACTTTTCACTTTCAAACGTTTCACTTTCATGTCGCCTCCTGCTTCCGCCATCTCTTTCTTCCTCATTTCTCTTCTTCTCTTCTCAGCTCTCACTATGAGTCTGACAGTTTGTGACTTCGTTGCACCATGCGTGCCTCCCGCCTTCGTCTCCTCCTTCATTTCTTTTCTTATCTTCTCGACTCTCGCTGTGAGTTTGTGACTTCGTTGCGCCGTGCGTGCCCGTGCTTCCACCGTCCAACCTCGTCTGAGACATCTCTCCAATTCTCACTCGTCACTCTCATAGTCTCACTCTCTAATATGCAATTCCTCCACCCCCGATGCTACTGCTTATGGTACTTTACTAGCCAGTTAGCTAGCCCAGCACCCAGCGTTAGTGACCTGCACTAGTAGCCATGTTGAATCTCCCTCTCGGGCCCTCAGTAGTCGGTACTCTCCTTTATTTTATTGTTGTCTCTCACTCTCACTCTTTTAGTCCTGTCTGTGACTCTGCGATTCCCCCCTGCTAGGTTGCTAGCCAAGTAGCGAAGAGTAGTAGCCACGTAGCACGCTGAATCGTCCTCTTCGCCTCATGCAGTTCAATTTTTCAATCTTCAATTTTGGTTTCAGTTTCCAAAAATTAAAATGTTCGGTTTCGGTTTTGTTTCGATTTTATGTTGAAATAAAATCGAGAAAAATCGATTTATATAATAATATAATATGGCTACTAAAAATATAGCCTGTAATATAGGCACGATGGAATGGGTTACATGATTAGGGTTTTCACTTTTCACCTTTAAAACTTTTCACTTTCACGCCACCTCCTGCCTCCTCCTTTTTCCTCATTTCTCTTCTTCTCTTCTCGGCTCTCGTTGTGAGTCTGTGACTCCATTGCACCGTGCATCCGCCATCCGGCCTCATCTGAGTCATCTCTTAGACTCTCACCCGTCACTCTTACAGTATCACTCTTTTGTCTTCATTGCACCGTGCATCCACCATTTGGGCTCGTCTAAGTCATCTCTCAGACTCTCACTCGTCTATTGCTTCGGCTACTCTGCTAGCCAGCCCCCTGACCCTAGCACCTAGCGTCAGCGACCTGCACTAGTAGCCACATTGAATCTCCCTCTCAGGCCCTCGGAAGTTGGCACTCTCCTCTTCGCTATTGTTATCAAATTGTATCTCACTCTCACTCTCTTAGTCTCGTCTGTGACTCTGTGATTCCCCCGCTGCTAGGTTGCTAGCCAAGTAGCTAGAAGCAGTAGCCATGCAGCACGCTGAATCGGCCTCTCCGCCTCTCAGATCTAATCTCAGGCTCAGGTAGGTCTCTTTTCATTTGATA
The DNA here is from genome assembly GCF_029873635.1 of Malania oleifera. Taxonomy (NCBI): domain Eukaryota; kingdom Viridiplantae; phylum Streptophyta; class Magnoliopsida; order Santalales; family Ximeniaceae; genus Malania; species Malania oleifera. The sequence continues at coordinate 63,891,613 of NC_080429.1, read as the reverse complement.
TACTCTCCTTCTATCATCGTCTCTTTCACTTTGACTCTGCCTCTCTCAAGATCTCAGCCTCTCTCGGACTCTCAACCTTCAAGCTACATTAGCAAGTCTAGCATCACTGCCACCACCTTTACCTGGCGCTTGCGGCTCTGCCTCCCTCCCGTGTCTTCAAAACACTTGTAAGTTTTATATGTTTTCTTTTGGGATGTAGTGGGCTGTGTAAATGTGTTCATGTTAATCTCACATGAAATGTGATGTAGATGGAGCGAGTTGAATACTTGAATGTGTTGAGTCTATTGAATGTGTAGATGGAGTGAGTTGAATGTGCCTTATTTTTTTATTTTCATTGTAATCATCAAATTTGTGAACACATTTTTTTTTTATTAGTATAAACTTGCTTGAATGTGTTTCTTTCTTGTGTTAAATAGGAGGTATATTTAAGATCCCTTCCTATCTATGAACATATAATTTTTTTTTTCTGTGTTTCAACTTTCAATTAGTCAATTAATTGAATTGCACATAATTTTTTTGGGTTTGCTTAAACATGCCTCATCTGATGAATTTGCACTTATGCATGATTTTTATAGATGTCTGAATTTGGGGACAACGCAAGTCTTAATACAACTCCTTGTTTGAGCTTATGCCTAAGTCCAAGTCCAAGTCCACGTCCAAGCATGAATACAGAATTAGTAAATAATGTTGCTATAGGAACAGAATTGGGTGAGAAGAGGAAGTTTAAATCAAGATCAGAGGTATGGGATCATTTTACTAGATTATGTGTTAATAACACTATAGAGGTTAAAGCTCAGTGTAAATATTGTCCTAAAGTGTTTTGTGCTATTTGAAGAAGTAATGGAACACGAGTTTTGTGGAATCATGTGAATTTATGTGTGAAGTATCCCTATAGGAGACCTCATGATCATAATCAATCCAAAATCAACTTCAAATCAGAGAAAAAAATGGAAGAAAAATAGTTAACAAACGAAAAGTATGATACTGGTATTCTTAGAAAAGTTTTAGCATATATGGTGATAGTAGATGAACTGCCATTCAGATTTATGGTGGGACAAGGTTCTAAATATTTTTGTAGCCTCATGGAACCTAGATTTAAGGTTCCATCATGAGTGACAGTGGCAAGGGATTGTATTCTTTTATATAAAGAATAGAAAAAGAAATTGAAAAAATTTTTGAAGCATAATTGTCAATGAGTTTGCCTTACAACAGACACTTGGATGTCTTTACAGAATGTTAGTTACATGTGTCTAACTGTGCATTTTGTTGACATTGAATGAAGGTTTACATAAAAGAATTTTAAGTTTTGGTCCAAATCCTAATCATCAAAGGGAAGCTTTAGGTTTTTCTATTGAGAAAGCTTTGTTGGATTGGGGAATAGAAAAAGTTTTTACTGTTACTGTAGATAATGCAAGTTCTAATGGTACAACCATTAGTTACTTAAAGTGGAGGGTGAACAATTGGAAGGGTAGTGTGCTCAATGGTGAGTTCATGCACATGAGGTGTGTTGCACATATCATTAATTTAATTGTGCAAGATGGATTGAAGCTTGTGGGAGATTCTATACTTTGAATTAGGCAAGCAGTAAAATATATTAGGCAATCACTTGATCTTTCAAAAGATGGTGGAAAAGGAAAGCCAATGGAAGATGATTGGGATAATGTGAGGAAGATGGTGTAGTTCTTAGGATGTTTCTATCACTTCACTTTGGATGTTTATGGTTCTAATTGTGTGACTTCTAATACTTTTTTCCATGAAATTTGCATGGTTAATGCTTTTCTGGAAAATTGGTGCAAAAGTGATGATTTTGAATTAAGTGAAATGACATTCAAAATGAAACATAAATAGGATGATTATTGGAGGAATCCAGAAAAACTGAATATGATGATGTTTGTTGCCACCATTCTTGATCCTAGATACATGTTAGAGTATGTGGATTGGGGCCTTTCTGAACTGTTTCCTCCTCCTACATATTCAATTTTGAGTGAAACGGTAAAGGATGCTATTTTTTCAATGTATGACGAGTATAAAAATGGGGGTAGACAATTCCAACGCAGTGGACCTAGTGGTAAAACTACCGAAGTTAGCTATAGTTCTTCTAGTCGTATCACTAGTATGGACTATATGGTGGATGATGACGAACCAACAATGAAGAAGAAGATGATTGTGCTAGATAAATTCAAGAGGCATAGGTTAGAAAAAGATGGTGGGGAAGGCAAGAGTGATCTTGAGAGGTATCTTTCCGAGGCACCTGAAGAGGGTAGTCAAGAATTTGATATTTTAGGATGGTGGAAGATAAATAATCCATGGTTTCCTATCCTTTCACAGTTGGCACGTGATGTTTTGGCTATCCCCATAGCTACTGTTGCTTCCGAGTTTGCATTTAGTATGGGAGGTCGTGTTCTTGATTCTTTTAGGACATCATTGACTCCTAAGATTGTGGAGGCTCTTATATGTTCTTAAGATTGGTTGCGAAATTCACCATTACCAGTGAACTATGAAGAAAGCCTTGAAGAACTTGATAAACTTGAGAAAGGTAAAATATAATTTCTTAAGACATATTTTTCACATTTTCTAGCCATTTTATTTTAATTATTGTTTTGTATTTATTTTATTTAATTCATTGACTTTTTCTTTTTTATTCATTTCAAAATTTGATCAAGTTGGCATGGATGATTTATTGGTTAGATTATGTATTATGGATAATTGAACAATGATCATCAATTTAATTTTATCTTGTTATAACTTTCATAATATTTCATTTTGTTAGGAATGATGTTTGCATCGAGATTGGAGAATTGAAGTTACGATTTTTAAGATGGAAGAATGTGTGATCAAATAGGCATGGATGATTTATTGGTAAGATTATGTATAATGAACAATTGAACATTGATCGTCAATTTAATTTTGTCTTGTTGCCAACTTTCATATTATTCATTTCATTAGGAATGCTGCTTGCGTCGATATTGGAGAATTGAAGCTACAATCTTGAAGATGGAACAATGTGGATGGAACAATGTGGATTACTTCAATTCATTAAAATTTTAAACCATTGATGAACAATTAGAATGTCTATTTTGTATTTGTAATTTGCAATATATATATTGTTTATTGTGAATGTTTGCTTGTTTCATTGCTTGTTTTCGTGAAATTAAGGATAGAGAGATTTAATTATTAAAATGCCTAAGGATTGGGACATTGTGAAATTGATATGTAATTCTCATTTTGGAAGTGACCAACAGATTTTATTATTAAAAGTGCTCAGTAGATTTTATTTTGTTAAAATTATGAGCCACTATAAAAAATAAAAATGCTTAATAAATTTTTAACAACTTTATGAAAAATATGGGTTATTTTTGTTAAAAGTGCCCAACAGATTTTATTTTGTTAAAATTATGAGTCACTATAAAAAATTAAAATGTTCAATAAATTTTTAACAACTTTATGAAAAATAAAGGTTATTTTATTGTAAAAAAATTCGGTTAAAACTAAAAAACCGCAACCAAACCACTACATTTTTTGTTTTCAATTAAAGTATAATTTCGGTTTGATTTTTAGTTTTGGCCAAAACCGAACCTCACCGAACCGTGTACAATCATTCTGAGCAGTGTGGTTGCACTAACTCAATCACTAGCTACGGTACTGTGCTCTCATATACATCATTGGTCCATCAGGTTCTCATTTCCACAACTCAATATATATATATATATATATATATACACACACATCATTTCTATCATTTCATTTCCCAGTATAAGATTGTCAATACACATATTTCAATATCGAATCATATCTCACGATTTCACAATATCTGTCACATTTTCAATATCCCCAATAAATCAGTATAAATCTCATTTCATTGTAAAATATTCTAACATGTTTATTTACGGTAATCAAAACCATTTTTCATGCCACAGGTTTTTAGTAATATTTTATAATATAACATTTGCCTAAAAAAATAAATGATAATCCAAAATCCCTATTTTTGTATGCCTAATAAGTCAGAAAATTACATATAATATTATTTTCATAATCGCATGCTTTAAATTAATCAGTTAATTCCCAAAGAAAACTCCTGACATAATTTATTCCCTTTACCTGTTTTTTGAGATTGTGCCCGTAAGGATCCTAAAATGACGCTTACAGCATTCGGAGCACAAACCCTATAACCACATATTTCAGTTCAATAAGCTAAATCCCAGAATATTTCCCATCCTAACATTCCTAGGCTCACACACTCCCATTAACCAATTAAACTTTAAAAACAACAGGCATAAACCATTTTCTTTACCTTAACTTTGGAGTGGCGCCTAGGATTTTTAAAACACAAATCTGCCTCAATTAAAGGGACGAGGATTAAACCTAGGATCTTGTAGTGGTGTCTGATCATCAATTTGAAAAAGATTTGAGGGAGAAAATGAAGAGAGAGAGAAAGCTTGTCACATCTAGAGAGAGAGAGAGAGAGAGAGATGGAGTTTTGTTTTTAACCAAACCTTAATTCTACTATTTTACCCTTACCTGGTTGCGATAACTCAAAACCGTCTATGGTTTTCTGAGCTTCACCAAAACTGTCGACGGTTTGGCCTATGTCAAACCAAATTCTCCTTTTTTTTTACTTATTTTTACTACTTTTATTTTTTGGTTCTTTACAATAAATGTCTCGGTCGACCGAACATGTTAGGGGTCAATAGTTTGACCAGGACTTAGCTGACTGAACATGATTTGAACACATTTTCCTTAGTCAACTGAACCGACCATCCCCACCTTCCTCAGCCGACCAAACTGTTAGTTCAAATTAATTTTAGTTGACCGAAGTTCAAATCTTGGCAAACCGAATCATCACCGGGGGACCGAAACCACGTAACTTTGTAAAATTGCCTGGCTCAGCCGACTGGCCATTGGCCACAGTTGACCAAACTAGAAAATTGTTTGTGAGTTATTGTGAGTGTTCGAGCGACCGAACCTCTAGGGTTGGGAAAATTTTATCATGGATAAACAAGGTTAATTTTAATTAAGGCTTATTAATCTTTCTCCAAAAGGACAATTGTATCCCTAACAATTATTTTGTCATGAATATTTATAAATACTCATTTATTTGTCTTAATTAATAATGGATTAGAAAGATCATTAGCAAAAATTCCCTGAAATTTTTTTATACTCATACTCTTATTATTCATATTCTTTCAATCTTTCAAAGCACACTATGCATTCTCCTTACACTTTGATTTGAATAACTATTTTTGAGGAGAATCATTTGTTATACTCCTTGGTTGCAAACTAATTGCAACTTGAGAGAGAGTTTGATTTTTGATTGTTGTGCACATTTCATACATCTGCTTGAGGCTAACAACTTTCTCATTTTGCATTATCTGAAATTGATTTTTAGAGAGTAAGCTAAAGTTATTCCCATTGTATTTTATTGATAAATATTATTCAAGAAGAACTCATTCTTGCTTCTGAGTCTTGGCATCCTTATTGTCAGATTCAAGGGCTTGCTTGTGCTATTTGATAAAATATTTTCTTGCAAGCTAGAAACCCTATCTCGATTTTACTTAATATTTGAAATATATTTGTTGATATATTTTTATAGAAGTTCAAGGTCCTTTGATTATTTGCTTGTTGAATATACTCTCTTTAAATCAAAGGTATCACTCTCACGTATATACAATATATACACATTGGTTGAGAGTTGTCATATAGCTTGACCTAATCTCACTTAAGCATAAATTACTATTATCTATGAGTGCATTGATCATGCATATTGATACATACCTGCTTATTGGATAAGCATTGATTTGTACCCAAAAATTTATATTGATTATTGTAATCTAGGCGTCGCCTGAAGAGGGTGTACTATGCCCTGTGAAGGAGTTGATTGTAAAGTTTGGGGTCAGCCCCCTTAATCTAAGATGGGGTTTCCCCTGCCTAATAAGGAGGGAGAGGTTGTAATAGGTGTCGCCCCACCGGCAAGTGAGGTTTAGTGGAATCCTCAGGCTTGCAAGCTAGAGGTGAGGATGTAACTGGTATTGGCCGAACCCTGATAACATATCGTGTGTCGTTTTCTTATTCCTTTATCTCTTTACTTTCGGCATATGTATGCTTGTACTTAAATTATTGTGAATTTTTTATTTGGTTTTAATTTCTACATGTCAACACCCCAATTTTAACCAGGCACCCAAGAAAATCCACTAAAACAGGAATTGATTTTAAGCCTCAAATGACCCCAAAGTTTGAAATTAAGGTTGAGTCGCACTGATGACCGATCCAAATTTTGTTTGGTTCTCAAGCCAAGCGTTGGGTTTCTGTTGTTGACAATTCCTCTTAGTTACAAAGATGATTCCCCCTCAAGGGAATTAAGGGTTTAAAATTCTGAGGATTGTTGACCTCGTTAAAAGTTGAGTACCTTTAATTAGTCGATCTCAAAAACAATTTTCTTTTATTAGAGTCCCCCAAGTTTCTCAAACTCATGGAGGCTTACCCTTCAAAGTTTTTGAATCTTTTGATTATTAGGGTCGACAACTGTAAAACCCCAAGTCCCAAGGTCTCCAAATTAAGAGGAGTCATTCCACTTTTCTTAATAAATTGGGAATTGCAAAGTTCAAAACCAAAGATTTTGAGTTGGTTGAAGCCCTTGCAGCAAATTGAGTCATCTATTAAAATTCCTAAATTCCAGTATTATCCTTTAAGGTTTGATTTTAGTTTTCCCAATGAGCTAATTTGATTTTTTAAAGTCCTAATCAAAATAAGTTAAAAAACTTTGGAATTTGGAGTAAATTAACCATAGTCTCTATCCATTCTCGGATTGGGTCTTGTTCTTAAAAGTCAACATCATTCAAGGATTAAAGTCATTTCCTATTTGACTAAGGTCAAAATTAGTCAAATAAATGGTCAAAATTGATACACATACATCAGAAAAGAATGATAAAAGGGTAACATGGGGACGGTACACATACATCAAGAAAGAAATACAAAATCAAAAATGTTGAGCCTATCCCTGCCAGCCATATGGAAGTGCCTTCCTATCCCCCGCCAATTCCCACTCTCCACCTGGAACTCCTAAAAGCTCTCCTCTCTTTGAGCGCCACCTGGCCAAACTGAGAGTCACCTACATGTAAAAGAAAGGAGCAGGACAGTTAGTTAGCATAATGAAATAACGGGGAGAGAATAAAAATAAAAAATAGATAAATCAAAGATGTTTTTCCCTCCATCCTCGAAGTGCCACCTGGACAAAATTCCAAGCCCTCCTATCCCTACATGCCACCTGGATTCCCCCAAAGTTCACCTGCGCATAGAATGGAAAGTTGGAATGGTTAGTTAGCAGGAAAAGAAAAATAATAATAAAGGAAATCAGATGCAATCATAAAGAATCATTCCCTAATAGACCGTTAGTGGGGAATTGCATAGGGAATTGGCACCAAAATGCACCCCAGACTCCCTATAAATAGGGAGGCTCGCACACTGTAGAAGGACACCCCTGAGATAGAAGTGAAACCTTGGTGAAATTGAGAGAAGTAAGAAAAAATTTAGAGAATAGGGGAGACTCTGCCAGTTTTTAGACACACTGAGAGTATAAAAGTACTCTGTAGAGGTTAGAAAAAACAAAGAGATTGAAAAAAAGAGCCAAGAAAATTTGTAGAAGCTTTAAGAGAGGGAGATAAATTAGAAAGATAGGGGGATTTTATAGAATTTGAGAAAGAGAATCAAAAAGAAAGAGGGGAAGGTTCTGCTAAATTGAGAGCAGAAAGAATTGCAGAGGTCAGAGAACCACAATCAAACACCAAACTCAGAAGTTCATTTAGACAGACACAGAGAGATGGAGAATAAGACCGAAGGAGTAAGGTCCTTAGGTGAAATCCTATTACCTCCCCCTTTTGTTTATCATTTCTATAATTCCTGTGCATTTCCACTTAATTATGAATGCAAGTACCCTCCCCAGTCTTCGGGTTCTCAATTAAACCAATACTCAGGCTAGCTAAAGCCCTGGCCCAAACTCGACTTTGGGTCCGTTTTCCTTGATACTCATATCCTCACAACTAAATTCAAAACTTGAGTTAGGTTCAGATCCCCTTCTTGAGTCTCAAGTTCAAACCTGAAATTCTAACCCGAACCCTAATTCGAGCTTGAAACTATTTGAAAACCTCCCCGAGCTTAAAACCCAAACCCATTTCTCTAGACCTTGAATCCCCATTTGGGTGACCTAGTTCCCCCATATCCAGATTACCAATCTTGACCTATCTAACCTGTACCCGAGCTCCCTCTTAAACCCAGGAGCTCTGTTTTAAACCCTGAACCCATGCCTATTTACTCGTTTGGATATGGACCGTAGCCAGCCTATCTTAGCTTAATCCATCAAGTAGCGTTCGAACACTCCCCTGCCCATCCATGTTTTTAAATAAAGCCCATTGTTTTTAAATCCTAAGCCCACTTAACCCAGCTCACTGATCTTTTAAAATCAAGCCCACTCGTCTTTAGACCCGTTAACTTGGGCCAACCCCATTTTAAATGAACCTGGGTTGTGTTTTTAAAATCTGAAGCAGGCCTACCTTATTTTAAAGAAACTCGGTTCTTTTGTAAAAAATAGAAAGCCGACCCGTTTATAAACTCAGGTCCATTTTGGAAGTTCCCCTGCTCATGCCCAAATCTCAGAACCTGCACATGCTTAAGGCACGCGCCAACCCACTCACCCGATTTAGTTCACTAAACTCACTCGAGTTCATTCAAATCAATACACACACGCTCATTGAGTTGACTCGCACAAGTCAACCCTGCACTCACCCACCTAGTCAAGGGGGATTGAACTCGTCTTCATCCCTGATCTGAAAGCCCTAATCTCCACCCAAATCTCTACAGATTTGAATTCACAAAGTAAATGCACAAACCCCAAATACATAGGCTCTTGTTCCCCAATTCAGATTCACACAGATTTGAACACTTTCTGGCGCTCAAATCCCACACACTACAACAGTAAAAATTGTAAAACTAAAGGGAAATAAGAGTACTTATCTTGCGGGGTTTCGAAACCCTCAAACGGATCTGAAAATTAGAAGAAACTTTCCTTGATGGCCTGTGAATCTCCTCGGGTGTTCGGTTTCCACCCAAGCCTTGAACTTCAGCCTTGTGGAAGAAGAGAGTAAGCCATGAAATGCAAACCAGGTTCGATTATTGTTTAGCGGAATGAGACCTTTAGATCACAGGAAACGAGTCCTTAAGACCAAGTAGAGGTGGAGTTAGAGAAAAAGAAGGAATAGAGGAAATCTGGGGCTTCAGGTTTTACTTACGGGTTGCAAAGCTATGATCAAATGAGGGGGATTTTTGGGGTTTCCAAGAGATAAGAGCAAAGGAGAGTGGTTGCAAGGCTAAGGTTTCTGAAGACGCAGGGAAGGAGACTGAGAGAGAGAATAGAACGAGTTATAGAAACCATTAGGGTTTTTGATTCGTGAAGAAGTAGAAGAGGAAGAAGAAGAGAGAAGACAAGGAAGGGGGGAGAAAGTGTTCGGAGAAAGGAGAGGGAAAATGGGAGCTTAGCAAAAAAAAAAAATGAAGTTTTTGTATTTTTGGACTACCAACCGCATGATCTGGACACGTGGAGTGTTTTGGCCCACTTGATCGAGCTCACGCACGGGTACAATCTTGGTCATTCGATCCTCGCCTCCTTTGGACACCTCATATCATTCCACGACGCGCCCCTCTCCGAGCCATCCGATCTCCATTGTATCAACGGTCAGGATCTCGCTCACGTCAGAATGCATTAAGGACAACCTGTCATCCCGCGCGCCACGTGGCCCTTCATTCCCAGTGCGATTAATCCGTAGGGCGACCACGCATTTATTGCTTCCTGTCACAACCGTTTGATCCCCACCGCATAAACGGCCTGGATCATCCCCATTAGAAGCATTGATGAAGGGTAACCCATCCACTAGCCACGCGACACGTGACCACCATTGCTCCCTCGCCCCAAGTGCATGAGACAACTACATCACAATCATCAGATCTCCCCCTTAGTAAATGCTTCAGATCGTGCCACGCTTTCCATTCTCACCTACGGTCACCAGCCTTTTGTAGCCTGCCATATGGCACCTATGGTCTTGACCAAGACCTTAAAATTGGTCGATCCATATTGAATCGGTTCTCTTTCGAACCCGTTCGGGTCCAACGAACAAATGCTGAACCGGTTCAGTCTCCTTTTTATATATATTTAAATATTTAAATAAATACAAAAATCCATAAAAATCTTAAAAATTCATAAAAGACACATAAAAATTTTGAAAAATCTCATAAAAATTCAAAAAAATCTTAAAGGCTTTGAGAGTTGTTTGCACTTGAAAATTCTCGAAGAAAATATAATAAAGTTCAAGAATCTCCAAAGTATTTTATTCTTACATTCAAAAATCTCACAAAAACATATGCTTTAAATTTCAAGCCTTATTTTCAAGCTCCGATTTTCATAGTTTTTACTTCAAATTCTGTTCGTACTATTTTAAAGTTTAGAAAAATATTGGAAAATCCCAAAAGATCACTGGTCTTGACCAAGACCTTAAACTATTTTTTCCCCGGGGACCAGTCAACGCTCGACCAATTCCTCGTCCCCCAAATTGGTTCATACCGATTTTCCCTGTTTCACTTGATTATTATTCAAATATTCATAAAATCCACAAAAATGGTCTCGACCAAGAACTTAAACTGGTTTTCCCCCGCACCGATCAATGTTTGACCGATTCATCCTTCCCCCGAAACCGGTTCATGCCTATTTTCTCCATTTCACTTATATAGATATTCAAAAATTCATAAAAATCACAGAATTCTCAAAAAATTCCAAAAATATTTTCACACTTTGATTTCCATTGATTTTATTTGCATTATTTTGAAGTTCGGAAAAAATCACAAAAATCAAAAAAATGTTTTCACACTTTGAAAAATCAAAAAAATATTTTTAGGTCCAGAAAATCATTTTCAACCCGAACAAACTTCAAAAACCTCCCGGAATAGTATTTTCCTACTTAGAAAAACCTACAGCTTTCAAAACCCTCGGGAGCGTACTTTGTATCCTATTTTCCTTTTTCCTTCCCGATGATTGCAACCAAGGGCACAGACTCTTCGAAGTATTGATTTGCCCCGGTTCTAAGGGAATACATTTATAGTATTTCCATTCTTTTGATTTTTGAAAGGGAGTAGTTTTGAAAGGCTTATCAAGTTTATTTCAGGGATAATTTTTGACTAATCTGGTACCATTCGTAAGAATGGGCGTGTAGGGGGTACTAATACCTTCCCCTCTCGTAACCGTACTCTAGAACCCGACTCTGGTGACGCAAGCCGATTCTACCCTTAACGGGGTAACAATCAAGTATTCTAACCGCACTTCAAAAGGTTAGTGGCGACTCCATCACATATGTTTTTCACGAGAAAAGTCACATTTTCAAAATACACATCAATTTTCCCTGTTCACAGCCAGAACCCTACATTTTTGCGCCAAAAGAGAGCGGTTCTCTTTGATCCGGATTTGGGATGTCGCAACACTGCATACATATCTACTTGGGAAATACTGAGTTTTCTTTAACTGTCATAACTTTTGCTCAGTGTTAAATTGTTGGGTGATTGATATTCGTGTATACAAACCCTAGGTTGTGAAATACTGCTTGTGATTAGGATTTAACCTATGAAAAAATTTAAATTTCCAATTCATCCCCCCCCCCCCCCCGCGCTTTTGGGATTACATGAATTCTATTAATTGGTATCAGAGCCTCGTCACATAGACTCAAACATTTTTGTAAAAGATCATGATGGCTTGAGTTGGTGTATCCCCACCCTGTGAGGGAAAGTTATCTACAAACCCTCCAATGTTTTTGATGAAAAATTCACAGAGTGGAAATTTAGAATGACAATTTTTATTAAAGCTTTAAATTGGAGAATTTGGAAAGTTATTGCTCAGGGAAATGTTATGCCTATGAAAACCGTTGATTTTGCTACACTTCCCAAATTAGAAATTGAGTTGAATGAGAATGACATGGATTTAATGCAAATAAAGTTTGATGCCATGAACACTTTATCATATGCTTTAGATACTAACATCTTTCATGAAGTTTTGGCATGCCAAAGTGCTAAAGAAATATGGGAGGAACTCGAAAAGAGATATGGTGAAATTAAGCAAGAAAAGGCTATCACTCTAAGAGATTCACGCTCAAAAGATCATGGAGGAGAAAATTAGTTCCTTATAGCCTTAATTGATGAAGAGGTAAATTCGTATCCTTCTACTTCTTTAAATGATTCATGCAATGATTCTTGCAATAAGTCCGATAATGCTTCTTGTAGTGAATCTTGTAGTGAATATGATGGTGATTACATGCCCACTTATGAGGAACTCAAACAAGAATATATTAAAACTCATAAATCTCTTGTTAAAGCACTTAAACGTTAAATTGCTTTGAAATACAAGAATGAGGCATAATTAAAGGAACTTGAATAAAAAATTCTTGTTGAAAAGGAAAAAGATTTGAAAATAAAAAAATTTAGTAAACAAGAATGAATTTCTGGAAAAGAAGCTTAATGTTTTAAGATCCCAAATCTCCAATGATAATAAAAAGGATCTTCTTATTTTAGAACTTAAGTGTAAAGCAAACACAATGTCCAAAGAATTCATAAAACTACAAAGTGTTTGCAAGGGCTTAAAGTATTCAAGAACTCAAGAACTAGAAAGAAAAATTGAGGATCAAACTAAGATCATTCGTACATTTACTAGGGGCAAATAAAACTTAGACAAGCTTCTATGTTCACAAAAATGACCTTAGACAAAGAAGGTATAGGTTATAATGGTATTGAAAATAGGAAAAGAAAGAACTTATACATGGGGTACTTTGTAAGAGCATCAAAACACTATGCTAGTACCTCCTCCAATCCGTATACTCACACCACCTACATCTTGTGTAAAAGGAAGGGACATATAAAATTTGATTGCCCATTTAAAAGGAAAGGTGTGAAACCCAAACAGGTCTGGAAAGTCAAAGTACCACCTGGTCCTAACCTATTGAGACTTAAAGATAGAAAAATGACTTGGGTTTTCGAGGAGGCAAACTACTTAAGATTATAGGGGGGGAACGGATTCCAATAGGAGTTACATAATCACATAATTCTTCCTTAGTTCTAGGATTAGTTTTAGGGGTAGTGATGGTTGCAGGCTTGAGAAGTGGTGTGTGCTTAAAAATTTTAAAATCTTAGTTCACACCTTCACTATACACTATTTTGCTACTAAGAGCCATTTGAAAATCAAGTCAATACAAAATTTTAGTTAAAATATCCAATCTTTTCTTTGAACTATATATATCATTATGATTGGATAATTTATATTGGCTATAGCATGATTGACTTCATAAATCCACTTCCAAATGGAGAGGGCATTTATGCCTGGTAAATAATTCTTCATGCTTAACTTATACTTAAATATGAAAATCTAACGTTAAGCATACTTTGTCCATTGTGTAAGACTAAGCTTTAGAAAATTAATCATATAGTAAGTAGCATCTAATCCTAAACTCATATTGGAGCCTTAAAAGCCTAATAAAATTTTAGTCATCTCTCTAGGCTTAAGTACTGTTGATCATAACTCCTTATTCATCTGGTGCTTATTAATAGACATCCCTCTTGTAATCAAAATCAGAGGCATTCACTAAGGAATTCAAGTTTTATAGTCAAATCAAAATATTTCCTTTGAACTTTAAATGTAAAAACTCTCTAATTTTTAGTTCATTTCCTTCATAGGAACTCCTTGCCAAACCATAATCACATCTGGTAAAGTTTTATCCATTCATCAGCTCATATCTTGACATAAATCATGATCATATCCCAAGGTTACTTGCCATCCCCCAAAGAGCATAGTCTTAAGAATTCATACTCCTAAATGCGTTTTGCTATAATTGCAGGACATAATATTTTACTTGTTTATCATAAATAATGTTCTACTTCTTTATAAATACTTTTCTAAAACTAACAGAAATTTAAATTGATAGGAGCGTTTATCCGAATTCTCTTCAGAAGCTCTCAATCTTTCAAGCCAAATCCTTAGAGCTTTGTATCCTTTTTGTTAAGTGAAATAAATAATATGATGGCCATAGGTTTCAACATATACGAAAATGCAATAACTAAGAAACCTATGCATGAAGGTTAAGAAAGAAAAGCCATTTGAACTTGTGCCTCTCACACGTACTAAGATTCATAAGAAAAGAGGCAGACATGGGCTTATCACCTTAACGAATATGCATTGTGACCTTTTGGTCTGATAAGACTAAATCATTCATTGTCAAGCTTAAACCATTGAAAATCTAAAAAATCTTAGCTAATGGAATTAGAAAAATTATGGAAAGGCATAAAATGGATTAACGCATAACTTAGGGGGAGCATTACACTTTCATGCTCTCATTATCTCATAACATTCATGCTCATACGTTCTAATGAATAACAATATTTGTAGTAACCCAGATAATTATAGAATTAAATAATTACAAAAAGAGAGAGAAGATAAATTTTTCAAAAGGGAGTTCAGCAAGGTCTCGTCGACAAGCGCAGAGCGTTCATCGATGAAAGGGCTTCTTGGGCTCGTCGACGTGGACACGTGCCTCATTGATGAGAACTTGCCAAGAGGGCTGATTTCAGGGCCTGAGATTCATCAACGAGGGTAACGAATTCGTCGACGAGATCCCTTCTTACCTTCGTTAACGAGATGATGTGGCTCGTCGACAAGGCCACGTGGATAAGCACTCTATATAAGGCCAAAAATCACATTTTTCTGCGAGGATTGCATGCCAAGCTCTCTCTCTCTCTCTCTCTCTCTCTCTCTCTCTCTCTCTCTCTCTCTCTCTCTCTCTCTCTCTCTCTCTCTCTTTCTCAAAAATTCGTTCCCCTCTCTTTCTCTCTATGATTCTGGCTTCGTTCTTCACCGGTTCGATGATCGGAAGCCGCCACGCTACTCTTGGGAAGATTTTCTACAAGTCTGCTGAAACAGATTGTTGATTAGGGCAACTTGGGAACCATCCCAAAATTAGGGTATGTACATTATTTAGGTATTTTTAGTATTAGCATGCTTATTTGAGTCCATACTTTGTATTATATGAGAATATACTAGAGTTTTTGGAGTAAAATTAGGGTGTTATGTTTTCAGGATTAGGGTGTTTTTGGACCCAGTAGGCATGGGTTGAGAATCCCAGCAGGTGTCTTATTAGGATCCCACGTAAATTACAAATAAATTATAGTTTAAGAAATTACGAGTTTGCAGATTCAAGAGATATGAAAGTGATGATTTTTCAGGGAAATCAATGATTTATTGAGGAATTGGTATACATGTGTTATTTCAAGATTTTAAGGATAGTACTTCGGGGGCGTGAGAGTGGAGTTGGAGGCAAGCCTTCTAGTTAGTTAGGTAAGGGAAATATGCTATGCTAGAAACTTTAGAATGGTTATAGATATTATGTGTTTTCCAGATCATTACTCAATTTACAAATTATTAGTATATTAGAAAATACAGTTTTTCATAATATGAGATATAGACTTGTTTTGTTGTATGGCATGATATTTTAACAGATAAGTATAGAAATTATACAGTTTCAAGATTATTATGATTTATAGTATTGATACAGAAATATGATTATGAGACCTTATCTGATCAATACATTCAGAATGGTATGATTTATGTTATTATGCACAAATATGTTTTATCAGATTTTACAAAATTATGAATTACAGTATTTATACAGACAGATATTTTACAGCATATGCAGATTACCATGATTTCCAAAATACTAAAGCCATAACACTATGATATTACAGTTTATACAACTCAGATAATACAGTATTTTCATATCAGTTTCCGGTGTTATGGTTATTTTCCATAACACTCTGGCATTATATACAATACATATATTATAGTATTTCTAGATTAGCTTTCGATGTTATGGTTATTTTGGAATCATGATGAAATATCAAGATAATTATGTATATCAGTACTATATAGGATCAGACCCTGATGAATTAGTTCAGTAAATAATCAGTTATCAGAGCACGGTACCATTGCTATTATAGATCAGAGTCCAACCACGATAGTGTGTGGAAGGTTTTCATCAACCGTGCCTAAAGGGATTGTAGGCTCCCCAGAATTCTAGGTTGAGGTGGTCGGTTTGACGAGGTAGATACCAATGCCGTGCCTAGAAAAGGTTGCAGATTTTTCAGGCTAAAGATTGGTAGAGTTACAGTTGACTTACCTGGTAGGCCAACCAGACTTAAGTCTCGCCTACGGACCACACAACCCTGTCATGAGGGGTTAAATCATGACGTACAATTTTCTTGGGTATATTTCACCGTTATGTATATGTATATAGATTTACAGAATATCAACAGACATATTACAATACTAGAAGTTTGAATAAGTAGAAACTCAGATATTACAGATGTATTTTAAACCATAATAGACATGAAATGTACAGTGTATTATCTAAATTGCTTTCATTGTTTCAATTATTTATCAGTATAATATTTATGTAAGCTTAGTTGTCACACACTAGTAATAGAATATTTCCTCTTATTGAGCGTTGTCTCATCCTAGTGATTTAGTATTTTCACGTGATCTAGTTAGGCAAGCGGATCAGGCTCGCAGATAGAGAGGGTGAATACACTACCTTGTTTGTAGGGTAAGTGTATACAGGAGATGGTATTTTTTTTTTAGTAGATGATACTGGGGTGATGTGTATATATGTATGTATGTCTTGGGTAAAATTACCAAATTCTAGTATTGTTTACATGGATGAACAGTTTTATGTTTTACTGTTGCATAGGTGTGTAATATAATCTGGTTTCCTCAATGCTCACTTGCGGCCTGAGATGTTATAGTAGATTATATAGGAGTATCATAATATTATATTTTTTAATTTATTTTATATAAAAAACTTGTATGGATTTTCGGGTCATTACAGTTTGGTATCAGAGCCTAGGTTGCTAGGTTCTGTCGACTCTAGTGTGTAGCGAAAAACAATACCAGAATATAGGAATGAATTTTGAGGAAGGATATGAATTGGGGTAGAATAAAATATTAGTGAAATAATGTTGGGAAATTAGGATTAGAATTTAGGGTTCTATTTTGTAGTCTGGAAGCAGGAATTTCGAGGTGGTTTGTGTGATTTTCATGGGGTGGCGATTTCAGGAAAACCATAGTAAACTATTGTCGATTTCTATTTCCATTTGGTAGGACTAGACCCTAAATTAGTGATAGGAGGTATGGGGCGTTTCAGTTAGAGTATCACTTAGAGTAGCATTGTAAGGTTCGGATTCTCAGAATAATTAGGTATTATTGTAGGATGGACCCAAGAGGTAGTAGTGCCCACGCTAGCGGTGATGATGGAGCAGGGCCATTTTGCATGGGAGGTGGGGACTCAGATGTTGTATTACGCAGCGTAACTTAGCAGGTTATAGCTAAGATTGCACAGAGCTCCAAGGAATAGGGAGGTCCATCTACTGCATAGGAGTGCATGATAGAAAAATTGATGAAGATGAACCCTCCAACATTTTCAGGAGCAGCTAATCCTGTAGTTGCTGTGAACTAGATGTAGGAAATAGAGAAAGTATTAACGGTGCTGCACTACATCGACAAGCAGAAAGTCCTCTGTGCCACGTATAAGGTGGCAGAGGAGGCCGAGAGATGGCAGATGACCACAAAATTGCTAGAGGAGCAGAAACTCATTCTTGTACCGATGACCTGGGCCTGATTCAGAGACATATTCTTTGACAGATACTATCCTGCCATAGTCAAAGAGGCTAAAGCATAGAAGTGTCTGAGTTTAGTCTAGGGATCGATGACAGTTCAGCAATACGTAGTGAAATTCATTGAACTCTCATGATTCGCTCCATATATAGTGCCAGATGAAGCTAAGAAAGCCAGAATGTTCTAAAGGGGCTTGAGGTGAGGCATATATAAGCAAGTGACCATACTAAAGATGCAGGATTTCTATGAGCTAGTTGACAGAGCTACGGTAGCAGAGGAGAGTGAGCAGACAGATGTGGGAGTACTGAGCTAGAGGAAGAGGCCCACGCCTGCGAGTTTTCAGACGGGTTGTAGATGAGGCCCATGGAGAGGAGACCAATATGGAGGAGGCAAGAGGCATATGATGGGGCATGGCAGTGTTTAGGGTGGGCAGATTATTCTTATCTTCCCTAGATGTGGCCAGAAGCATCTAGGTGAATGTAGGATGGGAGAGAATGTCTGCTATCAGTGTGGAAGATTCAGCCTTATGGCAAGGTCATGTAGAGGATCATCGATTCACACACTAGCTCACAGATCACTTCGAGGTGGTTATCAGGTGCCCTGTGGAGGTTAGTAGAGGAACACAACGCTAGCGATGGTTTATGCTTTGACGTTGGGTGGCGCCGAGGCTGTTGAAGACGATGTTATAAGTATACTTACTGCTTTACCATATAAATTTGTTGTTTTATTTGACATCGGTGCCACCAATTCCTTTGTATGTCGGGATATATTAAAGTAGTTGGGGTGGAAGCACATTTTTTAGATGTTGAGTTGTCGGTAGCCACACCAATTGGATCTATTACGAGGTGTAGAAAGGTACTTAGGGATTTTCCAGTGGCCATTTAAGAGAAAGTGCTACCAGGTGATCTCGTGATACTAGATATGCAGGGATTTGATATAATATTAGGTATGGATTGGCTAGCATCTAGTCACGCCAGCATAGATTGCTATCAGAAAGAAGTGATTTTCAAACCCCAGGTGAGCAAGAATATAGATTTGTGCATTCGCGTGTGCATGTCTTGCCACAACTTATGTCAGCTATTTAGGTGAGGAGATTGACTCAGGGTGGATGTTAAGGATATGTAACTTACATAAAAGAGCTGCCAAAGGAAGAACTGAAATAGGCTTCAAGTGGCTAGAGAATTTCCAAATATTTTTCTAGAGGAATTACCTGGCTTACCACTAGACCAATAGATTGAATTCATCGTGGATCTACTTCTAGGATCGGCATCAGTGTCTAAAGTACCATACCATATGACTCCAACTGAATTAAAGGAATTGAAAGATCAGTTGCAATAATTATTGGATAAAGGATTTATCATACCTAGCGTTTCACCTTGGGGAGCACCAGTCTTGTTCGTGAAAAAAAAAGATGAGACCATAAGGATGTGTATAGATTATAGGGAAATAAACAAATTGATAGTCAAGAATAAATATCCTCTTCCCAGGATTGATGACTTATTTGATCAGCTCTAGGGGACCCAGGTCTACCCTAAAATTGACCTTCGGTCAGGTTATCACCAAGTGAAAGTCAAGGCAGATGACGTATCAAAGAGAGCATTCTGAACTAGATACAGGCACTACGAGTTCCTGGTAATGCCGTTCGAGTTGACTAATGCACTAGCAATATTTATGGAGTTAATGAATCGGGTATTCCATCAATACCTGAACCTGTTCGTTGTGATTTTTATAGATGATATACTAGTATACTGAAAGCATTTTGAGGAGTACGAGCATCATTTGAGGCTGCTATTGCAGGTATTAAAGGAAAAGACGCTTTATGCAAAGTTAAAGAAATGCGAATTCTGGTTTAGGCAGGTTACTTTCCTCGGGCATGTGATCTCCAGGGACTGTAAATCAGTTTATCCGAGTAAGATAGAAGCAATGGTGAGTTGGGTAAGGCCAGGAAATGTTTAGGAAATCAGAAGTTTTCTGGGTTTGGCAGGCTATTACCGACGCTTTGTGGATGGTTTTTCCAAATTGTTGGGTCTGCTAACATGACTCACGAGGAAAAATGTGAGGTTTGAATGGACTGATGATTGTAAGCAGAGCTTTTTGGAGTTAAAGTGGCGATTGGTCTCTGCACCGATACTGTCTATTCCATCAGGGAAGGATGAATTTTTGATATACAGTGATGCATCTTTGAAGGGAATCCAATGTGTGTTAATGCACCATGGAAGAGTCATAGCCTACGCACCTAGACAGCTTAAAGAGTATGAAAAGATTTATCCTATGCACGCCCTAGAGTTAACAGCAGTGGTGTTTGCTCTGAAGATCTGGAGGCACTATCTTTATGGTGGGAAATGCGAGATTTTCATTGATCATAAAAGCTTGAAGTATTTCTTCACCTAGAAAGATTTGAATATGCTACAGAGAAGATGGTTGGAGCTTATCAAGGATTATGATTGTACTATCAGCTACCACCTAGGGAAAGCAAATGTGGTGGCTGATGCACTGAGTAGGAAAATAATAGAAGCAGCAGTGTCAGTAGTGGAGATTCAGCACCCTATTCAGATGGATTTGGAGAGGTTAGGCATGGAGCTGATAGAGGGTGATAACCAGACATTTATTGCAAACCTGGTGTTAAAGCCTACATTGCAAGAAAGGATTAAAACTACCCAAATAAGTGATCTAGAACTAGCAGAATTGATAGAGAAAGTGCAAGATGGGCAAGAGAAAGAGTTCAGTATATTAGATGAAAGGGCCCTGCAGTTTCGTACTAGATTATGTGTTCCTACAGATGCTCAAATCATGAGAGTTATTTTGGAGGATGCTCACAAATCCCTATACACCATGCATCTAGGTAGTACTAAAATATATCGGGATCTACGGGAATCCTTTAGGTGGAGCGGCATGAAGAAGGAGGTTGCTCAATTCGTAAAGCAGTGCTTGATGTGCCAGCAGATAAAAGCTGAGCACTAGAGACCCGCGGGGTAGTTGCAGCCACTCTACATCCTTGAGTGGAAATGGGATCACGTTTTTATGGACTTTGTAACAGGGCTACTGCCAGTGCGATAGGGACAAAGTGCTATTTGGGTGGTCATAGATTAACTAACGAAGACCGCTCAATTCATCCCTATCAAAGTCAACTATTCTATGATAGGCTAGTAGAGTTGTATATTCAGGAGATAGTTCACTCCCATGGTGTGCCGATATCCATAGTCTCAGACTGTGACCCTCGATTTATGTCACAGTTTTGGAAGAGTTTTTAGGAGGCTATGGGATCACAGTTAGCAATCACCACAACTTTTCATCCTCAGACTGATGGGTAGTCAGAGAGGACGATTTAGATACTTGAAGATATGTTGCGAGCTTGTGTGCTAAATTTTGGGGGTTGCTGAACCCAATATATGCCGCTGGTTGAGTTCACGTATAATAACAGCTATCAGGCCAGCATCGGCATGGCACCTTTTGAGGTTTTATATGGCAAGACGTGTCATTCTCCACTATACTAGGATGAGGTGGGTGAGAGGCGAGTTTTAGGACTAGAATTGGTGCAGCAGGCGTACGATAAAGGTTGACTAATTAAAGACATAATCAGTGCAGCTTAGAGTCGGCTGAAAAGTTATGCAGATACTCGCCGCTGGGAGTTAGAATTTGACGTGGGAGATTGGGTATTTTTGAAGGTAGCTCCACTGAGAGGAGTTATGAGATTTGGGAAGAAGGGTAAGCTGAGCCCTAGGTACATTGTCCCATTCGAGATACTTAAGAGGGTGGGGTCAGTTGCCTACAAGCTAACTCTGCCACCAGCCCTATCTAGAATACACGACGTATTTCATATTTCCAAATTGAGGAAATACGTCCCAAACCCTTCCCACATGATCATTTATGTAGAAATAGAGCTCATAGATTCAATGGCATATGAGGAAGTGCTAGTGCAGATCTTAGACAAAAAAGAACAAGAACTACACACCAAGAAAATTCAATTAGTGAAAGTCCTGTGGAGGAACTATACCACAAAGGAAGCCTCATGGGAACTTAAGGAGGAGATCAGACGGAAATACCCACACCTGTTTAGTGGGATACAATTATAGTCAGTGTTGTTTAGGTAACGATAATTTTATTTTATTCAATACAAAGTGATGAATGTATAGTTGTATTTTAGATTACAGGGTAGGTAGTGTTTTGGTTTTGGGAGAATTTTATTTTATGAGTATATTTGTAATCTCCCAGAACCTTGAATATAACCACGGTATTCCTCCGCCATAAGTGTGGGTAAGTAATAAGATAAGTAGCCAATTTTTCTCAATGGATGGTATTCAATACAAATAGAAAATTTTGATGACGAAATTTTATAAGGAGGGGAGAATGTAGTAACCTAGATAATTATAGAATTAAATAATTAAGGAAAAAGAGAGAAGAAAAATTTTTCAAAAGGGGGTTTAGCAGGCTCTCATTGATGAGCGCAGAGCGTTCGTCGAAGAATAGGCTTCTTGGACTCGTCGACGTGGACACATGCTTGTCGATGAGAACTTGCTGTGAGGGCTGATTTTAGGGCCTAAAATTCTTTAATAAGGGTAATGAGTTCGTCGATAAGATCCTTTCTTGCCTTCATCGACGAGATGACGTGGCTCGTCGATGAGGCCACGTGGACAAGCACTCTATATAAGGCCAAAAATCACATTTTTCTACGAGGATTGCATGCCAGGCTCTCTCTCTCTCTCTCTTCAAAATTCATTCCCCTCTCCTTCTCTTTACGATTTCGGCTTCATTTTTCTCCAGTTCAATGATCAGAAGCCTCCACGCTACTCCTAGAAAGATTCTCTACAAGTCTGCTGGAACAGATTGTTGATTAGGACAACTTGGGCACCATCCCGAAATCAGGGTAAGTAGATTATTTAGGTATTTTTAGTATTATTTGAGTCATTACTTTGTATTATATGAGAATATACTAGAATTTTGTGGAATAAAATTAGGGTGTTATGTTTTCAGGGTTAGGGTGTTTTTTGACCCAGCAGGCATGAGTTGAGAATCCCAGCGAGTGTCTTATCAGGATCCCAGGTAAATTATAGATAAATTATAGTTTAGGAAATTACGATTTGGTAGATTTAAGAGATATGAATGTGATGATTTTCTGGGGAAATTAGTGATTTATTGAGGAATTGGTATATATGTATTATTTTAGGATTTTGAGGATAGTACGTCGGGGGCGTGAGAGTGGAGTTGGAGGCAAGCCTAGGGAAATATGCTATGCTAGGAACTTCAAAATGGTTATAGAAATTATGTGTTTTCTAGATCATAACTCAATTTAGAAATTATTAGTATATAATAGAAAATAAAATTTTTCAGAATATGAGATATATACTTGTTTTGTTTTGTGGCATGAGATTTTAACAAATCAATATAGAAATTATATAGTTTCAAGATTATTATGATTTATAGTATCGATACAGAAATGTGTTTATAAGACCTTATCTGATCAGTACAGAAATGATACAATTTTCATATTGGTATGATTTATGTTATTATGTAGAGATATGTTTTATCAGATTTTACAAGTGTACGAATTATGGTTTTTATACAGACAGATATTTCATAGCATATGAAGATTACCATGATTTCCAAAATACTAAAGCCATAACACTGTGATATTACAGTTTATACAACTCAAATAATACAATATTTTCTGATGAGTTTTCGGTGTTATGGTTATTTTCCACAACACTATGGTATTATAGATTATACAGTTCATATATTACAGTATTTCTAGATTAGCTTTCGGTGTTATGGTTATTTTGGAATTGTGATGAAACAACAAGATAATCAGTACTATATAGTATCAAATCCCGATGAATCAGTTCAGTAAATAATCAGTTATCATAGCACGGTACCGTTGCTATTACATATCAGAGTGCAACCACACATCTTAAATAGTGCGTGGAAGGTTTCCATCAGCCGTTCCTAGAGGGATTGCAGGTGTAGAGTGATTACGCGCCGAAACTGTGTAATTGGACGTTTAACTCGAGCTTTACGGTTTATATTTTTAATTAAATGTCCAAAATTGTCCAATATTTTAATAAAATTCCAAAATCATCATTCTTGAACTTTATTGCACTATTTATGAGAATTTGGTAATTTTTTGTCGCAGGAAAATTCCCGGGAATCAAAACCGACACCTGTTTGTATTTTATGCATAACTTTTTTTTCCAAGCTCCGATCAAGACAATTCAAACTTCTAGAGAAAGAGGAAAGGATCATCTACAACTTTTGTGTTTTGAGTTTTGTGAGATACAGGTTGCAGAAGAGTCAAATTTGCGATGAACAGAGAATGAAAAAAATAAAAAAATATAGCAATTCGGGTTTCCTATTCGGGTCTAGGGCTTTCCCCCCCTATCCTATTTAACCCTTCTCTTTCTCTTCCTGCATAGGCAGCCCCCATGGCTCCCCATTCTCCTCTTCTCCTTCTTCTTCTTCTTCTTCTTTAGTTTGTTTTTTTTTGTTCTTTTCAATTCTACTTCTCTCCCCTTGTCTCTCTTCCTTCCCTTTGTCTTTCCTCCCTCACTCTCCCCCTTTCCTCTGTTTTTCTTGGCATCCTCTGCCCTCTTGCAGTACGGCTAGCCTCCTCGACCATCTTCAGCAGTCCCTAAGTACACAGAACACTAGCCGACTCCATAGCAGGACCACCAAAGCGCAGCAGCAACTTCTCCAGCACAGCAGCAACTTCACGGCTCCGTGGATTTGTTTCTCTCTCTCTCTCTTTTCCTTTCTTTCTTTCTTTTATTTACTTTTCTTTGAATCTTGGAATATTGAAGAAAGTTTAGTTTTTTTTTAATGTTATTGGAGTTTTCTTTCTTTTTGTTTAAGTTGAGTGATGTTGGGTATTTCATTATTGTTATATTAATCTCTTTATTTATCTAATTGATAGTTATTTTAATTTAGCATTCTTAATTAAATTCAGATATTTTTTTTGTCGAAATTCGATTTAGTTAGGGTCTATGATTAGTAAAGGTTGTGTTTTTATTGTGTTCCATTATTGTTTACGTTTTTTTTTTTAAATTTCCGTTGAATTCATGTTTACATTTAAATTGTGAGTCTTGATTTGATCTCTTAATTGTGCTAAAGGTTCGATTTTTAGTAGGTTCGGTTTTTTTTTAGTATGTGTCTAGTTTAGTTTCCATTGTGTGTTTTTAATTCCATGTTCTAGGTTGCCATTTTTAATTAACGCGTGTCCCAGTGTTTCCTTAAGTAGACTAGGGTTTTCATTATTGTTATTTTAATTCCATGTTTAAAGTTTCCATTTTTAGTTTGTATGATCTAGTGTTTCCTTAAGTAGACTAGAGTTTTCATTATTGTTATTTAATTCCGTGCGTGATAGTTTTAGGACTTTAATTTGTGTTTTCATTTAAGTCTCCACAATCTTGAAAACCCGAATCTGAACTGAGTTCAATACCTTTTTAATTTCGATTGGAAGAAAGTAAAATCTGAGATTAAAACGCATTCCCTGAGGAGACGATCTAGCCCTTGGGCTTAATATTACATGATAGAACTCCTATACTTGGGATAGCTTTCGAGCTGCTCATTTTTTGAGTGAGTCATAGAGACCTAAAGAATTGTAGTAATTAAATAATAAAGGAAGTGGAGAAAAGAATTTTTCAAAAAGGGGTTTCAACAGGGACTCGTCGACGAGTGTAGAAGTGCTCGTCGACGAGCAGTGCTCTTGGGCTCATTGATGGGGATGCATGTCTCATCGACAAGAACTTACTGAGAGAATATTTTTGGGGCCTAAAACTTGTCAACGAGGAGAAAGTGTTTGTCGATGAACCTCCATTATGGACTCGTCGACGAGGAGATGTGGCTTGTTAACGAGGCCACGTGGACAAGCACTCTATAAAAAAGCCAAAAAATCGCCAAGGCTATTTCTCTCTCTAAAAACTCATCTCCTCCTCCCTCGCTCTAGGTTTTTGGCCCAGTTCTTCACCGATTCGATGATCCGAAGCCGCCACTCTACTCCTGGGAAGTTTCTTTTAATATCTGCAAGAGTAGATCGTTGGTTAGGCCAACTTGGGAACCATCCCAAAATTTGGGTAAGTTGATTATTTTAAGTTTTATTAAGGTATTTGGTATTTATTGACCGAAGAAAAGAATTAGATGGGTTTATATTGAAGTCTTGTTGGGGGAATGTAAATTTCAGGGTGTTGGGCTAGGAACACCACGGGTGTAATTTTGGATTAATTGGTGGGCTTCTTAGAAAGTTAGGTAAGGGGATAAACTAAGTCAATATTTTCATGAAATTATTTATTATTATTCAGATTTTATTTCCAGAGAAACTATGTATGATATAGAACTAGGTTTCGAAATACTGTTGTTATCAGGAAAATGATTTTAATACATTTAAGCAGGGGATATGATTTTTGTACAAATCTTACGATTAGAACAATATTTACTTTTGTGTGGCATGAGTATGAAATTCTATGATTTTATGTAATAATAGAATATTATGTTTTTAGAATAAGCATATTATCACTATTTTTAGGAAGATATTAAAAACGGTACAGGAACTATATTTAAAGTATGATGTTGAAATAGTACAGGGATTCCAAAACTATGTATGTTAAAATATGTCGGCATAGGGGCTGTGGTTTTACATAATATAATATGCCGACGTAAGGGCCATGGTTTTACATGATATACTATGCCAGCACACGGGGGTCGTGGTTTTACATGTTGTACTATGCCGGCGTACGGGCCATGTTTTACAAAATATAATATGTCGATGTAAGGGTCGTGATTTACATGATATGATATGCAAAAGTTCATGAAAATATTATTATGATAGATATTATTATGAAATAGCTATGAATCATTATATGAAACTTACTATATGTTATCAGAACCCGGATGACTTGGTTTAGGCTTTCACGAAGCACGGTACCATAGCTATATGTTCACGATCAAGTATATGTTAGTGCCACCACATGTTGTAACGGACTGTGGGAGAACGACAGTTGATGTGGTTTCATGGTAGTGCAGGCGTCCCTCTGGCAATCTAGATGAGGAGGGGCAGAGCCATCGTACTTACAGACTTATGTTGATCTAGCATGGTTGGCCAGCCATTGCTAGGTCCCACCTTTGGGCCGCACAACCTAGTTATGTGGGGGTAAGACATGATACCAACCAGCGGATAGAGCTCCGTAAGTATGATTTATGTACTATTACATGTATAACACGAAAATACTCATGATGCCACACAATAATGTTACTTTATTTCCCTTTCTGAGAGGTGTCTCATCCCAACTATATAAACATTTCAAGAAACCCAGATAGAAGAGCGGATAGAGCTCTGCAATGTTAAAGGTCAACTGTCCTACCTTTTCAGAAGGGTAAGTCATTATGCTAGGGTTTGATGGATTTTTAGGTTATGACCCTGGGGTACTTTTTGGTGTTTTTAGGATGTGTATATGCATATGACAGATTTGGTAGAACTTTGGTATTGTGTTTTGTTGGATGACTTGATATGTATATGATTTTATGTTTTCCACTGCTTAGGTATCAGAGTTGTATTTCAGATATATCCCTGGTACTCATGGGTCCAGGTTGATCATGTTTTATCAGCTGAACAGGATATCAGGATTATTATATTAAATGTTATTAAATAAATTTTTTTTTGGTAAAATAGGCAAGTTGTTACAATTTGGTATTAAATCCTAAGTTGTTAGGTTCTGTAGACTTAGAGTGTAGCGGAAACAATACCAGAGTGTAGGAAAGGATTTGAGGTTTTTTTCTATAGTTGGAGGTAGGACTTTCATGGTGGTTTTTGTGTCTTTCCAAGAGTCACGATTTCAGGAAAGCCATAGTAAACTATTGTCGGGTTATGTTTTTAAAGTGTAGGATTGAATCTTGAATTAAGAAAACGATGTCAAGATAAGGGATTTTGAGTAGATGCACAAATTATACGAATAGGGTCCCTGAGCCATGTTTATTGTCTTTTCAAGAAGGACCCTGGAGCGGTAGTGATGGTGCAGGGCCCTCGAGTGCAGGTGGGGCTAATTTAGATGCAGTATTACGTAATGTAGCTCAGCAGGTTATGGCTGAGATCGCTAGAAGCTCTAGAAGGTAGGGAGGCCCGTCTGCAGGCTATGGGTGCACGATAGAGAAATTCACCAAGATGAATCATCCAGTATTTTCAAGAGGTGCTGATCCTACAGTCACTAAAAATTGGATGCAGGAGATTGAAAAGGTGTTGGCAATATTGTAGAGTACAGAGGAGCAGAGGGTCCTCTTCGCCACCTATAAACTGATAAGGGTGGCCGAAAGGTGGTGGACTACTGTGAAACTCTTTGAGCAGCAGAGGATGACGCCGATAGCTATTATATGAGACCGATTTAAAGAAGTATTCTTTGATAGATATTTTCTAGCCACTATTAGAGTGGCCAAAGTGGAAGAGTTCCTAAATCTGAAGCAGGAACAGTAGTCAATCAAGCAGCATATGGCGAGGTACATAGAGTTGTCCTGCTTCTCCCCGTATGTTGTTCTTGATGAAATAAAGAAGGCAAGAGAGTTTGAGAGAGGATTGAAGCATGGAATATACAAGCAGGCAATAGGGTTGACGATACAGGATTTTGCTGAGTTGGTCGACAAAGCAGCATTGGCTGAAGCTAGTGAGCGGATGGATCAAAAGGAGCAGGGACAGAAGAATATGTCTATGCCTTTAGTCTTCCAAGAGGGAACTAGGCAGGGTCAGTGGAGGAGAGGAAACTATGGCAGAGGACAGAGGTATGAGACTAGAGGTTGTGAGTTTTAGGTGGTGCAGAACTTCCCTGGCTATCAGACTTGTGGAAAAAGACACTTGGGAGAGTGTCAAGTAGGTTGAACAATCTGCTATCGCTGCGGTAAGTAGGGACATCTGGTGCAAGATTGGCCTACACCACCTGGTACCGCTTCTGCTTCCAAACCTTACTGGGGAGGCTATCAGGCGCCCTGTGGGGGCTAGTAGAAGAATGTTGCTTCAACGAGTGTCTATGCTTTAACTTCTGAAGATGTTAAGACTGCAGGCGATGTCGTGACAGGTACCTTTAATATTTTATCATATCAAGTAATCATTTTATTTGATTTAGGTGCCACCCACTCCTTTGTGTTTGCGGCCTATATTAAATTTTCGGGAAACAAGTCCCAGTTATTAGATGTATAGTTGTTGGTTGCTACTCCGACAGGGTCAGTGGTGCAAGGTTGTAGGATGCTTAGGGGTTATCCGATAGAAATTCAGGGGAGAGTACTACCAGTTGGCCTTATTGAGATTAATATGCATGGATTCGATGTAATACTATGTATGGATTGGCTGGCAACTAACTACACTAATATTGACTGTCATCTAAAAGAGGTGATTTTTAGACCACTTGGGAAGCAAGAATTCAGATTTTTGGGAGCGCAAGTGAGTTCCCTACCATAGTTAGTATCAGCCATGCAGGCGAGAAGATTACGCCTAGATGGTTGTCAGGGATTTATGGCCTTTGTAAAGGAGATGTTAGAAAATGAATTAAAGCTTGCTAATACACTTGTGGTAAAGGAGTTTTCAGATGTCTTCCCAGATGAGCTACCTGGTTTGCCTCCTGGTCGTGAGGTAGATTTCTCTATTGATCTACTTTCGGGGCCGGCACCGATTTATAAAGCTCCTTACAGAATAACTTTAGCAGATTTTGGAGAGCTAAAGGATCAATTGCAACACTTGCTGGATAAGGGTTTTATTTGGCCCTGTGTATCACCATGGGCAACTCCAGTGTTATTTGTAAAGAAGAAAAATGGGTCCATGAAGATGTTTATATATTATAGGGAAATTAATAAGGTGACAATCAAAAAAAGGTATCCTCTACCCCGTATAGACGATTTATTTTACCAGCTTTAGGGTACGCAGGTCTATTCCAAGATTGACCTCAAATCAGGCTACCACCAAGTCAAAGTTAAAGCAAAATATGTCTCGAAGATAGCCTTCAGTACCAGGTATGGGCATTATGAATTCCTCGTTATGCCTTTTGGGTTGACAAATGCTTCTGTTGTGTTTATAGACTTGATGAATAGAGTCTTTCACCAGTATTTAGACCAAGTTGTTGTAGTTTTCATTGATGACATACTAATTTACTCGAGGATCTTTGAAAAGCATGAGACGCATCTGCGGTTGGTACTTCAAATGCTTAGGGAAAAGAAATTGTATGCCAAGTTTAGCAAATGTGAATTCTGGCTAGAGAAAGTGACGTTTTTGGGGCATGTTATATCAGGGGATGGAATTTCAGTGGATCCTAGTAAGATAGAGGCAGGGGTAAATTGGGAAAGGCCAAAGAACATTCTGAAGATTAGGAGTTTCTTGGGACTGGCGAGATATTACGGTCAATTTGTAGAGGGATTCTCAAGACTAATAGGGCCTTTAATGCGATTGACCCGGAAGAATGCCAGATTTGTATGGGATGATGAATGCGAGCAGAGCTTCTAGGAGTTAAAGCAGCGGCTTGTCACTGCACCAGTACTGATGATTCCATCGGGGGTGATGGCTATGTAATTTACAGTGACGCATCTTTGAAAGGGCTCGGCTATGTGTTGATGCAACATGGTAGGGTTGTTGTAACGACCTGCTTACTTTACTATATAATTAAACATAATCAACAAAGTGAACTCAAACCCGTGGTTAACAAGGATACACCTGATATACATAGCGGAAACCTAAACAGCAGTAAATATAAATTACATCCATCATACCTTAAATTATATAATACCAGAGTTAACTACAATACACAATAATACTGTACTCAAACACAATCCCCAAAATATCTAAAAATATCTCTAGGATCTCACATCAAAATCTCCCAATCCTAGCTCAAACTTACCCTCCTAGAGGAGTAGCACAACTGACTCAACGGCGGCCTCGCTCCGCTGATCTTTCTCGGTTTCTTGAAAATTATTTAAGTTGGGGCGAGACACCTCTCAGTAAAGGGAAATAAACTAAACACAACTATGTGGAAACATGAATATTCAATGCTACTATAAATATACAGTATATTTTGCATACTAAAAAGCATTAATCATTTAATAACTGCATAAACATATACTTTCATATTTCTAATAAATCGTACTGTTCATGAACTTTCTGGTATAGCTAATAATACTAAAATTTAACTAGGATGTACAGCTAGTTGATGTCATGTATTACCCCCCATGACCAGTTGTGCAGTCCGAAGGCGAGACCCGACAATGGCTGGCCGATCACTGCCAAGTAAAAAATGTCTCTAAGTACGATGGGTCCACCACACTCTTGTCCAGACTGCCAGGTGGACATCTACAACTCTACACTGAAAGCCACATCGACTATCCATCTCCTACCCCCTCTACTAGTAGGGGCGGTTAGCACAAGTCTAAAACATAATAATCGGATCTGTATAGCTACGGTACCGTGCTCCTGAAACTGAATTGAACTATCATCCGGGTTCTGATAACATATAATACATGATAATATACTTGTATAACATAAATAGATTGATAGCATTTTTTGTAATAACATACATACATACATACGACCTTGCGCCAATTTCTTTCATATCTGCAGCCTTGCGCTGAACATTCATAAGTACGACCTTGCGCCAAAATCATACATAATACACGACCTTGCGCCGGCTATCAATCACGGCCTTGCGTCGAAAATTTCATACTTATCATTATGAATAAATAATTCATTTATCATGTATTTTGAAATCATAATGTATTGCATTATTTCATAATTTCTAAAAACATACCTTATTCATAAAATTGCCATAACATAATACTTTTCATGTAAAATAATATTCATGCCACACAATGCTGAATAAAACCATACATTCTATTCTAAAATCATATTTTCTGGAATTTCATAATATATATACATTTCAACATAATAGCAAAATTTTCCCAAATATGCATTTTTACCAATCTACTCTTATATATATATATATATATATATATATATATATATATATATATATAATACATGCTTCCTGAAAATTAATTTGCTGATAAATAATAATAATTTGCATGGAAAATGGCTGCTTTAGTTTATTCCCTTACCTGATTTCTAAAAAGAAACCCCCTAAAATACACTCGTCCTATACTAGTAAGGTTCCCCGTTCAACACCCTGAAACCAACATCTCTCAGAACTAAACTTCATTATTTCTTCATGTACAACATTTCCTATAACTATGGAAAGACCAAATTTTGAGTAAAAAGTCTTACCTTAAACCAGGGATGAATTCCAAAGTAGTTCCACCAACGATCCACTCCGATAGGTTTGTAGAGAACTTTCCCAGGAGCGTCGTGGTGGCTTCAGATTGTCGAACTAGTGAGAATGCAGCCCAAGCTCTTAGAGAGAAGGTAGAAGGGACGAAGGGAGGAGAGAGAGGGAAGTTTTCGCACAATTTTTGGCCAAAAATTGAGAATTAGGCCTATTTATACACTGGCCTTCGTTGACGAGGTCAAGAGGCAATTTGTCGATGAACTCTCACCCCTCATCGATGAAATTCAGAGTCTCCAAAACACCCTCTCGGTATCTTCTTGTCGAAGAAGTGCACCCTCGTCGACGAGCCCAAAATGCCACGTCGAAGCGTTCGTCGACGACGTCGACGAAGTCTACTACCGCTCCCTTTTATATTTCCATTTTCCTTTCTATTTATTATTTAAATACCATTATTCTTCAGGTCATTACATTCTCCCCTCCTTATAAAATTCCATCCTCAAAATTTACTATTAATATAACTCATCATCCCTTATAGGCAAAAAGGTCTACTTATTTTATTACTTACCCTCACTTATGGCGGAGGAATACCGTAATTACATTTCAAGTTCTTAGAGATTACATATATAAATTTAAATAAAATTCTCTCAAAACTAAAAGACCATTCATAACTAAACTATTACATGTACCTGCAAAAGAAATACTACATATTTACTTGCATTTTCCTAGTTACATCTGAACTTCTTGGAACAATTGTGTGTATTTCTATTTGATCTGTTCCTCGAGCTCCCAAGAAGCCTTTTCTATTGCATAATTCCTCCATAGAACCTTTACCATAGGAATCTTCTTATTATGTAATTCTTATTCTCTTCTATCTAGAATCTACATTGGTACCTCCTCATAGACTAGCGAATCACTGAACTCTAATTCACCATAACTGATTATATGAGAAGGGTATGGGACGTATTTCCTCAACATAGAAACGTGGAATACATCATGCATCCTGGATGGAACAGGTGGTAAAGCTAACCTGTAGGCAACGGGCCCTACTTTCTTTAGAATCTCAAATGGACCGATAAACCTAAGACTAAGTTTACCCTTCCTTCCAAACCTCATAACCCCATTTAACGGAGCTATCTTAAAAAATACATAATCACCAATATCAAATTCTAATTTCCTGCGGCGATTATCAGCATAACTCTTCTGTCAGTTCTGAGCTGCACTGATTTTATCTCTGATGAGCTGAGCCTTATCATACGCCTGCTGCACAAGCTCTGGTCCCACAACTCACCGCTCACCCATCTCGTCCCAATATAATGGAGAACGACATCCCCTACTGTACAGTGCCTCAAACGGTGCCATACCAATGCTGGCCTGATAACTATTATTATACGCGAACTCCACCAGTAGCATAAACTGAGTCTAACTATCCCCAAAGTCCAGTACGCACGCTTGAAGCATATCTTCTAATATCTATATCGTCCTCTCAGTTCGTCCGTTTAACTGAGGATGGAATGCCATGCTAAAAGATAACTAAGACCCTAGAGCCTTATATAAACTTCTCCAAAAACATAACGTGAAATGTAGGTCTCGATCTGACACTATGGACACAGGCACTACGTGAGAACGGACTATATCCTGAACATACACCTCCGCTAGATGGTTAAGGGAATAGTTGATCTTGATAGGTACGAAATGGGCAGTCCTAGTCAACCGATCTACAACCACCCAAATTGCATTCTGGCCATGTGACGCCGATGGCAGCCCTATAACAAAGTTCATAAATATATAATCCCACTTCCACTCTGGGATAAATAGCGGCTGCAACTGACCCGCCGGCCTTTGGTGCTTAGCTTTTACCTGCTAGCACATCAGACACTACTCTACATACTCAGCAATTTCCTTCTTCATACCACTCCACTAGTAAACCTCTCGTAGATCCCTGTACATTTTCATACTACAGGGATGAACTGTATACAAAGATCTATGAGCCTCCTCTAAAATGGTATTCCTGATGTCAACATTGGCAGGAACACATAACCTGGAATGGAACTGCAAAGCTCCATCATATGACCTCCCCCTGACCATTCTGCACTCTGATTAATACCTCTGCTAATTCTGGGTCTTCCTTCTGAGCAACTTTAATTCTTTCCTGCAGAGTAGGCTGTACCACCAAACTAGTGATACACATTGGAGGATCACTCTCTACTAACTCTATGCCGAGTCTCTCCAGATCCATTATGATCGGATACTGGATCTCCATAGCTGCTACCACTGGTCTCGCAAACTTCTTGCTTAACACATCAGCTACCACATTTGCTTTCCCTGGGTGATAACTGATGGTACAATCAAAATCTTTAATAAGCTCCAACCACCTTCTCTGTCTCAAATTCAGTTCCCTTTGAGTGAATAAATACTTCAAACTTTTATGGTTGGAGAAAATTTCACATCGCTCTCCGTACTGGTAAAGCCTCCAAATCTTCAATGCATGTACCACTGCAGCTAATTCAAGATCATGGGTAAGGTAGTTCTTTTCATATTCTTTCAACTGCCTGGAAGCATACGCTACCACTCTACCATGCTGCATCAATACACAACCAAGTCCTTTTAAGGACGCATCACTATAAATAGTATAACCCTCACCCCCTGACGGGATGATCAGCACTAGTGTTATGACAAGTCTCTATTTCAATTATTGAAAACTCTACTCACAGCTATCATCCCACTCAAATCTGACATTCTTCCTAGTTAGTCGTGTCATAGGCCCTGATAATGTTGAGAACCCCTCAACAAAACAACAGTAATATCCAGCTAACGCCAAGAAACTCCTAATCTCTTGGACATTGCTCGGTCTAGCCCAATTCACTACCGCATCAATCTTACTGGATCCACAGAAATTCCATCCCCTGAGATAATATGCTCCAAAAACACAACCCTCTCGAGTCAGAATTCACATTTATTGAACTTGGCGTACAGCTTCCTTTCTCTGAGTGTCTGCAAAACTTGCCTCAAATGTATCTCATGCTCCTTATAGCTCCTCGAATAGACCAGTACATCATCGATAAAAACAACAACAAACTGGTCTAAAAATGGATGGAAGATGCTATTCATCAAATCCATATATATCGCAAGATCATTCGTTAGACCAAATGGCATAACAAGGAACTCGTAATGTCCATACCTCGTCCTGAAATCCTTCTTCGATACATCTTCCGCTCTTACCTTTACTTGATGATAACCTTATCTAAGATCTATCTTAGAATACACCCGTGTATCCTAGAGCTGGTCAAATAGATCATCTATACGGGGTAGAGGATACTTGTTCTTGATTGTTACTTTATTAATCTCCCTGTAATCTATGCACATCCTCATAGACCCATCTTTCTTCTTCACAAATAATACTAGAGCTCCCTATAGGGATACACTAGGTCATATAAAACCTTTATCAAGTAAATCCTGCAACTGATCTTTCAATTCTACCAACTCTGCCGGCGCCATTCGATATGGTGCTTTAGAAATCGACGTTGTACCTGGAAGTAGATCGATAGAAAAATCTACCTCATGATCAAGTGGTAGACCTGGTAATTCATTTGGAAACACATTTGTAAATTCTTTCACTACTAGCGTATTAATAAACTTCATTTCATTCTCTGACATTATTTTTCACAAAGGCCACGAATCCTTAACAACCATTATGCAACAGTCTCCTTGCCTGAATAGATGAAACTATCTGAGATAGAGATCGCACTTGTGAACCTATAAATCTGAATTCTGCTTTTCCTGGAGGTTTGAATATCACTTCTCTCGAACAACAATCAATACCAGCAAAATTAGCTGCTAGCCAATCCATGTCGAATATGACATCAAATCCATGCATATCTAACACTATTAAATCAACATATAGAATCCTCCCCTGAACATCAACTGGATAGCCATGGACCCTACTACACCTCACTACCAATCAAGTCAGTGTAGTCACTAATAGTTCAACATCTAATGTTTGTGTGTCTGCCCCACATAATTTAACACACCCCAAAGACACGAATGAGTGTGTGGGAACGAGTGTGTGGCACCTAAATCAAATAATGCAATGAGTTTAAATAAAAAAAAATACTAACCATACCTGTCATCACGTCGCCGGCTGCCTTAGCATCACCTAGCGTCAGAGCAAAAACCCTGGTTCGAGCCATGTTCCTCTGTTAGCCTCCACGTGGTGTCCAATAGCCTCCTTGAGCAGGTCTAGGAGCGGGAGCAGCACCAATCTGAGCCTGACAATCTCTCATTTATGGTTCTGGCTCTCCACACTGTTAGCAAATACCTCGCTTAACACGACACTCCCCCAGGTGTCTCTTCCCATAAGTCGGGCAAGCTAGAAATGGCTGCATACCCTAAAAACTACAATTCCTGGTCTCCTGCCTCTAGTCTCTGTAGAAGCCACCTCTCTTCCATAAACCACGACCAACCTTCTACTGGGAACCAGAAGGCATGGATCTCTTCTTCTATCTCTGCTCCTCAACCTCCAACCGCTCTCTAATTTCTGCTATGGTGGCCCTATCTACCAACTCAGCAAAATCCTATACCTTTTTTGAACTGTTGTACCTTTTTCATCTCATCTGGAATAATGTGTGGGGCAAAGCAAGATAGTTCAATGAACCTCGCCATGTACTGCTTCACCGTCTATTGTCCATGCTTCAGATTCAAGAACTTCTCAATCTTAGCTTCCCTGGACGACGCTGAAAAATACCTATCGAAGAATATCTCGTTAAATTGCTCCCATGTCATCTCCGTAGGTACTGTCCTCTGCTGCTCTAAGAGTTTCATTGCTTTCCACCATCTCTCGGCCCCTCCAGTCAGTTTATATGTAGCGAACAACACCCTCTGCTCCTCAGAACACTGCAACACCGCAAACACTTTTTCGATCTCCTACACCTAGTTTTCAGTGATAGCAAGATCAGTTCCTCCTGAGAAAGCTGGAGGATTCATCTTAATGAATTTTTCTATCGAGCTGTCGTGGCCTGCAAACGAACTACCCAGCTCCCTAGAATTCCTAGCAATTTTAGCCATAACTTGTTGTGCTACGCTGCGTAAAACTGTATTTGAATCACCGCTTGTAGCACCTGAGGGGGCCCAGCTCCCTCATTTCCACTAGCATGGGCACTACTGCCTCCAGGGTCCATCTTGAAAGAAAGAAAGAAACTTAACTTAGAACCCTATCACCATAACATATCATCCAACTTGTACAATATTTCCTTAATTAATTCATCACTCATGATCTTAATTAAAGGTTCAATCCTGCAACCTAGATACCTAACCCGATGATAGTTTAACATGGCTTTCTTGAAATCGTCACCCTAGGAAAATCACACAAATTACCACAGAAGTCCTTCATCTAGACTACAAAACTAGAGCTCAAATTCCTTTATCCTATACTCTGGTATTATTACTGCTGCATTCTAGAGTCTACAGAACCTAGAATCCTAGGCTTTGATACCACATTGTAACGACATGCTTACTTTACTATATAATTAAACGTAATCAACAAAGTGAACCCGAACTCATGGGTAATGGGGATACACCAGACATACACAGCGGAAACCTAAACAGTAGTAAATATAAATTACATCCATCATACCATAAATTACATAATACCAGAGTTAACTACAATCCAAAATAATACTGTACTCAAACACGATCCCAAAAATATCCAAACATATCTTTAGGATCCCACATCAAAATCTCCTGATTCTAGCTCAAACTTACCTTCCTAGAGGGGTAGCACAATTGACTCAACGACGGCCTCGCTTTGCCGATCTTTTTAGGTTTCCTGAAAATTATTTAAACTTGGGTGAGACACCTCACAGTAAGGGAAAATAAACTAAATACAGTTGTGTGGTAACATGAATATTCAATGCTACTATAAATATACAGTACTTTTTGAATACTAAAAAGCATTACTATTTTAATAACTGCATAAACATATACTTTCATATTTCTAATAAATCGTACTGTTTATGAACTGTCTGGTATAGTTAATAATACTGAAATTTACGCAGGATGTACAGCTAGCTAATGTCATGTATTACTCCCAATGACGGGTTGTGCAGCCTAAAGGCGGGACCCAACAATGGCCGGTCGACCATTGCCTAGTCAAAAATGTCGGTAAGTATGATGGTCCCACCACACTCTGGTCCGAACTACCAGGTGGATGTCTACAAATCTACATTGAAAGCCACATCGACTATCCATCTCTCACCCCTTCTACTAGCAGAGGCGATTAGCACAAGTCTGAAACATAATAATCTGATCTGTATAGCTACGATACTGTGCTGCTAAAACTGAACTGAATTATCATTCGGGTTATGATAACATATAATACATGATAATATACTTGTCTAGCATAAATATATTGATAACATTTTCGGTAATAACATACATACATACATACGGCCTTGCACCGATTTCTTTCATATCTGCGGCCTTGCGCCGAACATTCATAAATATGGCCTTGCGTCGAAATCATACATAATACACGACTTTGCGCTGGCTATCAATCACATTTCATACTTATCATTCTGAATAAATAATTCATTTATCTTGTATTTTGAAATCATAATGTACTGCATTATTTCATAATTTCTAAAAACATACCTTATTCGTAAAATTGCCATAACATAATACTTTCCATGTATAATAATATTCATGTCACACAATGCTGAATAAAACCATACATTCTATTCTAAAATCATATTTTCTGGCATTTCATAATATATATACATTTCAACATACTAGCATTATTTTCCCAAATATGCATTTTTACCAATCTACTCACACACACACACACACACACACACACACACACACATATATATATATAATACATGCTTCATGAAAATTAATTTACTAATAAATAACAATAATTTGCATGGAAAATAAGTGCTTTAGTTTATTCCGTTACCTAATTTCTAAACTGGAAAGAATCTGTCCCGAGATCTTAGAGAGAAGGTAGAAAGGATGAAAGGAGGAGAGAAAAGGAAGTTTTCGCACAATTCTCGGCCAAAAAAATGAGAATTAGGCCTATTTATACACTGGTCTTCGTCGACGAAGTCAAGAAGGCAATTCGTCGACAAACTCTCACCCCTCGTCGATGAAATTCAAAGTTACCAAAACACCCTCTCAGTATCTTCTCGTCAACGAAAAGAGCCCTAGTCGATGAGTTCACGTTCGTCGACGAAGTCTGCTGCCACCCCCTTTTATATTTCCATTTTCCTCTCTCTTTATTATTAAAGTACCATTATTCTTTGGGTCATTAAAGTTGTAGCTTATGCTTCTCGACAGTTGAAAGAGTATGAAAAGAAGTACCCTACCCATGATTTGGAATTGGTTGCAGTGGTACACGTGTTAGAGATTTAAAGGCATTACTTGTACAGTGAGAGATACGAGATATTCTCCGATCACAATAGCTTGAAGTACTTTTTCACTCAAAAGGAGCTAAACATGAGACAGAGGAGATGGTTGGAACTTATTAAAGATTATGACTGCACTATCAATTACTACCTAGGGAAAGCAAATGTGGTAGTTGATGCTCTGAGTAGGAAATCAGTTGGACTGGCACTGGCAGCTATGGAGGTTCAGCATCCTATCCATATAGATCTGGAGAGACTCATTGTAAAAACCCCAAAAACAGAGATATAAAAAAATTAGTGGATTGATTTTCAAAAAAATAAAAAATAATAATAAATAAATAAATAAATAAATAATTAATTAATTAAAATTTTAATTAATTAACTAATTAATTAATCGGATTTAAAAGAAAAAGAAAAAATTTAATTAAAATTTATTTTTATTTTTATTAATAAAATATATTATTATTATATTAATTAAATATATTATTATTATTATTATTATTATTATTTCTTGAAGCCTGGAAGCTTCAGGCTTCTTCAAGATTCTTCTTCTTCTTCTTCTTCTTCTTCTTCTTCTTCTTTCTTTTCTTCTTCTTTTATTTTCCTTTTCCTGCGCATGCAGGTTCATTCTCTCTCCTCACGTTCTCTCTCCCTCTCTCCTCGATTTCGTGGTGGATTTTCGCCCGATCGAAAATCCAAAGATACCACTGGACTCCATTCGCCGCTACCATCATTTCTACTAGAGCGGATCAGTGGTAGGAGCGGCGTAGGCATATTCCCTGGGGTAAGCCATTTTCTCCTTTTTCTTTAATTTCTTACAAAATATAAGCCCAATTGATGAACGGACACCACCACGAGAATCTAGGGATGATTCTCTACAAATCTAGCGGGACGAAATTCTCGTGAGAGTGTCGGGCCAAAACCCCAAATTTGGGGTGCAGGGGTTATTAAGGGGCTTATTTTTAATTAATTAGCATTAATTTAGAAATGCTAAAATATTGAGCATTTTGGGTTGAAGTAGCATTTCTGGAATTTAAGGTCCGGGTGAGCACCGCGGGTGTAATTTTGGGACTCGTAGGAAAAATTTAGAAAATTAAGTGGGTGTTTTAAATAATAGTTTAAATATTAATTTGAGGTATATGGGACCTAAGGAAGGCTAGATGGGTATTATTTTGGAGAAATTGATTAATTAATTTGGGGAAAATGTAAATTGTAGGAGTTATATTTTGGGCGCCAAGGGCGTGAAATTTTGGATTCTAGCGAGACTCTTAGTAAGCCAGGTAAGGGGAATAAATTATAACAGTGTTTTTAGAATTATTATTTGAATGAATACGTGAAATTAAGTATATGATATTTTGTCTGAAAATTATTATGATATAAATATCAGATAAATTATGTGGCATTTGAGTAATTGTAAATTGTGATATTTTGGAGTGTAAAATATAATAATGTGTAATTTCTGAGAAAATATTGAGATGAGAATTACTTATGTGATTAGTGAAAAATAATGTAATATGGTATTATTATATGAGTAGAAATGTTTTGCCTGGAAAATGGAATTTTGTGAATTATTGATATTGAAAAATAATGAAATGTAGTATTTATTTATGAGTGGAAATTATTTGCATGAGAAATGAGTATTTTGGGAAAATGTGAAAAATACATGAAATATGATATATGATATTACGAGATGATGAAATGTGCACAAAAAATGATGAGAATATTTATATTGAACTAAATTGTGATATACTGGAATATAATTGATGGAATGCCAATACCACATAATGATTGCGGGTATGTGGTGGTAAACCCTGTTGGATGGTTATGATATTCAGCACGGTACCATTGCGAGTGGTGTTAGTGCAACCACATGGACTCTTGGAGCGTGTGGCGTGACAGTCGACTGTGCCATTGTGTAGGGTTGTTGGGCCCCCTGAGTTCGGATCAGGGTATTAGGCCGGCCAGTCGTACTACAGACGTGATATGTGATACGATCTTTGATCTAATCGGGTCGGCCAACCGCAGTTAGATCCAGCCTTCGGACCGCACAACCTTGACCATAGGGGGGAAGCATGGCGTGTATAGAAAGATCCTCAAGGTGGCCATGAGTTACAGACGTGATGTTGGTATTTGATACCGAGGATACTCATGAGCCGGAAAGTAAAGTGGAAATGAAAAGTGAAAGAATGATTAAATTGGCTAAAATGAGGAATGAAAGAAAGAATGGAAATTAAGAAATAAAGAATGATAAAATTGAGAAATGGAACAGTGTGAGTTAATAATATAAATAATTAAGGCGAAGTGAAACTCTCCGCTTGAGGGCTTACTAAGTATGGTGAGTGCCCTGATGGGTATCAGATGTGGCCATACCCGATTGCATAACATGTTAGGGCAGAGGGAAGCTACCTATATGGGCGGGTAATCTTCCCTATTCTCAAGAACTTCGTGGGTAAATATGTGTTGGAAATCTTTG
Organism: Malania oleifera; assembly: GCF_029873635.1. Lineage (NCBI taxonomy): Eukaryota > Viridiplantae > Streptophyta > Magnoliopsida > Santalales > Ximeniaceae > Malania > Malania oleifera. Next base: position 63,849,778 of record NC_080429.1, on the reverse strand, counting down.
AATTTGATAAATGATTTTAAAGCTTATAAAATCTTGTGTTGTATATCTATATGATTATGTGTATGTGAATATCAGTGTATTTTCTCAGATGAAATGGTGATTTGAAAAGTAAAGTGTATTATAATTGTACTCATTTGGCCACACACTGTAAATAATTTTATTCCTTCTTACTGAGATGTGTCTCACCCAATTTATCTAAATTTTTCAGGGAACAGAGATCGGCCGAGTGATAGAACTCCGTGATAATAGGAAGCTGAGACCTTGATACACAGGGTGAGTTTTTGGACTAGGAGAGATGTAATTCCCCTAGAGTTGAATAGTAATTTTTAGTATGGGAAGGTAGTGTGAATATTTGTATGTATGTTGATATTTTGGGTATTGTATTCTGACTTATATGTGTATATTGTCTTCCGCTGTTAGGTTGAATATAATAAAATACTTTTTACTCGGTACCCAATGTGGGTCGGGTTGTATGAATGGTAGTAAAATTGTTGACGTGGCTGATTTGTGGATGTTGTGGATTTATAACGTGATTATTTATTTATATTTAAAAAAAATTGTACGAAAATCGGGGCGTCACACTCATGGTAGAGTTGATAGAGAGTGATCCTTAGGCATCTATTGCCAACCTAATGGTGCAGCCTACAATACAGGAAAGGATTAAGATTGCTCAGAGAGATGACACAGAATTAGCAGAGCTGATAGCTAAGGTGTAGGATGGACAGGAAGAGGAATTCAATATTTCTAATGACAAGGCCTTGAGGTTCCATTCTGGGTTGTGCATGCCTGCAGATATGGATATCAAGAGGACGATCTTAGAGGAGGCTCACATGTCCTTGTACATGATTCATCTAGGTAGTACTAAAATGTATAGGGATCTACGAGAGTCTTACTAGTGGAGCAGCATGAAAAGGGAAATTGCCAAGTTTGTGCAGTAGTGTCTAGCGTGCTAGCAAGTAAAGGCTGAGTACCAGAGGCTGGCGGGCCAGTTGCAGCCGCTTTACATCCTAGAGTTGAAGTGGGATCATGTATCTAAGGACTTCGTGATGGTTTTACTGCCGACATCGCATGGTTAAAATGCTATTTGGGTGATCGTTGATAGATTGACGAAGACCGCTCACTTCTTTCCTATTAAAGTAAACTACTCTATGGACAGACTGGCGGAATTATATATTCAGGAGATAGTACGATCACATGGGGTGCCAATATCTATAGTATCAAACCGAGACCCACCTCTCACATCATGGTTTTGGAGGAGCTTGCAGGAGGCTCTGGGGTCTCAGCTATCTTTCAGCATGACGTTTCATCCACATACGGATGGCCAAACTGAGAGAGTGATTCAGATATTAGAAGATATGTTGCGGGAATTCGTGTTTGATTTTGGGGGTAGTTTGACCCATTATATGCCGCTGGTAGAGTCTACATACAATAACAGCTATCAAACTAGCATCAGCATGACACCTTACGAGGCACTTTATGGTAGGAGGTGTCTTTCTCCTCTTTACTGGGATGAGATAGGTGAGAGGCAAGTGTTTGGACCAGAAATAGTGCAGAAAGCCCACGACAAAGTCTGGCTTATTAAAGAACGAATCTATGTAGCTCAGATTCAGAAAAAGAGCTACACCGATACTCGCCACTAGAAGTTGGAATTTGAAGTTGGGGACCACATGTTTTTGAAGATAGTGGCCCTTTTGAGATACTTAAAAGAGTGGGGTCAGTTGCCTACCGGCTAACTTTACCACCAGCTTTGTTTAGAATGCATGACGTATTTCATGTTTCCATGCTGAGGAAATACGTCTTAGATCCCTCCCACGTGGTCAGTTATGCAGAGTTAGAGCTCAGAGATTCACTGGCTTCTGAGGAGATACTAGTGCAGGTTTTGGACAAAAAAAGAACATGAAATGCACAGTAAGAAAATTCCTTTAGCAAAAGTCCTGTGAAGAAATCATACGGTGGAAGAAGCCTCTTGGTAGTTGGAAGAAGAAATACGACAAAAATACTCACACTTATTCAGTGGAGAACAACCCTAGGTGTACGAGTAAAGTAAATGTAGTATGGTTTAATGTTATGAAAAGCAAGATGATATTTGTGTGAGTTGTGTTGTAGGTTAAAGAATAGGTAGTATTTTTATTTTGAGAGAATTTTAGTTTATTATATATTTGTAATTTTTCGGGATCCTGAATGTAACCACGGTATTCCTTCGCCACAAGTGAGTGTAAGTAATAAAATAAGTATCCCATTTTCTTTAAAGGGTGGTATCAATACAGATAGTAAATTTTGAGGATGAAGTTTTTATAAGGAGGGAAGAATGTAGAGACCCGAAGAATTATAGTAATTAAATAATAAAGGAAGTGGAGAAAATAATTTTTCAGAAAAGGGTTTCAGCAGGGTCTCATCAACGAGTGTAGAAGTGCTCGTCGACGAGCAGGGCTCTTGGGCTCGTCGATGGGGACACGTGTCTCGTCGACGAGAATTTACCGAGAGACTATTTTCGGGGCCTGAAACTGGTTGACGAGGAGAAGGCGTTCATCGACGAACCTCCTTCATTGACTCGTCAACAAGGATATGTGGCTTGTCGATGAGGCCACATGGACAAGCACTCTACAAAAAGCTAAAAAATCATCTTTCTGCGAGAGAATCGCATGCAGGGCCATTTCTCTCTCTAAAAACTCATCTCCTCCTCCTTCTCTCTAGGTTTTTGGCCCAGTTCTTCTCCAGTTCGACGATCCGAAGCTGCCACGCTACTCCTGGGAAGTTTCTCTTCATATCTGTAGGAGTAGATTGTTGGTTAGGCCAACTAGGGCACCATCCCAAAATTTGGGTAAGTTAATTATTTTAAGCTTTATCAAGGTATTTGGTATTTATGGATTGAGAAAAGGTATTAGATGGATTTATACTGAAGTCTTGTTAGGGGAAATATAAATTTCAAGGTGTTGAGCTGGGAACACCACAGGTGTAATTTTGGATTAATTGGTGGGCTTCTCAGAAATTTAGGTAAGGGGATAAACTAAGTTAATATTTTCATGAAATTATTTATTATTATTCATTTTTTATTTCTAGAAAAACAATGTATGATATAGAACTGGGTTTGGAAATACTGCTATTATCAGGAAAATGATTTTAATACATTTAAGTAGGGGATATGATTTTTGTATAGATCTTACAACTGGAACAATATTTACTTTTGTGTGGCATAAGTATGAAATTCTATGATTTTATGTAATAGCATAATATTATTTTTTCAGAATAAGCATATTATCACTATTTTCAAGAAGATATTAAAAACAGTATAGGAACCATGTTTAAAGTATGATGTAGAAATAGTACAGGAATTCCAAAACTATGTATGTTAAAATATGCCAACGTAAGGGCCGTGGTTTTACATGATATAATATGTCAGCGCAAGGGCCATGGTTTTACATGTTGTACTATGCCAGCGTACGGGCCGTGTTTTACAAAATATAATATGTCGGCGTAAGGGTCGTGGTTTACATGATATGATATGCAAAAGTTCATAAAAATATTATTATGATAGATATTATTGTGAAATATCTATGAATCATTATATGAAACTTACAATATGTTATCAGAACTCGGATGACTTGGTTTAGGCTTTCACGAAGCATGGTATTGTAGCTATATGGTCACGATCATGTATATGTTAATGCTACCACATGTCGTAAGGGACTATGGGAGAACGGTAGTTGATGTGGTTCATGGTAGTGCAGGCATCCCTTTAGTAATCCGGACGAGGAGGGGTAGACCCATCGTACTTATAAACTTTTGTTGATCTAGCGTGGTTAGCTAGCCATTGCTAGGTCCCACCTTCGGGCCGCACAACCTTATCATGTGGGGGTAAGACATGACACCAGCCAGCTATCCATCTAGGGTGTTATTTCATATACAGTTATATAAGATAATTTTCATGTATAGAAACTCAGTATGTTATACCATGTTATGATAAATTATGTTTTATCTAGATATAATACAAACAGTTTTACCAAGTATGATTTATGTACTGTTACATGTATAACATGAAAATACTCATGGTGCCACACACTGATCTTTATTTTCCTTACTGAGAGGTGTCTCACCCCAGCTATATAAACATTTCTGGAAACCTAGATAGAAGAGCGGATAGAGCTCCACAGCGTTAGAGGTTGACTGTCCTACCCTATCAGAAGGGTAAGTTGTTATGCTAGGGTCTGATGGATTTTTAGGTTATGACCCTAGGGCTCTTTTTGGTCTTTTTGGGATGTGTATATGTATATGACAAGTTTGGTAGAACTCTGGTATTGTGTTTGGTTGGATGACATGATATGCATATTATTTTATGTTTTTCGTTGCTTAGGTATTAGAGTTGTATTTCAGGTATATCCCTAGTATCCATGGGTCCAGGTTGATCATGTTTTATCAGCTGAACAAGATATCGGGATTATTATATTAAATGTTATTAAAAAATAATTTTTTGGTGAAATAGGCAGGTCGTTACAGCAGGCTCCCCAAAAGTCTGGGTTAAGGTGGCCGGTTTGACAAGGTGGATACTAGTATTGTGCTTAGGAGAGGTTGCAGATTGGCCGGGCTAAAGATTGGTAGAGTTACATTTGACTTACCTGATAGGCCAATCAGAGTTAAGTCCGGCCTACTGGCTGCACAATCCTATCATGACGAGTTAAATCATGGCGTACAGTTTTCCAAGGTATATTTCACAGTTATGTATATGTATACAGATTTACAGAATATTAGCAGACATATTACAATACTAGAAGTATGAATAAGTAGAAACTTAGATATTACAGATGTATTTTAAACCATAATAGATATGAAATGTACTGTGTATTATCTAAACAGCTTTCACTGTTTCAGTTATTTATCAATATAATATTTATGTAAGCTTAGTTGCAACACACTACTAATAGCATATTTCCTCTTATTGAGCGTTGTCTTATCCCAGTGATTTAATATTTTAAGGTGATCCAGTTAGGTGAGCTTATCAGGCTCACAGATAGAGAGGGTGATTACACTGCCCTGTTTGTAGGGTAAGTGTATATAGGAGATAGTTTTTTTTTTTTTTTTTGAGTAGATGATACTGGGGGTGATGTGTATATATATGTATGTATGGCTTGGGTAAAATTACTGAATTCTGGTATTGTTTATATGGATGAACAGTTTTATGTTTTATCGCTACATAGGTGTGTAATATAATCAGGTTTTCCTCAGTGCTCACTTGGGGCCTAAGATGTTATAGTAGATTATACAGGAGTATCATAATATTATATTTTTCAGTTTATTTTATATATAAAAAATGGTATAAATTTTCTAGTTGTTACAATACTATACTGAACTCAAAACTATCCTTTGTTCTCTACTATATATATTCTTTGATGGATAGTTTTATATTTATGAATTGTTGATTTAACTACTGTATTGCATGCTTAATCTAGAATGCCTCCTGCATGACTGATGCAGTGATGTATATTGCATGCTAGTAGTGGATATAGGTTCTTGCATGGTTAAACTAAATTATATATTGCTTGTTTGAATCTATTAGGTACATGTTTTATAGGAAAATGTCCAATTTACAGATGACATGCTGCCGAAATTTTGAAATATTTTCCCAAAATAAAACCGTGTATAAAGATGATTATGATAAAACTAATGATAAAATATTTTTTAAAGGATGAGTGAAAACTAAGAATATTAAACTTCATCCTTACATAATTATCGCATATTTAGAAAGGCTAAGATCCATCCCTATAATAAGAGCATAAATGGCTTACATGCGTCACTTTCGTTTATTGAAATATTGAGGCTCTTCTGAAAACCGTGAACATTATATCCTGCGCTTAAAAATTTATGATTTGATATGGAATGTTCTTGGGTCATGAACTCTATAGCATGTCTTAATATACATTCTCCGATGCATCTATGGTTTATAGGGATAACTATACTAATCAGGTAATAAATATAGTTGACAAATATCTAGTATAGTTGGTTTAAGGAATGCAAAATAGTTCTTTACACTACTTGGCATTCCCAATGAGATTAATCTTGTTTAGTATAATTAGTTCATTGCATCTAAGCTATAATTCAAATCGATCAGAGGAGTATGCAAAATCTATTCTATCCAATTAGGCTCTACAACATGTCTAGCTTAGGTATGTTTTAAATGTATTGTGGCATGTGCTTAAATGTGTTGTTCTCATTGCAAATCATAATTGAAATATGTTGTTTTTGCCACAGTCATTTTTTTTGCCATATGATCCTTGTTTTGAATTGTCTAATATATCTAGGATCTTTATGGTTGATTTTTCTGGTTATTTTATAAATAGTGATCTTAAATGCCAAACTAGAAAAATGTTGCTTGCTCAATCTTTGAGATAAAGTTTATTTTACAGCAAGCATCATCCCCAGTACTTTTTGAAAATCTCAATGGGGATATTTATCTTATGGCAAGAAATATCTTCAAAACAATTCTTTATGTTTTGCCTCATTATTATAATTATATACATATATATATTTTTAAATTGCATAACTGGTTTAGTGATTCACATGAAAATGCATACAAACTAGTAGACTAAATTTATGCTCAAACCTACTCTTTGCTATCATATGTCGCATGCTCTTAACTCTATATATATATATATATATTTTGCGGGTCTTATGTACTATTTGAACTGTAATGGTTTGAGGATAATTCTGGTCTGACCATGTTCATTATATCATTTTATCCTTTAAATGACCAGTTATACTACTTTCATGCACTTTATTGCTATATCCTTCAAACAGTTATAAATTTTTTTATGCCCAAATATTATTATGTGTTTCTGCCAAAATACTACATCAAAAGGGGAAGAGTTATTTTTTTTCAAGAATAGGGGGAGTTTTCTTAAGCTAAGAATTTTAATGCTCAAATTATTTTATAGCTTAGCCCTTTTGCTAATGACAAAAGGGGGAGAATATTTTTTTGGAGAAAAATGATAAAAATCTTCATTGCCAAAAGGGGGAGAGGTGTTTTTAAGCAAAATGCATGAGTGCTTATGCCTATCTGCAAAATCTAAATGCAATCTATTTGAATTGTTTTCTTTCCTTGATATGCCTAAACTATATTGAATAATTCTTTAGCTATGCATATTCTTAGGGGGAGCATTTTAAGGCAGAACCCATTTTGCTCATATATGTTTGTCATCATCAAAAAAGGGGGAGATTGTTGACTTTTTGAGTCTGATCCCTATTTTGATTCTGACAAAGAACAAACTACTTATGTGTGTATTTAGCATGTGAATAGGTTCATATTTCAGATCACACATAAGGGACAGGAAAATGGAAGCCAAGACGAATCTTAAAGCCTATTTCATGTGGTGTTCTCCAAGGATGACAAATGAGCACAAAAAGAAAGAATAAGATATTTAATTTTATTGTAAATGCATTTGGTTTTCGGGTCTGTAATTATAATATCGTCTGTAATATTTGCATCTCATGCATGATTAGGAGTTTATGCTCAAAAGGCCTTAGAATGACCAAACAAGACTTAAATGCACAACTTTAAGTGGTCTCGGTCAACCAAACCCTTGGCATTATAAATGCCTCGATCGACCGAACATGTTAGGGGTCAACAGTTTGACCAGACCTCAGCCGATCGAACATGATTTAAACACATTTTTCTCAGTTGACCGAACCTTAGATGTGACTATCTCCACCTTCCTCAGCGAACTGAACTGTTAGTTCAAATTAACCTCGATCGATCAAAGTTCAAATCTCAGCAAACCAAACCCTCACCGGGCGACCGAAACCACGTAGCTTTGGAAAATCGCCTGGCTCAGCCAACTGACCATTGGCCACAGTTGACCGAACTGGAAAATTGCATGTGAGCTATTGTGAGTGTTCAGGTGACCAACCCTAAGCATTAGGTGATCGAACCTCTAAGGTTGGCAAAATTTTCGTACAAATAAACGAGGTTAATTTTAATTAAACCTGACTTACACTAAAAATGAGCAGTTCGGAAGCTATTCCAAATATAGGAGTTTAGTTGTGTAATACTTGGCCCAAAGGTCAGATCGTCTCCTTAGGAAATGCATTTTAATTCCAAACTCATGTAATTTTGAAATTAAAAAAAGAAAAATTTATTGAATATAGTTCATATTCAATTTCCTAGGATTTTTGAGGTTTTTGCAATAGAATTTATATTCTAACTAAAAATTAAATATGCATGGGATAACTTAAATAAATATCAGATTTAATGCCAGAATAGTGAAAGAACTAAACCCTGCAATCATTCAACTAAATAAAAATATTAACTTTAAATGTAAACCCAAGCAAGAATACACTCTAAATAAAAAACCCAACTTTAATAATAAAAACACCCAAAGAAAATAATTAAATTGCTATAAAAACTTTAAATAAGAAGACAAATTGAAATTAATAATAATAATGTTCAAACAAGAATTTAAGTGCATGAGAGAGAGAGAGAGAGAGAGAGAGAGAGAGAGAGAGAGAGAGATATTTAAACAGAAATTTATCTAGTAAAAAGAAAGTTCTTAAATTAAACAAACTATTTTTAAACAAAAATTCATCCAAACTTTGAATAAATTAAAAACTTAACAATAAAATTAATTTTAACAAAATTGAGTTCAAAGAAAGAGAGAGATGAGAGAGTAAGGGAGAAGAGAGAAGAGAGAAGAGAGAGAGAGATAACCGAAAATCTGAGAGAGGTTGAGAATCTTCTGTTGTCCTGAGCACCGCCGCCTCCCACTGCTTCTTCTTCCCCCATAAACCCTTTTCCTCCATAAAATATCCTATTCCCCCTCTAATATTTTGCCTTAGCCGTGTTTCCTCTTGAGATAGGCGCATGGGCCATTTTTTTGGTGGCCCAACACTCCTTTTTTCCTTAAGCACTGCACACGGCCCAACGCAACAACTTTACTTTCAAGCCAAATTTGGACCCAGTAAACGTTCAAATTAGCCAAATGATATTTCACAATGAATTGTATATATCTTAGTAAGATTTTCAATGCCACATGAATCACACTAATCCTATGTTAAATGAAAGAGTTATGATTAACATACCAAAATATGTTCAGGCTGTCTCCTAGCGAATTTCAGACTTGGATTGTTGCCCACTTTTCATTGCATGACACGGATTCATGTGCATGAAGCCCACAGTCTTCTCACATGGCAACCAGTTCTATTTTATGTCTCCTTTAATTTAAAAAATTATTACATTGCATAACACGGATTCTTCAATTTTTACACACGTACACGACTTCCAACAACTGCGTGCATGGCTCGTCATTTGCAGGCATGTGGCTCACGGTCTAGTCTTCGATATTTGGCTTCATGCACATGCCCTTGATTTGAACTCTAGCTCAAGTACAAGCACATATATTTTTAATCTCGACTTTAATGTCCAAAATTATCCTACAATAATAAGTTACCAAAAATTCGTAAATTATTGAGTAATGATCGAGATATTGTAATTCAAGCTCAATGTTAAATTATTGAATGTAATTAAGCATTTAATTAAAAATATAATCTTTAATGTATGATTTTAAATACCTAATTATGCAATTTAGACGCGTAATCAAAACCATATTAATATTTTTCCAAAATGACCATCGTATCCCCAATGGTTATTTTTTCATGAATATCTATAAATACTCATTCATTCGTCTTAATTAATAGGAGATTAGCAAAGATCATTAACAAAAATTCTCTGAAATTTTTTTATACTCATACTTCTCTTATTGCTCATATTATTTCAATCTTTCAAAGCATACTACTCATTCTCCTTACACTTTGATTTGAAAAAATATTTTTGAGGAGAATCATTTGTTATACTCCTTGGTTGCAAACTAATTGCAACTTGATAGGGAGTTTGATTTTTGATTGTTATGCACATTTCATACATCTTCTTGAAGCTTACAACTCTCTCATTTTGCATTATCTGAAATTGATTTTTAGAGAGTAAGTTAAAGTTATTCTCATTGTATTTGATTGATAAATATTATTCGGGAAGAACTCATTCTTGCTTCTGAGTCTTGGCATCCTTATTGCCAGATTCAAGGGTTTGTTTGTGCTATTTGATAAAATATTTTCTTGCAAGCTAGAAACCCTATCTCAGTTGTGTTTAATATTTGAAATATATTTGTTGAGATATTTTTATAGAAGTTCAAGTTCCTTTGATTATTTTCTTGTTGAATATACTCTCTTTAAATCAAAGGTATCACTCTCACGTATATACAATATATACACATTGGTTGAGAGTTGTCACATAGCTTGACCTAATCTCACTTGAGCATAAATTACTATTATCTATGAGTGCATTGATCATGCATATTGGTACATACCTGCTTATTGGAGAAGCATTCATATTGTGCATGAAAATTTGTATTGATTATTGTATTCTAGGCATGGCTTGAAGAGGGTGTACTTTGCCCTGTGAAGGAGTGGATTGTAAAGGTTAGGATCAGCCCTATTAATCTGACCTGGGGTTTCCCTTGCCCAGTAAGGAGAGGGGGGTTGTAATCGGTGTCACTCCAACCACAAGTAAGCTTTAGTGGAATCCTCGGGCTTGCAAGCTAGAGGCAGGGACGTAGGCAGTATTGGCCAAACCATGATAACATATCGTGTGTTGCTTTCTCTTTCCCTTATCTCTTCACTTTCGGTATATGTATGCTTGCACTTAAATTATTGTGAATGTTTTAATTGGTTTGAATTTTTGCATACATATCTACTTGGGAAATACCGAGTTTTCTACGACTGTTATAACTTCTGCTCAGTGTTATATTGTTGGGTGATTGGTATTTTCATAGACAAACCCTAGGTTGTGAAATATTGCTCATGATTAGGATTTAACCTCGGAAGAATTTTAAATTTCCAATTCACCCTCCTCTTGGGATTACAACAATTCCAACACTATGATAAATTTTCGTTGGACAATTTATCAAAGTAAGTTTTAGCATTTAAACCGTGTGGCATGAGATTAATTTATGTTGTTAAACTAGTTGGGATTTTCATGATGTTATACTGGAAATGTATTGTATTATACTGGTTTCTCTAGAAGTATTAAAAAGAATGCATAAATTGTAAATGGTTACGATGATGTACGGGCCACGAAAATTGTAAATCGTTACGGTGGTGTACGGGCCACAAAAATTACAGTTTGTTTTTAATGTAGTCTCCTTAAAGTTAAAGTAATGGTTATATCTTACCTACATTAAAACTCATGTTAGCCACACACTGATAATAATCGATTCCTTGTTACTGAGAGGTGTCTCACCCCAATGAATGATTTAACTTTTTAGTACCTACAAGAGACCAGGCTTAGAGAGCTGTGGGGAAAGGGGTTAGATATTGTAGTTTTGAGTAAATGGTTTGTAAATACTGAATTAAGTATGTTTTCATATGTCTTGGGTTGTAATAATGCTACTTGGAAATGCTTATGTTTGTGATAGTCTAGTACTATGGTAATGTAATTGAGGTTATTTAAATTATTTCCACTGCTTGTATGATAATTTTGGTATCAGAGAAGGTAAATTTTTGAGTCATTATAGGAGATTTATTTTTAATAACACTATGGACCCCATTTTCGGGTTCGGGGCATTACACAATGGGTGGTCTTAATACACATGAGTGAGCACCAACTTGACCCAAAAGTTTAAGTCTATTGAGTCTTGGGTCCAACCATGTATAAAAACACCCATCAACCACTCAAATTTTTCAATGTGAGACAAACTCACAAGCGGAATTCTCAACAGTTACATCTTTAAAAAAGTGCAAATTTTAGTGTGCTAAAACTTCAATCGTGTCTCCCATGTTTTTGAGCCTTTTCACATTTTTATTGAACTCAAAACTTTTAAGTTTGGATTCATATCTTTAACACTAACTTTCATCCAAAGATTCTTCAAAAACTTATTTATAAATGAGCAGCAAGAAATAGCTATAGCATTTATAAAATACCACATTTTATATTAACATATTAAGGTTTGAAGAGTGTGCGCGCACATGTGTATGACATCCAAGCAATAAATATCCTAAATGCAATAGAAACATCCTTTACAAGTCTCACTCTTCCCTTCTTTTCCTCAATTTTGACCCCTCACCCAACTTTGCTATTTGTAAAAGCAACATATCCCTACAACAAAAATAAAACCAAATCAATTTGCAAGATGCTCTAATAAAAAAAAAAAATCCATGGATAGTAACAAGTGGTGTATGTCTTAATCCCATGATATGTGTAGGCTCATGATTCTTTATTGAAATTATTTTTTTAGATATTGATGAGGGAAATTGTTCACAATACATGAAGGCCTTTTGATGAACACAACAAACAAAGGAGTGGACGACAACTCCTTATCATGTAATAACCGACGTTGTAGGTAATTTATTGGAACTATTCAAATCCAAAGTTCATAAAGAGTAACGAAGAACATATTTTGAAGGTAAGTGATTTCATCCAAAGCAATATCTAGTTCATTATCACTTCTTTATAGTCACTTAAGCTAGAGGGTTTTCTCATAACTCTGAATCTATCGCTCCCTTTCCTTTTTATAGATTGTTGACAAGTAACCTTTAATGAATACTAGAATTGTATTTTGGTTGAAAACTACGTCAACATATTGATATCAACTATTAATGTGGAGCAAAATCCATAGTTTGTTCCTTTCTCTAAAGAAACATTAATTTTAAGATGATTGTCAAGGAAGAAAATGAGCACACAACGATGTTCTTTCTGTTAGGAAATTTTAATCTTTATTATGGGCTCACAAATTAAGAACAATTATTTTATTGGGCTATTTTAACATCTATTGGATATGAGCTTTGCAATGTGTGGAAGCCCAATACTAAGTTAATTTAGGACTGATGGGCTTCTAAAATTAACCTAGTATATAAAGAAAATATAATAGGGTTATAGTCCCCAAGGCAAATCAAAAACAGTTTTCATGTTCTTTCTTTTCCCCATCTAAAGAGAAAAACATAAGTGAGGCACTTAGGGATTTGACTATGGAGGATCAAAACTTTCAGCTAAAGGCTGTGGACAATCAAATCAGACACATCTATGGATCTAGGTATTTATTCCGCATTTAGTTTGGATCCAGGTATTTATTCCGTATTTAGTATTCTTAATTGAATAACATGATGATCTTGGCATATTAGATCTATGGATTAAAGTTATTTCCAACAAGTGGTATCAAAGCCTAATCATGTTGTTGATTAAGAAACTGTGCATGATCTTATCTAGGAATGATATTGATTGTATTAAAACCCTAGATTTAGGTTTTGCATAATATAGTTTTAAAAAAACCTAGATTTGATGGGTTGTTGCACGATTTTATTGATCAACATGTTTTAGGGTTAAAGGAATTTTATTTGTCATGGTTAAAATCATGTTTTTCTAGCCCAAATTTGGGATTTTTAAGGTTTGGGATCAATTTGGAGTAATTTCAATAAAATAAAATAAAAGGGTAAAGCCAGAGCAATTGTCCAACTACACCTATGAAACATGAAGCAGACGAAGAGAGATTAATAGAGATTAAATTGATGCTATCATCTTGATTTGTTTAGCCTACGTAGTGGGTGAATTTGGCATTGTTATTTTTATAAAAATCCATCCTTGCTATTTTTTGTGGTCAGAATGTCAATTCCTAAAAAGGAAATGGGCTTGAATTGCAGCAATTCTTAGGAGTGTCAGCTCTACATTTTTTTGCATTACAAAACATATGCATACATGATAAGAGCTTTGTGTTAGGAAATTTTTACTTTGAAAAAAAAATTCTAAGGTAATTTGTGTATGCCTACTATTTCAGTATAAGTATATTAAGGTAATAATACTATTTCAATATAAGTATAATGAGGTAATAAGTTGCCAAAGTAACCTCTATTATGTAGGTGCATTTATATTGAAACATTAGGGACGTATATGTGTTATTTGTGCGAGTGATGATCAGCCTAAAGGAACATCATTGCTAGGCCAAATAACTTGCATACTTGCTGTGATAAATACGTTACAATTGTTAGGTTATCCATGTGAATAATAAGTTAGTCCAAAGAAAGGCTTGTTGTTTGACAAGACTTATTTGATCACTGCATGAAGGATACCCACTAACAAGTTAATATTTTTGTCCAAAGATAAAATATTAAGGTTGTACTAGATATCTTCATATGGGGCCCACTTTTATTTGTTAATATACTTGTCATGTATATATGGAACTGATTTAGGAATTTAATATGACTTGTATATTATGACTGAGCATATTGTTTGGTTTTTTGTTCTGCATTTAGTTACTGCATCTGCTACTATGATTTCTACCAACATAAATTCCATTCCGGTGCTTGAGGGCTCCAACTTTAAAAACTAGAAGGAGAACGTCATGATTGTTCTTAGCTTTATGGATCTGGATCTTGCGCTATGGACATAACAACCTCTCACACTTACGGATACAAGTTCTCTGATATGAAAAGGGACTTGGAGAGGTGGGAGCATTATAATCACATGAGCCTAATGATCATGAAACACTCTGTTCCAGAAGCATTCAAGGGCGCAATGTCCGATCAGGATAATGCTAAGGTATTCCTTAAGGAACTACAGAAACGTTTTGCAAAAAATGAAAAAGCTGAAACAAACAACATTTTGCTAGTCTTGTTTCAATGAGATATAAAGGAAAATGTAATATCCAGGAATACATTATGCAAATGTCTAACTATTGACTTTTTGAGTTTGATCCCTATTTTGATGCTGACAAAGCACAAGCATCTTATGTGTGTACTTAACTCGTGAACAGGTATATAATTCAACACACACATAAGGGAACTAAAGATGGAAGCCAAAAAGAACATAAAGTTTACATCATCTGGTGCATTCCATGAAGAATCAGAAGAGCAAAAGACGAAGAAGAAGAAGAAGAAGAAGAAGAAGAAGAAGAAGAAGAAGAAGAAGAAGAAAAAGAAGAAGAAGACATTTATTTTAATTTGTATTGCATTTAGTTTTTTTATTTGGTTTGTAATAATGTAGGTCTTATGTGATATGATTGTAAAGCTCAGAATGACCATAGACATACCTTAGGGCACCCAACACGGTAAAAGAAAAACTTTTTTCTTAACAGCCAAAATCATACAAAAGGTTTTAAAATGTTTTAAGGTCAAAAGAGGGCTAAACCTCAGGTTTTAACTATCCTCGGTCGACCGACCCTTCACACTGTAAAACACCTCAGCCGACCAAACTTGCTCTGAGGGAAAAATTGTATTTTTGGCTATGTTCAGCCGACCAACCCCAAATTGAACTAAAATACGCAACCGACCGGCCATTCATTCTGGCTTAATTTTCAAAGCTTGGTCAACCAGCCAACTAAGTTCAAAAATGCCTCGATCGGCCGGCCCTCAAGATCCAACAGATTGGCCCTAGACCTCAGCCATCCAAACCTATGAAGGTTCGAAAATCGCCTTTAGCTCGGCCGACCGGCACCTTCCACAGCCGACTGAACCCTGTTGAAAATTCAAAATTCCTGTGTGAGGTCAGCCGACCAACACTAGCACCGGTCAACTAAACCTCTTGGGTCTTGGTAATTTCCAGCACCTAAACATGGTTAAATTTTAATTAAACAAATCTAAAAATACCCATTGTGTCCCTCAACGGTCAAATTTTCTGAAAATCTATAAATACCCCCTCTATAAGCTAAATTGGCAACTTTGATTAGTCAAACTCTCTCTCTAATCTTTTTAGACTATTTTAATCAAGTTTCCCCCAAACTATTGTTTTTTATTGCAAAAATCTTTCTTTGGGGCAAATTTTTTATACTCTCTCCAAATCTCTTTCACTCATTGTTTTTGAAAAATATTTATGGAAAGAGAGCATTTATTTTTTAGGCATTTATTTATATTATCAAAGGCATATACTCTCAATCTTTGTTTTGAAAATCATTTTAAGAGTTTTCTTAGAGCTTCTCTCGATTATTTTTCTTAATAAATATTTTTTGGGAGTAAACTTTATATAGGCTTGTGAATCTTTGCTTTTCTATAGCAAGATTCGAAAGCTCACTTGTTCATATTTGTAAGAATCCTTTTTTAGCACAAGCCCTGACTTCCTTTGAACATTATTTGAAAAATCATTTTGGAAAGATTATTGGGATATTGAAAGGAGAACCTTAAGCATATATATATATATATATATATATATATATATATATATATATAAAATACCTTTTCTTGAAAGGTGTCTCATATTTTTTGAGAAAATTATTTTTCACTCTCAATTTTAATTGAAAAATATCTTTGAGTGAAAAATATACATACTCACTTGAGCTTTATTTCATATCCGCGTGAGTGCATTTTAGAGCTTCATTGTTGTACATAATCTTCTTGTAGTAGAAGCATTATATTTGAACGCAAAATTTTATTGTATTCCGGGTGTGGCTTGAAGAGGGAGACTCGCCCTGTAAAAAGTCCCGAATAGACTTAGACCCAGTTAAGAAAGTCCTGGATTTGCTGAAACCTGGTTAGGAAAGCTTGGATTTGCACCTTCCTATAAAGTGTGCATTGGATTTGCTCAGACCCGGTTAGAAGAGCACCAAATTGGTTCAGACCCGGTTAGGAGAACTAAGAGCACCGTTCTATAAGGTGTAGTTGTAGGTTGGGCTTAGCCCTCTAATGTGAGCTGGGGTTTATCTCGCCTCGTAAGGAGAGGTTGTAAACGGCTTCTGCTCCGCCCATTTAAGTGAGCAGGGATAGTGGAATCCTTGGGGGGTATGCCCAAGGTGGGAACGTAGGTTGGTTTGGCCTAACCTCGATAACAAATCGTGTGTGCATCTCTCTTTCTATCTCATTTATATTTCCACACTTTAATTTCCACATGTTTATGCTTGTCTATTTATTGTTATAATTATTCGCATGCACACATTAAATTAAATGAGATATGCTGCACACGTGTATGTTGACATTCATTGCCTAACCATTTTACAAACACACTTTTAATTCTAAATGGGATATGATGTAGTGTTTGTATGCAAATATTTAGTTTGTTGAGAATGCCATATTTATTCTTAAATATTTGCATACTTGATTTATTGGGGAAAATTAAGACTACTTAGAAAAACCCTAGGTTGTGCTATATAGATTGTGATTTAAAATTACCTAGGAAGAAATTTTTTATATACTCAATTCATCCCCCCCCCCTCCTCGGGATTACACCAATTACATCAATTGGTATCAAGGCTTGGTTGCAATAAGCTTAACCGTATTTGCATAAAGATTGCAATGGCTCATTTTTGGTGTACTCCTGTTTTGAGGGTCAATCCTTTGCAAATCCTCCACTACTTCTCTTTTATAGATTTTACCTTGTGGATATTGAAACTTTTTTTAAGTTTGTTGTACCTTAGTTACTAATGCTTTTTACAAAATTTATGATTTATACTAGTACTAAGGTTTTTGGGAAAATATGAAAAGTATGGAAAGATCGAGAGAGAGGAGAATGCCACTTCGAACTTAAACGATTAAGAAGGAGTAAAATGTATTGGTATATCTCTGCCTCCTTCCGTTCTATTAAATATTTCATGCCATGATTCTTGTGATATATATTGTGTTAAATCTTTTGATTGAATCATGTGCTATAACATGTTATCTTATGAGATACTTAAAAGGAAATTTCATTAATAGTCATATGATGTTATGATGCTTTAAATGTCTAAATAGTGTTTTGTGCTTAAAATTTTAAATTTTAGTTACACTATTATTATACTATGATCATTAGAAAAGCAAGACAATATGAAAATTCAAATTTATAATGTCCAATCTGTTCGCTTAAACATGAATATATTATCTTGATTGGTTATAATATGAAAATATTAGCAATGTCATGCTTGAGTGAATCCCCTTCATATGGACAAAAATATTTTTATTAGTTGATTTTTTTTAATGCTACAAATATGCTTGAGAATAAATATCTTAAATATAGCATATTTTTATCCATCACACTAAATTGAGTTCTAGGAAATTAAATTTATACTGTATTTCATATTTTCCTAAACTCGGCATAAAAAGCCAAGCCTAAATCATTAAAAATCTTAGAGCACTTGGCTAAGAAAGTGAAGGGTATATAAAATAAAAGGCATAAGCAAAGTGCACAACTCAGGGGAAGCATGTCTCTTTCATGGCTCTATAATCTAAATGCTCTCATAATTTTATTTTGCTTACACGCCTACATAAGAACAGTACTGTAGCATACTATCCATAAATTGCTAATTGTTTAAATTCTTTCAATGGATAGTTAATTTTGATCACTGCACTGAACTCTTAATATCCATTTCTGCTTAATGACATATTATCTGATAAATGGATAATTTTTTTTAAACTGCTTTGAGCTAAATGCCACTGTCCATTGCTTGCAAAAATGATTATATTGTCTAATGAATAGTTTATATTTTTTATGAAATGTTGTTTAATCTACTGGAATGCATGCTTGAACTGTAACACCACCTACATGGCTGATGCAGTGATGTAAATTGCATGCTAGTAGATATTTAAGGTTGTTGCATGCTTAAATTGTATTACCTACTGAAAACAACTAGATTCTAGGTGTATAGATTTTTTTTTTGGGAAATATTCAATTTACATATGACATGCTACTGAAATTTCATTAGACTTTTCCCAAAATAATCAAGTCTATAAAACATGAACTAAGATAGTTATGATTTGATGCATTTTGGGTGAACTTTGGGAATATCTTTATAGAAAATGCATGCAAAATAATTTAATAGGTGAGTACATGTCAAATCCAAAATGCTATATAATTTGAAAACATGTACACATTTTTTTGTGTCTTAGGATGACCTAGTTCATGGACATCATTTGGTTCTAATCCTTGGATTATGAATTTCACTCTGAACCTAAATGGATGATCATAATCTCATATCACTCAAGTCCATGTAACTAGGGAAAATGCATGACTTAGGGAGAGTTTTCG
Source organism: Malania oleifera (assembly GCF_029873635.1). Lineage (NCBI taxonomy): Eukaryota > Viridiplantae > Streptophyta > Magnoliopsida > Santalales > Ximeniaceae > Malania > Malania oleifera. Next base: position 63,830,826 of record NC_080429.1, on the reverse strand, counting down.
TATTGCGCACACTAATTGTGTATTTTGAGTTGTGTTGTCCTTATACTGAACCCTTATTAGATAACCTTTAAGTATAGTCTTGATTGACTATCTTGTTTTAAACTGAAATGTAATATGTCATGTTGTATGCTAAATGACTACTGCATTCTGAAATTCTTTGAAAGGATGAATATATGATAACTGCTCTTAAATGAACATCATCCTGTAACTAAATGCAAGTAAGCGTGTATACAAATATGCAGGGGAGCTTAAGCCCCATCCTTATGAAAAATGATTAAAGTCACCTGACCCATGGACTCACATTTTCATTATTTGTACTTTTTGAGTCCTAAATCTTTTCTCTCAAGTACTATGAACATCATATCCTATTTTCATAGAATCATCTTTGATATGAATTGTTCTTAAGGCATATGAACACCATGTATGACTTAGTGTTTGATTTTTAACGCACGTGTGTTTAGGGACATTTTACTGGTGAAATATAAATGGTTTAGCTTATATTCAATAAAATTCGTTTAAGAATGAAAATAGCACTTATACTGTTTAAACACTCAATGATTTTTTTCACAATTAGTATTAGTATAAGTAGTTGATAGTATCTAAGCACGTATTCAAATTGATAGGTAGAGCATATGAAAATAAATTTCTATCTTGTTATGCTCACCAACCTTTTTATGCATCGATATCTTTTGAACATTTTGTGGCATATGCTTAAGTGTAATAAAGTTATTGAAAACTTTAATTTGAAAAGTATTATTTTTGCCACAAGTTCTTTGATTTTTCCATATGATCTTTCATTTAAATTGCCTATCTTCAAGATCCATATGGTCATTTTTCTGGTTATACTTTGGAATGCTCTTAAATGCTAAACCAGAAAAACATTGTTTGCTTGATCTTCAAATTAAAGCTTCTTTTTTAGCGAGCATTAGTATCATCCCTTGAATTTATCAAAATTTATAGGGATATATATATATATATATATATATATATATATATGTATACATATTTTTTAAGTAAGAAATGAACTTATATAGACTATATTTTATCTCTTGCTTATGTGCTTAATTGTTTTCATAACTTGTGCCATCTCTGTGTTAAAATTTTATGTAATGAAATTTCAATTTATTAAGGGTGTTGCATAACTTGTTCATTAATTATAAATGAAATGCATGTGAACTAGCTAAGACTGATTTTATGCTCAAACCTTTTTCTTCATATGCCGCATGCTTTAAATTCCAATTTCTTTTGCGAGTCTAATGTAATGATTAAATTGCAATGGTTTGAGGATGTCTTTGGTCTGACTATGTTTATCATGTCAATTTTTTTAATGGCTGGTTATACTGTTTTTATGAAAATAAATGCCAAAAAGAGAGAGAGTTTTCTAAAACAAATTGAATTTCTTTTTTTTTTTTTTCAAAAAGGGGTGTTCTCTTAAGCTAAGTCTATTTTTAAATGATCAAATTGTTTTATACTTAGTTTAGCCCTTTTTCTGATGATAGAAGGAGGAGAAATTTATGAGCAAATGATAAATGATTTTTATGACCAAAAAGGGGAAATTTTTTTTAGGGTAAATATTTTTAGATAGGGTAAAAATTTAAGCTTTACTATACCTTAATGCTAAAACTAAATGCATGTTAAATTATTAATGCCTTCTTTCGTCAATATACTTGAGTTATATTGTTTATTTTTGCATTATGCATATTGTTAGGCAGAGCCTTCTTAGGCCTAACCCATTTTGCTCTGGTGCATTTGTCATCATCAAAAAAAGGGAGATTGTTAACTTTTTAAGTCTGATCCCTGTTTTAATACTGACAAAGCAGTAGCATCTTATGTGTGTACTTAGCTTGTGAACAAGTGTATAATTCAACACACACATAAGGGGACTAAAGATGGAAGTCAAAAAGAACTTAAAGCTTACATCATCTAGCGCATTCCATGAAGAATCAGAAGAGTAAAAGAAAAAGAAGAATACATCTATTTTAATTTATATTGCATTTAGTTTTTCTATTTGCTCTGTAATAATGCAGGTCTTATATGATATGATTGCAAAGCTCAGAATGACCATACATAGACCTTAGGGCACCCAACACGGTAAAACAAAAACTTTTTTCTTAACGGCCAAAATCACACAAAAGGTTTTAAAATGTTTTTAGGTCAAAATAAGGCTAAACCTTAGGTTTTAATTGTCCTTGGTTGACCAACCCTTCACATTGTAAGCCGACCGAACTTGCCCTCAGAGAAAAATTGTATTTTTGGTTATGTTCGGCCGACCGACCCCAAATTGAACAAAAATGCCCAGCCGAATTGCCATTCATTCTGGCCTAATTTTCAAAGCTCTGCCAACCAGTCAACTAAGTTCAAAAATGCCTTGGCTGACCGGCCCTCAAGATCCAGCAAACTGGCCCTAGTCCTCAGCTGATCGAACCTACAAAGGTTCAAAATTTGCCCTTGGCTCTGTCAATTGGCACCTTTCACAGTAGACCGAACCACGTTGAAAATTCAAAATTGTTGTGTGAGGTCAGCCGACCGACGCTAGCAGTGGTCAACTGAATCTCTCTAGTCATAGTAATTTCTAGTGCTTAAACATGGTTAAATTTTAATTAAACAAATCTAAAAATACCCTTCGTGTCCCTTAACGGTCAAATTTTCTGAAAATCTACAAATACCCCCTCCATAAGCTAAATTAACAACTTTGATTGGCCAAACTCTTTCTATGATATTTTTGGGTTATTTTTAATCGAAGTTCCCGAAACTAATTTTTTTATTGCAAATATATTTCTTTGGGGCAAATTTTTTATACTCTCTCCATATCTATTTCACTCATTGTTTTTGAAAAATATTTATGGAAAGAGAGCATTTATTTTTTAGGCATTTTTTTTGTATTATCAAAGGCATATACTCTCACTCAATCGTTGTTTTGAAGATCATTTTGAGAGTTTGCTTAGAGTTTCTCCCGATTATTTTTCTTGATAAATATTTTTTGGGAGTAAACTTTATATAGGCTATGAATCTTTGCTCTTCTAGAGTAAGATTCGAAAGCTCACTTATTCATATTTGTAAGAATCCTTTTTTAGCACAAGCCCTAACTTCCTTTGAACATTATTTGAAAAATCATTTTGGGAAAATTATTGGGAGATTGAAAGGAGAACCTTGAGCATATATATATATATATATATATATATATATATATATATATATATATATAATATCTTTCCTTGAAAGGTCTCTCATATTTTCTAAGAAAAATATTTTTCACACTCTCAGTTTTAATTGAAAAATATCTTTGAGTGAAAAATATACATACTCACTTGAGCTTTATTTCATATCCATGTGAGTGCATTTTAGAGCTTTGTTGTTGTACATAATCTTCTTGTAGTAGAAGCATTATATTTGAACGTAAACTTTTATTGTATTCCAGGTGTGGCCTGAAGAGGGAGACTTGCCCTGTGAAAAGTCCCGGATAGACTTAAACCTGGTTAAAAAGGTCCCGAATTGTCTTAGACCCTGTTAGGAGAGCTAAGATTTGCACCTTCCTGTAAAGTGTGCACCGGATTGGTTTAAACCTGGTTAGGAGAACTAGGAGCACCATCCTATATGGTGTAGTTGTAGGTTGGGCTCAGTCCTGTAATGTGAGCTTGGGTTTACCTTGCTGTGTAAGGAGAGGTTGTAAATGACTTATGTTCCTCTTGTTTAAGTGAGCAAGGATAGTGGAATCCTTGGGGGGGGGGGGGGGGGGATGCCCAAGGCGAGGATGTAGGCTGGTTTGACCGAACCTCCATTATAAATCGTGTGTGCCTCTCTCTTTCTATCTTGTTTTTATTTCTGCACTTTACTTTCCACATGTGTATGCTTGTTGAAAATAGGATATTGTTCCCAAGAAGGGGGTGAATTGGGTTAAAAAAAATTTATGTTCTTTTTAAAACTTTTGTATTACAACAATAAACACAATCACAAATTATTTGTAAAATAATCAATCCTAATTAACCACAATCAATACAAAATAATCAAGCACTTGGTTCTTATGACAATAGCCCTGTAGTAATATGCAATGCTTGTTGGATTTTTTTAAGCCCTATGTTGAAATTCACAATCACACTTCTTTCCAAGGCTCATATTTTAAATAAACCTTTAGTTTAATAAGTTTAGGATGATCAACCAAAGTAGTCCTTTTCAGTTTCCGCAATCAATGCTAATCAAACCAAAACAAATTATCTTCTAGTCTATTTAATAATTAAACACTCAGAATTCAGAAATTGTAAAGCATCCACAAAGTTTGTAAAGTATGCTGAAAAATAAAGAGTAAGGAAGAAAGAGAGGAACACAGAGTTTTACGAGGTTCGACTTATACCGAGCCTACGTCCTCACCTTTGGCAAACCACCAAAGGATTCACTAAGTCAGTTCCTTTGCCGAGCGGAACAACACCGTTTACAACACTTCTTAGATTAGGCTAGAACCCACTTCTCCAAAAAATATCCCCTCGCTTGGCACGACAATCCAATAACCTTGAATCATCTAGAAACAAGAAACAAGTAAAGAGAAATTTGTGTACAAGAGACACTCTCAAAACAGAGCTGGTTAGTATAATATTCAGCACAAATATACTTCAATGTTATTCAATATAAAGAGATTGAAGCTCAATTGAATTTAGATCATCGAATTTATCTTCCATGTATTGAAAGATTCAGACGTTGAAGACTCAAATTCGGAGTTAGGATCAGCAGCAATTCAGTAGTGAAAGCAAGATGAGCACAAGAGAGATTTAGAGCTTTGAGAGTTCTTGATTGTTAGAAAATTTTTTGGTATTGAAAATCATTATAGTTAGGACTATTTATAGATTTTTAAAAGATAATTCCTTGCCCCCTCCCTCCCCAAGTTTTCAAAAAGAGTAGAGCCCAAGAAAACCATTTAAAAAATTTTCCCGTTGAGTTTTTAAAATCCTGTTCGAGTGGCAGTCACCTACCACGATCTGACTGCCATGATCTCGCAGTCACCTGCCATAGTGAAAACTCAACATACAGAAGGCTATCAGTCACCTACCAAGACACAGGCAGGAGCCTGGCTTGACCACTCAAGCACCTGACAGGTCTCAGGAAATCACCTGGGACCCCACTGCCTCCCATATTTTATTTCTTTTAATTTTGGAAATCTGCTGCCTGTATTGGCAGTCGCCTGGCTTTCAGAAAATGACTTTTTCACTTTGAAAACTTCCTTCCTTACTTGATACTTTTATCATTTTGATTTAGAAAACATATTTTAAGGTCTCTCAAAAATTTGTTTCTTAGTTTCTTTTTATTTGTAAGAGTTTCAATTCAATTTATATTGAGGTTTACATGAAGTACTTACATAGAGACATCCTTAAAACTCTAAACTTTTGATCTTCATGTAAATCCTTACTTTTAAATCTTTCTTTGATCATATATCATCTTTGAGCCTTCAATCATCTTTCATTCTTCAAGCTTTTAAAAAATATGTCCCTCATGAGCTTTATTAACCCTTGAGTTTGGCTTTGAAATACTTGAGCTTTACCTGCTTCCTAAAACAGTTCAACTTGAAAACCATATCAAACTTATCTTGATTTGTTATCATCAAAATAAGAATTGTAAGCCTTGTTAGGCCAACACTTGTATATTTATTGTTATATTTATTTGCATGCACACATTAAATTAAATTAGATATGCTGCACACGCGTATGTTTGCATTCATTGTCTAACCATTTTACATACACACTTTTAATTCTAAATGGAATATGATGTGGTGTTTGCATGCAAATATTTAGTTTGTTGAGAATGCCATATTTGTTCTTAAATATTTGCATACTTGATTTATTGGGTGAAATTGAGACTACTTAGAAAGACTCTAGGTTGTGTTATACTGATTGTGATTTAAAATTGACCTAGGATGAAAATTTTTAAATACCCAATTCACCCCCCTCTTAGGATTACACCAATTGCATCACTAACATCGCTTCAAAGCTCAAGGCACTTAAGTTAGAGTTGTCTGATGACTTGCTCGTGCACTTAGTTTTGATTTCCCTTCCTACATAGTATACTCAGTTCACTATGCGTTACAACACTCAGAAGGATAAGTGGACTTTGAATGAGCTCATTGCTCATTGTATGCAGGAAAAGGAAAAGATTAAGCGAGAGAAGATAGAAAGTGCTCACTTACCAACTTCCTCTAAGAATAAAAAAAAAAAAAAAGGATAAGGATGTTGCATTTGGGACATCCTAAGGAGAAGTGCAAAAGAAATCAGACCAAGAATTTGTCTGTTACTTCTACATGAAGGGAGGACACCTCAAGAGGGACTATCCTAATTACGCCGCTTGGCGGGAAAAGAGAGGTACACTTCTAACTTTAGTTTTTTGTGAAGTAAATTTGGCTATAGTACCTTTACATACTTAGTGGGTAGATTCGGGTGCTACTACTCACATAAGTGTGTCAATGCAGGGCTGCCTAAGAAGCCAAAAGTCGATTGATGCTGAAAGATTCATCTACGTAGGTGACGGCAATAAAGTTAAGGTTAAGGCAATTGGGACATTTAGATTGTTATTTAAATCCAGTTGTATTTTGGATTTGGGAGAGACATATGTGGTATCGTCATTTAGACGAAATTTGGTTTCAATTTTTGTATTAAACAAATCTGGTTATTCTTGTTCTTTTGGAAATAATAAATTTTGTATTTTTCAATATTCAAATATGGTTGCAACAAGATCTTTGGTTGACAATTTATATATGTTGGATACTATTGCCTCTAATAATGAGTCCTTGCATGTTAGTTCACAAGGTACTAAACTCAAATTAACTAAGGAGGATTCCACCACCTTATGGCACAAGCGGTTAGGACATATCTCTAAACAGAGAATAGAAAGGCTTGTGTCAAACGGAATCCTGGGGCCCCTTAACTTAACAAACTTTAAAGTTTGTGTGGAATGTATTAAGGGGAAACTGACAAAAAAAAAAAAAGAAGAAATTTAGGTGCCAATAGAGCCTCAGCTGTTTTAGATCTGAAACATATTGATATATATGGTCTATTCCCTACGGCTTCTTGGAATGGACATCAGTATTTTATCACGTTCATAGACGATTACTAGCACTATGGGTACCTTTATTTGATACATGAGAAGTCACAATCTCTAAACATGTTCAAGGCTTTCAAAGCTAAAGTTTAGAACCAACTAGGCAAGAAAATTAAGGCCGTCAAATATGACCGTGGTGGCGAATTCTATGGTAGATATGACGGATCATGAGAACAACGTCCAGGACCCTTTGCTAAATTTTTAGGAGAATGTGGTATTGCCCCACAGGACGCTTAAGGACATGGTGAGAAGTATGATCAGTCATTCTTCTTTACCAGAATCTTTTTGGGGAGAAGCACTAAAGACTACAGCATATATACTAAATAGGGTGCCAAGGAATGCAGTAGCTAAAAGTCTTTATAAACTTTGGACTAGCAAAAAGCCAAGTATTAGGAATTTACACATTCGGAGTTGCCCAACTGAGGCTAGGCCTTATAAGCCTAATGAAAAGAAACTGGAACTAAGGACAATTACTTGCTACTTTATTGGGTATGCTGAAAGGTCAAAAGGTTATAAATTTTATGATTCCTCGACAAGGACCTTCTTTGAGACAGGAAACACCAGGTTTATTGAGGAAGTTAAGTTTGTTGGGGGGGGGGGGGATAAGGTTAGGGATATTGTCTTTGAGGACAAATTTATTTCTCTTCCTAGTATTGCTATTGAACCTATTCATGAAATAATACAAGACAATATCATTGTACTCCCGAAACAAAATAGGGATATTGCTCTAGAAGAACAAACTCAACAACCTTAAGAAGTGATGTTATTAAGGAGATCCACTAGAGAAAGGAGAAGTGCGATTTCAGATGATTATATTGTCTTTGTCTAAGAACACGAGTTTGACATAGGTGTGGTGGAAGATGATCCAATCAACTTCCATCAAGTCAAATAAAGTTCTAATTCTTAGAAGTGGATTGATGCCATGAATGATGAGATGAATTCCATGAAAGCAAATGATGTTTGGGATCTTGTCCAATTGCCCGAAGGTGTGAAGGCCATTGGTTGCAAATGGATATTTAAGACCAAGAGGAATTCAAGGGGTAATATTGAGAGATATAAGGCATGTCTAGTAGCTAAAGGATTCACTCAAAAGCAAGGCATTGATTATAAAGAGACTTTCTCTCTGGTTTCATCGAAAGACTCTTTCGGGATTATAATGGTATTGGTGGCTCATTTGGACTAGCTTTATCAGATGGATGTAAAGACAACATTCCTCAATGGTGACATTGATGAAATGGTTTATATGGTGCAGCCTGAAAATTTTATTTCTGAAAATCCATAAAATATAGTCTACATATTAAAGAAATCAATATATGGGCTCAAGCAAGCTTCCCATCAATGGTATCACAAGATTCATCAAGTAATCATCTTGTATGATTATAAGGTAAATTTGGTTGATGATTGTGTATATCACAAGATCAATGGGAGTAAGGTTATATTCCTGGATTTGTATGTCAATGACATGTTGCTGGCAAGTACTGATATAGGCTTATTGCACAAAACCAAGAGATTTCTGACCAAAAATTTTGAGATGAAAGATCTTAGGGACACCTCTTTTGTATTAGGAATTCATATACATTGAAATCACTCTCGAGGTGTACTTGGGCTATCCCAAAAGATCTATATCGAAAGCGTACTTGCTAGACTTGGCATAAAATACTGTCACCCAGGAGATACTTCCACGGCTAAGCGAGAAAGGTTCAGCCTCAGTCAATGCCCCAAGACTAAGGTTGAAAAGAAGGAAATGCAGAAGATTCCTTATGCGTCAGTTGTTGAGAGTCTTATGTATGCTCAGGTATGTACGCGTCCAAATTTGGTGTACATAGTTGGAATTTTAGGCAGATATTTGAGTAACTCAGGATTGGATCATTGTAAGGCAACCAAAAGGGTTATAAGGTATCTTCAAAGAACAAAAGATTGCATGCTCACCTACAGGAAATCAAATAAACTTAAGATCACTGGATATTCTGATTCTAATTTTTTTGGATGCCAAGACAACAGGAGATCCTCTTCAGGCTATATCTATCTGCTGGCTGGAGGTGTTAGTACTGGAAGAGTGTTAAGTAGACTCTCATAGCTTCTTCAACCATGGCAGCAGAATTTATAGCATGCTACGAGGCATCTAATTAAGGAATTTGGCTGTGGAATTTTGCCACGGGGTTGTATATCTTGGACGGGGTTGAAAAATCGCTCAAGATCTATTGTGACACTAAGTCTGTGGTGTTGTATTCAAACAACACTAGAAGCTCCACTAAGTCAAAGCATATTGACATCAAGTTTTTGGTGGTTAAGGAAAGGGTTTAGAGTTGTCAAGTGCCGATAGAACATATTGGGACAAACTTCATGGTTGCAAATCCACGCACCAAGGGTGTACCACCCAAGATATTTCATGATCACACTGCTCGTATGTGTGTCGTATTGTTTGACAATGTTGCGGTTTAGTGGAGGTTTGTATTTGTTTTTATGTTCCTTATTGTAGACACTTGTTTCAAATTACCTTCTGCAAAAATAGAGTAATAAAGAAATGCATTTTAATGTATTTGTGACTCTAAATGTTATCTTCCCTTTGGAAGAACGAAGGACTAAGGAACAAAGGTTGATCTCATAAGGAATAAGGTAGGACCAGTTGGGATATGCATATTACGGTTAACGATTATGCATATTACCATAGTACACATCCATACTCAATCTACGCTATTGAGTGTACTAGTGTGGTGACCATTGATGGGTTTAGTTACAAATATGAGTGTAATGAATGCCGCTTTGATCGCATGCTAGTATATGAGATGAACAAGATTGAATTAAGGAGATGTTATAAGAATAATAGTCATATTGTGCACACTTAAGGTTTGGGTGATATAATTATTTTCGATATTTATGTATTGCCTAAGTGGCAGATTGTTAAGAAATTTAAATTTCCTATTGTGGGCTCACATATTTAAGAACAATTATTTTAGTAGGCTATTTTAACATCTATTGGGTATAGGCTTTGTTATGTGTAGAAGCATAATACTAAGTTAATTTAGGACTAATGGGCTTCTAAAATTAACCTGGTATATAAAGAAAACATAATAGGGTTATGGTCCCCAAATCAAATTAGAAACATTTCTCACATTCTTTCTTTTCCCCATCTAAAGAGAAGAACACAAGTGAAGCACTTAGGGATTTGACTGTGGAAGATCAAAACTTTCCGCTAAAGGCTGTTGGACAATCAAATTAGACACATCTATGGATCCAAGTATTTATTTCGCATTTAGTTTGGATCCAAGTATTTATTCTACATTTAGTTTACTCAATTGAATAAAATGATGATCTTGGGATATTAGATTTATGGATTAAAGTTATTTCCAACACTTTCATATGAAAGAACCTCCTAGCCGAGATGTCTGATGACACATCTTTACAATATCCCTCCAAGACATATTACTTACAAACAAACAATTTCAAGCCATAAGAGGGAAATAAAATTGTTAGCACAAAATTTGCCTACGATTTTAGCAGAAAGTGTGTTGCATCACAAATGGAGCACAACTAGGAAAATATTGATGCTTTGGATGAAAAGGAGGAGGCCTTGAAGGTCCAGGGAAGTTTGGTACCTATAAAGCATCAACTTCCTCACAAACTAGAAAGGAACAAGTAAAGGTATTTCAAAGTTGGAGAGTGCATCTACATACATACTTCACATATCTAATATTTGAGCAAATGAGTCAATGCAACTCTGTTTAAAAGGAAGATTATGGATAAACCTATTTTTTTTGGATTCAGAGTTCTAGTCATAGAGTCTTAATGTTATCAATCATTTGGAAATATATCAAGCTCTTATGTCCTCCGATAAGTATTTGACATCATAATAAGCATAGCTTTTGCCAAAATCTCAAATAAATCAACATAAAACTAGTAGTCTAGCATGAAGATCAAATCAATACGCTTGTTTTGCTATTTTAGCAACTTTTTGTCACTCACTTTATCAAAATATGATTTATAAGAAAGATATCTTTTAACTTAATGGAGATATGGCTAAGGCAAGTGGATTCCTTGTAAAAAGACACCAAATGCTTCAACTTGAAGTAGTGGCATTGCCAAACTTAAAATAAGGATTAGTCAGAGCATCACTAATGCATAATAAACTTTACTTGGGTATTCCACTATCTTAGTTATAGTGCGTGTGCTCTTAGCATGCAAAATTTTGATCAAATACAAATTGGTTATCAAAACCAACAAACAAACATTCCATAGATATACATCCAATATGATAGTCATACAAACCAAACAAATTAAACACTCGATCCATGGATACCTAATCCAAAAATACAAATAAAAGAGCAACAAATCAAATCTCACAACATAAATGGAACATTTATAATGCGTAGGAGATTAAAGATCAAAGTTGTAGATGTGCAAAAATTTTAGCATGTCAATTGTGGCTTAGTTGTACAAGAGCATAATTATGAGTCAAATTATGAGATGAGTAGCTAATTTGTCAACTTATGAAATTAGGAGTAGTTTCTACCCATCAAGTTTTTTGCTAAAACTATTACATATGCATAATTTAAGGTCACTTAATAAATTTCTCTTTTACTCCTCTAAGATGATGACTAAGTACAAGATCAAATCTTTATAATCAAGATGCAACCTTGATCAAATCTTTATAATCAAGACGCAACCTTGTGTGAATATTGGTCCCTTTTTCTATTTTTATAAAGCATATAGAAATCTCTCTTGTAATGTAAAACCCTAATCTCTCTTGTGCTTCACTTGTCTTTGATGTTGTATAAAGTAGGGCTAAATAGCTAGAAACAAAGTAGATTCCATTGTTTGCTTTTATCTTGTCTAAAACAATCTTATTTCCTCAAATGTGCAACACACAATAAGTTAAATGATAAGGTTTCCTTAAATAGGAAACTCCAAAAGTTCAATTTCAAATATGAAACATCAAAAAAGAAAATTGGATTTTAGAAAATATACATCAATAACTCCTAAATTTAAATTCAAAGGTGTCGTAGGTGAGGGCAAACTTTACTGATTACGTGCTTAAACTGTGTAATTAGGTATTTTAATTCATGCATTGGGGCTTATATTTGTAATTAAATACCTAATTACTCTCAATATTTTAACACGGTGTCCTATTTATAATCTCTAGGTTTTATTGAGCAATTTATGATTTTGTGGCATTTTTTATCATAGGAAAATTATCGAGAGCTAAAAACAACATCAATTCGTAATTCATGCATAACCTTTCCGTCCAAGCTCCGATCGAGATGATTCGAAATTTTGGAGAAATACTAGAAGATTATCTACAAGTTTTGTGTTTTGAGCTTTGAGAGAAACGGGCTCCAGGAGGGTCAAGATTGGCCTCGTTCATAGAGAAAAACAAATGAGAAAAAAAAACAAGAAAAGAAAAAAAATTAAAGATGGCCTTGATGTGACCCGACCATGCAGCCAAGTCGGGTTTCCTTGTGGGAGTACGCGGGTAGGTCTCAACCCCCTCCCATTTATAAATCTTTTTTTTCTTCCTTCACACAACAAGCCCCCTCCTTCCCTTCCCTCTCTCACTCTCTCGTTCTCCCTTCTCTCCCTCTTCTCTGCCAGCCTCGAGCACCCCCTCTTCCTCTTCCTTACTCTCTCCTTTTTCTTCCCTTTTCCTCTTCTCTTCCTTCTCTCCCTTATCTTCTCTCTTTCTCCCTTACTCCCTAAACTCTCCCTGTTGCCATCTCTACTAAACCTCGCTGCCAGCCTGCTGCTGCCTTGAAGACCCGAGAGCTCCTCCTTCCCGCTGTTGACTGAAGACTCGAAAGCCTAGCATCCCTCTTCTTCTTTGTCTTCTTCTTCTTCCTGGGAATCACCTGTTGTGGCTGCTCGAGCTGTCAATTCTGAGAGTCCCCCAACCAAGCTGCTTGCTGCTCTACTATTCGTTGCCCATTATTGTTGCCATTTCATCCTTGCTTCCTGCTGCAACCCGAGAGCTCCCTCAAGACTCTGTTGTTGCTACACGAACCCCTTAAGACAGCCACTGCTCCAGCTTGGCTAGCCACCCGAAGTCCTTCCAACCACCACGAGACCTTCTGCTCATGGCCAACAAGTTGTGCTGCATTCACAGATAATACTCTCTCTCTCTCTCTCTCTCTCTCTCTCTCTCTCTCTCTCTCTCTCTCTCTCTCTCTCTCTCTCCCCTTCTCTTTCTCTTCTTTTCTTTCTTCTTTCTTCTCTTTTCTTCTAGTTTTAGTTGTTCTTGTTTTTTTTCATTGATTGAATAATTTTATTTTTTTTAGGTGGAATTTTATTTAAAGTTTTAATTTTTGAAGCATGCTTGGGTGTTATGTTTATTTGAAGTTTTAATTTTTAAAGTTTGTTTGGGTGCTATTATTTAAAATTAGTCATTTTCTTCTTCTTATAAATTAATATTAGCATTAGATTTAAATTTGTTTGCTTGCGTTAATTTTCAATCAATTGGAGTTTAGTTTAGTTTATTGAAAAAAAATAGAAAAAAAAAAAAGAAAACAAATCTTCTTAGGATTTAAATTTTGCTCGAGTTTGATTTAGTTAATATTATTATAGTCTGATTTTTTTTCATGTTCCATTTATGGTTTAGTTCTTGAAGTCTCGGATTCCTGTTTAGTTTTTTATTACATTTAAATTAATGTTATTTAAAATTGTGATTAGATGCGTTCTCAATCTTGCATGCTTTAATTAAGTAGGAAAGTTCTTGCCTTTAGTTTTTATCCTGAAGTTTATGCGTGTTTCAATTCTTATTTGGTTCGAAATTTTAAACGTAGGATTTATGTTTCTCGTTATTAAATTCAGTGCATACTAGGATTAGGATTTAATTTGTATGTTCGTTTAATTTGTCAAAAGAAATCTCAAACAATCTTGAAAACCCAAAATCTGAACTGAGTTCAGTGACTTTTTTATTTTTGATTGGAAATACGTAAAATTTGAGACTAAAACGCATTCCCTAAGGAGATAATCTAGCCCTTGGGCTAAATATTACACAACAGAACTCTTATACTTGGGATAGCTTTCGAGCTACTCATTTTTCGAGTGAGTTAAGTTTTTGGCGCCGTTGCAGGGGAATGTCGGTCTTAGTATCAAATTAGCATTTTTCCTGTCATTTTAATTAGTCTAATGAAAAATAAAAAATAATAATAAAGAAAAAAAAAAAAACAATTGAGCTTTGAAAAAATTATGGCTACACCTGCACCACGCACGCTTATGGATTTTTCGCAACTTCAATACACCACTGCACCATCTTACACTACTTTACCTAATGACGACCTTAATTTCATGATGCAGTGCGGGAGGAAGTCGTTGCTACCTCAGTTCTACGGGAAAAAATTTAAGTGCTCTTATCAGCACCTGACAGAGTTCGAGTTGACTTGCAATATTTTTTTCTCTCATTCTAAAACCGATGCATCTACTAGACTGCATTTATTTCTTGCCTCTTTGAAGGATAGGGCGCAGATGTGGTTTAATTCTTTGAGACCTCACTCTATCTCTAATTGGGCTGATATGGAGCGTTAATTTCTACATAGGTTTTGTCCCTCACAGAGAACTCAATTTTTGCAAGAACAGATCAATAAGTTTATGCAGAAGGGTGACGAGACTTTTCAAGCTTGTTGGGAGAGATTCAAAGATCTACTAAGTACTTGTCCACATCACGGGTTTGAATCATGGAGGTTAGTTAATTATTTCTATACAGCTCTTACTCCTAATTGCAAGCACTTTGTGCAGACCATGTGCGATGGAGAACTCTTCAGCAAGGAACCGGATTAGGCACTATCATTCTTTGATTACCTAGCTGAAAGTGTCCTACAATGGAATAGACGATACAATCAAGCACCTATAACATTATAGCCTATCAGCACAATCAGTGGTGGAGATAAATATGAGCCAACATATTATCCAGATAGTCTTCCACCTCAATATCAGCCACAATAGATCCCTTAGAGCTGTGCACCGTCAAGATTTCAATCTAACGCGACACCTGCTCCACCGAGGATATCTCTTGAGGATGCCTTCCAGTAGTTCATGCAAATTCAAATCAATCAATATACTCAGGACATAAATGAATTTCGAGACACCGTTAATGCGATAAGCACACAGTTGGATAACTTATAAAAATAGGAATTTCTAGTGGAACCTTAGCCTAGTTCTTAAGAATACCAGCAGCAACAATAACAAATACATAATGTTTCTCTTGAGACAGTGGAGGCTGCAATTACTTCGAGAAGCTGGAAAGAAGTTTCCCAACCTGAGATGCTTATAGACAGACAACTAGTTGTCCCGACACCCAAAGTTATGGCTGAGACAGATGAAGTCAAAGAAAAACCAAAGGAAGTGGGCCTAGAAGTGAAGCAGTCAGTTAATGAGGAGGCTAATACTAATAAGGAGTACCAACCTATGGTACCGTATCCTCAAAGCTTGGAAATCATGGAACCGTCACTCCCAACTGGAATAAATATCAAGGAGTCCAATGTTGAAGCAAATCCCCATAGTGGTAAGATGATTGGTACACCCAATAAAGAAGGTGAGCAAAATGGTGAATGTTTAACTTTCAAGGAACCAGGTAAAACTTTTAATGTTAATGCTTCTGAATAACTAAAGGTAACTGTTCCAACAACTTTTCCTCAAAAACCAGTTCGTAAATAAGTAAATTTCCTAGAAAATATGCTGAATAAAGATCCTTTCTTGTTAACACAAGAAAGTCAATCTGCATATGTATTGTCTGGTATTTTGAAGAGTATTAATTCATTTGAGGCTGACTTTCATGCAGGTATGCAGACTGATTCATTGTGGCAGCTCAAATTTGGAGACCTACTAATTCAATTTATAAACCTGCACCCACCAGACGAAATTCCTCCAGAGCCTACGCCAGACAACTCTGATGTTTTTCTTTCCCTTCTTTTCATTTTGTTTAACCTTATTTTATTTTTAGTTAATTTTTAGGTACATTTTCTTGTAGTTTAGTTTCTCTTTTCCATTACTTATCCACCCAGGTATGTCCTACTTCTCCTATGCACAATTTTTCTATTTCCCCTATGATTTCACATTAAGGACAATGTTCCACTTTAATTGGGGGAGTGAGCATTTGCATGTGACATTGTGCTCGTATACTTGCTCGGTTTTATATATTAATTTGAAAAATAAATAATAAATAAATAAAAATAAAAAAGAGAAAAAAAAAAAAAAAAAAAAAGAGCATTAAGGAATTATAGGACTATGCCATGATTAACACTGACATATACCCTTCACATACTTGCATATAACCTAAGAATTACACGCTTGAGTCATTTATGTGTAGTTTCTCTTCATATGATTATGTAACTCCATGAAGAATTGATTGGTAGTACACTCGTGTTAATCTGGTTATATAAACTCTTGTATTTACATGGCATCTCACAATGCTAAATAGATACAGTCACGTGATTCATTGCACTTAGGGTTCCTTGTGAGCATTAAGAGAACACCCATGGAGACTAGGACACCTTGTGAGATATCCTTAAGCTATTTATCGTCCTTTCGAGTGTTAACATCAAATCAGAGTTCACGAAATTCAGTTCTATTTTCTTTTGGATGATTCTTTTTATACTAGTCTCTATTTTTGATTTGCTAGCCTAGAGGTGATATGTAGTAAGAAGATAGAAACCTAGGTCTTGTAGCCTACTCAAGATGTGAAGGCTAAGTCATCCCTAGAAATAGACTTAGTTCATGGACCATTGTTCGAGCTTAATTCCTATTGATGGTATGAAGCCAACAAAAGAAGTGTAATGATTGTCCTCTATGACCAAGAAAAGACAGAAATTGAAGAATGATGAGAAGAAAGAATAAGAAATAGAAATGCACATGAAATGAAATGCTAATGCCTGCTCCACAGAAATACCACAAAAAAGTCAAGGACATGACACATGTTCTCCACATATAAAGATTCTTCAACCTTTTAATGCCTCGAATGTATTCACGTCAAGTTTGTGAATAAGTTGATCTAGGGTGGTCTCGGTTGGACATGGCGAGTAAGTGAGAAGATGTTAGGGTAAAGGACCTGATAGCTCACAGATAGGCTAGATCCTTTTCAGACTAGTCCACTCCATACATTTAGCGTTTGTTCCTTGTAATATGTGGAATGTTTGATCACGACACTCTTCCTCATATATGACAAATGAACTCATTCTTTTTGAATGTTTTTTGATGGTATACTAGTTCGACTGAGTCAAAATGATCGTTCTGTAGGTGTCCACTAGTATCCTAGGTGTAATGAGTCACGCACATCACACACACCTCGAGATTTCATATATTTATACTCGAACTTATATGACCACATTAACTCTGAATTGTACCGCTAGTTAACTTCATGTGAGTATACTATTCTTAAATGTTATATAATGATGAAACTTGCATGAGTGATATGCTTCGGAGTTGTGTGCATTGAATATGAACGAGCTTATGTGAAATTCAGTTATATTCCTATATGTGAAACAGTATGATTGTTTTGCATGGGCATTAATTTCATGTTTGCCGAAGTTAGTAATTGTGGATACCGCCCTAAAATTCATTCACGTTATTTGCTAAAGACTAGCAAAACATTAGTTGCGGGGTGTGATTACGCGCTTAAACTGCATAATTGGGTGTTTTAATTCATGCATTGGGGCTTATTTTTTTAATTAAATACCTAATTACTCTCAATATTTTAACACGGTGTCCTATTTATAATCTCTAGGCTTTATTGAGCAACTTATGAATTTTTGGCATTTTTTTTATCGTAGAAAAATTATCAGGAGCTAAAACCAGCATCAATTCATAATTCATGCATAACTTTTCTATACGAGCTCCGATCGAGATGATTCAAAATTCTAAAAAAAGATAAGAAGATTATTTACAGCTTCTGTTTTTTAAACTTTGAGAGAAACAGGCTCTAGGAGGGTCAAGATTGGCCTCGTTCGTAGAGAAAACAAATGAGAAAAAAAAAATAAAAAAAAATTAAAGATGGCCTTGATGTGACCCAGCCATGCAACCGGGCTGGGTCTCCTTGTGGACGTATGTGGGTAGGACTCAGCCCCCCTCCCTCTTATAAATCTTTTTTTTTTTCCTTCACATAACCAACCCCCTCCTTCCCTGCCCTCTCTCACTCTCTCATTCTCCCTTCTCTCCTTTTTCTCTGCCAGCCCCGAGCACCCCCTCTCCCTCTCCCTTACTCTCTCCTTCTTCTTCCCCTTCCCTCTTCTCTTCCTTCTCTCCCTTATCTTCTCTCATTCTCCCTTACTCCTCGAACTCTCCCTGCTGCCATCTCTTATGAACCTTGCTCCTAGCCTACTGCTGCCCTGAAGACCCGAGAGCTCCTCCTTCTTTCTATTGACTGAAGACCCGAAAGCCCTACATCCCACTTCTTCTTCTTCGTCTCTTCTTCTTCTTAGGAATCACTTATTGTGGCTGCTCAAGTTGTCAACCCCGAGAATCCCCCACTCGAGGTGCTTGCTGCTCTGCTGTCCGTTGCCCATTGCTGCTGCCATTTCATCCTTGCTTCCTACTGCAACCCGAGAGCTCCCTCAAGACTCTCTTGTTGTTGCACGAGCCCCTCAAGACAGCCATTGCTCCATCTTGGCTAGCCACCTGAAGTGCTACCAGCCACCACGAGAGCTATTGCTCACGGCCAGCCAACTATGCTGCATTCATGGATACTACTCTCTCTCTCTCTCTCTCTCTCTCTCTCTCTCTCTCTCTCTCTCTCTCTCTCTCTC
Source organism: Malania oleifera (assembly GCF_029873635.1). Taxonomy (NCBI): domain Eukaryota; kingdom Viridiplantae; phylum Streptophyta; class Magnoliopsida; order Santalales; family Ximeniaceae; genus Malania; species Malania oleifera. The sequence goes on along the minus strand of NC_080429.1, from coordinate 63,812,020 downwards.
TCTCTCTCCTTCTCTTTCTCTTCTTTTCTTTCTTCTTTCTTCTCTTTTCTTCTAGTTTTAATTGTTTTTGTTTTTTTTCATCGATTGAATAATTGTATTTTTTTTGGGTGGAATTTTATTTAAAGTTTTAATTTTTGAAGGTTGCTTGGGTGTTATGTTTATTTGAAGTTTTAATTTTTAAACTTTGTTTAGGTGCTATTATTTAAAATTAGTTAATTTCTTCTTCTTATAAATTAATATTAGAATTAGATTTAAATTTGTTTGCGTGCTTTAATTTTCAATCGATTGGAGTTTAGTTTAGTTTATTGAAAAAAAAGAGAGAAAAATGAAAAAAAAATCTTCTTAGGATTTAAATTTTGCTCGAGTTCGATTTAGTTAATATTATTGAAGTCCGATTTTTTCTGTGTTCCATTTATGGTTTAGTTCTTGAAGTCTCAGATTCCTGTTTCAGTTTTTTATTACATTTAAATTAGTGTTATTTAAAATTGTGATTAGATGCGTTCTCAGTCTTGCATGCTTTAATTAAGTAGGAAAGTTCTCGTCTTTAGTTTTTATCCCAAAGTTCATGCATGTTTCAATTCTTGTTTGGTTCGGAATTTTAAACGTAGGATTTCTGTTTCTCATTATTAAGTTCAGTGCATATTAGGATTAGGATTTAATTTGCATGTTTGTTTAATTTGTTAAAAGAAATATCAAACAATCCTGAAAGCCCTGAATCTGAACTGAGTTCAGTGACTTTTTATTTTCGATTGGAAATACGTAAAATTTGAGATTAAATCACATTTCTTGAGGAGACGATCTAACTCTTGAGCCAAATATTACACGACAGAACTTCTAAACTTGTGATAACTTCCGAACTACTCATTTTTCGAATGAGTCATTTGCTATTATTACAAAACTAGTAGTAAACAACTTTCATTTTCAAAAATATAAAAATATAATTTTTAATCCTTAAAAATCATTCATAAATATGTACGTACACGTGATAATGTTATATGTATAATTTTGGTGAAAATAACCCCACAAATATCAATTTGAAACAATAAAGTTTGGGTTTTTTTTTTGGAAAAATACTAGTTTTTAGTTATGCTTGGTCATGAGTAAACTCCCGATTAGCATAAGTTTGCTCATGTACAATCTGGTCAGACATAAGCCAACTCATTATCTACAAGAAAATGATGTATTTTGAGTTATAAATTACATTAATTCACATAGATCTCATTTACCATGAGCAAAATAAGGTTTTAAAATCATTGAATCATTAACTCAAAATAGTTATTCAAAAAACACATAACACAAACTTTATATTCATACAATACACAACACATGGTTTTGTTGTCATCAAAATGAATCCCTAGTGCCAACAAACTACCCCATCTTATGATGACAAAACCTAGTTGTATAATTGAAAAATTAAATCAAAAGTATGTCAACATCATAGAATTATCATGAAGTCAAACAAAACAAGTTCTCTCCCTTTAAGTGTAATTTTCTTCCAACAAAATATCTCTCCCCTTTTTTTTAATAATAAAAAAGATATGTCAAAACATATTATAAAGGACATCCATAATTTTTCAAATAATACTATAGCACATGATAAGTATTAATCAAATTATGATTAAAGCATATGCAAGATTAAAATTCTACTTAGCTCTCCCTTAATCATAAAATTATCAAACTAGCATCTTTCTTTTTAATTATATATAATAATGAATATATTCATTAAAGTTATAAAATCAAAGTACCTTCCCCTACAAGAGTTAATGAATAATCAATCAAAATAAAATTTAAACTAAAGTAGTACTATCAAGAGAACCCACGTGCATTTGTATCATATCATAAAAAATAGCAAGATAATTAATCCATGTACAAGTATGCATCAAAGTCTCATCAAAATCTATCACACCATCAATATTAGCCAACATTAATAGGAAAAGATTAGACATATTATAAAATAAGCAATCATAACTTATATTTAAGAATTAAAACTTAATATTTATCCAAAACAATTACTGATGTAAAAGAATATTCTCTCTCATTATTTGACTACAAAAATTTAGAAATATATTTCTCAAAAGTTTTTAAATATCTTGAAAGCCTCACATTAGTACATGCATTAAACCTTTTGTTGGAATTGTTGTATTCCCAAGAGGGGGGTAAATTGGAATTTTAAAATTTTTGCCTAGGTCAATTCAGATTCCTCAAACATTGTTACACAAACCTAAGGTTTTTCTATATAATCATAAACTTAATCAAATATAAAAAAAACTAAATGCAAACATTCAAGTGCTGAAATTTAAATGCAAAAATTAAAAGCAAACATAAGAAATGTTATCAGGGTTCGACCAACAATGCCTACGTCCCCGCCTCAAGCTCACAAGTAAGAGGATTCCATTAAGGCTCACTTAATAGATGGAGTGACACCTAATACAACACCTTACCAGGATGGTACACCTAGTTCTCCTAACTGGGTTTAAACCAGTTCGGGACTTTTCACAGGGCAAGTCTCCCTCTTCCGACCACACGTCAAGAATACAACAGATATGAAATTTTTCATACAAACAAATATGTTTCTTACACTAAGCAGATATGTACCACTATGCACAATCAATTAATGCACTCACATATGATAGGATATTAAGTTCAAGTGAGATTTCGTTAACCAATGTGTTAACTCTCAACAATATGTGTGTCAATATGTATATGTGAGAGTGAGAACTTTGATTTCAAGATAATGTATGTGCAATGTGAATATTCAAAGCATCTCTAGAACCCTAAGCAAACATCCTAAAAATATTTTTCAAATATCAAGCACAATGGATATTAGGGTTTAAGCTTACTAAAAATGATTTTATCAAAACACAAAGCAAGCTTATGAAACTTGCAATAAGGATGCAAGTTCTTAAGCCAATGAAGAATTTTTCCCAATATAATATTTATCAATAAAATACAATGGGAAAAACTTTAAGCTACTCTCCAAAATCAACAATCAATAAATGCAAGTATGGAAGAGTTATTAGCTTGCAAAGAGAATAAATGAATACCCACAAAAACAATCTCTCTTGTGGATATGTAATTTAAATGAGTGTGAGAAGGAGATTTTGCAATATGCTTTGTAAAAAATAAGAGTATGAAAGATTTAGCACAATAAATTTTTAAAGAAAATTTTTGCTAATCTATATGCTAATCTCTTGCTAATTATAACTAATGAAGGGGTATATATAGTATTGGGCAAAAATATAACTGTTGGGGACATCAAGGGTATTTTGAAAATTGTTTAATTGAGTTTAATGATAATTAATCCTGATTTACTACAGTAAAAATTTTACCAACCCAAGAGGTTTCGGTCGACCATATTTGAGGTTTAGTCAATCATATTATTGAGTTCGGTCGACCATGGTCATTTTGAACTGGAGATTTGGTCGACCGTATCAAAGCGATTTCGAACCCTTTGAGGTTCGATCGACCAAGGCAGGTTCAGTTGACCATTTTCTAAGGTTTAGGCGACCAAAGTTAGTTTTGAACTAGTTGTTCGGTCGACCAAGTTGTTAGGAGTCAACTACGTGTCAGTTCGGTTGACCGTATGATGCACGTTCATTTCATAATGGTCGATCGAGAAGTCAACATCTTGACTCTGGTAAGTTCGGTCAACCGAAGCTTCTGTATAGCTTCAGGTTCGATCGATCGAGACCACTTAAAATGTGCACTTAAGTCCTATTTTGTTCTCAGTGCTTCATCAACCCAGTGTAAACAAACATAAGCTATTTTAGGCTATATGGGTGATGATCCCTATGGTCATTCTAAGGCCTTTTGAGAGTTAACCTCAAAAATCTGATGTCGGTCGACTGTACCCTAAGATTTAACTATGATCTTGAGCATTTAATTCTTATCATGCATGATATGCAAATATTACAGACCCAAAGTATAAAACAAAACGCATTTAAAAATTACAAAAAATGTCTTGAATCTTCTTGCTCATGTGTCTTCATGGAATGCCCCAGATAAATATGATTTTAGAGTTTCTTCTGGCTTCCAAGTCCCTTGATCTTATGTGTTCTAAAATTTAGACTTATTCACATACTTAAACACACATAAGATACTAATGCTTTGTCAACATCAAAACAGAAATCGGACTTAAAAAGTCAACAATCTCTCCCTTTTGATGATGACCAACACCGAGGAGCAAAATGGGTTATGCCTGAAAAGGCTCCCCCCCCCCCCCTAAGAATATGCATAATTTAAAGATAAACAGTATAGTTCAAGCATAATCGTGAAAGAAGACATTTTGAAAGAAACCATGTATTTCATTTTAACATTAAAGCACAGGCACACATGCATTTTGCTCAACAAACCTCTCCCCCTTTTGGCATCAGCAAAAGGGTTAAGTTAAGTAAAGATATTTGGTCATTTTAAAAGAATCCTTAGCTTAAAAAAATGACATTCCTCCAAAAAAACATTTCCCCTTTGTAACGATTAAGCTCAGAAAAATTCTCCCCCTTTTTCAAATATCATATGGGCATGTAAAAATTATAACTATTTTTGAAAAATATGGCAATTGAGTACACAAAACAATATAACTGGTCCTTTAAATTTAAAATGTCATAACAAACCAGGTCAAACTAGAAGTATTCACAAATCATTGCAGTTTAAACAATACATAAGACCCGTGAACAGAATAGAGTTCAGAACATGTGACATATGATAGCAAAGAGTGGATTAGCGAATAAATTTAGTCTAACAGGTTTGTATACATTTTCATGTGAAACCACCAAACCAGTTATGCAATTGAAAAACATATATGTATATAATAATAATAAGTCAAGAGATAAAGAGTTTTAGTTTTGAAATTAGTTATTGCCATAAGACAACAAAACAAAAAAATTCTCCCCTTTTGGCATTTTCAAAAAAGTACTGGGGATGTGCTTGCTAAAAAAGAAACTTAAATATAAAACTCAGGCAAGCATAATTTTTCTGGTGAACATTTAAGCAAAAACAACTCATGACTAGAAAAATATAACCATATAAAATTTAAAGATATATCAGAAAAAATAAAAATAAAAACAAGATCATATGGTAAAACGAATGACTGTGGCAAAACAACATATTTCAACTTAAAATTTTCAATAAAGCCAATACATTTGAGCACATACCACAGTGAATTACAAGAAGGATCTAAGCCATAAAAGTTGGTAAGCACAATATGATAGACATTTAATTTTGGATGCTCCCCCTATTGATCTGAACCCTAGCTTAGATACAATGAATTGCTTATACTAGTTATAAATTAATTACACTAAGTAGGCCAAGTAGCATAGGCAATCATTTTTGAATCTCTTAAAAACTGATATACTAGATCAAAATTAATTCACTTTATTTATGTAACCAGTATAATTATCCCTATATTTCACAAATGCATTAGAAAAGAGATATAAAGGCAAACACTCATGCTCAAAAACTTGAGAACAATCCATATCAAATTATAAACCTTTAAGAACTAGATATGATGTTCAGGTTTCAAGAAGAGCCTCAATATTGAAAAAGCATGACATGATGCATGTGAGTCCTTTACGTTCATTTTCTAAAGAATTTATCTTAGCTTCTCTACACATTCGATGATTATGCTAGGATAAAGTTTAATATTCAATTAGTTTTCACTCATCCTTTCAAAAAATATTTTAATATTTTTTTATCATAATCATCTTTGCACATGATTTTATTTTGGGAAAATTTCTGTCAAAATTTTGGCAGCATGCCCTATGTAAATTGGACATTTTCCCATAAAACTGGTACCTAATAGATAGTTGTTCTAAACAAAATATTCATATAGATCATGCAACAACCTAAAATCCACTACCACCATGCAATTCACGTCCACTGCATCCATCATGCAGGAGGCATTCTAGACCTAGCATGCAATCAGGTAGCAATTAACAATTCATAAAATATAATCTACCCATCAAAGAATATAAATAGTGGAGAACAGTGGATATTTTTGAGCTCAATGCAGTATTGTTATTCATTAAGATATATGGAGATGAAAGTTATGAGATAATGAGAGCATTTAATTTAAGGATTTATGAAGATGATGCTCCCGCTGAGTTATGCACTTATCCATTTATGCCTTTTGCTTTTTCAAGTTCTTTAGCCAAGAGATATAAGATTCAATGTTTTAAGTTTGGCTTCGAGTTCTTAGGCTTATTGGACCAAAAAGTCACGACGAAGATTATTTTAAATGAGATAAGCCTACTTTAGCCTCTTTTCTTATGAATCTCAATTTGTAAGAGGCCCAAGTTCAAACGGTTTTTCATTTTTAAAATTCATGCATAGGATTCCTAGTCATTTGCTTTTCCGTATATGTTGAAACCTATAGCAATTATATTAGCTATTTAACTTAATTCATAAAGATGAAGCTCTAAATTATTTGATTTAAAGTTTGAGAGCTTATGAAGCAAAGAAGAATAAATACTCTGAACAATTAAGTTATCATTAAGTTCAGAAGAGTATTCATTACAAGTGAACTTGAATCAAAGTATTTTCATGGAAGGAATCATGTCTAGGTTTGAGCAAAAAGCATCTAGGAGTGTATGAATTTTTTAATACAGCTCTTTAGAGAATGGAATGTATCCTTTTAGATATGATTATAATTATGAGCAAGGATACGAACTAAGGAATAGGTAAAATATTTACCGAATATGATTGTGGTTTGGTAAAGAATTCTTATGAAGGAGATAAACCAAAATTAGGGATTTGATACAATTTAAGCACAAGGGAAATATTTAGATTTAACTAGATGAGAAACCTAATTCCCTTAGTAGATACCCCCTAACTTGATTCTGATGGATGTCTTTTAATAAGCACTCATAGAATAGGGATATTTGAAAATCAATGCTTATGACCTGAGTGATGACTTAGATTTTGATTTAGGCTTTTCATATTCAAAAATGAGTTTAGGGTATAATGATAAATGATATAAGATGGATCCCTGAAACTCAATCTTGTGCAATGGACAACAGTGGCTTACCTTAAGGTGTTATATTTAAGCATGAGTTAAGCATTTGAAATTAATTACCTAGCAAAGATGTCATTTCCAATTGGAAGTGGATGCAGATACTACGTTTATATATATCTTAAACCTAAACCACTTCTTAAGCCTACAGTCATCACAACCCCTAAACCTAGGAACTAAGAGAAGATTAAAATATTTATATAATTTCTATTCGAATTCGATCTTCCTTAGATTCTACGAAGTTTGCCTTCATGATTACCCACATCATTTCTTTGTCTAAACCTCTATCACTTCTAAATAAGTAATTAAACCAGACATGTCCTTTCATTTTATGGTGCAAGCAAGTTTTGAATAAATGTGAAAGATTGTGCTTGCATACCCAATTTTTTCTAGATGAGGCATGGAAATTTTGATGACTATGGGATTTATAAATGAACCCTTTTTAAAAGATTTCTTTCCTTTAGCTCCTAAGGGTTTATCATGATTCTTATTTTCATTTTCTTCCAAGCAGTCAATATTCAATATCATCTCAATCTTTTTCTTCTATAGAATAGCATGATAATCTTTTAATACGTCTAATTGCTTTGCTATCCTTTTATTCTCATTTTTCAGAAATGATTTCTGCTTAGATAACTTTTCTAGAAATTTATTCATTTTCAATAAAGTTTTATCTAACTTTTCATACGAAGGCATGCTTTCATTTATCAATTCAGCATATGATTCATCATAAGATTAATCACAACAATCATCGTATGAATCAACACATGCATTGTCATCAAAGCAATCATTAGAGGCAACTGATGATTCAACATATGATATATCACAAGCTTCAGTATAAGAATCTTCACATGAATTATTGCATGAATTAGTAAATGAGGTAGAGTAAGAATCATACACCTCAGTTTCTATTGATATTACTAGCCCATGATTTACCTCCTCCTGATCATTTGGCTATGAGCATTTGGAGGAGTGATCTCCTTCTTTTTGGGCTCTCCATATTTCTTTTCTAACTCATCCCAGATTTCCTATGCACTTCTACATGCCATGATCTCAAGAAAAATGTTAGAATCTAAAGTGCAGTATCGCATATGCATGGCATTAGAATTAATCAAGTTGAAATCATGTTCAAATTTGTGCACCACTTCCTTTAGCAATCACTTGCCAAGCCTTCCAGTCCATTGCTTTTATAAATATGTTCATTATAAATTTCCAAGCAATGTAATCAACACCACAAAACACTAGAAGACTGAAAGATGATTGTCCCTCGATGAATGGGGATACACCAATGTGAGCCATTGCGATCTTTTACAAAAAAAACTGTTAAGTCTATGCAATGAGGCTCTCATACCAATTGTTGGAATTGTTGTATTCCCAAGAGGGGGTGAATTGGAATTTTAAATTTTTTGCCTAGGTTAATTTAGATTCCTCAAGTAGTATTACACAAACCTAGGGTCTTTCTATATAATCATAAACTTAGTCAAATATTAAAACAATTAAACACAAGCATTCAAGTGTTGAAATTTAAATGCGGAAATTAAAAGCAGCCACAAGAAATGTTATCAGGGTTCAGCCAACAATGCCTACGTCTCTGCCTCAAGCTCACAAGTAAGAGGATTCCACTAAAGCTCACTTAACGGGTGGAGCAGCACCTAAAACAACACCTTACTAGGATGGTGTGAACTAGTCTGGGACTTTTCACAGAGCAAGTCTCCCTCTTTCGACCACACGTCGAGAATACAACAAAAATGAAATTTTTCATACAAACAAATATGCTTCTTACACTAAGTAGATATGTACCACTATGCACAATCAATTAATGCACTCATATATGATATGATATTAAGCTCAAGTGAGATTTCGTTAACCAATGTGTTAACTCTCAGCAATATATGTGTCAATACATATATGTGAGAGTGAGACCTTTGATTTCAAGATAATGTATTTGCAATGTGAATATTCAAAGCATCTCTAGAACCCTAAGCAAACATCCCAAAAATATTTTTCAAATATCAAGCACAATGGATATTAGGGTTTAAGCTTGCTAAAAATGATTTTATCAAAACACAAAGCAAGCTTATGAAACTTGCAATAAGGATGCAAGTTCTTAAGCCAATGAAGAGTTTTTCCTAATCTAATATATATAAATAAAATACAATGGGAAAAACTTTAAGCTACTATCCAAAATCAACAATCAATAAATGCAAGTATGGGAGAGTTATTAACTTGCAAAGAGAATAAATGAATACCCACAAAAATAATCTCTTTCAAGGATATGTAATTTAAATGAGTGTGAGAAGGAGATTTTACAATATGTTTCGTAAAAAAAGGGAGTATGAAAGATTTAGCACAATAAATTTTTAGAGAAAAATTTTGCTAATCTATCTGCTAATCTTTTGCTAATTATAAAAAATGAAGGAGTATATATAGAGTTGGGCAAAAATATAACTGTTGAGGAGATCAAGGGTATTTTGAAAATTTTTTTATTGAGTTTAATGACAATTAACCCAGATTTACTACGGTAAAAATTTTACCAACCCGAGAGGTTTCGGTCGACCATATTTGAGGTTCAGTCGACTATATTATTAAGTTCGGTTGACCATAGTCATTTTGAACTAGAGATTTGGTCAACAATATCAAGGCGATTTCGAACCCTTCGAGGTTCGGTCGACCAAGTCAGTTTTGAGCTAGTGGTTCGATCGACCAAGTTGTTAGGAGACAGCCATGTGTCAGTTCGGTCAACCGTGTGATGCACGTTCATTTCATAACGGATGACCAAGAAGTCAACATGTTGACTCTGGTAAATTTGGTCGACCAAAGCTTCTGTATAGATTCGGGTTCGGTCAACCAAGACCACTTAAAATATGCATTTAAGTCATGTTTTGGTCTCAGTGCTTCATCAACCCAGTGTAAATAAACATAAGCTATTTTAGGCTACATGGGTGATGATCCCTATGGTCATTCTAAGGCCTCTTGAGAGTTAACCCCAAAAATCCAACGTCGGTCGACCAAACCCTAAGATCAAACTATGGTCTTGAACATTTAATTCTTATCATACATGATATGCAAATATTACAAACCCAAAATATAAAACAAAATGCATTTAACAATAACAACAAATTTCTTCAATCTTCTTGCTCATATGTTTTCATGAAATGCGCCATATACATATGATCTTGGAGTTTCTTCTGACTTCCAAGTCCCTTGATTTTATGTGTGTTGAAATTTAGACCTGTTCACATACTTAAATACACATAAGACACTAGTGCTTTGTCAACATCAAAACAGAGATCGAACTCAAAATATCAACACCAGCATCATTCAAAGTATAATTATTTTAAAAAATTTAATTGCCACCTAGAATTGAATAATAAAAACATAATGAGTACCAAGATGTATTTATGCATGCATAAATGTTATTGATGCAAAAATTTGGTATAGTAGTGTACCAATTATCACTCATAAAGGTTGCAACCTCTTTATAATAGATAGCTAGCATCCTTTTTTGGGGATTCTGAAAGAATAAATGGATGGAATGATTAGAGCCAAGCTTCAAACAATGCTCCAATGCTTACGGGTAACCAAAAGGACACGATACCATAGATATTATGGTTTTAATGTGTAGTTACCTTCTTCATTCTCCCTCTTCCTTTTGGTGACACTAGATTCAGATGACCCATTTCGGTTGCCAATATTTTGGTGATGGTTTAACAAATCAAACAAGTATAGACAACCACACTTTCTTAACTTGTCTACTTATTTTAGAAAATAGACTTGCCATTTTATTTTAATTTTGAAAAGGCAAAATAAAAAGAAACTTTAAGAAAAAAAAATAGAGAGAGAGAGAGAGAGAGAGAGAGAGAGAGAGAGAGAGAGATTAAGTTCAGGAGTACTTTTATGAATAGGGAAGGTAATTTCTTAAATTCTTTTTTTCTGGAATTCAAAGAAGTGGCACCTTATTGCACTCATTTTATGAATGGTAACCATACTCACCTTGTGTGTGTGTGTGCGCGCGCGCGCGCGTGTGTGTATCTCTCCTTTTTTAAAGTAATTTTTGAAAAAGTGTCTAAAAGTATGAAAAAAAATTTTTGCAAGATCAGGAGGTAGACTACCTATGAACGCTAGTCGTTTTGCCCCTTACAATCTTTCTTCTCTTTTCTTCTTTCTCTTCAAAAATATTTTGAAACTTGACCCCTTTGAAAAGGCTTTCAAATGATCCATATAGAGGACTTAACCTTATGAAAATCCTACAACTTAATGCCTTTTCAAAATAAACATACAATCATGTAAAAAAAATAAACTTAAAAAATAAAGAAGAGAAGAAAGAGGGAGACTTTGTTGGTTTTGGTTGGATCTACAAAGTAGGTTGTCCACATATTCTCTTAAGAGGAATCAAGTCATCTATAGTTATCAAGAAATATTTTAAATTTTAATTTCAAAAACATTTTTTGGGTTATTTTATGCAAACTCTTGCATGGTTTGATTTCTTTGGGAGGAAAACCATAAAACCCAACTTGAAAATTTTGATATTTCCTTTAGAAAAGAGGTTTTTTAATCCATCCAATAGTCACACCATGAACAGTTCATTAAAAAAATTAAATTTTTTAAAAAAGATGCTTTGGTTTCTTTGGAAAGAAAAATCATAAAACCTAACTTTAAAAATTATGGATTTTTTGTGGAAGAAGCACAAATCCGCCTTGAAATTTGGTTTAGAAAAGATTTGGATAACATCCAAAGGCTACATCATGGATTTAAGACTCCAAGAATGTTCAAAAACTTTGCAAAAACTTGAAAGCTTTGTGAGAACTTGGTTTTCTATGGAAAAACCATGAAAACCTTTAGCAGAACAACACTCAAACTAGACCAAATACACTCTACTGAGTGTATGGATAAAAAAAATTAAAAACAAAACTTAAAACTCTAGAAAAAAATTATGAAAAAGTGTAAAAATGTGTACTCTCGGGATTTGATTATCAACCACTTGTAGAGAGTGGTTGACCGCATGGTAACCTAATATGACTACTTTTTCAAATCAACCAGGGAGCATCAATTGCTCGAATGGACTAGTTGACCGCACGCAAGCAAACTTCCATAAAACATGCAATTTTTTACTTTTGAACATACTCTTTTTTTTTTTCAATGCAATTAAAGTATAAGCATGTCCTAATATCTCTAATTATATTATCAATATGACTTAATGGAGAAATCATGAAGCATTGAACATTAATATTCAATAAATCATCAACATGTCTCCATATAAAAAAAAACTCATAAAACATGTGAAAATAAATGAAGTGAAGGATTAGGCACTAACCTTGTTGAAGAAAAACCTCTATATAGTAGACGAAGTGGAGGATCCTATCACTTTTGTTCACTCCCCAAACACCCACAAAACAACAAATGGAAGATTGAATTTTCTTTTTCTTCCTTCAACAAATTCCCAATATAACCCCACAAGAAACAAAGAAAATCCTCTGCTTTCCCCCACTTGGACATGCTCCTATCTCTCTCCTAAGAGGTCCTTTTATAAGGCTCCAATGGAATGAAGGGAAAAAGTAGAGACCCAAAGAACTATAGTAATTAAATAATTAAAGGAAGGAGAAAAAGGGAATTTCAAAAAGAGTATTCAACAGGGTCTTGTCAACGAGCATAGAGCGTTCGTCGATGAACAGGCTTCTTGGTCTCATCGACATGGACCCGTGTCTTATCAACAAGACATTACCGAGAGTGTTGATTTCAGGGCATGAAATTTGTCGACAAGGGGTAAGTGTTAGTCGACGAACACCCTTCATGGATTCGTCGATGAGGTGACGTGTCTCGTCGACTAATCCGCCAAATTCAGGTTTCAGCGAGAAAATTTTCATGCAAGACTCCCTCTCTCTCTATGTTTCATCTCCCTCTCCTTCTCTCCAGATTTCTGGCTTCGTTCTTTGCCAATTCGATGATTATAAGTCACCATGTTACTCCTGGGAAGATTCTTTTCAAGTCTGTCGAAATAGATCATTGGTTAGGCAAACTTGGGCACCATCCCAAAATCTGGGTAAGTTGGGTATTTTAAGTTTTATAAGGTATTTGGTATTTCTGGACTAAGGAATGTATATTAGATGGAATAATACTAAAGTTTTTCTTTGGGAAAATGTAAATTTCAGGGTGTTGAGCTGGGAATACTATAGGCATAGTTTTGGGTTTGATTGTGGGCTTCTCAGTAAGTCAAGTAAGGGGATAAACTAAGTTAGCATATTTCATGAAATTATTTATTATTATACAACATTTATTTTCAGAAAAATATGTATGATATGGAACTATGTTTGGGAAATACTATTGTTGAACAGGGAAATGGTTTTAATACATTTTATCAGGAAATACGATTTTATTTCAGATTTTATGTTAAAACATTACTTACATTTATGTGGCATGAGTATGATTTTTCCATGAAAATTATGTTATACCAAAATATTATGTTTTCTTCAGAATAAGCATGTTATGACAGTTTTCAGGAAAACCATAAAAACAGTATAGGAACGATGGTTTTTAAATAATACGTTAACAATACAGAAATATCATGATTCAGTATGTTATGTTTTATGTAGGCGCAGATGCCATGATTTATATGATAAGATATGCCGGCGTAGATGTCGTGACTTATATATTATGATTTGCCGGCGCAGATGCCATGATTATGTATGATATGTCAAATTTCATGAAAAAAACTATCATGTTAGGTATTATTATAAATATGAAATAGTCATGTATCAGTATATGAAACATACTATATGATATCAAAATCCGGATGGCTTAGTTTAGTTTCACGAAGTACGATACTATAGCTACATGTTTAAGATTATGTTTGTGTTAGTGCTACCACACATCTCAGATAGAGTGTGGGAGATGGCAGTCGGTGTGGCTTCATGGTAGTGCAGGTGTCCCACTGGAAGTCTGGACCAAGTGAGGGCAAGCCCATCGTACTTACAAACTTATGTTGACATAGCGTGATCAGCCAGCCATTGCTAGGTCTCGCCTTCAGGCCGCACAACCTTGTCATGTGGGGGTCATACATGACATCAGCTAGCTATCCATCCATGGTATTACTTCAAGTATTGTACAGTTATATAAGATGATTTACATGTTATAGAATTATAGCATGATATGTACGTTACGACTGATTATGTTTATCATAAATTAAACAGACAATTTTTACAGATATGATTTATGTATTGTATATGTTTACCACAAAGAAATGCCCATGTTGTCATACACTGATGTTAGTTTATTTCCTTTACTGAGAGGTGTCTCACCCCAACATTACAAACATTTTACGAAATCTAGGTAGGAGGGAGGGTAAAGCCCCGCAGCAGTAGAGGTTGACCGTGCTACCTTGTCAGAAGGGTAAGTAAATAAGTTAGGGTCAGATGGGTTTTGAGATTATGACCCTAGGATACTTTTTGGGTCTTTTGTGGATGATTGTATATATATGACAAATTTAGTAGAACTCTGGTATGCTTTCTAGTGTTGTATGGCATATATTTAATTTTATGTTTTCTACTGCTTAGGTATCAGAGGTGTATGACAGGTATATCCCCGGTACCCATGGGTCTAGGTTGATCATGACTTTGACAGTTTAGCAGTATTTCAGGATTATTATGTATGTTGTTATATATGAAGGAAGAATATATATATATATATATATATATATATATATATATATATATACATATATATGGTATAATAGGCAGGTCGTTATAATTTGGTATCAGAACCTAGGTTGATAGGTTTTGTAGACTCTAAAGTGCAGCAGAAACAATACCAAAGTATAGGAAAATGATTTGCGGTTTTGTTCTGCAGTCTGGAAGCAGGACTTCCGTGGTGGTTTCTGTGTCTTTCCTGGGGTGACAATTTCAGAAAAGTCATAGTAAACTGTTGCCGGGTTTTGTTTCTAAAGTGTAGGACTGAATCTTGAATTAAGATAAGGATGTCAAGATAGAGGGATATTATGAGTTTTGGTTAGATACGTAAATTATAGGGATAGGGTCTCTAATTCATGTTCATTGTCTTTTCAGGATGGACCCTAGAAGTAGCAGTGCTTATGCGAGCAATAGTGAGGGTGCGGGGCTCTCGGGTGCAGGAAGAGGTGATTCAGATGTGGTATTACGCAATGTAGCTCCGCAGGTCATGGTTGAGATTACACAAAACTCTAGAGAGCGGGGAGGTCTGTTTGCAAGCCACGGGTGTACAATAAAGAAATTTACCAAGATGAACCCTCTGGCATTTTCAGGAGGAGCTGATCCTATAGTCGTCGAAAACTGGATGTAAGAAATTGAGAAGGTGTTGGCGGTGCTGCAGTGCATAGAGGAGCAGAGGGTCTTATTTGCCACCTATAAGCTGACAGGAGAGGCCAAGAGATGGTGGACTGCTGTAAAACTATTTGAGGAACAAAGGGCGGTGCCTATAACTATGACTTGGTGCTAGTTTAAAGAAACTTCTTTGATAAATATTTTTCAGCCACTACTAGAGAAGCCAAAGTAAAGGAATTCCTGAATTTGAAGCAAGGACAGCAAACAATCTAGCAGTACACGGCGAGGTTCATAAAATTATCCTGCTTCGCCCCATATATCATTCTTGATGAAGCAAAGAAGACGAGACAGTTTGAAAAAGGTCTGAGGTGATAAATTTATAAGCGGATAGAAGTATTGAAAGTGCAAAACTTTGCTGAGTTGGTAGACAGAGCAGCTATGGCTGAGGCCAGTGAGCGAATGGGTGCAGTGGAGCAGGGACAGAAGAAGAGGTCCACGCCTTCAGGCTTTTATCCAGGATCTAGTTGGGGCCAGTGGAGGAGAGGAAAATATGGTAGAGGATAGAAGCAAAAGACTGGGGACTGCGAGGTTCAGGGAGTGCAGACCTACCCTTTATGTTAGACATGTGGGAAGAGACACTTGGGAAAGTGTCGAGTGGGGAGAGGTGTCTATTATCGCTGCGGTAGAGCGGGACATTTGGTGCGAGATTGCGCTACACCACCTGGTGCCACTCCTGCTCACATACCTTACCGGGGAGGTTATCAGGTGCCCCGTGGAGGCCAGTAGAGGAATATAGCTCCGACGAGGGTATATGCTTTGACGCCGGGAGACGCGGAGGTCACAGGTGACGTCGTGATAGGTACCCTTACTGCTTTATCATATCAAGCTATC
Source organism: Malania oleifera (assembly GCF_029873635.1). NCBI lineage: Eukaryota > Viridiplantae > Streptophyta > Magnoliopsida > Santalales > Ximeniaceae > Malania > Malania oleifera. Next base: position 63,795,835 of record NC_080429.1, on the reverse strand, counting down.
GTTTTATTTGATACATGTGCCACCCATTCCTTTGTGTTTATGGGATACGTTAAATTTTTTGGTGTTGAGACACAGATAATAGATGTTGAATTGTTGGTAGCAACACTAAGGTTAGTGGTGAGATGTTGTAGGATGCTTAGGGGCTATCCAGTAGAAATTTAGGGGAGAGTACTATAATAACCCCAAAAAGAGACTATGTAAGTTTATTGGGGTGATTCCCAAAAAAAATAAAAAAATAAAAAAATAAAAATAAAATTAATTAATTAATTAATTAATCGGATTTTAAAAAAAAAAGAAGAAAAATAATAATAATTAAAATTTGTTTTTTATTTTTTTAATAAAATATATTATTATTAATATTAATTAAATTTATTATTATTATTATTATTATTATTATTATTATTATTATTATTATTATTATTATTATTATTATCCAGAATCTTCTTCTTCTTTTTCTTCTTCTTCTTCTTCTTCTTCTTCTTTTTTCTATTTCTTTTTCCTACAACGCAGGTTCTCTCTCTCTCTCTCTCTCTCTCTCTCTCTCTCTCTCTCTCTCTCTCCTCAATTTCGTGGTGGATTTTCGCCCGATCGAAAATCAGAAGATACCGCTGGACTCCATTCTCCACTGCCGTCACTTCTACTGAAGCGGATTGTTGGTAGGAGTGGCGTAGGCGTATCTCTTGAGGTAAGCCAATTTCTCCTTTTTTCTTTAATTTCCTACAAAATATAAGCCCAATCAACGAACAGACATCACCACGAGAATCTAGGGATGATTCTCTACAAGTCTAGTGGGACGGAATTCTCGTGGGGTCGTCGTGGGCAAAACCCTAAATTTCGGGTATGGGGGTTATTAAGAGATTTATTTTTAATTAATTAGGATTAATTTAGAAATGCTAAAATGTTGAGCATCTGGAGTTGAAGTAGGATTTCTGAAATTTAGGGTCTGAGTGAGCATCGCGAGTGTAATTTTGAGACCCACAAGTAAAATTTTTAGAAAATTAATTGGGGTTGTTAAATGTTAGTTTAAATATTAATTTGAGGTATATGGAGCCTAGGGAAGGTTAGATGAGTATTATTTTGGAGAAATAGATTAATTAATCTGGGAAAAATATAAATTGCAGGAGTTGAATTTCGGGCGCCAAGGGCGTAGGAGTTGGGGTGTTAACAAGACTCTCAGTAAACCGAGTAAGGGGAATAAATTATAGCAGTATTTTTAGAATTACTATTTGAATTAATACATGAAAATGAGCATATGATATTTTGTTTGAAAATTATTATGATATAAATATCAGATGAATTGTGTGGCATTTGAGTAATTTTAAATTGTGTTATTTTGGAATGTGAAATTAATATTTTATGAATAATAAATGAAAACTGTGTGGCATACGAGGTATGTTGAAAAATGTGAAATATAATGATGCGTATTTTCTGAGAAAATAGTGAATAAGAATGATTGATGTGATATTTATACGTGAGTAGAAAGTATTTGCATGAAAAATGAGTTTGTACAAATTACTGATATGAGTATTTTGAGAAATGTGGAAATATGTGAAATATAATATATATTATTATGAGAAAATGAAAGTGCACAGAAAATGATGAGAATTTTTATAATGAACTGAATTGAGATATACTGAAATATGATTGATGATATGCCAATACCGCACAATAATTGTGGGTGGGTGGTATTGCTTTCCTACTGATGTCGTTGGGGAGGTATGCTCAATATGGAAATTGTGTTGTGAAGTTCCTACTGATGTCGTTGGGGAGGTATGCTCAGTATGGAAATTGTGTTATGAAGTTCCCATTGATGTTGTCGGGGAGGTATGTTTAGTATGGAAATTGTGTGTGAAGTTCCTACTAATGTTGTTGGGAAGGTATGCTCAGTATGGAGACTGTGTGTGATGTGAAGTCCCTACTGATGCCATTGGGGAGGTTTGCTCAGTATGGAGACTATGAGTGTGTGTGTGTGTGTGTGTGACGTCCCTGCTGATGCCGTTGAGGAGATATGCTCAGTATGGAGACTATGTGTGTATGTGAAGTTCTTACTGATGCCGTTAGGGAGGTATGCTCAGTATGGAGACTATGTGTGATGTGAAGTCCCTACTGATGTCGTTGGGGAGGTATGCTCAATATGGAGACTATGTGTGTATGTGAAGTTCCTACTGGTGCCATTGGGGAGGTATGCTCAATATGGAGACTATGTGTGTATGTGAAGTCCCTACTGATGCCGTTGGGGAGGTATGCTCAGTATGGAGACTCTGTGTGTGTATGTGAGGTCCCTACTGATGCCGTTGGGGAGGTATGCTTAGTATGGAGACTGTGTGTGTGTATGTGAAGTCCCTACTGATGCCGTTGGGGAGGTATGCTCAGTATGGAGACTATGTGTGTGTGTGTGAAGTTCCTGCTGATGCCGTTGGGGAGATATGCTCAGTATGGAGATTGTGTGTGTGTGTGTGTGAAGTTCCTACTGATGTCGTTGGGGAGGTATGCTCAGTATGGAGACTGTGTGTGTGAGAGAGATCCCTACTGATGTCATTGGGGAGATATGCTTAGTGTGGAAATCGTGAATATGTTGAAAATGGGAATTATGTGATCTAATGTATTATGTAAAGTACATAAATGTGAATTTATGTATACATAGATATGTAATGAGCTAAAATGGGAAATGATTATGAGAAATGAAAAAGTGTGTTTTATAAAATAAATAATTGAGGCGAAGTGAACTCTCCGACTGAGGGCTTACTGAGTTAGGTGAGTGCCCTGATAGGTATCAAATGTAGCCATTCCTGACTGCATAACGTGTTAGGGCAGAAGCTACCTGTATGGGCAAGTAACCTTCCCTATTCTCAGGAACTTTGCGGTAAATATGTGTTGGAAATTATTGAATTTAAGAAATAGTTTTAAAGCTTATAAAAGCTTGTGTTGTATATCTATATGATTATAAGAATGTGTATATCAGTATGCTTTCTCAGAAGAAACGATGGTTTGAAAAGTAAAGTGTATTATAATTGAACTCATATGGCCACACACTATAAATAATTTATTCCGTATTACTGAGATGTGTCTCACCCAAATTATCTATATTTTTCAGGGAGCGGGGATAGACCAGGTGATAGAGCTCCGTGATCATAAGGAGCTGGAACCCTGACACATAGGGTGAGTTTTTGGATTAGGGAGTGTGTAATTTCCTCTAGAGTTGAGTAGTTTTTGGATTTGTGATAATGATGTATATGTGTGTATGTGGATACTCTAGATATTGTATTCTGAATGATATAAATACACTGTCTTCACTGTTAGGTTGTAATAATGAAATAAATTACGTTTTACCTGGTACATAATGCGGGTCGGGTCGTACGAATGTTAGTAAGGTGGTTGACGTAGCCGATTTGTGGATGTTATTGATGACGTGTAGATTATTTATTTATTATTGTTTATGAAAAAAAATTTGTGCGAAAATCGGAGCGTCACAAGTACTACCATCTAACCTAATTATGCTAAATGTGCATGGATTTGATGTAATATTGGGTATGGACTGGCTGGCTACTAACCGTGCTAGTATCGATTGTTTTCTGAAAGAGGTGATACTTAGACCACCGGGGAAGCAAGAATTCTGATTTATGGGATCACTGGTGCATTCCCCGCCTCAGTTAGTGTCAGATATGTAGGTGAGAATATTACTTCTAGACGAATGTCAGGGGTTTATAGTCTATGTAAAGGAGATGACAGAAAATGAATTGAAGTTTGTCAGTACACCAGTGATAAAGGAGTTTCCGGACATTTTTCCAAGGGAACTACCTGGGTTGCCTCCCGACCGCGAGATAAATTTTACTATCGACTTACTTCCACGGATGGCACCGATTTCTAAAGCTCCTTACCAAATGACTCCAGCACTTCCACGGATGGCACCGATTTCTAAAGCTCCTTACCAAATGACTCCAGTAGAATTAGGAGAATTAAAGAATCATTTGCAGCATTTATTGAATAAAGGGTTTATCAGACCTAATGTATCGCCCTAGGAAGCTCCAATTTTATTTGTGAAAAAGAATGATGGGTCTGTAAGGATGTGCATAGATTACAGGGAAATAAACAAAATAACAATTAAGAACAAGTATCCTCTACCCCGTATAGATGATTTATTTGATCAACTCCAGGGTATATGGGTCTATTCCAAGATCAACCTCAGGTCAAGTTATCATAAGGTAAAAGTTAAAACTGAAGACCTCTCATAGACAACTTTCAGGACCAAGTATGGCCATTATGAATTTCTTGTTATGCCATTTGGTCTAACGAATGCTCCTACTATATTCATAGATTTGATGAATAGAATCTTTCACCAGTATTTAGACCAGTTCATGGTGATTTTCATTGATGATATACTGGTCTACTCAAGGAGTTTTAAGGAACATGAGATGCACTTAAGGCTAGTACTTCAGATGTTCAGGGAAAAGAAATTGTATGCCAAGTTTAGCAAATGTGAATACTGGTTAGAGAAAGTTGTGTTTCTGGGGCATGTTATATCAGGGGATGAAATTTTAGTAGATCCTAGAAAAATAGAGCCAGTGATGAATTGGGCCAGATCGAGGAATGTTCAGGAAATCAAGAGTTTCTTGGGACTGGCAGGATATTACCATTGGTTTGTATAAGGATTCTCAGCATTATCAGGGCCTTTGACATGACTAACCAGAAAAAATTCGAGATTTTAATAGGACGATAGTTGTGAGTAAAGCTTCCAGAAATTGAAACAAAGGCTCGTCACTGCACCAGTATTGACTATTCCATTGGGAGGTGATGGTTGCGTGATCTATCGTGACGCATCTTTTAGGGGGCTTGGATGTGAATTGATGCAGAAGGGCAAAGTAGTAGCTTATGCCTCTAGACAATTGAAAGAATATGAAAAGAATTATCTCACCCATGACGAGAATTGGCTGCAGTTATCATTCATTAAAAATTTGGAGGCATTATTTGTACGGAGAGAGATGTGAAATATTTTTAGACCATAAAAGTTTAAAGTACTTCTTCATGCAGAAGGAGTTGAATATGCAGCAGAGAAGATGATTAGAGCTCATCAAGGATTATAACTACACCATAAGTTACCATCTAGGTAAAGCAAATGTGGTAGCTTATGCACTGAGTCAAAATTCCATGATAGCAGCATTGTCAACAATAGAAATTCAGCGCCCGATCCAGATGGGCTTGGAGAGGCTTGGCATGGAGTTAGTAGAGAGTGATCACCAGGCATTTACTACCAACCTGGTGGTGCAGCCTACCCTACAGGAAAGGATTAAAGCAGCCCAGAAAATGACGCAAAATTGATGGAGTTGATATAGAAAGTACAAGAAGGTTAGGGGAAGGAGTTAAGTATTTCAGATAACGGATCTCTGAGGTTCCACACCAGGCTGTGCGTGCCTATAGATGTGGATATCAAAAGGATGATCCTAGAGGAGGCTCACAGATCCTTATACACGGTTCATCCTGGCAGCACTAAAATGTATAGAGATCTGCGAGAGTCTTTCTGGTGGAGCCGCATGAAGAGAGAGATTATTGAGTTTGTGCAGCAATGTTTGACGTGCCAGTAGGTAAAGGCTGAGCACTAGAAGTCAGCGAGCCAGTTACAGCCACTTTACATCCCGGAGTTGAAATGGGATCACATTTCTATGGACTCTCTGATGGGTTTACTGCTGGTGCACCAGGGACAAAATGCTATTTGGCTGGTTGTAGATTGACTAACGAAGACTACTCACTTTATCCCTATCAAAGTCAACTACTCCATAGATAGACTGGAAAAATTATATATTTAGGAAATAATACGATCACATGGTGTGCCAGTGTCTATAGTATCAAAATTGAAACCCACGTTTCATGTCACGATTTTGGAAGAGCTTGTAGGAGGCTCAAGGGTCTCAATTATCATTCAGCACAGTGTTTCATCCTCAGACGGACAGGCAGTCAGAGAGGACGATTCATATATTAGAGGTTATGCTACGACATATGTGCTAGATTTTGGGGGTAGTTAAACCCAGTATATGTCATTGATAAAGTTTGCATACAATAACAGTTATTAGGCCAGCATTGCATGGCACCTTTTGAGGCTTTATATGGTAGGAGATGCCGATTTCCACTGTAATGGGACAATGTGGGTGAGAGGCGAGTATTGGGACTAGAATTAGTGCAATAGGCGTATAATAAAGTCCGACTTATTAAAGAAAGAATCAGCATAGCTCAGAGTTGGCAGAAAAGCTACGTAGATACTCGCCACCAAAAGTTGGAATTCAAAGTCGGAGACCATGTATTTCTGAAAATAGTGCCACTGAAAGGAACTATGAGGTTTGGGAGGAAGGGTAAGTTAAGCCCTAGGTTTATTAGCCCATTTGAGATACTTGAGAGAGTAGGGTCAGTTGCCTATCAGCTATCTTTACCACCAGTTTTATCCAGAATACATGACGTATTTCATATTTCCATGTTGAGGAAATATGTTCCAGATCCCTCCCATGTGGTCAATTATGTTGAGATAGAACTCGAAGATTCACTGGCTTATGAGGAGATACTAGTGTAGATCTTAGACATAAAGGAACATGAATTGCGCAGTAAGAAAATTCCATTAGAAAAAGTCTTGTGGAGAAATCACACAGTGGAAGAAACTTCTTGGGAACTTGAAGAAGAAATACGATAGAAATACCCGCACATATTTTGTGGGGACCAGCAGTAATCAAGAAAAATGCAGATAAGTTTGTTAAGTTTCTTTTATACAAGATAGTCAGTACATGTAATAATTTTCTGATAGTAGGTAGTGTTTTGGTTTTGGGAGAATTTTATTTTATGTATATGTTGTAATCTCCTAGGACCTTGAATGTAACCACGGTATTTCTCCGCCACAAGTGAGGGTAAGTAATAAAATAAGTAACCCATTTTCCTCAAAGGATGGTGTTTAATATATAGTAAATTTCGAGGACAAAATTTTATAAAGAGGGGAGAATATAGAGACTCAAAGAATTATAGTAATTAAATAATTAAAGGAAGTAGAAAAATGGAATTTCAAAAAGAGTATTTACTAGGGTCTCGTCAATGAGTGCAGAGCATTCATCAACGAACAGGCTTCTTCGGCTCTTCAACGTGGACGCTTGTCTCGTCGATGAGATATTACCGAGAGGGCTGATTTCAGGGCCTGAAATTCGTTGATGAGGGGTAAGTGTTCGTTGATGAACTCTCTTCATGGATACGTTGACGAGGTGACGTGTCTCATCGACGAATCCGCACTTTATAAATATGCCAAATTCAGGTTTTAGCGAGAAAATTTTCATGCAAGGCTCCCTCCCTCTCTCTAGGTTTCATCCCCCTCTCCTTCTCTCTAGATTTTCGGCTTCATTCTTTGTCAATTCGACGATCAGAAGCTGCCACGTTACCCCTGGAAAGATTCTTTTCAAGTCTGCCGGAGTAGATCGTTGGTTAGGCCAACTTGGGCACCATCACAAAATCTAGATAAGTTAGGTATTTTAAGTTTTAGAAGGTATTTGGTATTTCTGGACTGAGGAAAGTGAAGTAAATGGAATAATACTAAAATTTTTTTGGGAAAATGTAAATTTCAGGGTGTTGAGTTGGGAATACTACAGGCATAGTTTTGGGTTAGATTGTGGGCTTCTTAGTAAGTCAGGTAAGGGAATAAACTAAGTCAGCATTTTTTCATGAAATTATTTTTTTATTATGCAACATTTATCTTTAGAAAAATATGTATGATATGGAACTGTGTTTGAGACATACTGCTGTTGAATAGGGAAATGGTTTTAATACATTTTATCAAGAAATATGATTTTAGTTCAGATTTTATGTTAGAATATTACTTACATTTTTGTGGCATGAGTATGATTTTTCCTTGAAAATTATGTTATACCAAAATATTATGTTTTCTTCAAATAAGCATGTTATGACAGTTTTCAGGAAAACCATAAAAACAATATAGGAACAATGGTTTTTAAATAATACGTTAACAGTACAGAAATATCATGATTCAGTATGGTATGTTTTATGTGGGTGCAGATACCATAATTTATACGACAAGATATGCCGGCGCGGATTCCGTGATTTATACGATATGATATGGCCGGCACAGATGTCGTGACTTACATGTTAGTGCTACCACACATCTCAGATAGAGTGTGGAAGATGACAGTCGATGTGGCTTCATCGTAGTGTAGGTGTCCCATTGGCAGTCCATACCAGGTGAGGGCAAGCCCATCGTACTTACATACTTATGCTGACTTAGCGTGGTCAGCCAGCCATTGTTAGGTCCCACCTTCAAGCTGCACAACCCTGCCATGTGGGGGTAAGGCATGACATCATGTGATAACCCAGTAAAATTACACAGGGTCTCGTCGATGAACACAGGGAGCTCATCGATGAGCACACAAGGCGGCCTTGTCAATGAAATCATGCCTCGTCAACGAGAAGATACCGAGAGGGGTTTTTAAGCAGTCTGAAATTCGTCAATGAGAAAGGAAGGTTGGTCGACGAGAACGAAATTTCTTAAGGACTCGTTGATTAGATGACTTGTCTCGTCAACGAATCTGAGGCTATAAATAGTGAAAACTCGGATTAATTTATAGAATTTGGCGCAGCAAACTCCCTCTCTCTCTCTCTCTCTCTCTAAAACATCTTCCACTCCTTCTCTTTTCGATCCCGGCCTCGTCTTTCGCTGGATCGACGATCTGAAGCCAGCATGACGCTCCTAGGGAAGTTCTCTGCAAGTCTGCCAAAGCGAATCGTTGGTGGAGTTGATTTGAAATTCATCCAAACTCAGGGTAAGACATTTTATTCAAAATATGATTTCCCTACAATTATAAGAAATGTTGTATGTAGAAAAATATTGATGTTTTGTTTTGGAAAATGTCATTTTCAGGGTGTTGAGTGGAGAACCCTGTGGATATAGGGCCAGAGTATAGTAGGGGCTTTCAGAAATTAGGTAAGGGAAATATGTTATGCTGGGAGTTTTACAACAATAGCAGAGATTTTATATATGTACCATTTTATTATCCAGCTTTTACAGAATATGAGTTTTTAACGCTTGTGTGGCCTGAGTAGATATTTATTTGATACAGGACTTATATAACTTTTTACAACATATTATACTATGCGGTATTTACAGATAAAGATTGATGTATATCACATTATATTTCATAACAGTTTATCCATAAATGTTTATCCAGATCAGTACACATATACAGAACTTATTCAAATTAGTATATTACAGTTTATTCAGAATCAGTACATTATAGTTTTGTATACAGATCAGTTCATACAGTATTTACAGTATGCCAAGTTTTCCTAAATGCCATAACACTCAGAGTATACAGACGGATTATATAGACAAATGATACAGACAAATTATATAGATAGCTTACACAGTATAGCATCAAGATGCTACAGTTATACAGATATTACAGTATTTATAGTACATAATTATAATGTTATGGTTATTTTGGAAACATGATGAAAACAGTAAAAGAGTATATAGGAGTGGATGGGTTGAGGGGGCCAGTTTGACGAGATAGCAGCCAGTCCAGTGCCTAGGAGTGGATGCAATTTGGTTAGTCTGAGGTAGAGTAGAGTATAGTGACTTACCTGGAGGGCCGACCAGGTTAAGTCCTTCCTACGGGCCACACAATCCTGTCATGAGGGGTTAAATCATGACATATAGAGTTCCAGGGATAAAGCACAGTTATGTATATGTATACAATTTTATATTATTTGATAAATATAGTATGATATTAGTAGTATGAAAAGTATAAAATTAAGATGATACAATTATGTTTTAAATTGCGAGAAATATAAAATATACTTTAGAGATTTATCCTTTATTACGGCTCAGATGTTATTTAAAGTATATATAACTTAGCTGCCACACACTAGTAATAGCATATTTCAACTTACTAAGCATCGACTCACCCCATGACTCAACATTTTTCAGGTTAGCCAACTAGGCGAGTAGATCAGGCTCACAGATAGAGAGTTTACTTCGTTACCCTGGTTATAGGGTAAGTTTGTACAGGGTTTTGTATTTTTGGGATAGATATTACTGGAGAGAGATGTATTATTATAGCTGTGGTTTAGTAGTACAGATTCCTAGTATTGTATGGTATTTACGGTTGTATGACTTATATTTTTGCTGCGTACGTACGATTATTGTTTACAGGATTACCCTGGTGCCTTCTAAGGCCCGATTTTTATAGTAGGGGGTATCAGAACAGTTCATATGTAAATATATATAAAAAAAAAATTGGTATAAATTCTAAGGTCATTACATTTTTGGTATTAGAGCCTAGGTTGCTAGGTTCTATAGACTCTAGAGTGCAGCGGGAAAACAATACTAGAATATAGGAAAAATAATTTGAGGTTTTGTTCTATGATCTAGATACAGGATTTCGTAGTGGTTTCTGTGTTTTTCCTTGGATGACGATTTTAGGAAAGCCATAGTAAACTATCAACGAGTCGTGTGTTTAGGTTGCAGGATTGGATTTTGGGGTTAGGGTCAAGAGGAATGGTCCATAGAGGATTTGAAGTTTTAGTTAAATGGAATATGTTGGGTCTGTATAAGAAATAGGATTCTGAAACGGTATTTTATATATTTACAGGATGGACCCAGGAGGCAGTAACACTCACGCCAGTGGTGACGATGGAGCGGGTCCTTCTGGCGCAGGAGGTGGAGATTCAGATGCTATGCTACGTAGTGTGGCTCAGCAAGTTATGGCTAAGATAGCGCAGAATTCTAGAGAGCAAGGAGGTCCATCTCCAGTTCACAGATGTACCATAGAGAAATTTATGAAGATGAATATGCCAGCTTTTTCTAGAGGGACTGACCCTGCAGTTGCTGAGAACTAAGTACGAATGAGGTAAAGAAGATTCTGACAGTACTTTACTACACCGATGAGCAGAGAGTCTTATATGCTACATATAGGCTGGCAAGGGAGATCGAGAGATGGTGGGCAGCTACCAGTCTATTGGAGGAGCAGAGGGCTATACCAGTGTCGATGACCTGGGCTCGATTCAGGGAGGTATTCTTCGATAGGTACTATCCTGCCTCAGTCAGAGATGCTCGAGTACAAGAGTTTCTGGATCTGTCCCAGGGATCATTGATTGTCTAGCAGTATACTGCGAAATTTATTGAGCTCTCACGTTTTCACCCGTATATCGTCCCCGATGAAGTGAAGAAGGCCAGAATGTTCGAGAGAAATCTAAGGTGAGATATTTCCATGTAGGTGCTAGTATTGAGGATCCGGGATTTTTTAGAGTTGGTTGATAGGGCTATTATAGCATAGGAGAGTCTACTGAGGGAGACTAAAGTATAAAGTCAAAAGAAGAGGATCGCACCCTCAAGTTTTTAGGTAGGTCTCAGCCGAGGCCCTTGGAGAGGAGGTCGATTTTGCGGAAGTCTGAGACAGATGGTAGAGCATGGAGGATTTCAGGGTGGATAGCTTCCTACCATTTGTCCTAGATGCAGACGGAGACACTCGGGTGAGTGTTGACTGGGGGATAATTTCTGTTATCGCCGCGGGAGGCCTGGTCATATGGCTCGATCATGTCAGATGTTGTTGGGCCATGTACCGGTTCATAGACCATTTTGGGGTGGATACCAGATGCCTCGCAGTGGTCAAAAGAGGAATACTACTCCAGCGAGGGTCTATGCATTGACGCCGGGAGATGCTGAGGCGGCTAGAGACGTGGTCACAGGCACCCTTACTGCTTTACCATATAAAATTGTTGTTTTCTTTGATACGGGTGCTACTCACTCCTTTATATCAGTGAGATATATGAGAATTACTGGGGTAGAGACTCAGTTATTAGATGTAGAATTATCTGTGGGCACGGCGATGGGATCGGTGGTAAAATGCAGGAAAGTGCTTCGGAGTTTTCCAATAAGCATTCAAGAGAGAGTGTTGTTAGACGATTTGGTGGTCCTGAATATACAAGGGTTTGATGTAATACTAGGCATGGATTGGCTAGCAACTCATCACGCCAGTATAGATTGCCACCATAAGGTAGTGATTTTCAGACCCCCGGGCGAGTAAGAATACAAATTCGTGGGTTCATGTGTACATGCCTCACCATAGCTGGTGTCAGCTATTCAGGTGAGGAGGTTTCTACAGGGTGATTGTCAGGGGTATGTCACAGACATAAAATAATTGCCAAAAGAAGAATTAAAACAAGCAAACATACCCGTGGTGAAAGAATTTCCAAATGTCTTTTCAGAAGAATTGTCTGGTTTGCCGCCTGGCCGTGAGATCAAGTTTACTGTAGATTTGTTGCCTGGGTCAGCACTAGTATCTAAAGCGCCATACCATATGGCTCCAATTGAGTTGAAAGAATTGAAAGAACAGTTACAGGAATTGTTGGATAAAGGTTTCATCAGGCCCAGTGTATCGCCCTAGGGAGCGCCAGTTCTGTTCGTGAAAAAGAAGGACGGGATCATGAGATTGTGCATAGATTATAGGGAGATAAACAAACTGACAATCAAGAATAAATATCCTTTCCCTAGGATCGATGATTTATTTGATTAACTCCAGGGGACCCGGGTATTCTAAAATTAACCTGAGGAGTTACCATCAGGTGAAGGTTAAAGCAGAAGATATATTGAAAACCGCATTCCGTACCAAATATGGGCATTACGAGTTTTTATTGATGCCATTTGGGTTGACTAATGCACAAGCAGTATTTATGGACTTAATGAATCAGGTGTTTCATCAATATTTAGATCATTTTGTGGTTGTGTTCATTGATGATATACTGGTCTATTCGAGGAGTTTTGAGGAGCACGAGCATCATTTGAGGCTGGAGTTGCAAATATTGAGGGAAAGAAAATTGTATGCAAAACTAAAGAAATGTGAGTTCTGGTTAAGCCAAGTTACTTTTCTCGGCCATTTGGTCTCTGAGGCAGGTATATCAGTTGATCTAAGTAAAATAGAGGTAGTGGTGAATTACAAAAGGTCAGGCAGCGTTCAAAAGGTCAAGGAAATATTCTGGGATTAGCAGGCTATTACTAGTGCTTCGTAGATGGCTTCTCCAGATTATCAGGTCCATTAACACGACTTACGAGGAAAAACATGAAGTTTGATTGGACCGTTGATTGTGAACAGAGTTTCTAGGAGTTAAAGCAATAGTTAGTTTTAGCTCTGGTACTAGCTATTCCATCAGGGGAGGATGATTTTGTAATATACAATTATGCCTCTTTGAAGGGTCCTAGATGCGTGTTGATGCAACACGGCAGGGTTATTGCGTATGCATCTAGACAGCTTAAAGAATATGAGAAGAATTATCCCATGCATGATTTGGAGTTAGCTGCTGTTGTATATGCTCTTAAGATTTGGAGGCATTATTTATATGGTAGGAAGTATGAGACTTTTACGGATCACAAGAGCCTGAAATATTTCTTTACCCAGAAAGAACTAAATATAAGGCAAAGAAGGTGGTTATAACTCATTAAAGATTATGATTGCACCATTAATTACCACCCAGGGAAAGAGAATGTGGTGGCAGATGCTCTGAGCAAGAAGTCAGTGGGACCTGTACTGGCAGCTATGGAGATTCAGCATTCAATTTTGGTGGATTTGGAGCGACTCAACATAGAGTTACTAGAGGAGAGTCCTCAGGCAGTCATTGTCAGTTTAGTGGTTCAGCCTACGCTATACGAGAGGATTAAAATAGTTCAGGGCAATGATGCAGAGTTGGCAGAGGTAATGGCTAGAGTACGAGATGATCTGGGTGAGGAATTCAGCATATCAGATGACGGAGCCCTGCGGTTCTATACTAGGCTCTGTGTTAATGCAAATACCAAGATTAGGAGAACTATATTGGAAGAGGCTCACGGATCCCTATACACGTTTCATCCCGGAAGTACTAAAATGTACAGGGATCGGCGAGAGTATTTTTGGTGGAGTAGGATGAATAGAGATATAACTAAATTTGTACAGCAGTGCTTGACGTGCCAGCAGGTTAAAGCTGAGCACCAGAGACCAACAGGGCAGTTGCAACCATTGTTTATTCTAGAATGGAAATGGGATCACGTTTCAATGGATTTCGTTACAGGGTTACCGTTAGTGCGTCAGGGATTAAATGCAATTTGCGTGATTATTGTTCGTTTGACAAAGACTGCTCATTTCATCCCTATTAAAGTCAGTTATTCCATGGACAAGTTGGTGGAGATTTATATTCATGAGATAATTCGTGTTCATGGGGTACCGGTATCCATAGTTTCAGATCGAGATCCTCGGCTTACTTCACGATTTTGGAAAAGTTTTCGGAAGCTATAGGTACACAACTAGCATTCAGCACTGCTTTCCACCCTCAGATAGATAGGTAGACTAAGAGGACAATCCAGACTTTAGAAGATATGCTTTGTGCTTGCGTGCTTGATTTTGGGGGTAGTTGGACCCAATTTATGTTGTTAGTCGAGTTTACTTACAATAATAGCTATCAGGCTAGCATTGGCATGGCCCCCTACGAGGCATTGTATGGTAGGAGATGTCATTCTCCTCTCTTCTAGGATGAGGTAGGTGAGAGGTGAGTGTTGGGTCCAGAAATAATACAGCAGGCATCCGACAAGGTCCAACTAATCAAAGAAAGAATCAAACCCGTGCAGAGTTGGCAGAAAAGCTACGTAGACACTCGCCGCTCAGAGTTAGAGTTCGATGTGGGAGATCGAGTATTTTTAAGATAGCTCATCTAAAAGGAATTATGAGGTTTGGGAAGAAGGGCAAATTGGCCCTAGGTATATTGGCTCTTTTGAGATACTAGAGAGAATGGGGTCAGTTGCCTATAGGCTAGTATTGCTACCAGCTCTGGCTAGATTTCATGACGTGTTTTATGTTGCTATGTTAAGGAAATACATCCTAGACCCGTCCCATATAATTAGCTATGCAGAGATAGAACTTAAAGATTCACTAGCTTATGAGGAAGCACCAATATAGATTTTGGATCAAAAGACACAAAAACTGCGCACGAAAGAAATTCAGCTAGTGAAAGTTTTGTGGACGAATTATGCTACAGAAGAAGCTTCATGGGAACTTAAGGATGAAATAAGACGAAAATACCCCCATTTGTTCCAAGAAGATTAGCAGTAATCAGGTAAAATGTAAATAGTTAGGTAATGTTTCTTTTGCAGGTACACGTATTGATTTAGTTAGTAGGTAGTTTTTTAGTTTCATATGTGTAATCTTCCAGAACTAAGAATGTAACCACGGTATTCCTCCACCATAAGTGAGGGTAAGTAATAAAATAAGTAGACCTTTTGCCTTTATGGGATGATAGATATTGATACAGATAGTAAATTTCGAGGACGAAATTTTATAAGGAGGGGAGAATGTGATAACCCAAGAAAATTACACAGGGTCTCATCGACAAACACAAGGAGTTCGTTGACGAGCGCATAAGAGGACCCTATCAACGAAGCCATGCCTCGTCAACGAGAAGATATCGAGAGGGGTTTTTAGGCAGTCTGAAATTCGTCGACGAGGAAGGAAGGTTCGTCCGATGAAATTTCTTAAGGACTCGTCGACGAGATGACGTGTCTCATCGACGAATCCGAGGCTATAAATAGTGAAAACCCGAATTAATTTGCAGAATTTGGTGCAGCAAACTCCTTTTCTCTCTCTCTCTCTCTCTCTCTCTCTCTAAAACATCTTCCACTCCTTTTCTCTTCGATCTCGGCCCCATCTTTCACCGGATCGATGATATGAGGCCACCATGACGCTCCTAGGGAAGTTTTCTAGAAGTCTGGCAGAGCAGATCGTTGGTGGAGGTGATTTGAAATTCATCCCAAACTCAGGGTAAGGCATTTTATTCAAAATATGCTTTCCCTACAGTTATAAAAAAAGTTATATGCAGAAAAATACTAATGTTTTGTTCTGGAAAATGTCGTTTTCAGGGTGTTGAGTGGAGAACCCTACAGATATAGGGCCATAGTACAGTAGGGGCTTTTCAGAAACTAGGTACGAGTAATATGTTATGTTAGGAGTTTTACAATAATAGCAAAGATTTTATATATGTACCAATTTATTATCCAGCTTTTACAGAATACAAGTTTTTAACGCTTGTGTGGCCTAAGTAGATATTTATTTGATACAGAACTTATATAGCTTTTCACAGCATATCATACTATACGATCTTTATAGATAAAGATTGATGTATATAACAGTATATTTCATAACAGTTTATTCATAGATGTTTATCCAGATCGGTATACATATATAGAAGTTATTCAAACTAGTATATTACATTTTATTCAGAATCAGTACATTACAGTTTTGTATACAGATCAGTTTATACAATATTTACAGTATGTCATGTTTTCCTAAATACCATAACACTCAAAGTATACAGATAGATTATACAGACAGATGATACAAACAGATTATATAAACAGAATATACAGTATTGCATCAAGATGCTATAGTTATACAGATATTATAGTATTTATAGTACAGAATTATAGTGTTATGGTTATTTTGGACACATGATGAAAACAGTAAAAGAGTATATATGTATATATAGTATCAGATCCCTATGAAAAGATTACAGATAGATATAGATACAGAATATAGAGCATGGTACCATTGCCGATATAGATGAAGTGCAACCACATATCTTAGATAGTGTGTGGGAACCGTCAAACTGTGCTTAGAGAGGATGCAGCTTCCCGGTTCACTGAGTTAAGGGGGCCAGTTTGACTAGGTAGCAGGCAATCCCGCGCCTAGGAGTGGATGCAATTTGGCCGGTCTAAGGTAAAGTAGAGTATAGTGACTACTTGGAGGGCCGACCAAGTTAAATCCCGCCTACGAGCCTCACAACCCTGTCATGAGGGGTCAAATCATGACATACAAAGTTTCAGGGATAAAGCACAGTTATGTATATGTATACAGCTTTACAGTATTTGATAAATATAGTATGATATTAGCAGTATGAAAAGTAGAAAACTCAGATGATATAGTTATGTTTTAAACTACGAGAAATGTAAAATATGCTTTATAGATTTATCCTTTATTACAGCTCAGATGTTATTTAAAGTATATACAACTTAGCCGCCACACACTAGTAATAGCATATTTCCACTTACTGAGCATCGACTTATCCCATGACTCTAATATTTTTCAAGTGAGCCAGTTAGGGGAGTAGATCAGGCTCGTAGATAGAGAGTTTACTTGGTTACCCTAGTTATAGGGTAAGTTTGTACAAGGTTTTGTATTTTTGGGATAGATATTACTAGATAGAGATGTATTATTATGGTTGTGGTTTAGTAGTACAGATTCCTAGTATTGCATGGTATTTACGGTTGTATGACTTATATTTCTGCTACGTACGTACGATTATTGTATACAGGATTACCCTGGTGCCTTCTAAGGCCCAAGTTTTATAGTAGGGGGTATCAGAATAGTTCATATGTAAATATATATATATATATATATATATATATATGTAATGGTATAAATTCTGAAGTTGTTACACATCAGCTAGCTATCCATCCAAGGTATTACTTCATGTATTGTACAGTTAAATAAGATGATTTACATGTTACAGAATTATAGCATGATATGTACGTTACGAATGATTATATTTATTCAGAAATTAAACAAGCAATTTTTACAGATAAGATTTATGTATAGTATATGTTTACCACACGAAAATACCCATGTTGTCACGCACTAATGTTAGTTTATTTCCCTTACTGAGAGGTGTCTCACCCCTAGCATTACAAACATTTCAGGAAATCCAAGTAGGAGGGCGGGGCGCCCTGCAGTAGTAGAGGTTGACTATGCTACCCTGTCAGAAGGGTAAGTAGGTGAGCTAGGGTCAGATGGGTTTTGAGATTATGACCCTAGGATACTTTTTGGGTCTTTTGTCGATGATTGTATATATATATATATATATATGATAGATTCAGTAGAACTTTGGTATGGTTTCTGGTGTTATATGACATATATGTAATTTTATATTTTCCACTGCTTAGGTATCAAAGGTATGTGACAGGTATATCCTTGGTATCCATGGGTTTAGGTTGATCATGACTTTGACAGTTTAACAGGATTTCATGATTATTATGTATGTTGTTATATATGAAGGAAGAATATATATATATATATATATATATATATATATATATATATATAGTATAATAGGCAGGTCGTTACAGAAAACCTCTTTGATTTTGAACTTTCAAAATTCAAATTCAAGTTAACTACCAAGCGCCAATTGCCAATGTCATTGCATGACATATGGCAACTTGAGGATACATGGCATGCCCATAATCCCCCACCAATCACAAAAGAATAACACAAAATTTCAAATTTTACTAGGATTGATAGACCACTTAATAAAATATTCATTTTCTCTTTATTTTTTCTTTAGATTTTGAAGTCTTTATTTGAATTAGCATTTATTTGGTAAAAAAAAAAAAAATGACTATCGACTATACACATTGTCCATCAGCTTCCATGATGGGATACCCCTCAAATCATACTAAATGAGCTATTTTATAAGAGATCATGGGCATATCTTGCACCTAATCTTCAAATTTACCATGCACATCATGATAATTGGTCCTCACACTGATGGCATGTTGGTATAGTCCCTATGCCAAAGGTGATTGTTCCTTATTCACCGTGGTTGTTGTGACTTAATTTATATGGCAAGGGTCTCAAACTACCATTCTATCATACGATTTTCCTTGTTTAGTTAAAGAACAAAAATTAAAAAACAAAAGTAAGATAAAAGAGCACTCACCAACTAGCACATGCCCTTTCTTTTTCATGTACTTTTGCGTGCTCTCAAGAAAGCCAAAAAGAGCAAAAAAAGATAGAAAAGAAACAAAAAATCTTAAGAACATTCTTTTCTCTTTGTTAAAAATCCAAAAAAAAAAAAAAAATCGAGAATCAAGATTTTACTATAGACACCCTAATTTTTACTAGGCCTCTCTTTTCCTTACTGTATGGTGACTTGCATGAAAAGAGTCAATTTTGTGGGCCCTCTTTGAAGCATCTATCTAAGTCCGGATGGATGTTTGAAATTAAATTCACATCAATGAATCCCTAAAAGCTAGTCCCTGCTATGAAAATCTCTGTTAGTCGTGTTCTTTATTTAAATCTTCATTTTTGAGATCAAGTTCTTGTTAAGTCGAGTCCAAATTATTTTCTTTCTTTTTGAAATCAAATCCTTGTTAAGTCGAGTCCATTTTATCTAAGTCCTTTTATTTCTGAATTCGAATACTTGTTTATTAAGTCTTTTCATTTTCTTTATGTTTTTTTAGTCCATGTTATCTTCTTTATTTCTAAAATCGGATTCTTGTTCAATAAGTCCTTGTATTTCTTTAAATTTGAAATTGAGCCCTTGTTAGCTAAAGCCCTTTTATGTCTTCAAGTCCTTGTTACTAGGTCCATTCCTTAAGTCTTTGTTATTAAATCCATTGAGTCATGTTTTGAGTCTAGTTTTAATTCCCTGAAATTGTGGGCCCCACGTGGCTATGAAAAAAAAGAGGAATCAAAATTTTTTTTTATCATTATTTTAGCATGCTAGGATGTACATATAGGAACATATACACAAGGGGATGCATACAAATACATGCATCATGCAGGAAATACCTTGCAAAATACAAAAAATACAAATGATGCCTTTGCGCTCTAAGTAGGACTGTACACGGTTCGGTACTGTTCGATTTTGGCCAGAACCAAAAACTGAACCAAAATTTTCGTTTTTGGGATTTCGAAACCAAAACCTAACCGAAATTATGCTTTAATTGAAAACCGAAAATGTAGCGGTTCGGTTGCGGTTTTTCGATTTTAAACCAAATTTTTTTACAAAAAAATAACCTTTTTTTTCATAAAGTTGGTTAAAATTTATTGAGCATTTTAATTTTTTATAGGGACTCAATAATTTTAACAAAAGAAAATTTGTTGGGCACTTTAAACAAAAATAACCTTTATTTTTCATAAAGTTCTTAAAAATTTATTCAAGATTTTTATTTTCTATAGTGCCTATATGGTTATATTGCATGCTATATTTTTACTAGTCATATTATATAAATAGGTTTTTGGATTTTTTTTTTGTTCGGTTTCAGTTCGATCTTAGATTTTTCGGTAATTTTTGTATACCCCTAACTCTAGGATATTACATTGCATCTCTAAAGGTACCTGTCCACCAATTTAGAAAGAAAATGAGGCAATAGGAAGAAAATTTGAATGAACCAGAATATGCAAGAACAATACCTTTGATTCTGTGAACTAATATCGAAAGATCTGCAAGATTCGATATGAATCAATTAATTGGAGGATCCGAGTATTTCCTATACAGCCCAATGCCCCAACCCTGTAAATAGGGGGGAACTCGCAGAAGAGGCAGAAGGTTTTGGAGAGAAACACGAGTACTCCGCAAGCCCAAATAGAGAGAAAAGAGAAAATTGGGCGCGTGAAATTCATTGTGATTATTGTGGAGAGGAGTTCACAGTGTGTGGGCATCTCGAGTGCTATGCACTGTAAGTGGCGCTGTGTAATCCAAAACTGGTGGTAGTAAAAGTATTCCACAAGCCTTTTACTTATAAAGGAGGCACTGGTATTCTGTGGAAGACTGAAGGAGTGAAAGGCAGATGTAATTCTCTCGCCTATTTTCTATATTTCTTTTTGTATTGTTTATTGCATATCAGCTCAAAGCAGGGACCTAGTGGAATTAGTTGGGCCGACCCATGGGTTCGGACCCGACCCATTTATCAGACCTGTGGCTTGAACCCATGACTGACCCAGATCCATTTGGATCCAGGTCCAAGTCTTGTAGCCCATTTTTTAAAAGCAATAACCCTGGCCCAAACCTTTTTTAAAATCCGCAACCCATTTTCAAACAAACAGTCCCAGCCCAAAACATAACTGTATCATCTTAGTTTTCTACTTTTTATACTGCTAATATCATATTATATTTATCAAATACTGTAAAATTGTATACATATACATAACTATGCTTTATCCCTGAAACTCTATATGTCATGATTTGACCCCTCATGACGGGGTTGTGCGGCCCGTAGGCGGGACTTAACCTAGTCAGCCCTATAGGTAAGTCACTATACTCTACACTACCTCAGCTTGGCCAAACTGCATCCACTCTTAGGCTCGGGACTAGCTGCTACCTTGTCAAACTAGCCCCCTCAACCCAGCCAACTGGGGAGCTACATCCTCTCCGAACACAATTTGATGGTACCCACACACTCTGAGATATGTGGTTGCACTCTATCTATATTAGCAACGGTAGCATGCTCTGTACTTTGTATCTATATCTATCTGTAATTTTTTCACAAGAATCTAATACTATATATATACATATACACTCTTTTTCTGTTTTCATCATGTTTCCAAAATAACCATAACACTATAGTTCTGTATTATAAATACTGTAATATCTGACTAACTGTAGCATATTGATGTTATACTATATAATTTTTCTATATAATATGTCTGTATCATCTGTCTGTATACTCTGAGTGTTATGGCATTTAAGAAAATATGGCATTCTGTAAATACTATACATACTGATATGAATAAGCATCTGTATACATATATATATATATATATATGTATATATCTGTCTATGAAACTATCTAAATAAAAATTGTATATGTACATATATCTATCTGTATAATATCTGTAAATATCTAGCTATATTTGTATGTTCTGTACAACTTCATATACTGGAAATACTATATAAAGTTTTACGTCAAATATTATCTACTCGGGCCACACATACTTTAAAAAAACACATATTCTGTAAAAACTACATAATAACTGGTATGCATGGAGGATTGTAAAATTTCTATCAGTATATTCAAATCTCCTAACATAGCATATTTCCCTTACCTAGTTTCTAAAAAGCCCTCACTAACTCTAGCCCTACATCTGCAGGGTTCTCCACTCAACACCTTGAAAACGACATCCCCCAGAACAAAATATCAATATTTTCCTACATACAACATTTCTTATAACTGTAGGGAAAGCATATTCTAAATAAAACACCTTACCCTGAATTTGGGATAAATTTCAAACCATTTCCTCCAACGATCAGCTCCAGCAGTCTTGCAGAGAACTTCACCAAGAGCGTCGTAGTGGCTTCAAATCATCGATCCAACGAGAAACGGGGCCGAAATCGAAGAGAGAAGGAGAGGGGTGCATTTTAGAGAGAGAGAGAGAGAGAGAGAGGAAGATTTACCCCAAAGTCTGCAAATTAACCCGGGTTTTCACTATTTATAGCCCCGGATTCATCGATGAGACACGTCATCTCATCGATGAGTCCTTTAAGAAGTTCGTCGACGAATTTCAGACCTCCATAAACCCCCTCTCGGTATCTTCTCATCGACGAAACCTATCCTTGTCGACGAGCTCCTCTTATATCCTCGTCGATGAACCCCTGTGTTCGTCGATGAGAACCCTTCAAATTCTTTGGGTTATTACAGAATTCCTATATAGTATATGTTTTTATGCATTTTCTTTAATTTTTGAGAATGAGTAATTTTCTAAGGCTTATTAAGTTTATTTTGCGATAATTTTTGATTAATTTGGTACCGTTCGTAAAAACGGGGGCGTAGGGAGTGCTAATACCTTCCCCTCGCGTAATCGTACTTTTGAGCTTGACTCTAGTGATGCAGACTGATTCTACGCCGAACGGGGTAGCAATCAAGTGTCCTAACTGTATTTCAAAAAGTTAGTGGTGACTCCATCACACATTATTTTTCCACGAAAATCACATTTTCAAAATACACATCCTATTTTTACCCAGTTCGCAGCTGCACCCATTTTTGCCAAAGAGTGGTTTTTGGTGGGTTCAGGACGTCGCGACATTAAGTAATGTATTTATGCATATCTATGAAGTATATTGAATTTGTGGTATAATAATGGTCAAGTAATTTTAGGGTTATGTAAAGTGATTGATTAGCGAATTTCGAGAACAAAAGTTCTATAAGGAGGGGAGAATGTAACGACCCCAAAAATATTTAAAGGTAGTGATCCCAAAAAAATAAAATATATATATAATAAAATTAATAATTAATTAATTAATTAATTAAATTATTATTAATTTAATAATATAATATAATAATATATTAATATAATATTATATTATATATTTATATAATCTTACCTTAAAGCTTAAGAAAGCTTTAGGGAATGTTCTTGAGAGCAACAAAGAGTCGTACTCTCTCTTTCTCTCTCCCCTCCGCCACCTCTCTCTCTCTCCTCGATTTTCTTGGCCAAATGTGCGTCAATCGAAGAACGGGAAATACCACTGGGTTCCATTCTCGGCCACCAACATTTTAACCGAAGTGGATTCGTGATTAGGGCGTCGTAGGCACCACTTCTGGGATAAGATAAACTCTTTCTCTCTCTCTCCTCAATTTCTCTCAAATATTTAGCCAAATTGACGATCGGACACCACCACATGGTCTCGGCATCGATTTTGAGCAAGTTAATTGGAACAGATTTTTGATTTGGGGATCCTAGGCACCACTCCAAGCTAAGTTGAGGAGTATAAATTATGTTTGTTGTTTTAAAAATTAATCGATTAAATTGTAGCATTTGATTATATTAGATTTTTGGAAATATTTCAGGGATTTAATTAAATTGCAAGATTTGATTATATTAGATTTTTTAGGAGTATTTTGGAACTAAGTTAAACTGTGGGGATTTCATTAAATAGAATTTTTGGGGAATATGTTCGAATTAAGTTGAATTACAGGGGATTTGATTAAATTAAATTTTTGAAAATATTTTAGAATTAGATTAAACAGCGGGAATTTGATCATATTAGTGTTTTTAAATATGTTAGAAATTAAATTTAAATATGGGAAGTGGATCATATCCGTGTTTTTTGTTAGAATCTAACCAGTTAATTGGAGTACGTGGGAATAGGAAATGTTAAAATAATTATAATTTCGGGGCAGAGCTAATTAAATCTAGGCATATGAATACAGGGATTTGTGCGAACGCCGCGGGCGTCAGTTTAAGATCCTTGTAGGCATGTTCTTAGTAAACAGGTAACAGGAATAAATTATGACAGATATTTTTGGAAAATTAATTGGTTGATTATAGTATGTGAAATTGAGAATATGGTGTATAGTTTTGGAAAGTATGATATGGGTATTTTCCTATGATTATTATATTATGATTATCAGTCAAAAATTGTGTGGCACAAGGAATATGAAATAATAGTTTTATATTGGGAATGTGATGAAATGAAATATATACAAATGTGTGTTATACATAAATAATGTTATGAGATATACGAATATGTTTTTATACAGATATGATAATATGAGATATACTGATATGTTTTACACGGATATGAAGATATGAGAAACTTGGATATGTTTTATATAGATATGATGATATGAGATTTAAATAAAGTTATGTTTCATACTGAAATGATGATACATGATATGCACAGAGATGTTTTATACAGAAATGTTGAATTGAGATCTATACAGGCATGTTTTATACAGAGGTGGTGATATGAGATGTATACAGACACGATTTATACGGATATAATGAGGTGATATGAGATGTATACAGACACGATTTATACAGATATAATGAAATGAAGATAAGTATAGACATGATGAGATATACACAGACGCAGTAATATATATATATATATATATATATATATACAAAATTATAGTATGAGAGTTCTAATACTAAATTGTGAAAATGATGTTCCTACTGATGTCGATGGGGAGGTATGCTCAGTATAGAAATTATGTTATGATGTTCCTATTGATGTCGATGGGAAGGTATGCTTAGTATGGAAATTGTGTTGCGATGTTCCTACTGATGCCAATGGGAAGGTATGCTCAGTATGGAAATTGTGTTGTGATGTTCCTACTGATACCGATGGGGAGGTATTCTCAGTATGGAAATTGTGTTATGATGTTCCTACTAATGCCGATGGGGAGGTATGCTCAGTATGAAAATTGTGTTGTGATGTTCCTACTGATGTCGATGGGGAGATATGCTCAGTATAGAAATTGTGTTGTGATGTTCCTGCTGATGCTGATGGGGAGGTATGCTCATTATGAAAATTGTGTTGTGATGTTCCCACTAATGTCGATAGGGAGGTATGCTCAATATAGAAATTGTATTATGATCTTCCTACTGATGCCGATGAGGAGGTAAGCTCATTATGGAAATTGTGTTGTAATGTTCCTGCTGATGCTGATGGGGAGGTATGCTCAGTATGGAAATTGCGTTGTGGTGTTCCTACTGATGCCGATGGGGAGGTGTACTTAGTATGATAATTGTGTTGTGTTATTCCTTCTGATGCCGATGGGGAGGTATGCTCAGTATGGAAGTAAATATGGGTTGAAAATTGAAAGTATGTGATTGGTTGTATTATGTAAAATATCTATATGTGGATTTACGTGCGCGTGGTTACACATTGAGTTAGAGCATGTTCTAGGGAAATGAATACTTTTGAAAATATATTTGCATTTAAAGCATGATTTGAAAGAAAGGCATGTACTTTAATATATATATTTGAGCATGTGTACAATTTCACATGAGTTCACAGAGTAAGAAAAAGACAAATTATGAAAGTATATTTGAAACACTAAAACTCACGTTGTCACACACTGTTAATAATTTATTCCGACTTGCTGAGAGATGTCTTACCTCATGAATATTCTAATATTTTTTAGATGCTCTGTGGAGTATGACAGTAATCAAAGCAGTACAATGGAAGCGTGGGTGGGACTAGTTAGAGAGGTTTAGATTAAATATTTATTTTGTTATCCTCATTTATCTTAAAATTCCTAAGGATGTATTAAATTGATATTGAAGATATTATTGATATTTTATTTATGTTTTTGATAAGTTCAGAACTTCATTGTGATACTGGAATGGATTTATTGTTATATTTGAATATTTTAGCTACTCTGGTAATATGCTTGGAGATTTTCCGCTGTTTAATTATTTGGTATTAGAGAAATTTAAGTGAAATCTCTCGGGTCTTTTCATAACCATCTAGTAGACTCGCAAGCTTAGGCCAAGTTTGACCATGTGCATTCGTGTTTTTCCGATTATCCTCACAACATCCGACTTGATCTTACTTCAAATAGTTTTAATCCTTTTAGTGACATGAACAACACGTATAACTTGTGACTAGTTATGATGATATCATACAATTTATCACCATGACGATTATCGCGATGTGCAGATTGTGGGATAGGGCCCAGGATTGTGCTACCATTTTTATTTTTAAAAAAAATTGCAATCATTAGTATGAAATTTTAAGTATAAATGAAAGAAATAATGAAATCAAATTAAGAAATCATTACTAAAGAATGAGTAGTGTGAATCAAATAAATTTGAAAAATCTAAAATATGTTCTGAATTGGTTAGACTTTAGATTTTGTATTATTGTCCTATAATTTTTTAGTATTTCATCTTAACAAGCAATAGCTTATCATAATTACCTTTTTTTTTAAAAAAATTATAATTGGAATATGCTATTTATTAAAGAGTAACACTTTTAAAATATGTGTATATATTTAGTAAATATTTATCATTAACTTTAATTTATCATGGTAATAAAATATTCATATTTTTCTATAAAGATGAGTTTTTTGAATCTTAATATTGTTTTATTTTTTACTAGTGGTGACAAAAAAACAAGAGGAATTAAAAGGCAAAAGCCAAAATCACCCCCGGCAGAACATGGAAATTACGAAACCTACCTTGCAAACCCTAAACCCCCAGTTGGTTCAACTCCAAGAAAAAGCTGGTAGCAATTTTCCAGCACATGCTTTTTATTGAATTTTTTTTTTATCATTTCCATTGGCCGGTTTCATGGGGTTTTCCGAATTTGCATAAAATTAGGAGGTTTTCCGAATATAAGTAAAATTAGGGTTTGTGACCGTTGTTCAAGAATGCCAATTTCCATCACCGGCGTTTAGGCAGGCGGGCAATTTTTATTTTCTGACCGTTGCGATCAAGTCGGCCACCGACATTGTATCCCTTTATATCTGGCGGCCTTTACTTTTTCTCGTGAAGCTTCTCTCTTTCTTGATCCCTCCCTCTGATCTTGGGTCGTGTCTTCTGACTAATCGGTGGTGGCAACATGCGGTGACAGTCAGGCAGCGGCGATGGAAACTGTGAGTGTCTTCCTATACATCTGCTCTTTTAAATATGACTTTCTAATAGATTTGTATTGCTATTTATTGTTTCTGATTTTCACCGTTTCAATGGCAACCGTACGGTAATTTTCTTAAGGATG
This sequence comes from Malania oleifera, assembly GCF_029873635.1. NCBI lineage: Eukaryota > Viridiplantae > Streptophyta > Magnoliopsida > Santalales > Ximeniaceae > Malania > Malania oleifera. The sequence continues at coordinate 63,768,559 of NC_080429.1, read as the reverse complement.
TGCTTAAATTGTTTAGTATATTTTAATCCAATTTACAGTCCATCTCTCTCTCTCTCTCTCTCTCTCTCTCTCTCTCTCTCTCTCTCTCTCTCTCTCTCTCTCTCTCTCTCTCTCTCTCTCTCCGGTGGGGTGGCTTTTGCTGCCGTTAGTGATAAGCACGCCTGGCTTCTTATCATTCCTTTCAATCTCTCCCCCTCCCCGGCCTTTCTCTCCCCAGGCTGTTGTCTTCCTTCTTCTGTGCCTGCCCTCTTTCCTCTTGCTTTTTTTCCTCAGCTTTTCGTTGCAAAAGAATCGATTTTATTACTGGAAGTTTTCTTCATTAGATTGGATGTGCAGCTTCAAATTGAAATTACCCACACGAGGTATCCTTTGAATCAAGATTGACTTTCCCTTTTTTCATTTTGTTTTCTTTTAATTTATTAGCAAGACACTGTTTTAGTTGGAGAATCCAAGAGTTTTTGTTAAAAAACGTTTAGTTTGATGATTATGACATGTTTCTATCTATGTTCTGGCATAGAAATTGGCAGCAATTCGCAAAACATCCTTGCTTGCCACTGCTTATTCCGTCGATGTGTGGGGGCATTGTCTATTCAGATTCCGGATCTGATCAGATTTGGTTTTCATTTTTTGTGTTTTTGTTTAGCATATTGTGGCTGAACTGGTCCTTCATATATGATGTATACATGCTAAAAGTTTGAATATGCCTGTTGGTATATGCTCTAATCTGATCTGATCTGATGTGTGTGTCTATATATATATATATATATGATGTATACATGCTGAATGTATGAAAAATCAGCTTCAGCTTAACAACAGCAGCAGCAACAGAATTATATCTCGTGCAGCAACAGTTTAACAGAATAATAACCAAATTGATTCTTCATCCGTATAGTAGCAACAGCAAACTAATTTTGTTTTTTTGTTAGTTAATTAGTTTTCTTTATTTAGCTTCATTCGTTAAGCTAAATGTATATATACATTCTTTTGTACTGTTATTTTAATTGAATTGAATGAAATCAGTTTTCCTCATCAAGAGTCATTTCTTATATGGTATTAGAGCATCTTGTTCTTCATTGTTCTTTTTTTCGAGTTCTTCTTCTTCAGTTACTGTGTTCTATAAGCTTCTTCAATGGTGGAAACAATAGCCAATACTTCCAACACAGAGGCTTCATCTTCTTTGCAAGATTCATATAATATTGGTGATCCTCTGTTCTTGCATGCTAGCGAAAATCCTGGAGCAATTCTTACTTCTCAACCATTGATTGGGGAAGAAAATTATCCTGCCTGGGCAAGATCAATAAAGAAATCTCTAATTGCTAAAAACAAGTTAGGATTTATTGATGGATCATTAACCATTTCTTCACCATTGGTGAATTCTCCAAATGCTATTCAAGCATGGGTTCGTGTTGATAATATGGTAAGTACATGGATCATTAATTCTGTTTCACCAAAGCTTCAAGGTAGTATTATATATAGAGATACTGCTTTAGAAATCTGGATTGATCTTCGAGACACTTTCAGTCAAGGAAATGGGACCAAAATCTTCAATATTCAGAAGCAGATTGCTAAGATTCATTAGGGAGAGATGTCACTCACTGAATATTTCACTCAGCTCAAGATTTTGTGGGATCAATTGCAGAATTTGAACCCATTTCCTCAGTGTACTTGTGGTCAGTGTGTGTGTGGAATTAATCAAAACTTACAGAATCTTCAAGCTAAGGAGTCCACTATGAAATTTCTCATGAGAGTGAATGATTTTTCATACTTATAAGAAATGACTCTTGATGAGGAAAACTGATTTCATTCAATTCAATTAAAATAACAGTACAAAAGAATGTATATATACATTTAGCTTAACGAATGAAGCTGAATAAAGAAAACTAATTAACTAACAAAAAAACAAAATTAGTTTGTTGTTGCTGCTATACGGATGAAGAATCAATTTCGTTATTATTTTGTTAAACTGTTGCTGCACCAGATATAATTTTGTTGTTGCTGTTGTTGTTAAGCTGAAGTTGATTTTTCATACTCCCCCTTAAGATGGATTGATGAAGAACAAATATTAATCAGTCCCATCTTGGATAACAATTCTGAAAATTGTTTGTAACCCGATGCCTTGGTTAATAAATTTGCCAATTGACAATGAGTTTTTACATGATTCAATTTAATTACTTTAGCCAAGACCTTGTCCCTTACAATGTGACAATCAACCTCTATATGTTTGGTTCTTTCATGAAAAACTGGATTGGATCCTATATGCAAGGCTGATTGACCATCACAAAACAATATTGCTTCTCTATCATGTTTAATCTGCAAATCTTTTAGCAAATAAAGAATCCACACAATTTCACAAGTTGCTACAGCCATAGCTCTATACTCTGCCTCAGCTGAAGATCTTGACACAGTAGCTTGTTTCTTTGATTTCCAAGAGATCAATGAATCACCAAGGAAAATACAAAACCCTGTAACCGATCGTTTTGTGTCTGAGCATGATGCCCAATCTACATCACTGAATCCTTTGACATGTAGTTCTGATTTTGCAGAAAAAAATACTCCTTTCCCTGGTTCATTTTTTATGTAATGAAGTACCTTAAGAGCAGCTACATAATGAGGCTTTCTAGGTTATGCCATGAACTGACTGAGCTTATGAACAGCAAATGTAATGTCAGGCCTAGTAATAGTTAAGTATAACAATCTGCCAACCAATCTTCTATATTGACTTGGATCATTCAGCACATCACCTTCATGTTTGCTAAGTTTTAAAGTAGGATCCATAGGAACTTTTGCAGGTTTGCATCCTAGTAAGCCAACATCTTCCAAAATTTCTAGAGCATACTTCCTTTGACACAAGAAAATGCCCTTAGCTGTTCTTGCTACCTCCAAACCAAGAAAATATCGCAAACTCTCTAAATCTTTCAACTTGAACTTCTGATCTAACAGTATTTTAAAATCTTCAACTCCTTTTTGATCATTGCTTGCTATGAGAACATCATCAACATACACTAGCAACACAATACATGAATCTCCTTGTTGCCTAGTGAAATAAGAATAATCAGCCTTGCATTGAACAAAGCCAAGATCAATTAAGGCATTTGAAAACTTAGAAAACCACAGTCTAGAAGCCTGTTTAAGCCTATAGAGTGATTTATTGAGCTTACAAACCAAGTGAGTTTGCTGCTCCCCCTGGCTGTGAACAATCTGATATTGCTCCCCCTTGCTGTGAAAACCTGGTGGAAAAGACATATAAACTTCTTCATTCAAATCTCCATGAAGGAATGCATTGTTGACATCAAGTTAGCTGAGAAACCAACCTTTCACAACAGCCATAGCAAGTAGAGTTTTGACAGATACCATCTTAGCAACTGGGGAGAAAGTGTCAAGATAATCGAGTCCCTCCTTTTCGGTAAAACCCTTGGCAACCAGCCTAGCTTTGTACCTCTCATCTAAACCATCTGAATTGTATTTCACTTTATATACCCATTTACAACCAATGGGCTTCTTACCTGGTGGCAAAGAAGTTATGGTCCAAGTATTATTAGCTTCCAAAGCTGAAATCTTAGCATCCATGGCTGCCTGCCACTTAGGATTACCAGCAGCTTGATGATAAAAGATAGGTTCATAAATGGAAGAGATGGCATAACAAAAAAATTTATATGAAGGAAACAAATTATTGTAAGACAAATAAGACTGAATGGGATGAGAAGTACATGAATCATGTAAGAAAGATTTTGAAGTAGAAGCTGATTGAGCTTGATTACAATGATAAGCCTCAAGATAAAATGGTGGTTTAGAATGCCTGGTAGGTCTTCTAAGAACAATAGGCTGGTTAGATGTATTAGAAACACCATGTATATCAGGAAAATCATGAAAATTATCATCAAGGTCCTGATGAATGGGAACAATGGTGTCATTAAAAGGAGGTAAAAGAGGAGAAGAAACAACTGGAGATTCAGAATAGGGAATGGAAGGAAAAATAGGTAAAGGAATGAGATTATCACATGTAAAAGAATCATTTGAAGCAAAAGGAAAACTTGACTCATGAAAGACAACATCCCTAGATAAAAAGAATGTATGAGAATCAAGATCAAAGAGTTTATAACCCTTGACATTGAAGGGATATCCCAGGAAAACACACTTTTCGGCTCTATGAGTAAATTTATGTTTATGAGGACTGAGATTGGTAGCATAACACAAACAACCAAAAATCCTAAGATGTGAATAAGAAGGAGGTTTGTGAAATAGAAGTTCAAAGGGTGTTTTATGATTTAAAAAAGGAAATGGAAGTCTATTTATTAAATAGACTGCAGTGAGGACACAATCACCCCAAAAAGAAAGAGGAACATTGGACTGAATTTGTAATGCTCTAGCAGTAGCAAGTATGTGTTGATGCTTTCTTTCTACAACTGAATTTTGTTGTGGAGTGTAAGCACAACTCTGTTGATGAATAATTCCTTTGGAGCTGTAAAAATCATTAAAACAAAATTCTGGGGCATTATCTGTTCTGATGGATTTGATCTTAGTATCAAATTGAGTAAGAATCATGTGATAGAAAGATTCAATGAGTGATCTGACTTCAGATTTATTTTTGAGTAAGAAAAACCCAAGTTGCTCTAGAAGCATCATCAACAATAGTAAGAAAATATCTATGACCATTAGAGGTTGAAACAGAAAAAGGACCCCAAACATCCATATGAACAAGATCAAAAGGATAAGCACATTTATTGTTATTGAAAGGAAAAGGAATTCTCTTCTGTTTTGCCAAAGGACACACAGTACAAGTTTTATTACAACAATTCTTAAGAAAAGGTAAAACACTGCTCAAAGAATGAATTTTTACATCAGAAGGATGTCCAAGTCTTGAATGCCAAAGTGAAAATACATTCGAAGAAAGAGAAGAAGAACAAGCAGCAAAGAAAGCCTTAAGATTCTGCTTAGGAAAAAATCTGCTTGTTGACATATGCTCTAATCTGATCTGATCTGATGTGTGTGTCTATATATGTGTGTGTATATATATATATATTTATGCTGAATGTTTAAATCTGCTTGTTTATTTATGCCTATATGATTTGATAGTTCATTTATGGTTGTTTATAATTGCTTTGTAAGTGGCTGAACCTGTTTGACATTCCAAACTTCTTCTACAAAGACAACCTTATTAGTTATAAATAATGCTAGTGCAATATGTTTCGGACATGAATTATACTGTGTTGTAAATGTAAATCAAAGGCTAGGAAAGAAAATAATATTGACAAGTACTTAATTATTTGTATTTCTGTTCTTACATATTGAAAAGATCATGTCGTTCGATAATTTAGCAAGATTATTAAACTTAGTTATGTACTGTATCAATATGTAATAGAGAAACCATAAAATATCTTAATATTTCTTATAAAATTTAATTTTAATTTATGAGAGGGCAAGAGTCGGCCTATAGAGCCAACTTCCAAATTTGCATTGAATGCAATTTAACACTTAGCCTACCTATGACTCATTACAAGTCGTAGTAAATTGTAATTCTTTATCTGCAGAGATTATATTTTCAATGCTATTAATCTATTGACATTTGAATATTGTTTGATAAAAAAATCAAACCCCTTTCAAGGGATTTGTTGTAATGTGATTGAGGCTCTAAAATTAGAAAAATTAGAAAGCGACATTTTTCTGCTAGCAGCTCCTCTAGTTCAAATTTCTCCAAATCTATTTAATCGAAAGAACCAAGTCCTTTGTTGATGAGAATGACAATACGTTAATTTGTGTATTTTGATGGCAACAACTAGAGTTGGACTCATCTTGTAGTAGTTGTTCAACCAGTAGTGACAAGAGCATGGATTTATCTTTGTTGATGAGACTGATAATTATTTGATTGAAAGATATATAGCATCAAGCAGTGTAGTATGGATTAGATTATTAAAACAAATTTTTGTGCTTTCACAAAACTTACTACTCATCTCCAAAGTTTGTGGGTGTCTTATCATCCTATAAATCTATAAATATTAGGATCATAATCAAATAACTTGAGATTTTGTGCGAATATTAGGATCATAATCAAATAACTTGAGATTTTGTGCGTGCGTGTGCGCGCGCGCGCGTGAGCGTGCGTTTTGAGTGGAGTCTATTCCGACACATTTGTGAGGTCAAAATGGATTTGTTGGAACTGACAATACCTGAAAACACTTCCAGGTTTGGGAATTATATACATAGAATTAAAATGAGTTCCATAATTTACATATTTTATTCATTTCATAGTTCAAGTGTCCAAATCGCACATTTGAGGCCTAAATTGAGTGAGTTAGTTCCAACACATCCACAAGGTCAATGTGGAAGTTTCGGAACTCATAGTGCCCCAAAATTCATCCCGGTTTGAAAGTTAGACACTTAAAACTATATCACTTGTTAACTAGTAATAATTTTTACTTATATTGTTGTGAAGTTTTTATTCATTATTTATTAAAATATATACAAATTTATTCTACATTTATTATTTTGTAGGGTTTGCGATGTGTGCAATGATGGTGATATAGACTATTTTGCTTTTTTTTTTTTGTTATGTGGACTAGCTAATTAGGTCATGCATGTTAGTTGTGATTATATACATTCTAATATTTTAATTAAACCTAAATCATAAGTATAAATACTTGTAAAATAACTTAAAGGAAATTATAGTTCTCTTAATGGGAATAAAAAGAACAATACTTAATTATAATGTATCTAATTATGTCCAATTCTCATCAATCAAATTGGAATTTTCTTCCTGACTCAACAATCTAAATAAACTTTTAGTATTTAAAGGAAATTACTTGTTAAAAACTATGATCGAATTCATAGCCAACAATTATAAATTAGAATAGGATGAATTTGAAGATAGGATCAACAAATTAGTTTTTTCTTTTTTTAATACAACTCCCTTTAAGTGTAAATTCTTGGTTTGCTATTATATATATCATGAAAGGAGTTTTGGCATTTAATTAGGAGTAGCGTATAATATTATTAGTATTGTATTAAAATTAAATTATCTTTTTAGGAAATATTTTTATTTGATATATGAAAAATATTAGAAAACATTTTTTAATTGGCTTTGCTTGATCGACATCATATAAGAATTTTGTGAGATAAAACGAAAGGAAATATATAAAATCAGATGAAAACTTTTTTTTTTTCATTTTATTCTCTTTTCTATCTTAAATATATGAGCAAGTAGCTATGATGAAAATTAATTTACCTAATATAAATGGAAATTAAGAAAATTAGTGGCTTATGGGATGTAAAATCGAAGTAAAAAATTGCTCATATATATAATTTGCTCAGCACTTTTTACTTTAATTTTTTTTATTTTTAAAAATATATAAACCAAAAAAAAAATAAATTCTTTAATATTATTTCTTTCATTGGTAGGGCGTACTACACCCTTGGTACGTAACAAAATCAAATGTACAAACTGAAGATAAAATTTTGTAATTTAAAATATTAAGGATAGGATTTCAGGAATAATAAAAATTTAATATTATTTGAGAAAAAAATTCAAAAATGCTAATTTCCCTCACTGGCGTTCAGGCAAGCGAACAATTTTTATTTTCTGACCGTTGCAATCAGGTCGGTCAGAAAAAATTCCCATTCCCACCGACATTGTATCCCTTTATATCTAGCGATCTTAGCTTTTACAGGTGAAGCTTCTCTCTCTCTCTCTCTCTCTCTCTCTCTCTCTCTCTCTCTCTCTCTCTCTCTTTGATCTCAAGTCGCATTTGCGAGTGAAAATGTTTTAATTTGAGGATTCCCTTCTAGGATCGAATGAATCATTCATCCAACCAATTTCCGTCGCTGGCGGGATGGAAGGCGACAGGCTGGGGTTTAGAACTGATCAGCAACCCGAAGAAGATCACGTGCCTATTTGAGAGTTCTCCATGGTTTCCAGTGCTTCCTCTTTCGTCCATGACTAGACAGTAGACCCGAATGCTTTCGATTATTATCTGCCGGTAATATATTTTTCTCTGCTGGCTTCTTGGGGTTTTACGAATATATGTAAAATTAGAGTTTATATTTAATTACCTTTTTTCATCACTTTTCTCTACCATTATGCTTTTAATTATTTATTGAATAATTGATTATTTATTTTTTTTAAAAATGATCTCTCTCTCTCTCTCTCTCTCTCTCTCTCTCTCTCTCTCTCTCTCTCTCTCTCTCTCTCTCTATATATATATATATATGAAGTGTAATGCTTGCATATTGTGATTTTCATAAAGGTACAGATAATGGATAATTCAAAAAAGAAGAAAACGGCAGGTCGAAGAAAGGTGGCGATGAAGAAGATTAAAGATAAAAAGAAACGCCAAGTTACGTTTTCAAAGCGCCGACAAGGCCTCTTTAAGGCTGCGAGTAAGGTATGTGTACATTACGGCGTGGAGATTGCCATTGTTGTCAAGTCACCTAGCAACAACTTCTTCTGCTTCGGCCATCCCAGCTCGGACTCTGTCATCGACAGCTACCTCGCCGGCCAAGGCTCTTCAGTAGTCGAGGGTCGTCCTCCGCCAGCATGTGGCGGCAGCGGAGCGTCCTGGTGGGAGCAGCCTATTGATACAATGACATTGGAGGAGTTGGAGTAATTTCAAGCCGAGTTGGAGAATTTGAAACAAGAAGCTTCGGCCATATATATGGCTAACTAGTTGTGACGGTAGATGTTGATGTATAAATATTTTTTTTTTTCTTTCTTCTGGTAGGGTTGACAGATGAGATGAGACTTTTTGCATTAAATCCATATAAATTCACTTTAGGATTGACTGATGTAACTAATTTTTTTTTTAACCACATACAATGAGTGCATCCATATGGCTACATGTGATACATAATTATAACATTCATTCCTTATTACTTAAGATTTTTCTTTCCATTTTTTTAAAAGCAAATCTATAGTCATTTAGTTGCATAAAACATTTTTATTTTTAAAAATTATAAAATTTTAATTTATTTTTTGTAATTCTTTTTAAGATTCTTATTGAAAGAGTAAATAGGAAAGAGTTTGTTTAAATGTGCAAAATAATTTTTTCCGTTTTTATTTCTATATTTTAAAATAATTATAAAAAAAAAAGACAACATGTTTTTCAATTTTTAAAAAAATGATATGAGGTACCATTTGATATAATGAATTTTGATATTTGAATTTGAATTTGTACAAATTTATAAGAAATTTAGTACAAAATCCACACAAATTAGAGGCCAATACCTAAATTTCATGCTCTCATATGTAAAGTAAAAGTTAAGTAATTAAAAAAAAAAAAACAGATGTTTCCCAAATTTTTTGTATAAAAATTTGAAAAACTAAAAACAACAAACTTTTTTTACAATTGTTTTAAAATTAAAAAATAAAAGTAAAACTACTTGCACAAGTAAACAGTCTCAAAATTTTTATCATTCATTTATTTCCTACAGACGCGAAAAATTAGCTAACTCTTGCCTTTCTTAAAAAAAATTCAAATGAAAAAATAAATTGAAAACACTATTTTCTACAACTAAACATGAACCCAATTCTCTAGGTAGTCATGAATTAGACAAGAATACGCCTACCTCAGGAATCCTATTTACTTCTACGAGATTTGTCTTAACATATGTCTAGATTAAATTGAACTGTCATTTAAATCTCGTTACACCAAGTAGCAAGATTTGCTGTGCATATGAAATAATATTTGTGAAGGGGGCGGCCGTCTGTACCTTCCTTATTGATAAATCCATCAACCTTCCCCTCAATAACAAAATTTATTAATATTTTCTTTTAAAATTTATAATTAATTCTCGATATTGTCAAACTTTCCCTTATTGATAAATCCATCAACCTTCCTCTAAATAACAAAATTTATTAATATTTTCTTTTAAAATGTATAATTAATTCTCGATTATATCAAATTTTCCCTTATTGATAAATCCATCAACCTTCCCCTCAAAGTTGAAGTCTACTCTACAAAGTCCCTCTTCTCTCTACTGCTAGTTCGTCCACGAGTAAAAAAAGCAAGAAAGTCAATATGCAAGCAAATCTCGCTAGATGAACTAGCAAGATTTGCCACTCGTCCAAAGACGGATGGATGAGCAAATTCCAATTCTAAAGCAAATCTCGCTGGATGAATCAATGAGATTTGCCACGCGTCTAACGCCACACTATTTTTCCAAACAAATCTCGCTGAACCAAGTAACAAGATTACTACATAATCATTTCGAGAATTATTTTAAAAATATATATTATTTAATATATTTTTGAAAAAAAAAAAGATAAATGGGAAAAAACTCAATCTTCACTTGTTGAAGGAAAAAAAAACACAAATTTTGTTATAATGTTCAACTTTAGATTAAAAAGGAAGCTGCACAAACAAACAAAAAAAAAAGAAAAAGAAAAAGAAAATGACCTCCCAAATAATTGCTTCATTAACTATTCTCTAACACTTACTAACTCAAGAGGTCTGCCTTTTCTGCACCAAGCCGCCCATCATGATTCTTTCTCCCACTCACAATCTCCAACACCAGAACACCAAAGCTGAAAACGTCCAACTTCACTGACAAGTATCCATGTAAACCGTATTTAGGAGCGACGTAACCACTGCAATCCAACAAAAGTTTTTAGTTGCACGTTTCAATTTCCACGAGGATCCTCCTGGAAATGTCAACTGTAATACTAGCCAAGGGAAACTTAAATAAAGAAGACAATAAAATGACCAAGCGTTAGGTTTTGGCAACAAGCAACACAGAGATCTGAAGCAAGAAAATTACTCACCGAATACCAAAAATCCTAAATGTCAATGTATGGGTGGCTTACGGAGAAAAAAGCCTTGCCAAGCCAAAATCTAAAATCTTCGGATTCAACTCCTCATCCAATAGTATATTACTAGCTTTGATGTCTCCATGAATAATCCTTTCAGGAGCCTCTTCATGCAGGCATAGAAGACCTCTTGCCACACCTGTAACTATTTGATACCTTCTCTGTAAGAACCTAAACCGTGATGTATGGAATGAATGCATATTAAAAGGGTAAAAGGGTAATTTGAGCAAGCTTCGTCGATGAAGTCAGAGTTCGTCGACGAAGTCTACGTTGCGCTCGTCGACGAAATTTAGAAACTTGTCGATGAGGAGAAGCTGAGAGGTTTGGATAAATCCAGAACCTCGGGCTCGTCAACGAAGCCACCGTCTCGTCGACGAAATACCCGACTGTCTCATCGACGAAGACGTCACCTCATCGATGAGTTCGCCCGAGTCAAAGGCGCTATAAAAGATATTTTAGGTTGCTTTGGGCCTAAGAAATGTATTTCTCTCTCTCTCTCTCTCTCTCTCTCTCTCTCTCTCTCTCTAGTTTTCTTCGTCGTTCGTCGCCTCATTCGTTTCAGAGATTTTTGGGTTCGACTCAAAATCGAGGTAAGGTTCGATTTCTATTTCTATTTCAAAATATGTCTAGTAGTACGAGTTGTAAGCATATATTGTACTGTGATTTATAGGTTTTGGAGCCTTGGTTCGTAGTTTTGGGGTTCGTAGAGTTCGTAGTTGGATTTTAGGTTAAGGTAAGGGGATTCTATTTATATTAGTTACTTTTTGAAATCTGGATCGATAAACCTATAGGTTTCGATCATATGTATGTTTTGGTAACTTATTTGAGAAAATCTATCAGGTAAAAATACGAGATTTTCAAGTTACAATTTCGAAAAAATTGGGAATTTCGAGAATCATCTCTACTTTGTTAGGAAAATCGTTGGTTATGTTTAAATTATGTTATTGAGATGACCGTAATCCATATTTGTATAAAACTGCATTCTTGAACTAAAAAATGATATGATTTGCCGTAAATCAAATAAGTGTGGAATGTATGGTTGTATGTAATTATTCTAGGTATTTTGTAAAACAACTATGTGGCGGCTAATTACCGTACGTTGATGAGTATAGGAACGTGAGTTCCAAAATGATTCCAGGTTTTTTGAAATCAGCTATGTGGCGGCTAATTACCATACGCTGAAACAATTATATGACGGCTAAATACCGTACGCTGCGCCATGTATAGGTTCATTACCGTGGGCGAGAGTGTCCGACTCTATATCCAAGGGTATGAAATCCGGATGGTCACCAATGGGTATGAGCTACACCATATTGGCAACGTATTGCTGTAAGGCTTCGATTATCACAGGGTACTGGTTGCTCTAGTGTGACGACACTAACCGTATGTTTGGGTATCATATGTACTAGAATGAATTTGTGAAAATACTGAAACTGTGTAGAACTGTAGGGAGCTGTATGGAAATGTTTTTAAACTGTATTGTTTCGTATGGTGTTATGATTTACGTAAAATAACACTGGTATGCCACACATTGATATAACCTACTTTCTTCCTTACTGAAAGATGTCTCACCCCAAATGTATATACAAATGTTTTCAGGTCCTTCGGGTAGCCGAAACTGACATTCTAGCATCCGAAAGTGGGGGTGTCGTTTAGCTATAGTTAGTGCCTGGATAGGTATGAGTTTTGTAATCGGGTTGTCGTGATATTTTTCGTAGACACCCGAAGTATGTTTTGTAATTATGGGAATGTATATCCTAGTGTTGTATAGACTCTGGTATGGTATGATATATGGATAGACTGAACGATTTCCACTGTATACTTGATGAGTATGGATGTGTATGTGTATGTGTATGTGTATGTGTATAGGGTTTCTTCATACCCCAAGGGGTCGGACCCTCTTTCAGTGTTGTATCATGTATGTTTAAATTGATACAGAGACAGGTTAGGTTACTATATTCACACCTAGGACTCATCTACGGGTTCGAGGCATGACAACTTAGTTTCAGAGCAAACTAGGTTGTTAGGTCTTGTAGAATTGGTTAGGTGTATTTATGTGTACATACCATAGTATAGGATGTAGGAATGGGTAGAGTAGGTCGAGGATTGTGTTGTTTCTAGACGAGGACCCATTGATGGTGTTCTGTGTTCTTCCTGGAATGACGATTTCAGAAAAATCACAGCAAACCATTGATGGATTCGTGTCAATGTGATAGGACAGGCTTGGACTCGTTAGAGTGATAGTTGACATGATTAGTTGTAATGATTGTGTTAACAATGTACAATATAGGAATTCTAACTGATTCCTATTCTATTTTCCAATTGGAGCCCAAGGATAACAGCTTGGATAGTGGCTCTAAGGGGACTGGAAGTGATGAGTCTCCTTCCGGGCCTCGGGGTTTGACGAGGCAGGTTACGCGAGAGATAGGGTGGAGTGTTATGAGACGCGAGAGCTCTCCTGCCAATGTGCGGTGTACCATTGAGAGGTTCACACACATGCACCCTCTGATATTTGCAGAAGGACCCAATCCGATTATAGTTGAGGACTGGGTCGAGAAGACCGAGAGGATTCTAGAAGTCCTTCACTGCATAGATAGGCAGAAGGTCCTTTACGCTACCTTCCAACTGATTGGGGAGGCCAGGCATTGGTGGAATTTGGTGAGTCTGCCTGAGAAGTAAGAGCTAGTCCATCAGGTATGGTTTGGGGCAGCTTCAAGAAGGTATTTTTTGAAAGATCCTTCCCGGTTTCCACTCATGATGTGAAGGCCGATGAGTTCTCAGGCCTAATGCAGGGTGCTCTGACGGTGGAGATATGCAACCAGATATATCGAGTTATCTTGGTTGCACCATATTTGGTTCCAAATAAGTACGAGAAGGCTCAGAGGTTTGAGAGGGGTCTGAGGAAGGACATCCGCTGGCTTGTGGGGATGCTGCAGATCCGTGAGTTCTCTGTTTTGGTGGATAAAGCCACCATAGTTGAGACTGCCCTTTAGGGAGATGAAGGGGTGCAGGATCAGAGGAAGAGGCTGGTATCTTCTAGTTCTCAGAGTGGTCCTCAGCAAAGATAGTGGAAGAATAAGAAGAACTATAGTTCAGGTTATCGGTAGAGCACCGAGTGGCAGAATTTTCAGGGGGATCCATCATCCGCACTGTGCGCCAAGTGTCGTAAATGGCACGACGGCAAATGTCAGCCGTTCTAGGGTAACTGCTACAATTATGGCAAACCAAGCCACTTGTCACGGAACTGTCAAGCACCAAGGAGAGATATGCCTGTATAGAGCCAGAATGGTGGGAGTAATCAGATGCCTCAGGGAAACTACCAGGCAACCACAGCTCCGACAAGGGTATATTCACTTAGTCCAGCAGATGCGGAATGCACTGAGAATGTGGTGATAGGTACCATGTTACTACTTACGAGTAGAGCTATTGTTTTATTTGATTCGAGAGCAACTCATTTGTTTATATCTGCTAGTTTTGTGAAATTGTGTGGGGCTGAAACTCGAGTATTAGATGAATGGTTGTCTGTGGCTATGCCAACTAGGAGTGTAACGATCTGTAGTAAGATGTTAGGAAACTGCCCAATGATTATTCAGGGAAGACTGCTACCGGCGAACCTTGTAGTGTACGACATGTCTGGATTTGATGTTATACTGGGAATGGATTGGCTACTCTCCAATTATGTAGTGATTGATTGTCATAGGAAGGTAGTAGTGTTCAGACCTCCTAGGGAGCAAGAGTATGAGTTTGTGGGATCATGTGTACGTTCGACGCCACAGATTCTATTGGCATTACAGGCAAGGAGGCTACTCTTGGGCGAATGTTAGGGGTACTTAGCTTGAGTGAGGGAACCGCCCCGAGATGAGTTGAAGCTCGAGTATATTCAGGTGGTCAACGAGTTTTCGGATGTGTTTCTAGAAGATTTACCCGATTTACCCCTGGATCGTGAGGTGGAGTTTGCAATATAATTGTTGTCTGGCAAAGCACCGATCTCTAAAGCTTCGTACTGGATGGCTCCAATAAAACTTTGGGAGTTGAAGAAGCAGTTGCAGGAATTACTGGATAAGGGTTTCATTCAACTTAGTGTTTCACCCTGGGGAGCTCCAATACTGTTTGTGAAGAAGAAAAACGGGTCGATGCGTAAATGCATTGATTACCGTGAGATTAATTAGGTGACTGTGAAGAATCGCTACCCTTTGCCTCGTATAGATGATCTCTTTGACCAGCTGCAGGGTACGCAGGTCTTTTCGAAGATCGACCTACGATCAGGGTATCATCAGGTGAGGGTATGATTCGAAGATGTTGTGAAGACTGCTTTTTGAACAAGGTATGGCCACTACGAGTTTTTAGTTATGCCTTTTGGGTTGACGAATGCTCCAGCCATATTTATGGATCTTATGAACTGGGTTTTCAATGAGTACTTGGACCGATTTGTGGTGGTGTTCATTGATGATATTCTGGTTTACTCAAAGAGTTCAAAAGAGCATGAAAATCACCCGAGGTTAGTATTACAGATTTAGCGGGAGAAAAATTTGTATGTTAAACTGAAGAAGTGTGAATTCTAGTTGAGTTAGATTGCATTCCTAGGCTATGTGGTATCTGGAGATGGTATATCAGTTGATCCTAGCAAGATTGAAGTTGTGGTTGACGGGGTAAGGTCGAAGAATGTGCAGGAGGTTCGGAGTTTTCTAGGATTGGCGGGTTATTATTGTTGGTTCGTGGAAGGGTTTTATAAATTGTCTGGGCCTCTGACTCGATTGACCAAGAAATGAGTGAAGTTTGAATAGACTAGTGATTGCAAGCAATGTTTTCAGGAATTGAAGCACCGTCTGGTTACTGCTCCAGTTTTGGCCATTCCTTTAGGGGATGGTGGGTTTGTAATTTATAGTGACGTGTCCCTGAAAGGTCTGGGATGTGTACTTATGCAGCAGGGTAAAGTAGTAGCATATGCTTCTCGGCAACTGAAAGAATATGAGAAGAATTATCCTATGCATGACTTGAAGTTAGCTGCTGTTGTTTATGCGCTGAAAATCTGGAAACACTATTTATATGGTGTGCAATGCGAGATCTTTACTAACCACAAAAGCCTCAGGTATTTCTTTACGTAGAAGGAGTTGAATATAAGGCAGAGATGGTGGCTTGAGTTGATTAAAGATTACAATTGCACCATCAATTATCACCCAGGGAAAGCTAATGTGGTGGTTAATGCGTTGAGTTGGAAGTCGGAACCTATGGCTGTATCGATAGTTATAGCTCAGCGTCACATCAGATAGGATTTGGAGAGCTTGGGTATAGAGTTGGTATCTAGGGATCATCAGACTTTCATTGCTAGTTTGGTGGTCCAGCCGACTCTATTCGAGCGTATTAAAGCCGCACAAGCTTGTGATGCGGAGTTGTTGGAGGTTGTGGAAAAGGTACAACAGGGATTGGCTACAAAGTTTAACATCTCTGAGGGAGGTGTACTGAGGTTTGAGACCAAGCTGTGTGTTCCGAATGACAATGAGATCAGAAGGACAATTCTGGACGAAGCGCATCGTTCGTGGTATACGGTACATCTTGGTAGTACAAAGATGTATTAAGACTTGCGCGAGACCTTCTGGTGGAGTGGTATGAAGAGGCAGATTGCTTAGTTCATGGAGCAGTGTCTGACATGTCAGTAGGTGAAAGCTGAACATCAGAGGCTGGGAGGGTCGTTGCAACCCTTAGCTAAATCAAGTGGAAATGGGAGCATATTCCATGGATTTTGTGATTGGATTGTCACTAGCACTTCATGGGCAGAATGTCATCTGGGTGATCGTGGACAGGTTGACAAAATCTACTCACTTCTTACCGATGAAGGTTAGCTATCCTTTGAGTAGGCTAGTTGATATGTATGTGCATGAGATTGTGAGAATGCACGGAGTACCGATATCCATTGTATCATATCGAGATCCAAGGTTTACTTCTCGATTCTGGTCAAGCTTGTAGGAGGCACTAGGGACGAAGCTTACTTTCAGTACAATGTTCCACCCCCCTAGACAAATGGTCAGTCGAAGAAGACGATACATATCTTGAAAGATATGTTGCGAGCTTGTGTGTTAGACTTCGGTGGTAGCTGGATACAGTTTATGCCACTAGTAGAGTTCGCTTATAATAACAGCTTCCAGACTAGTATCGGGATGGCACCGTTCGAGGCTCTATATGGTCGGAGGTGTCGATATCCTCTGTATTGGGATGAGGTCGGTGAACGTCAAGTGTTAGTATGACGCCCTTATTTTTATACAATTTTTTTTTCCAATCATAATTAAATAATTACACGTCATCCACAACACCCACAAATCGTCCACGTCAACAATCCTACTATCATTCATACGACCCGACCCCGCATTAGGTATCGGGTAAAAAATTATTTTATTATACAACCTAACAGGGGAAGACAATATACATATATCAGTTAGAATACAATACCCAGAGGATCCATATACACATATATACAATACTATCTCATATCCAAAAACAATACAACCTTAGGGAATCACACCTCCCTAGTCCAAACTCACCCTGTATATCAGGGTCCCAGCTCCCTATGATCACGGAGCTCTACCACCTGGCCTATCTCTGTCCCCTGAAAAATTTAGATAATTTGGATGAGACACATTTCAGTAAGAAGAAATAAATTATTTACAGTGTGTGGCCATATGAGTACAATTATAATACACTTTACTTTTCAAATCACCATTTCATTTGAGAAAATACACTGATATACATATTCTTATAATTGTATAGATATACAATACAAGCTTTTATAAGCTTTAAAACCATTTATCAAATTCAATGATATCCAACACATAATTATTTGTGAAGTTCCTGAGAATAAGGAAGATTACCCGCCCATACAGGTAGCTTCCCTCTGCCCTAACACATTATGCAACTGGGTATAGCCACATCTGATACCTATCAGGGTACTCACCTTACTCAGTAAGCTCTCAGGCGGAGAGTTTCACTTCACCTCAATTATTTATATTATTAACTCACACAGTTCCATTTCTTAATTTTATCATTCTTTATTTCTCAATTTCCATTCTTTCTTTCATTTCTCATTTTAGCCAATTTTATCATTCTTTCACTTTTAGTTTCCATTTTACTTCCCGGCTTATGAGTATCCTTGGTATCAAATACCAACATCGCGTCTGTAACTTATGGCCACCCTGAGGATCTTTCTATACACGCTATGTTTCCCCCCATGGTCAAGGTTGTGCGGCCCAAAGACTGGATCTAACCGTGGTTGACCGACCCGATTAGATCAAATATCACATCACATATTGCATCTGCAATACGACTGGCCGGCCTATAACCCTGATCCGGACTCAGGGGGCCCAACAACCCTACAAAATGACTCAGTCAACTATCACGCCACACGCTCCAATAGTTCGTATGGTTGCACTAACACCACTAGCAACAATACCGTGCTCAATATCATAACTATCCAACATGGTTTACCACCACATACCCGCAATCATTATGCGGTATTGACATTTTATCATTCATATTTCATGTATTTCCACATTTCTCATTTTCATATTGCAGAATTAACATTTCAATATTTTCATTTCACATATTCACATTTCAATATCAGTATTGTCAACACATTTCATCATTTAAATGATATTTTTTTAGTTCATAATTCATTTCATCTCATACTATCATATACTTATCTTATTTCACAATTACTCAATATTTCTCAAAACACGTTTCCATATTTCACCTTTCTTCATTTTCTTAGAAAATACATTTCTTGCATATTTCACTTTCATCATTTTCCCATATTTCAATTCTCATATTAAAACACATTTCAGTATCACATATTTCACAGGGTAAATCATCTAATTCAATTTAAACATTTCTCAATATAAATCATATGCCACACAAATTTCATCTTATATTTATATCATAATAAATTTTAGGTAAAATAACATACGCCATTTTCACATATTTCTCAACCCATAATTTTCATAAAAAGACTGTTATAATTTATTACCCTTACCTGGCTTACTGAGAGTTTCGCTAGGATCCCAAATCCTACACTCTTGGCGCTCGAAATTTCACTTCTGCAATTTACATTTTTTCCAAATTAATTAATCTATTTCTCCAAAATAATACCCATATAACCTTCCCTAGGTTCCATATACCTCAAATTAATATTTAAACTATTATTTAACACCCCCACTTAATTTTCTGAATTTTGTCTGCGGGTCCCAAAATTACACCTGCGGCGCTCACCCAGGCCCTAAATTCCAGAAATCCTACTTCAGTCCTAGATGGTCAATATTTTAGCATTTCTAAATTAATACTAATTAATTAAAAATAAGCCTCTTAATAACCCTTGTACCCCAAATTTGGGGTTTTGGCCAGACACCTCCGCGAGAATTCTGTCCCGTTAGACTTGTAGAGAATCATCCCTAGATCCTCGTGATAGTGTCCGTTCATCAATTGGACTTATATTTTGCAAGAAATTAAAGAAAAAGGGGAAAATGACTTACCCCAGGAGATACGTCTACGCCGCTCCAACCACCGATTCGTTCCAGTAGAAATGACGGCAGCAGAGAATGAAGTCTAGCAGTATCTTCTAATTTTTGATCGGACAAAAATCCGTCACGAAATCGAAGAGAGAGGGAGAGAGAAAGGAGACCTGGCGTGCAGGAAGAAGAAAAGAAAAGAAGAAGAAGAAGAAATTAATCCTGAAGCTTCTAGCTTCAGGATATAATAATAATAATAATAATAATAATAATAATAATAATAATAATAATAATAATATATTTAATTAATATTAATATATAATATATTTTATTAATAAAATAAAAAAATTAATTAATTAATTTTTATTTTTTTTTAAATTTGATTAATTAATTAATTAATTAATTAATTAATAATAATAATAATAATATTATTATTATTATTATTATTATTATTATTATTTGGGAATCACTCTACTAATCTTCTGTAACCCTTTTTCGGGTTATTACAGTTAGGACCTGAACTCGTACAGCAGGCATCTGAGAAGGTGGGTTTGATTCAGAATAGGACTAAATCGGCTCAGAGTTGGTAGAAGAGTTACATGGATATTCACCGCCATGAGTTGGAATTCGAGGTTGGGGGTAAGATATTTCTGAGGATCGCTCCGATGAAAGGAGTGATGAGATTCAAAAAGAAGGGCAAGCTGAGCCCGAGGTATATCGGACCATTCGAGGTTCTAGAACGAGTGGGTCTGATGGCCTATAGGATTGCAATACCCCCAGCACTCTTAAGGATCCACGATATATTTCACGTATCCATGTTGAGGAGGTATGTGCCGGATCCGTAGCATATTATTAGTTACGAATCTTTAAAGATTGGGGATGCTTTGGCGTATGAGGAGGTACCTATTCAGATTCTGGACCGTAAAGTTCAGAAGTTACGCACTAAGGAGATACCGTTAGTGAAGGTTTTGTGGCAGAATCATGTGGTTGAGGAAGTTTCTTGGGAATTAGAAGTAGAAATATGCCAGAAGTATCTGTAGTTATTTGAGTAGTAGTTAGATAGCAGGGCGGTATAGGTATGTATGTATGTATGTAGTACTCTGTTATCATAATAGTATGGTGTGCTTAGTCTATGGGAGAGTCCTATTTTATTGTGGGCTTCCGAGATCGTGTATGTATGTCACCACGGTATTCCTCTGCCATAACTGAGGGAATGTATGTATGTATGTATGTATTGTGACGAGGATACGTATAAATGCCTATCGGTTCTTCTTAGAGTATGCATGTATTTGGTAGTATAAGTAAGTATGTAATGAGAGATTGCATATTTCGAGGACGAAATTTTTGTAAGGAGGGGAGGTTGTAAGAACCCGAACCATGACGTATGGAATGAATGTATATTAAAAAGGTAAAAGGGTAATTTGAGTAGGCTTCGTCGATGAAGCCAAAGTTCGTCGATGAAGTCTATGTTGTGCTCGTTGACGAAATTCAGAGGCTCATCGATGAGGAGAAGCCGAGAATTTTGGATAAATCTGAAACCTCAGGCTTATCGACGAAGCCACCATCTTGTCGACAAAATACCCCGCTGTCTCATCGACAAAGACGTCACCTCGTCGACAAGTTTGGCCAAGTCAAAGGCCCTACAAAAGATATTTTAGGTTGCTTTGGGGCTAAGAAATGTATTTCTCTCCCTCTTTCTCTTTAGAAACTCGAAGCTCTCTCTCTCTCTCTCTCTCTCTCTAGTTTTCTTTGCCATTCGTCGCCTAATTCGTAAATCCGATGTTACTGAGAGGATCAGGGAAGGATTCTCT
Source organism: Malania oleifera (assembly GCF_029873635.1). Lineage (NCBI taxonomy): Eukaryota > Viridiplantae > Streptophyta > Magnoliopsida > Santalales > Ximeniaceae > Malania > Malania oleifera. The sequence continues at coordinate 63,747,461 of NC_080429.1, read as the reverse complement.
ACGTTTTTAGCGAATCGAAATCTCATTTCGGAGATTTTCGGGTTTCGACTCAAAATTGAGGTAAGGCTCGGTTTCTATTTATATTTTGAAATATGTGTAGTAGTACGAGTTGTAAGCATATATTGTACTATGGTTTATAGGTTTTAGAGTCTTGGTTCGTAGTTTTGGGGACCGTAGAGTTTGTAGTCGGATTTCGGGTTAAGGTACGGGGATTCTGTTTCTATCAATTACTTTTTCAAATCGGGATCGGTAAACCTGTAGGTTACGATCATATGTATGTTTTGGTAACTTATTTGGGGAAATCTATCGGGTAAAAATACGGGATTTTTGAGTTACAGTTTTTGGCAAAACCGTTGGTTATGTTTAAATTATGTTATTGAGATGACTGTAATCCATATTTGTATAAAACTATACTCTTGAACTGAAAAATGATATGATTTGTTGTAAACCAAATAAGTGTGGAATGTATGATTGTATGTAATTGTTCTAAGAATTTTGTAAAACAGTTATGTGGCGGCTAATTACCGTACGTTGATGAGTATAGGAATGTGAGTTCCAAAATGATTCCAGGTTTTGTGAAATCAGCTATGTGGCGGCTAATTATTGTACGCTGAAATAGTTATATGGTTGCTAAATACCGTACGCTGCGCCATGTATTGGTTCATTACCGTGGGCGAGAGTGTCCGGCTCTATATCCGAGGGTACGAAATATCACCAGTGTGTTCCGGATGGTCACCGATGGGTGTGAGCTACAACGTACCGATGTAAGGTTTCGGTTATCACAAGGTACTGGTTGCTCTAGTATGACGACACTGACCGTATGTTTGGGTATCGTATGTACTGGAATAGATTTGTGAAAATACTGGAACTATGTAGAACTATATGGAGCTGTATAGAAATGTTTTTGAACTGTATTGTATCGTATGGTGTTATGATTTACGTAAAATAACACTGGTATGCCACACACTAATATAACATGCTTTCTTCCTTACTGAGAGGTGTCTCACCCCAAATGTATGTACAAATGTTTCCAGGTCCTTCAAGTAGCCGAAACTGACATTCTAGCATTCGGAAGCGGGGGTGTTATTTAGCTACAGTTAGTGCCTAGATAGGTATGAGTTTTGTAACCGGGTTGTCGTGATGGTTTTTGTAGACACCCTAAGTATGTTTTGTAATTATGGGAACGTATGTTCTAGTGTTGTATAAACTCTGGTATGGTATGATATATGGATAGAATGAACAATTTTTGCTGTGTACTTGATGAGTATGGATGTGTATGTGTATATGTATAGGGTTTCTTCATACCCCACGAGGTCAGACCCTCTTTCAGTATTGTATTATGTATGTTTAAATTGATACAGAGATAGATTAGGTTATTATATTCACACCTGTGACCCATCTGCGGGTTTGGGGCGTGACATTGCCAATCCAAGGATGCCGACTTTGTCTATATAATTTATATAAATAAATAAATAAATTTTAAAATCTCACATACTAAATTCGTCAATATGAAATAAGAAAGGTGCTTTTACCAAAGAGGAAATAGTCAAGGCTCTTGTTTGGTAGAAAGTCATAGACAAGCATCTTCTCAGGTCCTACATAACACCCCAACAACATAACCAGGTTCTTGTGCTAAATTTTCAGTAATAGTTTCACTTCATTAATGAATTCTCTCATTCCCTGTCTTGACATTAGAGACAGCTTCATCATAGCTATTTCTTGACCATTTGGCATTAACCCCCGGTTAAAAATATAATTACACAAACATGCCTACAAATGAAAATCATTGCATAGATCTAGTACAATGTTAACTAACCCAAAATAAAGATCTAAGCCATAGGCAAGACTCATTGACTATAAAAAATAAGGTTATTAGTTGAGGATCAAAACCGTCACTAATAATCCCAAAACCGTTACTAATAGTATTAGTAACGAATTTAGAAGTATTTGTGACGATTTTAAATTAGTTGTTATATCTGTCGTTACTATTAGTGACGAATTTATAAGTATTTGTGACGATTTTAAATTAGTTCTTATATCTGCCATTACTTATAATTATTAGTGACGAATTTTGAAATCGTCACTAATAATATAGCATTAGTGACGAATTATAACCGTCACTAAAACCCTAACACCGTCACTATAAATTCTACATCAACTCGACTCAAAATCATCACTAATAGTCTAGTATTAGTGAAGGATTCAAAACCGTCACTAATAGTATGGTATTAGTGAAGGATTCAAAACTATCACTAATAGTGACGAATTTCAAAACCATCATTAATACTCTAGTATTAGTGACGAATTTCAAAATCGTCACTAATGCCCTACTATTAGTGACGATTTTGAATCCTTCACTAATACTATACTATTAGTGACGATTTTGAAATTTGTCACTAATTATCTACTATTAGTGACGATTTTGAATCCTTTACTAATACTTAAAATATGGGCAATTATTAGTGACGGTTTTAAAATTGTTACTAATAATTTTAAAATTAATACTTTTTTAAATCATTATATCCTATAAAAATCTGTAATTACATTTTCACATACATAACATTAAACCATAATTACTACAAAATTCATAAATTATTCAAAATTCTAATTCAAATACAAATACATTATACAAATTCAATTAAAATACAAAAAATTCCATCTATTTAGATAACCAAAAAAAATATTTAAAAAATCAAATACAAATATATTATACAAATTCAAATTAAAATACAAAAATTCCATCTATTCAGATAACAAAAAAAAAATTACAAAAAAACAGTCAATAACTGCATCCAACTATAGTGCATGACATTGTGCTGATATTATGACAGCTACAAACCCTACAAATTAAGAATTATAAAAAAAAAAATTAGTATATGATTTTTTAACATATATGTATACGTACCATAAGTATCAATGATTTGATAGTAAAATAATCAGACATTCGGACACTAATGCGAAAGAAAAAACTAGGAAAAAAAAATTCGAGAAAAGTATAATAATTTAAGTGCGATTATGGGAAATGTACATTGGAGGAATTACTGATAAGTTCGCAAAAAGATTTAGTCATTCGGTGTATTATGGATAGTAATATGCAATGTTGTTCACATAAAGGACGAAGTTTTAATATTCGTTCAACTTTCACTCATTCTTTCAAAAATATTTTAACATTTATTTTATCATAATTATCTTTGTACATGATTTTATTTTGAGAAAATTTTAATGAAATTTCAACATTATGCCGTCTGTAAATTGGACATCTTCCCATAAAACCTGTACCTGAAACCTGGTTGTTTTCAGCAAATAAATCATTTCAAACATGCAACAACCTAAATCAACTACTAACATGCAATTCACAATATACTACATCAGTCATGCAGTTGGTGTTCAATACAAGCATGTATTCTAGTAATTCAATCTACAATTCATATAATATAATACCATCCGTCAAAAAGATATTAAAATATTATATCAATTAAAATCAATTAACCAATGTAACCAAAATTCAGTTCGGTCGGTTTTGAGTTCAATTAAATATGGAATTTCAATCGGTTCGATTAATGAGTTTTTTTAATCGAAATTTTTTGATTAATTCGATTAATTAACCAAATTCATCGAACCGACCAAATGCTCACCCCTAGAGGTTGTCCCTTTGTTGTTAGCTAGTTTTCCAAAGGAGATGTTGGAGAAGGCAGTCCATAAATTTTTGAAACCTTAGAGGAGGTCTAACATTTTTGAAACCTTAAAGGAGGTCTCTGTCTTTTTGGAAAACCTCAAAAGAGGTGAGTGTCTTTTGCCCATGTATTTATTTATGATATATATTATTTATATTATACATTTCTATACAATAGTTTATATCTTATAGTCGAAAAATAGTATGCACTAAATATTTTTTGGATGATTAAATTTATATAAATAAAGTGTAAATGCTCAAACTAAATCAAAATCCAAGTAAAATATTTAATTTTTATTTAAAAAATTATAATGATTTAAAAATTAGTTCATATCGAATTATCGAACTGAACTATTGGTTAATCAAACCATAGTGAACCAAAAGGCTTATATCGATTTCGATTTACAAAAACACCAAACCTAGACTTTTGGTTCGTTTCAATTTTGAAAGTTTTGATTCAGGTAACGGAATCATGAACAACCCCATTAGAGACTAGTATCATAAGGTCAACAATAAAAAATGTGAGGATGTTCAATAGCCCATGAAGCTAAAGGCTAAGGTTAATACCACTCATGTCAAAATTTAGAATTCGTCTATACTTATCCCCAATTACTATGATACAACAAAGGAGAAAAACACAAAGCGATTAGCGGTATAGAATCACATTGTTGATGTGCACCACAATCGTTTTAGAGCAAAGATGACATTGGCCAATGAAGAGGACTCGCTTCAAAGGCTATGAAATCTATCTACCCTTGTCAAGATACTAGGAGAATTAGACTAAGGCTCTTTTTATGTTGTGTTTCTCTAACTAAAGTCCCAAGCACTTGAGAAATTAAAATAAACCTAAACAAAACCTAATTTTTGCTTCAAATCATTTTCCATATTAGCCTTGATGATGCTGGTCGTGCATTTTATTTCAGAAATTTTTTGAGAATAATTTGTTTTACCTCAAAATAATCAGCTTCATGCCAGGTGAGGTTAGTTTAAATGATAATCATCATGCGCTTCACTTGGGCCTACAGGAAAATCCTGAAATTACTTCTTTTCTCTCAATACTTGCAGTACTAGCCTCAGATGATCTTCGTGTTCTTCAAAATTCTTCAAGTAAACCAATATATCATCAATAAAGACAACAATAAACTGATCTAAGAATTGATGAAATACTTGTTTCATTAAGTCCATAAATGCTACCGGTGCATTAGTCAATCCGAACGGCATTACCAAGAACTCATAGTGCCCATACCTAGTTTGGAAAGTTGTTTTCGAAACGTCCTCTACTTTAACCTTGACCTGGTGATATCCCCACATAAGGTCAATCTTGGAGTAGACTTGGGTCCCCTGGAGCTGATCAAATAAATTATCAATTATGGAAATAGGATATTTATTGTTGACTATCACTTTATTTATCTCTCTATAATCAATGCACATCCTCATAGTCCCGTCTTTCTTTTTCACAAACAAGACTGGTGCTCCCCAAGGCAACACGCTAGGTCTAATAAACCCTTTATCTAACATATCTTGCAATTGGTCTTTCAGCTCCTTTAACTCAATTGGGGTCATCCTGTAGGATGCCTTAGATATTGGTGCTATTCCTGGAAGTAAATCCATTGCAAATTCAATCTCCCAATTTGGTGGTAAGTCAGGTAACTCTTTTGGAAATACATCTGAAAATTCTCTAACTACTGAGATATCAACAAGTTTCAATTCTTTCTCTAATATCTCTTTAATATAAGCCACATACCCCCGGCAACCATCCTAAAATAGTCTTCTGGCCTAAATGGCTAACACAAACTATGGCGAGGCGCACACACATGATCCCACAAACCTAAATTCCAGCTCACCTGGGGGGGGGTCTGAAGATCACCTCTTTTTTATAGCAATCAATGCTGGCGTAGTTAGTTTTCAGAAAATCCATACCTAATATCATATTGAATCCTTGCATGTCTAATACCACAAGATTGGCTGGTAATATTCTCTCCTAAATGCTCACTAGATAGTTTTTAAGTACCCTTTCACATCTCACTACCAATCTAGTTGGTGTGGTTACTAACAAATCCATATCTAGCAACTGTGTCTCAACTCCAATCATCTTGACATATCCTAATGACACAAACAAATGGGTGGCACCTGAGTCAAATAAAACAACAGCTTTGTATGATAAAGCAATAACCATACCTATTACGACGTTGCCTACAACCTCAGAATCTCCCAACGTCAATGCATTGACTCTCGCCAGAGTTGTGTTCCTCTGCTAGCTGCCACCCCTGGGTGCTTGGATATTCCCACTAAATGGTCTAGGAGCAGGAGTAGTACTATACTGCATATGACAGTCCCGTACTATATGACACGGTCTACCACATCGGTAGCAAACATTCCTCCCTACTCGGCATTCTCCCTGGTGTCTCTTTCCACATGTAGGACAAACTGGGTACGCCTACTTGCTTTGGATCTCCCGTCTCCCAGTTTCCTACCTTTGAGCTCTGTCGTATCTATCTCCTCTCCAAGGGCCTTGGCTGGACCCTGCCTAGAATCTTGGAGGCATGTGCCTCTTCCTTTAACTTGACGTCCTTATGTTCCTCTGGATGCTCTCCTCTGTTACTGTCGCCCTGTCCACCAACTCAGATAAATCCTGCACCTTTAGGACCGCCACCTGTCTATGGATGTCATGCCTCAAATCCCTCTCAAACATTCTTACGTTCCACCTTATTAGGAATGATGTAGGGAGCAAAATGTGATAGCTTGATAAACTTTGTTGCATATTGCTGAATCGTCAGTTGCCCCTATCTTAGATTCAAAAATTCTGCTATCTTAACTTCTCGAATAGTGGGAGGAAAATAACAATCAAAGAATATCTCCTTGAATCAGTTCCATGACATGACCACTGGTACGTTTCTCTGTTCCTCAAGCAGTCTCACGGCTGTCCACCATCTTTTAGCCGCACTTGTCAACTTATATATAGCATATAGGACCCTTTGTTCATCGGTGCAGTGAAGCATCGTCAGTATTTTCTCAATCTCATGCATCTAGTTTTTGGCCACTACAGGATTAGTTCCTCCTGAAAACACCAGAGGATTCATTTTAGCAAACTTCTCTATCGTGCATCCCTGATCTGCTGCTGATCCTCTATGCTCCCTCGATCTCCGTGCAACCTCAGCCATAACCTGCTGAGCTACACTATGAAAAATTGCGTCTGAATCACCACCACCCATGCCATAGGGGCCTGCTCTATCATCACCACTAGCTTGAGCGCTGCTACCCCCAGGGTCCATCCTTAAAAGAAGATAAACGTAGTTTGAGGACCTTGTCTGCATAACGTAACTAACATATTTATCTAACTGAAATCTCATATCATTAATTATCCCAACATCCTTATTCTCAATTTAAGATTCAGTTTAGAAATTAAGAAATACAACCCGACAATTGTTTACTATGACTTTCCTGAAATCGTTATCCCAGGAAAAACACAGAAACTACTACGAAAATCCTGCTTCTCGATCACAGAACAAAACTTTAAATACTCATCTTACTTACTAAATTCTTGATCTATTCCTAAACTCTGGTACTATTTCTGCTGCATACTAAAGTCTACAGAACCTAACAACCTAGGCTCTGATACCAAAATGTAACACCTTGATCTTAGAACCATTTTTTTTTTTTACATAAAATACTATTCCTCTAATAATACTTTGATACCAAGATATATAGTCAAAGTCAATACGAACCCACATGTACCGGGGATTTACCTGTTAATAAATACATATCACTTAAGCAGCGGAACCAAAATACACTTTATATATATACAATACCAAAGTCACCCTATTTCTACATATACACATATATATCCCAAAAATCTATCATGAGTCTAACCCGACTACTTACCCTGCAACTGGGTAGTACCTACAAACTCCTCTATTATAGAGCTCGCTCCATTCGTCTGTCAGGATTTCCTAAAATATTTGTAATGCTAGGGTGAGACACCTCTCAATAAAGGAAATAGACTAGTATCAGTGTGTGGCAACATAATTTTGTCATATCATAAACATATACTGCAAATAATTTAATTATAGTATAACTTAATTTGTAGCTGATAATACATGGAAATCTACACTTATAAACATAGTCATAATGAATTTATATAACATTAAATCGTCTGATAAATCTATATAATACTGAAATTATACCCTGGATGTCTGTGTATCATGACTCCACCCCTCATGTCTGGGTTATGCGGCTTGAAAGTTGGACCTAGCCTAGCTAGCCTACCAGGTTAAGTCAAACATAACATAATTATGCATGATTACCCACCCAACTTTGCCTGCCCATACTACTAAACCATCACACTTCTAGCTGGTCACTAACGTAGTGGGTATCCTACTACACCGTCACACTTTAGGGCTAATCGGCCACCAACCCACACTTCCTTACTAGTGTGGTTGCACTGTTGACTATACCCAATCTGGTCTGCCCAACCTACTCACTGTCAAAACCACTAGGGTCGGCACTCAGTGGGTATACCTACTACATTGATCTGATTAGCTAGCTACGATACCGTGCTCTTAACGTAAGTGACCATCCGGGTTCTGATACTATATAATACATTTCACATAATTAATATATATATATATATATGTTCATAAATAATATTTTAATATTCCTAAAATAAAATTTGGCTTTTATATATTTTTGAATAAGTCATCATTTCATAATTTTTGAATCATATCATCATAATAATACTGATCATGGCATCTACGCCTGCTATCATATCTCAGCATCTGCGCCGGCTATCATATCTTGACATTCGTGCCATCTAACATATCATAATACATTGGAAGTATCTTTAATTTTTGTACTGATTAACATCTTTCTAAAATCTTTGTAATTACATGCTTATTCCATGCAATAAAAACATATTCTGATATACTGTTAATACATTCAATTTATACTCATGCCACACGAGTGAGTAATTCTATATAATACTATCTAGCCTAGAAAACATACTTTGCTAATAAAATATTAGTAAATATGAAATCATAATTTACTCAGTTCAACATCAGTATTTCCCGAAACTAATTATATCATACAAATAATTTCTGAAACATATACTATATAATGAACGTTAAATTTTTTGAAAAATCTGACTTAATCTATTCTCTTACCTGATTCCTGAGAAGCCCGCTAGAGCGCTAAATCTATGCCCATGTGGCGTTTGAAAGTCAAATCCCTGAAATTATATTTTTTTCCAAATTCAATCAACTCAATCATCAGAATATTTATCATTCAATATTTCCTAGGCTCTAAATACTCCAATAAACTATAAAACTAATATTTAATACTCTTACCTCAGTTTTGGGATGGTGCCCCGAAACCCCAAACTAAAATTCTGCTCCACCAAGGTTGTAGAGAATCTTCCTAGGAACCTTGTGGTGGTTCCTAATCGTCAATCTGGGCTTACAGGAGCCAAAATCGAAGGTAGAAGAGTTGAGGTCTGTAGGGTTTGTGAGGGAGAGAGAGAAAGAGAAAATTTAATTTGAATTTAATGAATGAGCTCTCAGTTCTTTATATTCTCCAGTATTGTCAACCAAAACCGTCGACGGTTTTGTTTGACTCTTAGAAAACCGTCGCTGGTTTTCTATTAACTGGTCCAAATTTTACTGTTTACCTGTTACCGTCTCGCGGTAAATATCCAAAACTGTCATTGGTTTTCTTCCCTTTCCAGAAAATAGTAGCCAATTTTCTCCTTCTCTAGCCAAAAAGTCATTTTTTCCAATTTCTTTTATTATAATATTTTTCGGGTCTCTACACATAATGTGTTCTTACTTCATTAGACTAAAGAGGCGCAACCTTACTTCTTCCATCCATAGTAGCCTAAACTCAAGCATCACTAATTTGATGGAAGTTTATATTAGACATGGTTAGCATGACTTTCGAGTTGCAAATGACTAAAGAGTTGAGTCACACTCACATTTAAGGTCATTAAGAAAAAAGCCAAGCCCATTATTAAATATCAACATATAGAAAGTTAGTTTTACTTTAGGTATATGCGAGTCATCTAGTGTGTCTTTTTAGTGAGGGGAGTAAACTCTCGATTTGAATTGATGGTAGTCTTGAGAGAGGAACACAAAATGACTATAAGAAACCTCTTTTGACATAATTGAATTGGCAACAAGAGACGATAATATGGAGACAAATTGATCAAATTTGAAAATGAAATGGCCATAAGAAACCTCTCTCAACCTAAACTTTAAAATCGAATTTTTTAGACACTACATTACATACACCCCAAGGGATTACAATATGATATTAGCAAAAGTTAAAACATACTATTGCTTTCCTTGTATATTCAATATCCTCAAGAATTTTCACAGAACATTTATACTTGTAGTATCTTTCTTTCCATCTAGTATAACCCAATCTCACTCGTTGAAAAGTTCCACTAACCACAATGAACATCTCATATATTCTACTTAGGAAGATGTTCTTTAACACTAATAAACAAACATGAAATTACCATATGAAACTCAATTGACATAATTGAATTAGGAAAAACTCATTCCAATTCCAAGTAGAAAATACATCTATTGTGCCTCTTCATCTTGATAAAGTGGAAACCAATTCTAAACAAAAGATGACCATAAAAAACTTCTCTTGACATAATTGAATTGACATTCTTGGTGGGAAAACAAGTCCATTTCGGGTGGGAGAATGGAGTAGAAATACCATACTCTCAAGATGAGGACATCAATTTTGAATACAAAATGATCATAAGAAACTTCTTTTGACATAATTGAATTAACAACAAGATAAGAAGAATCTTGAGACTTAGAAAACAAGCACATTCTTGTTGGGAGAATGGGCTGAGAACGCCATAATCTGGAGACAAATAAATTAATTTTGGACACAAACAATCATAATAAACCTCTCTCAATATACTTGAATTGGCAGTAGGACAAGAAGAATCGTGAGACTTAGAAAATAAACTCATTTTTTTCTAAAAACACAAAACATTTCTTCTACACTTTTGGCTTCTTCTTTTTTTTTTCTTTTTGAAAAATAAAATTCGTTTATAATCAAATTTGTTTGTAATCAACTTATAATAAGTCAATTTCAGCTAGCATGCATGCACGTAGGATTTTAGAATAAATTGACTACCATGTATAACTCAATATTAGCCTTGAGAAATAATTTTAAAGAGAATTCAATTGATTTGCAACATGTAACATAAATCCAAATAGTTTTAATTATCGTATTCATAATGTTAATTATTTTTAATCTTTTTTGAAGTGGATATTAAATAATTATTAAATTTTAAAATATATATTACATTGACATAACAATATTATATTTCATATTATATATAATTAAATTTACAAAATATATATTAATATTAATTTTAACTAATATATATGTGTATATCATTTAATTTATTTAGTTATTTCTATTAAACAAGAAAATGTTAGTAATAATAAATAAAAAATAATGGGACCAAGGGGATTGAAGTGAAGTGGGGGGATTGCATGAATCAAGAGGTTGGTGTGGCGACACTTAAATCTCTATACAAACTCACTTTCCCCTTTTGATGAGCACATTTGTGTTTTTTGAATAAAAAAATATATATTATTTTTGTAAAAATATCATCCTCTCAAGATGAATAAGAATATAAAATGACCATGAAATGCCCATAAGAAAACCTCCCTCAAATCTTGAAAGTTGGAAAATAAGTTTATTTCGAGTGGGAGAATGAAGCGGGAACACTATACTATGGAGATGAATCGATCAAATTTGACCATGAAATGGCTATATGAAACCTTCCTCGACATAATTGATCGATTAACAGTAGGAGACGAAAAATCTTGAGACTTGGAAACCAAGTTCATTCCGATTGGGAGAATGGAGTGGGAACAATATGCTACGGAGATAAATTGGTCAAATATGAACATAAAACGATTATAAAAAACCTCCCTCAACATAATTGAATTGAAGGCAAGAGACGAAGAATCTTGAGACTTGTAAAACAAGCTCATTTCCGAGTGGGAGAATGGATGGGAATGCCATATTATGGAGACAAATTTATCAAAGTTGAACATGAAATAACTGCAAGAACCTTCCTCAACATATTTAAATTAGCAGAAGGAGACGAAAAATCTTGAGACTGGTAAAACAAGCTCATTCCAAGTAGGAGAATAGAACAGAAATAACATACTATAGAAATGAATTAATCAAATATGGACAAATATAAGAAACCTCTCTCAACATTATTGAAATGACCATAGGAAGATGACCAACACATTATTAGGCAAGAGCTGATTATTGTTATATGTAATTGTGATACTCTTTGAACGTAAATCAAAATATTTTTAATAGAATTTATTAATTATTAGTAGAAATGCTATTACCTCTTAGCATATAATAGTTATAATCAACATAACAACAATATATTGGGGGTATCAAACTAGTGACATTTATATTAAGTAGTAAGGATGCATATCATTCATGCATGGTTGGACTGAATCAGACTTACAGAAATTTGATTAGGAGAAATGAGGGGAAAAATTTTTTATTAAGAAATAAAATTAAGGTACAATATATTGGGGGTATCAAACTAGTGACATTTATATTCAGTAGTAAGGATGCATATCATTCATGCATGGTTGGACTGAATCAGACTTACAGAAATTTGATTAGGAGAAATGAGGGGAAAAAATTTTATTAAGAAATAAAATTAAGGTGGAATGTGGATTTAGATAAATCATGATTGACTAAATCCCACTATAGTTGACTTTCAAAAATTAGTTATACTTTTATAACTGTCTTAAAAAAATTGGTGTTTCTTTAAAACAATACCTATACATTTGGTAAATTGTTATATAGTCATGTTTTTTGAATAAAAAAAAATAGTATTTCAGTAAAAAAAACTTGAGAGAAGGAAAGAAAAAGGCATTAATGATATTTGGTGAAGAATGGGGACACGTGGGAGGGGCATTCTACATGCCTGTGAAAGGACAGCGAAAATGAAAGCAGCTCGAAATCAAAAATAGTTTGCAGTAAAATATAAGAGAGTAAGATTTTTCCTTGTGCCTTCCCTGCTGTGTCTGTCCTGCGCCAGTAAGCTTATAACCAAACGATGACAATGAAGAACGGTAAACGCCTAGCTTTGTTCAACATACATACTTTTTGAGTTTTCAACGTTCAACTTTTTCTCTCTCCTCACTTGCTCGTTATCCATCAACACCTCTTTCTCTCAGGCGCCTTCTCGATTCTGTCGAGGAATTTTCGGTGGAAGTTCATTTTTGTTCAGACTTCAGAGAGATGTTTTCTTTGCTTTTGTGGACTGCTTCTGCAGCTGGATGATGCAGTTTCACGATCAGTAGTGGGAATTTGGCTATTTCTTTCTGGGATTTGGAAGGTAACTTTTTTTTTTTTTTTTTCTTCTCTTATCCTTCATCTTTCTTGTTGAAGTGTACTGTTTCTGCTGTTGGGATTACTAGTAGGAATTTGGCGAACAACTGGTTTGTTTCATTCTGGGATTTGGACGGTTACTTGTTGAAGTGGAATTCACCCATTAACCACTGTATTTCTTTTATATTTTTCTCCTGGTGATTGTATAGAGCTTAAAACAGTAATTGTATAGAAGCAGCTCTGTGTGTGTGTGAAGAGGGGGGGGGGGGGGGGGGGCGGGGGCGGGTTCAAAATAAAATTATAGTTGTACTTGGATTAGGCTTATGAAAGGCAAACCTCACAAAATTGGCTACAGTTTATTATGTTGGGCCTGGAGGCAAAATATGAGAATTTCTTTCTGTAGGCCCAGTATTGGTTTATTTATTTATGTAGAAGTGAAAGAAAAGAAAGATATGAACAAATTTAGTAGATGAGGTAACCCAAACTGGAGGAAAAAAAAAAAAAAGATGAAGGGAAACAAAGATAAATTGTGTGACTTGCAGAAGGGAAGTAATATCTATTCATTGAGTGAGAAGCACCATAAATCTCATGATCCCTCTGCCTTTGGTTGAGATTTGATGGTTTTCAGAAAGGATTGGACACTAGCTGAGAGATTGTCTTTGAAATGGATGATGGTTTTGAATGGAGCATTGATGCTCAATAAGAGTTTTCTTGTCTTTGTCTGGGAGTTTCTTGATACTCAATAGCAGTTTTTGAGGGAGAGATATTATCATGCAGGAGTTAGTTGAGAAACTAGAAGTTGCAGGGATTATAAATCTTAAAGTGTCCCGAAGCTTACCCATCTGGCCGCTAGAAAAGATGCCCAAATCATTCAGTCTCCTTTCCTTAGAGCTGGCAGGTCTCGGATCCTTCTCCTAAATCGGATCTGGTACCAAAATATTTTACCCTTTTCCTTTTCAGTCCATTTGCTAACAGGTCTTCTCGGCCCATTATGTGTTAGGCCCAAGTCTACAATCCATCCCAATACCAGTGTTTGGAAAGGAGTTACTTCCAAACTGCCTCACAATTCTTCTTTCCTTAACCAAATTCTATTTGACTACTTCGAAGAATGAGCAGCTATCCAAGAGCCTCTGAGAACATTTTGCTTCTTGGCAATTCTCCTTTCCTTAACTGAAATTTCTTTGATTACTTCGAAGAATGAGCAGTTATCCAAGAGTCTCCAAAAAACATTTTGTTTCTCCGACTTTTGCTCACCCCGGATGATGCTCATGGAGTGACAATCTGCACAACTCATGCTGTGGTATCCTTCAAGATCAATCGACAGCTTCATCAAGGCTTCGAGAAACTTAAGCCAACCTTCATTCTGGTTCCCTTCTAGGATACGGAGTGCTTGCCTTTGACCTCCAAAAGACCGCTTCTCAATGCAGATAAACATGCCCCTCTCATTGCTCCTCAGCTCTATACAAATCCTGCCTCGTTCCCTTATGAAAAGTGCACCCTCCTAGTGCCCATTCGATGCCCCTAGAGGACCTGAACAGATCACCCCCAAGGATCTCAAGATTCATAAGAACTTTTTTTTTTAATAAATAAAAATAAATAAATAAGATAAAGGAGAAGAATCTCCCTACAAGTTTAGGCAGCCAAAATGCTGTATAATCCGAGCGATTAGCATTCAAAATTTACCTCTCAGTCTTCATAGTAGCATCTTTGCTTGTCTCAATCCCTTCCCTCATAACCATGTAGGATATACAATAATGGAAATCGTGTACCAATAGCCAAGAGAACATGACCAGACATCAAGTAATAAAACAAAAAATGGAACCATAATAAAAAAACCAAGCCACAGCCTGTAGAAGACTATTAGTTGATAATCAAACAACAGGGTCAGACAGATGTAGTTCTTCCTTGTACTGATAACACCATCCCAGCCCCAAGTCTCACTTATTCTGGTAGTTACAAAGAGGATTCCTAGTGGTATAGACTCCTAGAAATTCTCAGATCTTCTGGTGAAGTACAAATAGCTAGGAGGGATTTGAATATGCTTTGTAAGTCTAGGCGGATTGCCATGGTGGTTCAAAGAGCAAAAAGCCTCTTGAAAGTCTTTTGGTGAAGTGTTCCATAGGGAAAAAAAAAAGGCTCGTGAGAGCCTCCTAGTGATTAGTGAGAAAATCAAAGTAGCCTGTCGTAAGAGCAGTCTCAGTCAACGAAAGAGTCGATTGAACACTCTCTGTCACTAGTGGAGTTGAGTGAACCCTAAAGCCAAGGATGACTTGCTGCAGGCGTCGCAAGGGTTTGTACGAGGGAACGACAGGTCTAACTAGGGTTCAAATACTAAGGAGGTGTTGGGGCTTGGATTTGGTTTCAGGTCTAGGTTAGTAGGGAAGATTGGTTTCAGGCCAGAAGATTTGGGAGAAAGTTGTTTGGAGGTGCTCAATATGATCGCTATTGCAAAGGAGGGCGATGTTAGGGAGAGAGTATGGCAATTTTTTTTTAATTAAAATAAAACCCAGACTCCAAAATTGCCAACAACTACCTATATTGACATTTGTTTTTAAGATTTGGTCCAAAATTCCTAGAAAACACTTCACGTTGGGATCCGTAAGAGTGTTTGGTCTAGCTCCCAACACTTCATGGAAGAATGGATTGGGGCTAATGTGAATGGCAACCTAATTATCACACATCCAACTCCACAAGTTGCAGTGTTTGGTCTAGCTCCCAACACTTCATGGAAGAATGGATTGGGGCTAATGTGAATGGCAACCTAATTATCACACATCCAACTCCACAAGTTGCAACTGTGTAAAACCAAGTTCACCCAACATGTTCTTCAGTGAAACCAATTCACATGTAGTATTGTAGAGTGTGCCATGACCCTATATTCAGACTCATCACTTAATCAAGTGACAACAATTTGCTTCTTACTCTTCCAAGATTTGTATAACACTAAATAAGAGTGTGATCCCAATCTTGATATAGGAGACCTCTTCTTGGTGCACGAAGAATTGTAAGATGTGAATGATAGTATCCCAATGGCTCATTCGGGGAGAGTCAAGGAACTGGCTCGCGGCACTTGTTGTGAAAGATATGTTCAGTCATTGTGATGTAGTTTTAAATTCCCAACACGTCTTTGATATTGTCAAGGGTTGGCCAACGAATCACCCACATTTGGTAAACATTTGTTTTTAGGATCCATAGGTGTTGCAAGTTTGGATCCCAATAGCCCAGTATCATCTAAAAGATTTAGAACATACTTCCTTTGTGACATGATAGTTTGCATACAATATCAGTATACTTCTATACATAAGAAGTATTTTAGTAGATCCAAATATTCTAAAACTTTGTCTGGAGGAACCACTTTAGACTCTAGATATTCATATCATCATTACATGTAATCTTAATGTCATTACATGCGCAATTAGCAAAATCCTAGCAACAACAATATGGCGTTGGAATACAGAATGATCCACTACACATCATTGAAGGCCAACATTAAGCACAATTGCACAATTGCATTGATTTTACCAAACATGCTATGTAAGATTGCTTTAGACCATATACGGATTTTTTTTAGACGATGCACTAATGTTGACTCCTCCAGAGCAACAAACCTAGGTGGTTGCTTCTTATAGACCTCCTCTTGAAGGTCATTGATAAAGTATTGGGTAAATTGAAACACTAATGATAATGATAGGTCTCTCCCTCCATTTATAATATATGGCAAGTACATGACGATGACCATATTACCCTTGCTAATTTAGGCACTAACTTACACTCTAGGTCTTAAATTTTATTGACTAAAACTTCGGGACTTCAAAAACATTGAAACTTCAGTGGAAATTTTGATTTCAATTTTAAAGACATGATGGAAATTTGTAGTAAAGCGTGGAATTTTTTATGAAACTTTAGAAATGGTTAATATACATAATAATGCAGGTGTTATAACTAATATATTGTGAATTAAGTACCTCAATGACAGATAAGTTGTTTATGAGGTCCAGTAGCTGTAATATTATATTTGCATTGCCTCAAAGCAGGGAGTTGAGTTCCAGTCAATTGTTGGAATGGGGACCTTCAACAAGGCTCGAGGTACTTGAAACAGATAATTGGCAGCAGTGTTGGTTGTCTATTTGTCTACAGATGACAGAACCTCATTGCTTTGGCCAGCATGAGCTGTCTAAAGCCTGCTGAGGTGGTTCTAGATAAATGTTACCTATAATGTGGAACGTTCTGATTCATGGAACAGGAACCGGATCTTGGTTCAGCTTGTAATCTATAATGTGGAATGTTAGGGGTATGCATATATACATATGTTAGAAGAGAATATGTTATTGTAGTAATTAGGTTGTATTAGTTGGGGTATTTTTTTCCTTAAACATTATTATTAATCATATATAAGAGGGGCAGACCTAGAGCTGTACGTAGACGCTAGGAAACTGCCACTCAAATTTTTTGTCTTTTCTCTTCTTCTCCTCTTCTCTTCTCTCTTTCTCTTCTTCTCTTTTCCATCTATAACTTTACAACTAGATGTATTGGTGAAAAACGTATAATGGAACTTGTATATTTTGGAGAGGATGTTGTGGTATTTCTAAATGCGGACGAGTTTTTCTATTGAGAAATAGATTAGTAATGACAGAAATAGAATTAAAGTATGATGATTTCCCTCTTTTAGCTAATAAAAAGTTATGTGAAAAATATTCAATTAAAGCTTTGTATAATTAGATTAATAATGACAGAAATAGAATTAAAATATGGTGATTTCCCCATTTTAATTAATAAAAAGTTATGTAAAAAATATTGAATTCCATGTTTTGGAATGTTCATACCAATGTGTGGTTCACTAGGGTGCTAGCATTTCTAGTAACTATGTTCTAGATCTTGAAGATATTACGCTTAGTGCCTCAAAAGAAACACAATAGATTGGAAAAAATTATTTGGAATATGCAATGTTATATTCCATACTAATTGATTATTGCAGATACATGATTGTAATAATAACAAACACATGTCTTTTGGTGGAAAAGGAGTTTCAAGTCCATTTGAGTTGGTTTCACTCTTGGATTGAAAGAAATTATTTGTATGGATGTCTTAGAGCTAGTGGTTTCAGTTTAAAAATGAATATTGTTTAAAGCCAATAACTGGCCTAAAAGCTTAAGCTGGTAGGTTGTGGGCCAACAATGTTTATGAAGCCTTAACACTCCCATCAAGGACTTAAATTTTGGTTTTGATGGAAATTTCAAGGGTTTCAATTTATGAAAATTTCAATTTAAAGAAACAATGGAGACTTATATTATAAGTATGGAAATTGTGAATGAAACTTTGGTAAATGTTAAAATAGATGATTATGCATAATTTAGAACCACAATAAATTGAATTGTTCAGGCTTAATATACATTGTTGGCGCACAAACTAATAGCTTAAGCTTTTAGGTAGAGTGGTTGTCTAACACTGTATCAAAGCTTGTTACCAGGAGATCCTGGGTTCTAGTGTTTAAAAAATTATTGTATTCCTTGTAATGGGTGTTATTTATCATATGTTTAGGCCCATAGGTGCGAGATTGATGAGAATCAATAAGCACCATGGAAGGATCCATTATATGTTTCAGTTGGGGCTTATCATCAGAGCGAGATCCAAGAAGATCAAAGAAATACTTCACGGGCTGATTCAAGATATTTGGACTTATTCAAAAATGGGACACTCCAAGCTTGGCCCAAACAAGGATGACGGCTTAATAAATTTAATCCATGTTTTGGATGAAGCTAATCTTGCTTAGTGGCTGTAATCTCCTTATTAATGGTGTGCTAGTCAATTAGGAGATTTGACTTTTGACCTTTTTGTCTTTACATTTAATTTGTAATTTGTAAGAAAACTTAGCTTGCATGAGATTTTAGTAAGTTGTGAGAGTCATTAAATGTGTCTAGTAAGTTGGTATATTTAATGTCCTTGTCTCCCATGTTTGTATGGGAATTGCTAAGTATTTAATGTTCTTGTCTCCCATGTTTGTGTGGGAATTGTTAAGTGTTTAATGTCATTGTCTCCCATACTAGCTATATATATCTCACCATTGTAAGATTGAAGGGGGGAAAAAAAAAATGTGAGGCTTTGTTTCTTCTTGGTTCTTTTGAAGAACTTTTCGAACTTATCAGGACTTCCCGTGGCGTTCACCAATGACTTATCAAACGGCTTTCCACCACCGTTTGTGGCGTCTTCCTTATACCAAGGTTCGTGTTTCGCACCAAACAACGGGTTGAGGTCGTATATACCAAAGTTCTTGTTTGTCGTAAACAACGGGTCGAGGTCTACCATTCATATCTATCCAAAAATCTGAATTTTAGCTTTCTTGGGCAAGCATTCCAATATTGGTTGTTGGGTCTCAACGCGTGTCGATTGAGGTTCGCATCATTTGGTATCAGAGCTTAGGCTCTAAAATCAGGTTTACTATCTTTTATCTTATGTTTTGTTTTATTGTTCTTGTTTTGTGACGTGTAGCAAGTTGGGAAAAAAAAAAAAAAAAAAGATACGTCAGAAAAGAAAAAAAAAGAAAAAGAAGGATACAGTTAAAAAGAAAAGAAAGCAAAAAGAATTTTTTTTTTCCCACTCCTTTGATTCATTGTTTCTATAATATTTTCTTGTCTTATTGGTTTAATATTACATGGAGTGGATTCGAGGACGAATCCTTTTGAAGAGTGGGGGAATGATGAGAATCAATAAGCACCATGGAAGGATCCATTATATGTTTCAGTTGGGGCTTATCATTAGAGCGAGATCCAAGAAGATCAAAGAAATACTTCACGGGCTGATTCAAGATATTTGGGCTTATTCAAAAATGGGGCACTCCAAGCTTGGCCCAAACAAGGATGAAGGCTTAATAAATTTAATCCATGTTTTGGATGAAGCTAATCTTGCTTAGTGGCTGTAATCTCCTTATTAATGGTGTGCTAGTCAATTAGGAGATTTGACTTTTGACTTTTTTGTCTTTACATTTAATTTGTAATTTGTAAGAAAACTTAGCTTGCATGGGATTTTAGTAAGTTGTGAGAGTCATTAAATGTGTCTAGTAAGTTGGTATATTTAATGTTCTTGTCTCCCATGTTTGTATGGGAATTGCTAAGTATTTAATGTTCTTGTCTCCCATGTTTGTGTGGGAATTGTTAAGTGTTTAATGTCATTGTCTCCCATACTAGCTATATATATCTCACCATTGTAAGATTGAAGGGGGGAAAAAAAAAATGTGAGGCTTTGTTTCTTCTTGGTTCTTTTGAAGAACTTTTCGAACTTATCAGGACTTCCCGTGGCGTTCACCAATGACTTATCAAACGGCTTTCCACCACCGTTTGTGGCGTCTTCCTTATACCAAGGTTCGTGTTTCGCACCAAACAACGGGTTGAGGTCGTATATACCAAAGTTCTTGTTTGTCGTAAACAACGGGTCGAGGTCTACCATTCATACTATCCAAAAATCTGAATTTTAGCTTTCTTGGGCAAGCATTCCAATATTGGTTGTTGGGTCTCAACGCGTGTCGATTGAGGTTCGCATCAGAGATGTACCTTGTGGGCGGGGGATGGGGGGATAGCGGTCCCCTGGACATAGTCCTTTCAGGCAGTGGCCCCTTAGCCTGCTAACTAATATATAGTCAACCCATGCCTTTTACAATTGGATTCTTTAACACCAGCTAAAACATAGGAAAGGTCACACCAAGGGTTATTTATCATGTGTTTATCTCTCCAAGTGCTATTGGGCTGGACACGCGGAGGAGTGTTAAAGCTTGATATACGTTGTTGGCCTACAATCTAATGGCTTAAACTTTTAGGTAAAGTCGTAATCTAACGCGAATGGATTTTTTTATTTGATAGCTAAAGAAGAGAATCCATTAATAGATTAAGAAATTACATAAAGGAGAATGAGAGATCTCCCAATAAATCTGCAACAAACCAGAAGGAAAATCTAAGAACGACGGAAGAAAGAAAAGAAAGGAAAATAATCAAACCAAAAGATTATTCCAATCTCGCTGAACTTCCAGAGAGCTCAAACCATTAAAATCAACAAGGAGGACAGCTCAACCAACTCTTTATCATTAAGGGGTCTCCTAAAATGAAAATCCCAAGAAGCCTTGACTGGTTTCAATGGTTTCAAAAGGCTTGAAATATTAAAAAAGATTGTGTGGGGATCTATTTGTAGACAAGCCATAGCTAGCCCTGCTGGGTTTGCTCAAGTGGTAAGGGCGAAGTTGGGCTTTGGTGACCCCAAGGTCTCAGGTTTGATTCCCCACTTTTGGTTTGCCTAGTGAATTACTAGGGATGCGACAATAGTGGGTGGCAATTTTTCCATCCCACCGGTTTGGTGCAGCCTGGGTGGTTCTGAAGGGCTTGCCTGCGTTGGAGTTCTAGGTCATAAAAAAAAAAAGCCACAGTTAAATGAGTGCGCAAATGCTTTTCGTCTTGCTGTTGTGGATTTCTGAAAGAAATATAACTGACACTGAACTTTATTAGGTTAATTGATTCTTCATATCTCTTGAAACTTGCAATTCATATTTTATTATTGTAGTGAAAATTATTAACTGCATTGTTCTAGTTACTAAATTCTGAGTGGGAGGGTGGTAAATCTTGCCCTATCATTCTCTATGACCTGGATTTCTCACTTTGGCACATAGTTTAGTTTGATTAACTTTTCTTGATTCGAAATTCAAGCTCAGTAATAAACTGATACAATTTGTGGCCAGGAACATGCAGCTTGAATATGCTCTTATTATTAAAAGTAAGAAAGGAAAGTGCCTCTCGTGCACAATATGATAAAATTTTATAAATAGTGTCAAGGAGCTGATTTTTGAGCAATACTTTCTTGCTGCTGTGCTTCTGTTTGTGCTTTTGTTCTTCTATATCTCTTTGTATTTTGAGTTATTTAACAGATATTACTTGATCTCGTTTCTCAATTTTTCCTGTAATTGAGTTGGTATTTGTGCTCTTAAAGTGCTTATTTTATTTTATATTCCCTTTTCAGTTCTTGTTCGTAAAGAATGGGTTCCTTTGATAGAGATGAAGTACCAATGTTATCAGATACCCATCCAAACTCATTGGATGAATCTGGGAATTCTGAGTTGCAGAGGTTTGCATCGTGGACTCGCAGTGCGTCAATCTCCATTCCTATGAATTCCCTGCAGTCATATGGAGGTGTAAGTAGCCTCGTAGGCCATACTGGTCCATTGCGGAGTGAAAGAAGAACTCCATTCATCCAGATGAGCGGTCCTTTGTATACTGGCCCTACATCAGAGAACCTTACTCAACCTATCCAAGGGGCAGCAGGATGCAAAATAGTAGAGCCTAAGATGGAAAAGTTTCCCTCATTGAGCAAAATGGATAAGAATGATTGGTCTGATGACAACTATGTTGGCCAAAATGAACATTTATTAAGATCTGGGCAACTGGGTATGTGCAACGATCCATACTGCACAACATGCCCAACATACTACAATTTCAAGGAACAGAAGCAGCCAAAAACTTCAAGTATATTTGACCCCAAGGTGATTTTTTGCCCTCAAACCAATGAATTTTTCTTTGAAGATGTATTGTCAAGCATATTTCCTGTTTTATGCTTGTTGACCTTTTTAATCAATTTCATGAGAATTGCAAATAGTTGCATCAATGGTAAAATACTTAGAAGGGCTTCCATGTGCATCAGTTTCTCGTTTTGATGGCTCCATGTGCATCAGTTTCTCGTTTTGATGGCTGTTTTGTTACATTATTAAAAATTTAATTTTCACAAAAATTCACAAAAAATTGGGTGTTTTTTTTTTGGTAACTTCTTTTGTTACATTTTGTTTATAGTAAAAAACCACTTGATCTTATGCTGTTTGGTTTGTGGGCTAACATGCATACTGAGGTTTAATACTTCCCTCACTTGAGTCACATGTAACCAGTACCCAATTAGATGGGCCTTACACATGGAGTCATGTATTAATGGGTAGATGCTCTCAGCAGAATGTAACCTAGTATCTCTTGGCAGCCATGTCTCTGATGTTAAGCCACGCCATGTCTCTGATGTTAAGCCACTTAAGTTGTAAGGTTGTGGGCCAACAATTTATCATTCATTTAACTTTTTGTTTCTTGAAATATTATAAAGTTGGAAAAAATATGTCTCCCTCACTCTCTCTCATGAAGCTTTCCCTCTCCTCTCCTAGCCTTCTTTCTTCCTTCTCTTTCCTCCCTTCCCTTTTCCTCTCTCACTGTTTCAGATCTTTCTGTTCTGCATTCTCTTCCTATTTCTAATTTCTGTTCTGCCCTGCCCCTGTTCTGTTTTGCTCTGTCTCCTTTCTTCTCCCTCCCTTTTTCTTCTTTCTTCCATTTTTGGGCTGTGAAAGGGAGTGCTGGTCCTGGGATTAATAATTCTGATTTGGTTCTGATGGTTTTAAAGTAAGAATAGGTCTGCTAATTCCCTTGAAGCTGGTTTCACAAAATCTGAAGAATGGTTTAGAGTTGCAGGGGAAAACCGCAGGCAGTTACAGAGTTCAGAGAATATGTTGAATATAAGAGCAGATTTGAAGATGAAAGTGCACAAGAAGTCGACACATAATACACAAGAGGTAAATGTGATGGGGGAAGAGTCGCTATGAAACTTGCGAGGTTTAGGGATTCTTATTAAGGGGAGAGCCAGCAGTTGGGGGAATATGTGGAATCCAGACAGGTTGATTGTCAAGAGTATCTGATTGCAGTTGATAATACAAAGGGTTTTTAATGTAATCAGAATAATGTTCCTGTCCAGCAAGTGATACACTGTTACAAACTTTATTGTTTGCTATTGGACTTGTCATGTAACCAAGAGGAGGTGTTGGCTTTTGGGGTTGTGATGCTAAAGAAGAGGTAGAATCAGATGAAGATTTGCAGAGTTTAAGTAATAATGATTGGGGTCTTCTATTTTGGATCAGTTAATGACTGAAATTTGGGCGGATGATGCTATTGAATTTTTATATTCATATCAGAATTATTCGAGGATTCCACAGAATGAAAATTGACAGAGGTAGATGGTGTTTGGCTGGGAATGAGGATATGAGGGTTGTTCGGCCTAGGAGTTTGTCTGTGTTGTGCCGGGCACCCCACTAGTCCCAAACACCAATACTACAACTATTGCTATTGAATATATAAGAAATTAAAGCAATGCAGAAACTAATAATAAAACAGTAAAAAAAACAAGACAAGAAATTTACGAGGTTCGGTATAGAATTACCTATGCCTTCGGGCGCCGATGATCAATCCACTACTTCTTGACAAAGTACAACTTTGAGGTGTGTATTACAAATGAAAAATTGAGCTCTTTATATAGCTTCAACCTCAAGTTTAAAAAACACTTCTTTCCAATGTGGGACAAATAATATAAAAAATTCAAAACAGCCTTTTATACTAATGTGGAACTATTCTACCAATGTGGGACAACAAATCTCCACCTTGACGATAAATTCAACAAATTTTTCAGTCACCAACATTTTCTAAAGTTCCACATCATCGGCGCCTTCCAAAAATATTCAGATTTGCAGGATATTGATCAAGTTCAAACAATGTTTGAACTTGATTGTTGTCACAATTTTGGTCAAAATATCTGTAGGATTTTCAGTTGTAGCAATCTTCTGAAGAAGTATCTTGCCTCCATCAATAATATCCCGCATAAAATGAAACCGAACATCGATATGCTTCGTTCGTGCATGGTAGACTTGGTTCTTTGCCAAATGAATAACACTCTGACTATCACAAAACACAACAATGCACTTCTAAACAACTCCCAAATTTTCAAGTAAACCCTGCAACCAAATAGCTTCCTTAACAGCCTCTGAAGCTGCCATGTACTCTGCTTCTGTTGCAGATAAGGCAATGGTAGACTGTAAGGTAGACCTCCAACTCTCTGAACCATTATCAAATGTAAAAATATATCCAGTAGTTGATCGACGTTTATTCAAATCACCTGCAAAATCCGAATCCACATGTCCAACAACACGTTGATCAATAGTATTATTTTTCTCAAATACTATACCAATATCAATAGTATTCATAATATATCTCAAAATTCATTTCACAGCTTGCCAATGTCCTTTACCCGGATCATGCATATACCTGCTCACCATACTAACAGCTTGTGAAATATCAGGTCTAGTACAAACCATTGCATACATCAGACTACCAACAGCACTCGCATAAGGAACCTGTGACATATACTTACGTTCCTCATCTGATTTAGGAGATAAAGCCGCACTAAGTTTGAAATGAGGAGTAAGAGAAGTGCTTACTGGTTTTGACTGCTCAGACATGCCAAAACTTTGTACTACCTTCTTCAAATACTGTTTCTGAGACAAACTAACTCTTCCTCTCATTCTGTCTTTGCGAATCTCCATGCCAAGTATCTTCTTTGCTTCACCAAGATCTTTCGTCTCAAACTCTTGATTTAACTGACTTTTCAACTTGTTGATTTCTTCCCTATTCTTTGAAGCTATCAACATATCATCAACATACAAGAGTAAATATATAAAAGATCCATTTTGTAGTCTACGAAAATAAACACAATGATCATGTTTATTTCTAATGTACTTCTGACCCATCATAAACTGATGAAATCGTTTGTACCACTGTCTTGGAGATTGTTTTAAACCATACAATGATTTACCCAATTTACATACCCAATTTTCTTTTCCAACAACCTGAAATCCATCTGGTTGAGTCATATAAATTTCCTCTTCCAAATCACCATGTAAAAATGCAATTTTTACATCGAGTTGAACTAGTTCAAGATCAAATTGTGCTACCAAAGCTAACAAAATTCGAATGGAAGAATGTTTAAACTGGAGAAAATACCTCATTATAATCAATGCCTTCTTTCTGTGTGTAGCCCTTAGCTACCACTCTAGCATTGAAGCGAACATTATTTGCATCTGGAAATCCTTCTTTCTTTACATAAACCCATTTACAACCAATTGCTATCTTACCCTTGGGCAGCTGGGCTAGCTCCCAAGTCTGATTCTGATGAAGAGACTGCATTTCTTCATCCATTGCTTTTTTCCACTTGTCTGATTCAGAGTTCCTCATTGCTTCTTTGAAAGTGTAAGGAACATTATCATCCACAACTGGAAGTGCATAGGCCATCATATTAGTATACCAAGCAAGTTTTCGAATTTCTCGTCTTGGCCTTTGAGAAACAATTGATTCTTGTTGCTGTGAAGATTCTCGAAATGAAATCTCCTCTTCTTGTACACTATTCCCCACCGTAATTGGAGAGTTACCTTGTGTAGTCTCATTTCTCACTGGGTTTCCCAAAATTGTCTCAACCTCCACCTGTTGTTGAGTACCGCTAGTCTTCTCTTCAACTCGTGACTCCTTGCGTATTGTTTTCTTCATCATCGCAAGTTCATCAAAAGTTACATTTCTACTTAAAATCATTTTTTTCGTCTCTAGACACCAAAGACGATATCCTTTGACTCCTGCACTTATCCCCAAGAATATTGCTTTCTTGGCTCTTGGATCCAACTTAGATTCTTTAACATGATAATTAGCCATAGCACCAAATACATGTTAAGAATCATAATCACTAGTAGGCTTTCTAGACCATACCTCATAGGGTGTTTTTCCCCTATTGCAGATGATGGTAGACGATTGATGAGATGACACGCATATCTAACAGCCTCAGCCCAAAACCTTTTGTCTAACCCAGCATTAGACAACATACATCGAACTTTCTCTAGCAAAGTCCGATTCATGCGCTCTGCCACACCATTCTGCTGTGGTGTATTTCAAACTATGAAGTGTCGAGCAATACCTTCATCCTGGCATACCTTCATTAACGGGTCACTCGTGTATTCACCACCATTATCTGATCTGAGCCGTTTAATCTTTTTGCTAGTTTGAGTTTCAACTAATTTTTTCCACTTAAGGAAATAATCACACACTTCATTTTTATGCTTCATAGAATACACCCAAACTCTTCTAGAAAAATCAACAAAAGTGACAAAATAATGCATACCACCCAATGAAGCCGTTTTTGTAGGCCCCCATACATTTGTATGGATGTAGTCTAAAATACCTTCAGTCTGGTGGATTGCTGTGCCAAATTTCACTCTAGTTTGTTTTCCTTGAATGCAATGCTCACAAAATTCAAGTTTGCACACCTTTGCTCCCTTTAACAAACCTCGCTTAGCTAATTGTTGCAAAGATTTTTCTTTTGCATGTGCTAATCGCATATGCCATAACTTGGTTGTATCTGAACCTGCATCTTTCTCAGAAACAACAGCCGCTGAGCCAATAACTGTATTACCTTGTAAATAATACAAGTTATTTTTCCTTATTCCTTTCATCACCACCAGTGCACCTGATTTAATCTTTAAGGTTCCATTTTTCAAAGTGATAGTGAACCTTTTAGATTCTAAGGCACCCAATGAAATCAGATTTTTCTTTAGGCTTTGAACATACCTAACATCAATCAAGGTCTTAATAATTCCATCTCGACATTTCAACTGTATTGATCCTATTTCAGTTGTTTTGCAAGTATTATCATTTCCCATAAAAACAACCTCACCATCTAATTCTTCAAAATTAGAAAACCATTCCCTATTGGGACACATGTGATAGGAACAACCAGAATCCAAAATCCACTCACCAAAATAATGTGACGAAGATGTTTTAACAAGAGAAAAATCTGACTCACTTCCATCATCATTGGCTATATTGACATTAGAATGTGTTTTGCCCTTTCTGCTGTAATTTAGGGCAATCTTTCTTCCAATGCCTTCTCTCATGACAAAAGGCGCATTCATTTTTAGTAGGTCTCCTACGAGATTTACTCCTCCCATGAGATTTACTCTTCCTTCCAGGCATACAACTCTGAGAACGTCCCCTTATTGTTAGTGCTTCTACTGTTTCCTTATGGACCCTCTGATCCTTTTTTCTGCATTCAGTACTAATCAATGTAGTACAAACAGCATCATAAGTAACGTTATCTTTCCCATACAATAAAGTGATGGTCAAATGTTCATACTCATCAGGGAGAGAATTCAATAACAATATGACTTTATCCTCATCTTTCACCTTTTCATCCAAATTTAACAAGTCGGCCAAAATTTTATTGAAAGCATTTATGTGGTCATTAATCGAAATACCTGGTTGATACTGGAAGCGAAATAATTTCTTTTTCAAATAGAGCCGATTTTCCAGACTCTTGGTCATAAATGTATCTTCCAATGTCTTCTACAATTTCTTTGCAGATGTCTCCCTCATAACACAATATTTCTGATTTTTGGCGAGACACAGATGAATCATACCACATGCCTGACGATTGATCTTTTCCCAATCTCTGTTACCCATATCTACTGGTTTATCATCCAAAGCAATATCTAGTTCTTGTTGATACAAGATGTCCATCACCTCACATTGCTACATACCAAAATTATTGGTACCATCAAATTTCTCCACCTCAAACTGAGCATTAGCTATCGTCTTCGATGATTATGTCAAAGCCGAAGGGGTTGGAGTTCGTGTGGACAAAGTTTCTTCTACTGCTGCACTAGTTTCTGCCATCTTCTATATATTCAATAGCAACCAACAAAGCAAAAGGCATAGGATGAATAGTACGTACCAACTGTGTCTACTCTGTTTTATCTTATGAAATTTCACTTTGACCAGGCCGACCTCCAGGGAGCGACTGAGCCGCAATGGTCTCTGAGCACTCGCTTAGACATGGTCTTTCTTAGGCATCAAACGTGGAATCAAGGATCCTAACAGAGGAACACGTCCGTATCAACACTATTCAGCCTAGCTCTGATACCAATTGTTGTGCCGGGCACCCCACTTGTGCCAAACACCAATACTACAACTATTGCTATTGAATATATAAGAAATTAAAGCAATGCAAAAACTAATAATAAAACAGTAAAAAAAACAAGACAAGAAATTTACGAGGTTTGGTATAGAATTACCTATGTCCTCGGGCGCCGATGATCAATCGACTACTTCTTGACAAAGTACAACTTTGAGGTGTGTATTACAAATGAAGAGTTGAGCTCTTTATATAGCTTCAACCTCAAGTTTAAAAAACACTTCTCTCCAATGTGGGGCAAATAATATAAAAAATTCAAAACAACCTTTTATACTAATGTGGAACGATTCTACCAATGTGGGACAACACTCTAAAGAAGCACAGGTTGTTGTTCGGCATTTAAAGAATAAAGTTAATCAAGTAGAAAATGTAACTGAGGGATTTTTGGCTTGTTTTTCTCAATGCTGTTCCTTCTGATTTGGTGTGTGGTCCTAATGATGTCCCTAATGTGTTTGCCTTTGGTATTGATGTGGATAATGCTGTGTCTGGATCAGAAAGCATAAGGTTACAACTTGATATACATTGTTGGCCTACAACCTAACAGATTAAGCTTTTAGTAAAGTGATAATCTAACATGGTATCAGAGCTGATTACTATGATATCCTGCGGCCTATTCTTCTTGCCCATGTTTATTTTGTGGTATTTAAAAAAAGATTATTGTGTTCCCTGTAGTGGGTGTTATTGTCATGTGTTTATCTCTCCATGTGCTATTGGGCTGCATGTGCAGGGGATTGTTAAAGCTTGATATACATTGTTGGCTCACAACCTAACAGCTTAAGCTTTTAGGTAAAGTGGAGCTCTAATAGGTTCAAAATTCTTAAAAAGTTATCCTACCCAGTCCTAATATGCTGGAAATTTATGATAATATTTTATGTCAAATGGAGGATTCTAGTAAGGGGAATGTCTTAACCCTTAGTTCATTGGGTAGTGAGGGGGACAGCTGTGAGCTGCAAGAATTCCTTGAGGGATTGGGGGTCAGGGTTGTGAAAATCCTTTCTCCTGGGACCTATGAGGGGATGAAAAAATGGCGCCAAAAGAGTTTGAATAAGTTAGCTAGTCTATCAACTATGGGGGAGGCAAGGGTATTGGTAGAGGCCCCGCGCCCCCCCGGGGGGGCGGGGGTGTAAGCTAGTTAAATTCTGAAGATAGTTGGAATGTGAGAGGTCTAGGGGCTGTAAGAAAGAGAGGGCTCATTAAGGAAGTTTTGAGTTGAAGTTCTCTTGATGATGTATTCTAGCAAGACAAGCTTGAATAAGTACAATGCGCCCCCAAGAGAAAATAATGCACCTTTCCAACCATCTAAATGCTTGGAAACCCTCTCTAGTTCAGGATCCCAAAGGCCAAAAGTTCCCCAACCTAGGATTACCAACCCAAGGGACCCTTAAATAAGACAAAGGTAATCCAGAATACCAAAATCTGCAAGTAAAGCCAACTCCCAAACTTGAACAGCAGTCAAATTAATAACAGCAATACCACACTTTCCCAAAATAATTTTAAGCCCAGAAACCGATCGAAAGTATTAAGTAGACTCAAACAATGTTCAAAAAGAAGAACTGTGATCACCTAAAAAGAATATGGTATCTTTGTCAAATTAAAGGTGAGAAACAAACACCCCCTTCTTGCTCATTTCCAAACCTTTCATTAAACCCTTATCCTGTGCCCTATCAACCACTCTGCTTAAAACATAAAAATCACTAGCGCAAACAAAAAAGGGAGAGCGGATCCCATTATCTAACACCCCTTGAAGCACTAAACAAAGATTTAAGTTTGCCATTCACTATAGCAGAGAAGAACACATTGGACATGCAACCCCTCACCACAATCACCACCTCTCCCCAAGACACTTTCTCACAAATATCTTTTCCAAGAAATTCCCTCTGATTCTATCATGAATCTTGTAAAATTCCAATTTAAAAATGATCTCATTTTCCTTTCTCCTCTGGGTATCCTTCACTGCCTCATTGGCGATCAAAGTAAGCATCGACAACCCACAAACACACTTTGAGCTTTTGAAATAGTCTTATCAAGCACCACACTCAGCCTATTAGTTAGCATTTTAGGTATAGTCTTATACGCACCGGATACTAAACTGATAAATCTATAATCTGCAATCTTGATAAACCTCTTCTTGGCCGCCAAAGTGATAAAAGTCAAGTTAATGCTCTTACTCAGAATCCCATTCCATTAAAATTCACTAAACACCTTCAGCAAATCCCCGTTAATGACATCCCAACATTCCTGAAAGAAAGCCATCTTAAACCCATTCGGACTTGGAGCCTTCTCCATATCCATCCCAAATGCAGTACCCTTCACTAGAAATGGGATACCACATTGACCCTTAAATCATAGGTCTTAAGGCATCCTCCACAGTATAAAGGTTAGAGTGAAAAACGATGACCTCAAAAACAATCAAACAAGCATCCAAAATCCGAAATGATCTCACCTCTACCCAAATCCAACTCCTTTATCAAGTTCTTCCTCTTCCCATCAGCTAGCATATGAAAAAATTTTGAATTACAACCATCATATTTAACCCACTTAAATTTATTCTCTCCCACTTCTCACTTTCTTGAAAGTAAAGTCTTCCAACTCATTCTTCAAGGAAATCCAATTAACCTCACTCTCCAAAAGACTAACATCTTCTTCTTTTCTATCTTGGTAATCCAACTTTCCCGAATTGCTAGCCTTCCTAATCCTAATATCACCAAACACTTCCATATTCCACTTCTTCAAGGTGTCCTTAACATGCTTAAGCTTCCTTGTAAACCTTACGCTTCCCATCCCCTCTTCAGATTAGCACTCCAAGAATTCCTAACCAAAGACCAAAAAGAATTATGATCTCACCAAATATTTTCAAAACAAAACAAAGTACGGCTCCAAGAAACCGTACTAGACCCCAAACAAGATAAGAAAGTGATTAGGCACAGGTCTAGATAGAACAATTGGGAAATATTTGAAAACTCATTTACCCACTCAATGCAAAACATACACCTATCAAATTGACTAGCAATAGCCCTAACACCACCTGTAGACCAAGAATAATGAGTGTTACCCAAGGGAGATCTCTTATCCCTAATAAACCTATCAAAATGCTATATGCCCAATAGTCCTCCTAGCCCTCGTTTTTTCCCCAGAACATGACAACGTTGAAATCACCACGGCACCACCTATGATCCATCTAGGGAACAAAACCCAAAAAAACAGTATAGAATTCATCGAAAAATGTGCTCCTGAAAGCAAGTCTAGAAGGCCCGTATACATAAAAGACCCACCACTAACCCCTGCTTCTCACGTCTATTAGGATAGAAAGGGTGAAAGACCTAGCAAGACTATCTTTGTAAATGGAACGAGTGTCCCACAAAATAAGAATGCCCCATTTGAACCTTGAGAGGGGAGAAACTCCTAGTCCTTACATCTACCCTCCCAGATGCTCCCAAACACCCCCCCGCCCCAAACAAGCACACACTATACCATAAATAAATAAATAAAAAACACGCGCACATGCACACACACACACACTCAAGCTTAGTTTCCTGAATAAGCACAATATTGGGAGAATTTCTAGTCAATACTTCCCTAGGAAGAAAGTCTAGTCAATACTTCCCCAATCAGACCCTTCTTCCTAAAGTCTCTTATCCCCTCATGTTCCAACTAATGCACTTCATAATTTAACTTGTTTGGTGTTTCAGATTATTTAGTATATGCTGCAATGAACCTTCCCTTTTCCCTATCCTAAAACCCCTCCCTTCAAATCCCTTCCCCCCCCCCCCTCATGATCATCCACCCTTCGATACTGATTTGATCAGTTGAAAACTTCACCATTGACCAGGAAATAAAATGAACAACTGCAAAACTTTTCTTTGCTTTCAAGTTCACCATTAACTCATTGATGACCTTCTGAGTGCCATTGTCCTTCTTTATCCGTCCTTAGGAAACTTACAACATTCAAAGGCGACCTTCTGAATCCCGAAGTCAGAGGCAACCTTTGCGCACCATCGAGTACCTTCGAAAGCTTCGATAAATGCCTAAACAAAATAATTCTAAACTTTGCACCTCAGTTCTATTTGCCTTCATCCTTTTGAAGGTTCACACATCAATTACATCCTTTTTTGCATCTCTTTCCCCCACCAAAACAACTTCGTCCTTTTAAAATGATCTTCTAAGGTTCTCATAGCTCTTGAGCCTGGTCATGTGACCCGCTATTGCAGCAAAGAAGGGAGGCTATGCTTCTTTCAAAATTGGAAGGAAGGTAGCCTCTTTAAATAGTTTGGCTCCCTCTATGTACCATATCACGAAATTTACAGGGAAACATGTATCTTTTGTTGAGATCGAGAAAGAGGAGTTTGTGTGGGCTACAAAACATGGTAGGGGTAATTTTTGAAGCTAGCAGAGAGACTGAAGGGGACCATGGGGGAATTACTTCAAGAAAAGGCAACAGAGTTGGTTTTTTAGATTCTAGAAAATGTTAGAGGCAGATAGGTTTGTTTGAGGAAGGAAAAAAAGCAAAAATCAACTATTGGCCTTATTATTTTATGTTGGATTCCCATTTTACCTAACAACTTTAGATTACCACCATGCCTAAAAGCTTAAGTTGTTAGGTTGTGGGCCAACAATGTATAGCAAGCTTTAACACTCCCCCACATATGCAGTCCGACAGCACATGGAGAGATAAACCAGTGACACATAACACCCATTCCAAGGAATACAATGCCTTTTAAACACGACACAATAAATGCTGGCAGCAAGACTAGAACCCAAGACCTCTTGGTAGCCCACTTTGATACCATTTTAGATTACCATTTTACTAAAAAGCTTAATCTATTAGGTTGTGGGCCAACAATGTATGTGAAACTTCAATTTCATAGTACAATATTTGATGAACCCACAAACCGAACTTTATAGCGGTAGTTGGTTTTGTTCCAATTTATCTTTGGAATTTAAAGGAACTAAATCATTTTTGGTCTTAGTTTGATGTGGAGGAAGTAAGAATTGTTGTGTTTGAGATGGAGAAAGGAAAGACCTGAATTTTAATCAAGCTTCTTTCAAATTGGTTGACTTGTGTTCGTCATAATAATTACTTATGCACAAACTGCTTTAATCAGTGGCTGTCAAATTATGGAATGCAACTTTGGTGGCTAATGAAGTTGTGAATGGTGCTAGAAGGAGAGGAAGGAAAGATAATGCTTTGAAATTAGATTATGTGAGGGTGCATGACTGTGTTTTGAAATTAGGTAACGTTTGAAGTTAGCTAGGTACTTACATGTTTGGGAGGCAATAATCCATTTCGGTCTACACTTCTTCTGACCTTTAAATTTTCATAATTTTAAGCCTAAAACCATTGAAAACCTAGAATTTTAATTTATTGAAACTTGCAAGGGTGTTTTGGACTTAAAAATTAAGAAATGGGTGCTTTTTGACATAAATTTGGGCTTCCATTCTAAAACATTCATAGGAAAGTGAGTCGAAAAGATCAAAGTTAAAAGTGGAGCAGTGCGTATAGTGACCAGTGTGCTCTGCCCAGTTCAGGGGAGTATGCACCATTTTGGGATGACATGTGTCCTGATTTCTTTTTTTGTGCTCTTTTAATCATTCTTTATTTGATAAGAAAAGAGTTTCATTGATAGAATATGAATGTACAAGAAGGAGAGAGTAAAGCATCTCCTTTCAAAACTCCGGGTTACCCCAGAAAAATAAAAAATGACAAACCAAAAAGAACATTGGAAACAACCTAAAAAAAATCAGCGGGCCCTATTATTTCAACAAGTAAAGCCAACGCTGAACATATGAAAAGCGCTCCCTCCTGAAGTTCCCATTACTCACCCACCAAAGAGATGCCAAATGTTATATCTTCCCCCAAAACAAGTAAAAGAGACAACTTCTTCCCTGTAAAAATGTGCGCGTTTTGTTCCATCCACAAACCCCAATAAACAGAAAATAAGGCACAATTCATGACTCCTTACCCTCCTTTTTCCTGCCAAAACCAACAAAATGGATTGCCAAAAACCCCACTGTCTTTGGACAAACCCAGCATTCCCCAAAATACTTAAATAGCTTGCTCCAAATCCTTTGGGCGAAATCACAATGTTAGAAAAGACACAAAGCAGTTTTAGAGCAATTAAAATGAAGCACACATATATTTGGAGATAGAGCCTTTAACGGTATTCTAATTTGTAACAAGTTATTGGTGTTGATCCTTTTAAGCACAACCAGCCAGATAAAAGCTTTGATTTTAGGGGGAACTTTGGCCTTCTAGATACTTTTATAGGTAGGAAAAGAAAAACCAGAGCTAGGCAAAAGCTCACAAAATAGATTTGTAGGAATAGAACCCCGAAGGATCCAAGCCCCAACGACCAAGAACGAATATCAGCTTCCAATGAGACTCGATAATTATTCAGCAAGACTAACAAGGAGGATAGCTGTAAAAACCCCAAAAAGAGATATAAAATATTAGTGGAATGAATTCCAAAAAATAAAAATAAAAATAAAAATAAATAATTAAAATTAATTAATTAATTAATTAATCGGATTTAAAAGAAAAAGAAAAAATAATAATAATTAAAATTTATTTCTATTTTTGTTAATAAAATATATTATTAATATTAATTAAATATTATTAAATTGAATTGATTAAATAAACAATATTAAAGATATATGTGTGTGTGTATATATATATATATATATATATATATATATATATATATATATATATATAAGGATTAAAGTAAAAAAGGAAAAAAAAAAAAAAAATGTAATATAATATAATTATATAGGTAAAAAGAGAAACCTTCAGGACGTTTCTTGAAGGAATGAATTTTTATTTTATTTTATTTTATTTTACTTTACTTTCTTCTTCTTCTTCTTCTTCTTCTTCTTTACTTTTCCTTTCTTTATTTTTATTCTTCTGCAACTCTCAGAACACTCTCTCTCTCCTCACGTTCTCTCTCCCTCTCTCCTCGATTTCGCGATGGATTTTCGCCCGATCGAAAATCCGAAGATACCACTGGACTCCATTCGCTGCTGCCGTCATTTCTACTGGAGCGGATCGATGGTAGGAGCGGCGTAGGCATATTCCCTGGGGTAAGCCATTTCCCCCTTTTTCTTTAATTTCTTGCAAAATATAAGCCCAATTAACGAACGGACACCACCACGAGAATCTAGGGATGATTCTCTACAAGTCTAGTGGGACGGAATTCTCGTGGGGGTGTCGGGCCAAAACTCCAAATTTGGGGTGCGGCCATTATTAAGGGGCTTATTTTTAATTAATTAGTATTAATTTAGAAATGCTAAAATATTAAGCATCTGCGACTGAAATAGGATTTTTGAAATTTAGGGCTCGGATGAGCGCCGCGGGTGTAATTTTGGGACCCGCAGGCAAAATTTGAAAAATTAAGTAGGGATATTAAATAATAGTTTAAATATTAATTTGAGGTATATGGAGCCTAAGGAAGGCTAGATGAGTATTATTTTGGAGAAATAGATTAATTAATCTGGGAAAAAATGTAAATTGCAGGAATTAAATTTCAGGCGCCAAGGGCGTGAAATTTTGGGTTCTAAGGAATTTCTCAATAGTCAGGTAAGGGAATAAACTAAAGCAGTAATTTTTCATACAAATTATTATTGATTATGAGTAAATTTATTTTCAGAAAAGCATATGTTATATTGTGTATTACGCATGAAATGTATGATTGGGAAAATACTGCTATGATGATTAAAATGTATATGTATGTATGAGATGTAAATAATTCACGTTTTTAGAATATGAAGTATGACTTTTAACAGCATATGTGTGGCATGAATATTATTTTATGTGAAATGTATTATGATGTGAAAGATTTTACGAACCAAGCATGATTTCAGGCATTTATGAAAATATGAGTTATGTTGTGATGGTTTTGACGATTGTGTGATAAATGAGATATTTTCAGTATATATATACCTGAAACAATTTTGGCGCGAGGCCATATATTTATGTTATCGGCACGAGGCCGTATTTATGTTTTTGGCGCGAGGCCATATATTTATGTTATCGGCACGAGGCCGTATTTATGTTATCGGCACGAGGCTGTATTTATGTTATTGGCGCGAGGCCAC
Organism: Malania oleifera; assembly: GCF_029873635.1. Taxonomy (NCBI): domain Eukaryota; kingdom Viridiplantae; phylum Streptophyta; class Magnoliopsida; order Santalales; family Ximeniaceae; genus Malania; species Malania oleifera. The sequence continues at coordinate 63,710,461 of NC_080429.1, read as the reverse complement.
GTATTTATATTTTCGGCACGAGGCCGTATCTATGTTTTCGGCACGAGGCCGTAATGATGTTACGTATGATCATGTATTATATGTTTTCACAACCAGGATGTTAGTTTAGTTCAGACCAGGAGCTCGGTACCGTAGCTATGGGTTCATTTTGGCACGAGGCCTTATTAGTGCTACCGTCCCACGAGGGGATGGGAGATGGATAGTCGATGTGGCTTTCAGTAGAGTGTGGACGTCCACCTGGCAGTCCGGACCAGGGTGTGGCGGGCTCATCGTACTTACAGACATATTTGATTCGGCAGTGGTCGGCCAGCCATTGTCGGGTCCCGCCTTCGGGCTGCACAACCCGTCATGGGGGGTAATACATGACACTAGCTAGCTATTCATCCTGTGTTTATTTTCAGTACTACAGTTATAACAAATGATTTTATGTATGATATGAATTATTAACAGATGTGAAAATATATGTTTACCCAGTACGATATGATGATGTTTATGGAGTTATGAAATGTACTATATACGTATAAATGCATTAAATATTCATGTTGCCACACAGCTGTATTTAGTTTATTTTCCCTTACTGAGAAGTGTCTCACCCCCAATATTATTACATTTTTCAGGAGTTCCTGAGAGACCGGCGGGTCAAGGCCGCCGTTGAGATTAGTGAGATTACCCCGTGAGGAGGGTAGGATTTTGTACTAGGGTTAGAATTATTTTGTGTTTGACCCTAGAGATATTTTGATGTATATGAGGATGTATAGTAGTACAGTATCATAATGTTATAGAAAGCTCTGGTATTATATTTTATGACGGGATGTTTGAGATTTTATGTGTACTGCTGCTACGTTTTCCGCTGTGTATGACAGGTGTCCCCGCTACCCACGGGTTCGGGTTGACCATTTTATTTAGTATGTGATATTTTATGTTAAGAAATTGAGGGACGTTACAATAGCTCCTCCATCTCGTTGTCATTCAAGGGTCTCCTAAAGTGAAAATCCCAAGAAGGTTAAGGACCACCTAGCTCGACAATGAAAGAAGAAATAGATCTTGTCTTGAGCTTAAGTGAAATAGGTGAGGAAAAGAGGTGGACAAAACAACATTCCCCAACCATAGGACTTTCCAAAAGTGAATAATATTGCCCCTACCCGATATAAATTTAGTCTAGGGAATAAATCTGAGAAATGGACTTAAGATCTAAGACCTGAATTGGTATCCCAACCATTCCCATCAAGTGCAAATTTACTTTTTATAACTTTATGCCACAAGGAAGAGGCCTCTAAAGGAAACCGTCAAAGCCACTTGGCCAAGAGAGTTGTGTTTTTAGACATCAAATTACCAAGACCGAGCCGCACTCCTGTTTAGGCCTACATACCACCCCCAACTCACCAAATGATCCCTTACACCCCCCACCCATGACCAAAGAAATCTCTTATGATTCTCTCGATCCTACTAGCCACTCCCATAGGAATTTTGAAAATAGACAAAAAATATATCGGGATACTAGAAATACAATCTTGAATGAGAGTAATCCTACGTCCTATCGAAAAAATTCCAACCATCTAATTGCTTAGCTACTCTCTCGACAATAGGGTCCCAAAAACTAGTGAATTTAGGATTTCCCTCCAAAGGCACTCCTGAATAAGATAACAGAAATTCAAAGCAACACAACCTACCTTCAAGGCTAACTCCTTACCATGCTCCTCCAAAAAATTAATAGTGGCGATACGACTCTTTCCCAAATTGATCTTAAGCCCTAAACTAAAACCTTTTGAAAATATGAAGAAGCCCTAGATTGTTTGGGTAAAAAAAAAATAACCTATGATCCTCTAAGAAGAAGATAGTATTGTCAACAGATTGAAGATGCAAAAACATTACCTCCTCCCTCCCCACTTGTAAGCCTTTCACTAAACCTTTAACCACAGCTCTATCAACCATCCTACTTAAGGAATCTGCCACTAAGATGAACAAAAAAGGGGAAGAGGGTCTCCTTGTCTAATCCCCCTTGTAGCTCTAAACCAAGATTTAGGTTCCCCTTTCACTAACACCGTATAAAACAAATTAGACATATAACATTTCATCCATCTCCGTCATCTCTCTCCAAAACCCTTCTTCATAAAAATCTTATCCTGAAATTCCAACTCACCCTATCATAGGCTTTCTCAAAATCCAACTTAAATGTAAACATCTTCTTCCTTCTACTAATATCCTCAATGACTTCATTTGCAATCAAAATCGCATCCGCTATCTATCTTCCCCCTCGAAAGTGCTTTGGGCCTTAGAATAGTCTTTTCAAGAACCACACTCAACCTTCTAGTTAGTACTTTAGTGATTATTTTATAAATGTTGGGTACTAAAACAAAAGGTATGTAACTAGAAATCTTGATAGACTTGCTTTTCTTAGGCACCAAAGTTATGATGGTAGAGTTAATACTCTTACGTAAAATTCCATTGCAATAAAATTCATTGGAAACCTTCATCAAGTCATCCTTAACCACTGCACAACAATCATAAAAAAATGCCCAATTAAAACCATCTAACCTTGGAGTTTTATGTCTATCCATTGCAAAGGCGGTAGATCTCATTTCCTCTTCCTCAAAAGGTCTCTCTAGCCAAGCTATCTTATCACTAGGCAAAGGGTCTTACTAACCCTTCCACTATTTGTCTATCTCTTACCCATTTAAGCTTCATCTTCTGCCTCCAGCTTCTAATTTCCTTACAAATCACCTCTTCCAAGTCATTTTTTAAGGATATTCTTTTAAACTCCTCCTCCCTTAAGAGAATAGTAACTTCTTCCCAACTATCTAGCTTAGTTAGCTCACCTAGAATATGAGTCTTTTTAAGCCTAATGTCCTTGAACACCTCCCTATTCCACTCTTTCAACTTTTATTCCAGCCTCTTCAATTACCTCATGAATCCAAAACCTTCCCATCCCCTATTCACCTCCTCACTCCAGGGCTCTTTCACCAAAGATTGAAAGGTTTCGTGTTCTAGCCGCATATTTTCGAATCTATAGGGGCTAGGACCCCAAGATACCTTCCTAGATTCGAGTAAAATAGGAAAGTGGTCAGAAGTGGCTCTAGGAAGGGTGACTTGCAAAAGATTAGGGAACTCATCCTCCCACTCACTAGAGAAAAGGAACCTATCAAGTCTACTAGTCACAACCCTATCCTTGCCCAATGACCAAGTAAAGTTTGATTTACTTAAAGGAATATCACTCAAGCCACTCTCCCTAATAAATAAATCAATTTTTTGTGTTGTTGGAGTAACCCAGCCTCCCTTGTTCTTTTCTCGGGGAAATCTCACTGCATTAAAATTACCCCCCACCATCCACTTAGGGGAACAAAAGCCTAAGACAAAATATAGTTCGTCCCAAAAGGAGATCCTTGGAGAAGGCCTAGAAGGACCATAAACTAAAGAAACCCACCATTGACCTCGGAGTCTCACCTCTAACAAGAAAGAAAGAGAAAAGAAACTCATTAGGCTGTCCACTATGGATATGGTATAGGTATCCCACAACACAAGAATGCCCCACACAAATCCCTGAGATGGTACAAAAACCCAATCCTTATTATGCCCTTCTTGAATCCCCTATTGACCTTCACATCGACTGATTCAAGGTTAGTCTCTTGTTACAAAACAATGCTAGGAGAACTCCTAAGGGAAACCTCCCTAACCAAGCTCCTCTTCCTAACATCCCCAGGACCCCTGACGTTCCAGCTTACAATCTTCATAATTCAACTAATTTACCCCCTCTCCTTGCTCCCTTTCCACCCCTATAGTTGATAGAAGAAATCAAATTCTTTAGTTCTTTCTAAACCTTCTTTTTTCTCCTTGCATAATTTTTTAGACTCAATCCCAATATAACCTCAATTGCAGCAGGACTCACAAGTTTCAAACCCAGGTCATTCAGGAGTTAGTTTGGATCTTTGCAGTTTCTCTCACTACCCCCTAGAAGAGGCACTACCCCTAGCAAGACCTTCCTCATGGCATACAACATCAAAAGAAAATTGAGAGGGAAGGGGAAGGATACCTTTTCTAGATTTGGATAAGTTTTGATTACCCGAAGGAATAGCTACCTCTACATCAATACCCCTCCTAGCATCGTGAGGATTTGCAACTAGGTCCACCCTTACAAGAGTATGCTTAGGAACAGGGGACAAAGGCCCCTATACAATCAATGCTATGCCCTGGTCTAAGTTGTTCTTTATAGTATTAACATCTTCTTGTTCAATGTTAGAAGACAAATGAAGAATCTTATCTCCTAGAAACTAAGTGTCTTGTGAGGGAAATAAGTTCATCTTTGGTAACTCCCCATCTTCAGTAGCAAGAATTCTCTCTGAGATTTGGCCCTAATCACACTCTCCTCCCATATCTAAATCAGTCCGCAGTTGGTTGACGAACAAATCATTTTCAAAGTCAGAAATTTCAAAGATCTTTAGAGTCTGAGAGATTTTCCTCAACTTCGTCATCCTTGACTCCTTTTGCTACCTTGAGATCGGATGTCATTGGAAGGAGGAGGCCTGCAGCAACACCACATGCTGATCCCTTACTGAAAGTTGACTAAACTTTCCAACACTCCCCCTCAAGCTAGCTTGAAGATATCTGCCATAGCCAGCTTGCTAATGAAGTTTTCAAACTGTTTCTTCGGCAGTCCCTTTGTTAGTATGTCTGCAACTTGCTCAGTTGTCGAGATATATGGCAGACAGATTACCCCCTCATCTATTTTCTCCTTGATAAAATGCTTGTCTACACATGTTTAGTTCTATCATGAAAAACTGGATTGTGAGCAATAGCTATTGCAGCTTTATTGTCACAATATAGTTTCATTGGTAGTGAATTAGTATCTTTAATTCTTCCAGCAACCTTTTGATCCATAGTGCTTCACAAATTCCATGAGCAACAGCCCTAAATTCTGCCTCTGCACTACTCCTTGCCACCACATTTTTTTTCTTGCTGTGCCATGTTACTAGGTTTCCTCCGACAAAGGTGCAATAGCTAGAAGTTGATCTTCTATCAGTGATACTTCCAGCCCAATCTGCATCACTGTGTACTTCAACTTGTAAATTCTCATGTCCTCCAAATAATAAGCCTTTACCTGGAGTCCCTTTTTGCTACCTTAGAATCCTATACACAACATCAAAATGCTCGGGTCTTGGTGCGTGCATAAATTGACTTACCACACTTGTTGCAAAGGCTATGTCAGGATGTGTATGAGAGAGATAAAGGAGTTTCCCTACCAATCTTTGGTATTGCTCTCTGTTGATCACTTCTTCTGTCTTAGCTGGAGTTTTATGTTCGACTCTATAGGTGTTTTTGCTACTTTGCATCCTAGCAGACCTATTTCTCCAAGTAAATCAAGCACATGCTTGCATTGGGAAACAAAAATTCCTTTCTTTGACCTTGCAAATTCCATACCAAGAAAATACTTCAAGTTGCCCAAGTCTTTGATCTCAGATTTCTGAGCAAGGATCTTCTTTAACCTCTCTAGCTCATTGTTATCATCACCTATCAGAATTATATCATTTACATAGACAATAAGGATAGCCATTTTACCTTCACTCGTGTGTCTATAGAACATAGTATGATCGGCTTGACCTTGGTTGTGTCCATGACTCTTTACTACCTTCCCAAAGCGTTTAGACCAAGCTCTAGGAGATTGTTTGAGTCCATACAATGATTTCCTCAATCTGCACACCTGGCCTTTGCCACCTTTGCCTTCAAATCCTGGCGGTAGATCCATAAAGACTTCCTCCTCTAAGTTTCCATTTAAGAAGGCATTCTTCACATCTAGTTGATATAAGGGCCAGTTAGAGTGAGCTGCTAGAGAGAGCAACACACGGATTGAGTTCATCTTGGCTACAGGAGCAAAATGTTTCCTGGTAGTCAATTCCATATGTTTGAGTGAACCCCTTCGCCACAAGTCTTGCTTTGTACCTTTCTATACTCTCATTAGCCTTGAATTTTACTGTAAATACCCATTTACAGCCAACAGTCTTCTTCCCCTCTGCTAGGTCACCAATTTCCCAAGCGCCGTTAGCAATTGGTGCATCCATGCAACACACGGATTGAGTTCATCTTGGCTACAGGAGCAAAATGTTTCCTGGTAGTCAATTCCATATGTTTGAGTGAACCCCTTCGCCACAAGTCTTGCTTTGTACCTTTCTATACTCTCATTAGCCTTGAATTTTACTGTAAATACCCATTTACAGCCAACAGTCTTCTTCCCCTCTGCTAGGTTACCAATTTCCCAAGTGCCGTTAGCAATTGGTGCATCCATCTCTTCTTGAACAGCCAATCTCCATTCCGGGTGATCTAGTGCTTCCTGAATGGTTCTTGGAATAAACAGATGAGAAACATTTGAAGTAAAGGCCTTATGAGAATCGGAGAGTCTATGGAAATAGGATGTGTGGTACAAGTTCTAACTCCTTTCCTAAGGGCAATGGGCAGGTCAAGATCAGAAGAATTATCAAAACAAGGATCTGGAGAAGAAATAGTACATGGAGTATGTGAAGGAGGACCAACTTGTGTAGGTGATGATGATTGGCCTTGCTTTGGATTTGAAGAAAGAGCTCTATTATTTTGATGATTTCTTCTTCTGGCATAAACACGAAGCTCAGATGAGGGAATATTTGATAGTACTTCTCCCCCTGTTTGTGAATCAGGTATGCCTTGTATAGGTAGACTAGGATTTCCATTATTTTCGCCAGTTAAAGTATCAGTTTCCTAACCCTTTAAAGAGTGGATGTCAATGTCAAGGAAAACATTTGGAAGAGGCTTAGAGGTTTGCCAGAACTCATCTTCAGTTTCCTTTTTCTCCCCCTAAAGATTGTTATGGCCAAAAAAAGGCTGATTTTCAATAAAAACAACTTCCATACTTATATGAATTTTTTTGGTTAGAGGGTTAAAACATTTGTACGCTTTTTTATTAGGAGCATATCCAAGGAAAACACAATTTTATGCGCTAGGATAAAGCTTGGATTGAAAATTGGTTGGTATATAAACAAAAACAGTGCATCCAAATACTTTTAGTGGCAGGACTGATGTTATTTGACATCTAGGAAACATTTTTTTTAGGCAATCTAAGGGACTGATGTATTTTAGCACTCGAGTAGGCATCCTATTAATGAGATAACATGCAGTTAAAATAGCATCACCCCATAGATATTTAGGAACTTGCATTGAAAACATCAGGGCCCGTGCAACCTCTTAACAAATGGCAATTTTCTCTCTCAGCAATACCATTTTGTTGTAGGGTGTCATGACAAGTAGATTGATGTTGAATACCCTTTGTTGAAAGAAACGTTCGTAAACATTTGTTAAAATATTCAGTACCATTATCAGTTCTAAGGATACTGATTTTCGTTTGGAACTGGGTTTCAACCATATTATAAAAATCCTGAAAATTTTTTTCAACCTCAGATTTGTCACTCAATAAGTACACCCAACACAAACGTGTATGATCATCAATAAACGTAACAAACCATTTCTTACCAGAAGTAGTAGTGATTTTTGAGGGACCCCAAACATCACTATGAATTAAATAAAAAGGTTTAGAAGAATGATAAGTTTTCGATTGATAGGTGCTTCGGTGACTTTTGGATATGTGGCAAACATCACAATGAAGAGAATTGCGATCCAGTTTTTTAAATAAGCTAGGAAACAAATGTCTTAAATAGAGAAAACTAGGATGTTCTAGTCTAAGATGCCAAAGCATTATTTGTTCCCGTACAGAAACAGAACTAGTACTACTACTCAAACTCTGAGCTTGTTTATTGTTGAATAAAGTCTCATTGAAGTAGTAGAGTCCATCAATCATCCTTGCACTGCCAATCATCCTCACCAAGAGTTGGTCCTGAAATTCACAATGGGAATCAAAGAAAATGACACAACAATTAGAATCCCGTGAGAGTTTACTAACAAACAGCAGGTTACAAGCAAGTTTAGGGACGTGAAGGACAAATTTGAGTTCTATTTTTTTCAGAGATTTGGACAGAACCTGGTCCAGCAATGGATGAAAAACTTCCATCTACAATTCTAATCTTTTTATTACTAGAACAAGGAGAATAAGATTGAAACAATTGTGAGGTACTGGTCATGTGATCAGATGTACCAGAATCAATAATCCATGGTGCAAGATTTAAGAAACAACGTTTGGCACTAGAGTTATCACCTATTTGGGCCAATGAATCAGTAGGAAGACTAGAGGAAGAAGTAGATTTCAGCAGTTGAAGAAGATGATCCACTTGTTTAGCACTTAGGAAATTAGCTTCATAGGCTCTAGGGACTGTATGATTGCTGCCAGAGGGTCCAGATTTGTTGCTCTTCCATTTTGCTAGCTTTCCATGGAGTTTCTAGAAATTTTCACAAGTGTGGCGTGGCTTATTGCAATAGTCACACCATAGTCGAGGCTTATCTTCCAACCTCCTTTGATTAGAGTAAGGTTCTTGTGCAGAAATATTGGTAGTAGCCAAATCTGTGTTACCAGCAGCATTAGGAGCAGGATTATTGGCACCAAGTAGAGCAGAATTTTCCAGTCTCATCCTCCTTTTTCTTCATCATCACACTCCTTCGACAATCTTCTCGTCTTACTTAAGAAAATACTTCCCCGAGTGGGGGTAGAGGCTGTCTCCCTAGGATTCTTCCCCTTACTTCATCAAACTCATCATTAAATCCAGCCAAGAATTTAAAAATTCTTGCATTCTCCACCATCTTCTTATTGTGATTGCAATCAGCAGGATTTTTCCATTTATAATCATTGAATAAATCCATATCTTGCCATAGACCCTTAAGAACATTGAAATACCTTGTTACACTGCCATCTTCTTGATAAGTATTGCTGATCTTCCGCTGCAGTTCATAAATCTGAGAGTAATTCCCAAGGTTAGAGTACATTTGACTCACATTGTCCCAGAGTTCCTTTGCAGTAGAGTAGCAATTGTAATTAGCACTAATCTCTTCATCTATAGCATTCACGAGCCATGCCATCACCATGGAATTTTCAGCATCCCATATAACATAAGATGGGTCTATCTTCTCGGGCTCCTTAGCTTCACCAGTCAAGTACCCTATCTTCCCTCTTCCACGAATATACATCCTGACGGATTGTGACCACCGCAAGAAGTTGGCCTCATTCAATTGTATATTGATAATTTGGACAGAGTAAGGTTCAGAATGGGTAGGACTAGTTTCAGGTTTGGTTTCAACAATGGTTACAACAACACAAGAGATTAGGGTAGAGTTGAACAAGGAAAAAAACCCTATAGATATTAGGGTCAGATTGGAGCCGCCAAGGGAAATTAGGGTTTACACAGGGCCAAGAGCCGGACCTAGCTCTGATACCATCTAGAATGAGATAGCTTCTTGTGGAAATAATTCTCATTGATCGTAACATAGGTACAGGTCTTTATAAATAGATGTACAACAGAAGAATAGAAGGAAAGAACCAAGAAGGAAAGAACCAAAGATGCTAACTTCTAAGGAAACTAAATATTCTAGGATATTCACACATTTACAGCTGAGATTCTCTTAGAAAAAATAGGAAAGTTGACTAAATAGATTTGAAACTTTCCAACAGGTTTTGATCCAAAATGGTCACATAGCATTGCTACAAGAGCCTTATTTTTGGTGGTTTGTGATTGGATCCCTTGGATTTCCTGCTTGGTCCCTAAGGAAAAACGCTTAAACTGTGGGAACTTTGTTTATATTTTTTCATTGTCTTAATATATATTACAAATAAAAATTTTTTCCATAATGTTTTCTTTGCCTAATCCTATCATACTGTACTCCAATCCCTTTCTCCAATTCTCTCCTATCCAACATTACAAGCTCTGCTGCGAACACTCTTTCAATCTCAAAATAAAATTCTCTCGAGTCTCGTGCACAGACGCGCGCATGCACTTTTGCAAAATTTTTCCTCTCCCCAAGGTCCAAGCCTCAACTCTCTCTCTCTCTTTCTCTCTCTCTCTCTCTCTCTCTCTCTCTCTCTCTCTCTCTCTCTCAGTCATGTAGAGTAACAAGAAAGGTATTACCCTGTTCCAAACTCTGGAATCAAAGGAGGTTTTCCGTGTTCATTCTTGATGGTGCAAAAGGTGAAAGATAGTGAAGCTTTGCAAGTGTCTTCTGCAACTTGGGGAAGGAGTTAAGAAAAGATATGGGTGAAATAGTTGTAGACAGCTAGCCACATTTCAGATTGTGGAGTAGGTTATGCTGGAAGGTAATATAGATGGAAGTGAGGGTCACAATTGTCAAGTTATTTCTGGAGATTGAGTTATGGTGGCCAATAAGGAAGATAGATGTTGTAAGTGCGGTAGCTGGGTTCAAATAAACAAGGCTGAGATTCCAGTTGCCATTAATTAGTCGGAATATACCACAGCTAACCAGTCACCAACTTGTCAGCAACCTCTGAAGGTTGTAGGAACCAAAGTTGTTTGACTGGAGAAGAATGTCCATATAGTCCATGTTTCTTGGGTTTAGGAAGGAGCTTGAAAGCTAGCAGAGGAGGCTAGGGTTGTTCTTGGGTTAGATGTGAGTCGTGACAAAGAATATAGGGCCAGGAAGTATTGTATTCATGTTGGACCTAGGCTAGGTGATTAAAAGAGGAGTTTCTTTTTAACTAAGTTGGGCCAAATTATTGAGAAGATCCATAGTCTTGGTAAAAATGAATTTGGCCATGCTTTGGAAACAAAGGAGGTTTCTTCTAAGTTGGATCATTCTCAATATGTTTTACATCAAATAATATGTGGAGTAACTCCTAATATAGCAATAAAAGCAAGACGTGTAGGCAGATCGACTCATCAAGTTCCCATTGAAATAGGATCCACACAAGGAAAAACACTTGCTATTCGTTGGTATTAGGGGCATCCTGAAAACGTCCGAGTAGAAATATTGCTTCAAGTTAAGTTTCGAATTAGTGGATGCTGCCAAAGGGAGTGGCAATGCCAGAAGGGCCAGTCCTTTAAATAGGCCCATTTTTTAATAATGTGGATCGGACCCAAGAGGCTGGGGAAAATGCTCAAGGAACTATTCAGTTCTCAAATAATGCCCAAAAGGTCCCCTTTTAATGGAGTTTATATAGATCAGGGATGATTGCGTGGGAGTGATGGATTAAAAAAAAAAAAAAAAAAAGCACTCACGTGAAGCTGTTACGGAAGGATTTTCTTAGCTAGAGCAATATTCGCCAATAGTTGGAGGCCAAATTGAGGAAGATCAGAAGTTTCCTGCATTTCAAACTCAGAATTCTCCCATTATTGGGTGTAGGCAGATAAGGGATGTAACAGATATACTGTCTTCCAAACAGATTCTAGGTACAAAATCTACCTTGCAATGCTCAATTTCTAAGCAGATTCTTGATGGCCAAGAGAGTTTGCCATCTTCAAAGGAAAGAAGCAAAAATATTGTAAGGGGTAAAGAGAAAGAGGTGATGAAGGAAAGTCTTGTTTCAAACTATTTGGGTGTCTTGGTCAATGATTGTGTTCTGGAGCAAGAGGATGCTACAATAGAGGTTTACAAAGGTGATGGTGTTTTGGGTAGGATATTTGATGCCTCAAACCTTAAGGCAAAGGGATCTAAGGGTCCCAACGTTTATACTCGTTGGAAGATTGCCCCAATGGGTGCGTATATGAAAAAAATTGTCTAAAGAAAAAAGACAGTGCTTTGGTGAGGTAGTGCCAAAAATTTTAAAGAGGAATTTAGAAGGAAAGTTATCGTGGAAGACATACATGCTAAGAAAAAGACTGACAATTCTTGTGATGGGGTTAGCAAAGGAAAGGAGGTAATGAAATGGGGGGATTTATCTGATAATGAAAGCGGTGGTCTTAGTGAATTTGATTGTGGTGGGGGTTTACTGTTGGATAAAATTAGGGAACAATATGGATACTTTTTTTACTCCAATGACATTTTAGGGGACTTATCATATGTACTGCCATTCCCTTTGGAAGGATTGGAGGGGGTCTCTATATTTGAAATTGACGATTTGGGTAATGAGCTGCAGTGCAAGGATGGTATTTTACCAACACTAGGAGACTTCATGGAAGGATTTAAAATGCAAGGACTTATGGATGAATTGGATTCAACGTTTTGTGATCTTGGGGGAAGTGAAGGGCATTTTGATGAGTGTAAAAATAGAGCTAAAAGGGTCAAAGGGAGTTAGCTAACTTGAAGAGTTTAGTGAACTATGAAGGAAAAGGATTGAAGAGGGGATTCCTTGTTTAATTGTTAATTTTCTTTTATTTTTTTTTCTTTTTTCCTTTCAATTTTTTTCATTTCATTTTATTTTATTTTGGGGTGGACTTCTTGTTCTTGTTCATTGTAATTTCTCTTTCTCTATCTAATATACCTTCTTTTATTATTGAAATAAAAAAAAATAGCCCTCATAAGCTTGTTATAGCTGCCCCAAGATTAGGTTGACTAATGTGGTGATCAACTTCCCTCAGGAAGCTGGTTGACCACCCAAACAAATGCTATTTGATTTGCTAAAATTTTTTAAAAAGTATACTAGCTGTTGACTCTTAGAGTTTTAGATAGGTGGTCAAGTGCTTAATTACTCCAAATCTTGTTACTTTCTCACAATAAAAATATTGGTGGTACTGATGACATGGAAGATGGTAGACTGGGGGTGATATATATTGTTTAGTGGTAATGTGTGGTGGTGATGATGGAATTACCTATCCTTGGATACTAATATGGTGAATCATGAATTTGTGGAGGGATTGGTATTTATTGGGTGATTTTCTGGTTTGGTAATGGTTTTAATCCGAGGTACATGCAATTTTTTTTGCATTAACAAAAGAAGATTATAACACCTCCACTTTTTCTTTTTTGTGTTGCTAAGTATGACTATTCTTTGTTCAGCTTGATTGTGGTTTTCTATATATATATATATTAGTTGTCAGCTGTTATCTTTCATCTTTGAACTGATAATCTCCTACTGATACTTCTGGACTACAACTTGAATGCAGTTATGTAGTTATCATTTATTTTGCGTGTTTGCAGTTCCATAATGCTCTTTATGGGGATGCCAAAGGTTGGGCAAGGAGATTCTTCTCCTTTGTATTACCGTACATTCCTGGGGTCATGAACCCTCATGCTAAAGTTGTTCAACAATGGAACAAGTTCTTTGTCATTTCTTGTTTGGTGGCAATTTTTGTGGACCCTCTGTTTTTTTTCTTGCTTTCTGTGCAGCAGGTATGGTTTTTGAGTTACTTTTTGGACAATATTTTTAAATGTTAGCTTTGATATCTTGTGCACGTGAATTGAGCTAGAATTTTATACCTAAAATTTTTTATTGTTTATCCCAAAGTCCATATCTGGTGAATCTCTTCTTTCTGTTTTTCTGAATGTAGATATTCAATTTATCTTAATTAAAAATTATTATTAGTTTTTTAATTTCTGGTTACGATTATTGTGCAGGCCATGAATGTGTGTCATTTGTATTTAATTCACCAAATTATTATTTTCTTTGATAAAAAAGAAGATATTTTATTGACAAGAAAAGAATTTACAAAAAAAGCGTGAGAAATCCTCCTTAGAAGATATATAAAGAAAAAGGAAAAACATCCAAACAATACTCCCTCCCAAACGTGCAGCATATCTGAAAAAGACAGCTCTCTGAAACAACTGGCTGCAGAAGCCCATGAGGCCATATACTGAGTCCTGTCCCAAACCATGGACAAAACATCTTCTTCCCCTTGAATGTATGAGCATCCTGCTTCAACCAAACCTTCCAGAAAACAGCAAAAAATCTGCATCTCATAATGCCGAGCCATCTCTACTCCTCCAAAACCTTTGAATGCAATAGCCAATAAATCCTCCCCAGACTTTTGACTAGCCAAATCCCTCCTAATCGACCAAATAATTTGTTCCAAACCTTGCATGATTAGGGACTGCTACTGGTTACTTTAGTTACTATCACTGCTGTGTGTTATTGCTGTGTTAGTAAGCATGAGTTAGTGCATGAATTAGTGAGAGTAATAAAGTAATTGTTGTGTACTTGGCATATCTTATAAATGGAGAAGAGACCTATCATTGTGATTAGATCTTACAATTTACCCAATATTATAACATGGTTTCACAGCAAGATTTGCGATAACCATGCCCTTTAGGCCACAGTAAATTTAAACTACAGCAAGATTTGTGATAACCATGCCCTTTAGGCCACAGTAAATTTAAACTACTTTGATAAATTAGCTTGACTTTGCTTTGTTTTGCATTAAACAAGTACATACTAACCATGTTATGTATTAATTAAGTTGTGTTAACTGATATTGGAAATTCCTTTTGATTTATTAGTGGTAGGGGGGGCTTAGATGAAAGGAAAGTATGGGGGACATGCTAAAAACATAAACAGCAAAAAATTTGGGGGCAAAGAGAGAGAGAGAGAGAGAGAGAGAGAGGAAAAAAAAGATGGGGCATGCTGAAAGGTGTGACACCTGGCAGCCTTACAAACCAGCAGCAGCCACCTGGCAGCTTCACAAACCAGCAGTTGACACCTAGTACACAGATGGCAGCACTGCAAGACCTTTGTCATTACCAGCTCCCGCAGTCCTGCCACGTTTTCAGCCTAGAAGGAGACACTTGGCAGACAGCTGGCGGCAAGTAGCTGCTGTCTTGTCCATTCCAGAGCTGCAGGGCAGACACAACACAGAAAATACCACAAACTCTTGCTGTAAACCCTGGTTCTAGAGAGCGATAGAGAGAGAAAACTCTGCAAGAAATCAGGGAAATTCAGGGAAAATCAGGAAAAAAAGTACTGGAAACTCAGATGGAAACTTAAACTAAGTTCGAAGAAACTGAAAATCAAGGTAGGCATTCTTAACTTCTATTTATTAACTGAAGGATTTTGGGTATTCAAAGGAAATATGGGGTAGAAACTTGCATGGAATTGAATCCTAATAAGGGGTTCAGGATTGTTTTTCTCTTATTACTTGATATGACTGCATATATGTTCTCTTTGGTTATCATAGATGCATATTTTGCCTAGTTGAGAAATTTTCATGTGATAGATATCCATCTCGTAAGTATGATGGTTTTACTTGCTATGGCATAGGTTGTGTATGCATATGTTGAATTGCGATCGTGTGAATAGTTGGCACTATGTGTTGTTTGTGGTTGTGATATTGCGGAATTTGAGCAAGTAGGGATTGTGTCTCCCTTGGGTGAAAAACCCTAAACTTCCGGAGGGATTTCTGCATTAAGCGGTGGCTGGCCAAGCTTGAATTTGGCCCTTGTTTGAGGTAAAATGTGCACTTAGTGGGGATAGTGCTGCTATGTTTGAAAAAATGTGTAAATGCATGCCATTTGGATGTTTTGTGAGGTAATTTTAGATGAAGAGATTGCTTAGAATAAAGAGTGTTCATGCATATTGCTTAGAATAAAGAGTGTCTGTGCACCTTATGATTATGCATGCATATAAAAACATATCTTAAAGTGTTGAAATCCTTATTCGATAAGGGGGAATTAAGAATGTCTACTGAACTCGTGGTTGCTCACACTATTCCTTGACAAATTTCAGGTTCAAACTGAAGGAGAGCCCCACTTTTTAAGTTCTCCAAGAGACTGCCATTTTTACATGTAAACAGATTGGTAGAAAGATATTACAGATGCTAAACATGTATTTTGTTGCCGAATGTGTTTATTCTTGGGAGTTTGAAAAATGTTGTATATAAAGTGCACCTCAATGTAAAGAGCTTGTCAATGAAGTAAATTTTTTTTCTTGCTTTGTGAAATATTATGCATCTTGTGTCCTAACAAATATTCAGTCGTAATTGGCTTCTAACTTGCTTTCAAATGATGGTTTTGTAAAACATATTCGTGCATAGACCTAGTGCCTCCATCCGATTTTAGAGGGAGTCACGGCCGATCACGTGCCAAAACAGGGACTTGACTAGATCTGACCGCAACACCAAGTGCGTGTAGCTGCTGCCAAATCAAACCCTAAACCTCATAATCCTATGCCTACCTGCCACTATAGGAGGATCATCCACACTACCAGAGAACAGAAATAACTCTGAGTTGCTGGAAAATACAGTGGTCACTGGAAAAATTCTTAGACATCACTGCTATTTTAGAATCTCAAGAACCCCTTTAGATTTTTGGGAAACCCTATATATAGCCACAGAACTTGCCAATGCATTAGTCTGAAATTTCATCATTGGAGGAGCTGCAAATCTGCCCACGCTCTCCTACCCCATGCACATGGCACATGAAAGCTTGTTGAGCATCGTTTTTGCTGCGATTTCTTCTTGAATGACTTAAATACTTCCATACTAAATATAAAGTTGATCATGTCTTTTGTCCAAAGATCCAACCATTTTTGGTCGTTCACTTGTGGCACTTTGTTAATGGTTGTTTGGTACCATTAGGCTTGTGTGTTAGTTTCTTAGGGCTGTTTGCGAGTCATTTGTAGTTGTTCACGTTGTTCGTGTTTGTTATGGTTGTTCTGACCCAACCGTTGACCTTGTTCATTGTTCATCTCATCTCTAAGTGTTGGGATGGAGTTCATGATCCCAAAAGTATGTTGCCTTCCTGATTGGCATTGAGAAGTTGGATGCGAAGACTGTGCAGAGGTCTAAGGCTGTCAAGATCAATTTGACTGACTTAGGTAAATCTGAACATTTGTTTCAATCTGAGCCCAGTGATGAAGAAATGAAAGGAGTATAGATTCAGGAAAATGCATTGATTGTCTCACTATTCTATAGGTTTTTGAGGAGGTGTTGGGGCTAAATATTAATTTCTCTAAGAGTTGTTTGGTAGGATTAGGCTTGGATTCGAGCCCTTTGCAGGGTTTTGAGCTGCCTATTACCTATTTAGTGGTTCCTTTAGGTGGTAATCCTAGACCTTATTTGTTATGAGACCTGGTTTTGAGGTTGAATGGGTGGAAAAGGAGCCTTTTTCACTTCATAAGTTCGCATCACTCTCATTCGTGCTTGTTTCTATTCTATTCCTTCGTATTATTCATCCCTTTTTAGAATTTTGGTGAGATTTGCTCACATATTGGAGAAGTTGATGAGGGATTTCTTGTGGTTGGGCGACGGTGGGCAAAAGGGAGATCATTAGTAGGTTGGTACATTGTGGGTAGGTCTAAATGGAAAGGAGGTCTATGTCTAGGTAATTTGGTGCTCGTAAACATCTCCTTATTGTGATGGTTACAACGTTTTCCCTCAGAACCGAACTCTCACTTTAGGTTATTCGTAGTAAATTTGGTCTTTAACAAATGGTGGGTTGCTATTGCAAGGACTAGTATCACTCACTCTGTCCTTCAAAAAATTTATGTATCAAATATATCGGTCTTTCTTTCCCTACATTCGTTATATAGTGAGTAGTGAAAGAGAATCCAATTATAGAAAGACAATTGGATTGTGAATGTTCCTTTGACTATTGGTTTCCCTCATATGTTTATTCTTTCTAATTTGCATGAGTCTCCTATTGCAGCTTTTTTCTTGTTTTGCAAGAGGGGGCTCTTCCATGGGATTTTCACTTTGGGAGGATGAAAGAGAAACTAATGAGCTTGCTTCTTTGACTATTATGTTGGATTATTTTCGAGTCCGTGTGGGGAGCAATAAACATGTTTGGAATCTTGATTCTTGTGAGGATTTCTTGAGTGATTCTTTTTTCTCCAATTTGATCGCTCCTTTGGCCTCTATTCTCTAGTTTGGAAACTATTTTTTAAAGATAGTATTGCCATTCTTGAGAGAAATCAATACTAATGATCTACTTTAGAGAAAAAAAATCCCAAACCTGGTTTGCGTAAGATTCCTCTCCCTCTCTCTTTCTCTCTCTCGTGAAATGGTCCTTACTCTCTCACATGTGTTCGAACTAAGGAATTCTCTTGCGGAAGTTGATGTCGAATCGATTGATTCATATTGAAGGAAAATCCTTCAATTTGGTGAATAGGCAAGGTGGGGGAGATTCTGTCCTTGCTTGTAGTCGAGAACAATGTCTTGCAACAGAGGGGGTTAGATTTTCCAAATAGGCTGCAATATGGTTTGCTGATGGGTTGTCTGTTTTTAGTCGTTTGTAAAGGGGCTTTAGATATGTTCAAATGGGTATCATGAAGCTTTAGATATCAATTGGATGGACGAAGGTGGGTAAGTATTTGGAGTTAGGGTTGGGGTGGAAAGGGAAGAGTTTCTCAATTTTCACTTCTGGGGGTGGAAAAAGCGATGGGTGGCAAAGCTTCAGGAACTTCTTCTGCGAGATAGTCAAGGGCTTTCGTAAGGAAATTGGGAGTGTAGAAGCAGACAATTCTTTACAAGACAGATTATGGAGTAGTGGTGGTGGAAGGCTAGAATTGTGAAGATGTTGGCCAAGGTAGTCAAGTTCATTTTGAAAAGCTAGGTTTGAAGTCTGGGGAACAAGGGCTGTGCCATTGATGTGGAGATGTGATGGAGTTGATTAAACATGGGGCTATTGAAAATCAATTGAATTTGATCTACTAGAGTGAGAAGGAAGCTAGGGTTTTGGATGGTGTCGAGATGATTATAGAGGCGGCTAGGGCAGCATTCGGGGAAGAGGTTGTGAATAGAATTGGCCCTGGATTCATGCTTCTTATTCTAGACTTGGCCCGAGTAATTGAAAAAGGAGGTATTCCTCTATTGACTAAATTGGGCCAATTAGTTGAATAGGCCCAATGTTTAGGAAAGGCTGATTTGGGCTTTTGTTCGGATCCAAAGGGAGGCTCTTCTCATATGGGCTTCCTGCATAAGGCTAATTTGGGTGGTAACCAAACCCATGATCCTGTAATTAGGGACCCAATTATTGCCATGTTAGTTTTGAAAAATAGGCAGGCCACAGTTGTTGTCCCTACATCTCAAAAGACAAGCATAGGGAAGGAGGAAGCTACTCTATTTGGTAATGGAATTTTATTCAGCCTCCAATTATTAGAAATATTATTCAGCCTCTAGATATTGGACATTTGAATCGTGCTGATCAAGAGTTAGAGGAAGTCTAGGATGCTAGAAGTTTAGATTCAAATCAAGATTGTGGAGATAAAAGTGTGTCTAATTCTGAAAATCCATTAGAAGGCGGTGTGGAAAAGAGTAAAAAGGAATAAGTGGGGTTAGGGGAGAAAAATGTGATGATTGTCATCTTTATACTAATAATTTTGAAGGTATTAGGTTATGCTTGTTGAAAGGTGGCTTGTTTGGGTGTTGAAATGAATATGATATTTGAAGAAAAAAAAAAAAGAAAATTAAGGTGAATCAACTACAAACTTACTAACATGGTGTATTAAATTTCCACAAAATTGTCAAAATTTCTATCAAAATTTCCAATTTCCGTCACCCTTGAAATTGAAATGGCAGTCAATTTTCGCCTTGCATGATTTCCGTCAAAATCACAACGAATCATTCAAAATTTTATCAAAATCTCAAAGTTTTAGAAAAACTTGTCGAAATTTTAACTATAGAATGAAATTTCCTCAGGATTCAAATGAGAGATTTAGGAGTGAACTGAAATTTCTCTTTATTTTATTTATTTTTATCAAAACAAAAGATTATTACGAGGGATTTTGAAATTATATAAAAAAGTAAACTTACAACAACATTTTATTAACCGTTCATGTCTAAATTATCATTATTTGTATAATATTATAATATTTAAATGATTTATGAATTTCATTTGTATTAATTAAATATGTTTAATGCATATTATCTTACAAATATGTTTGATAACTTTTTCAAATCATACACAACATAGATGTATTTAACTTGTAATTTATTAGTCCAAAACCTTACATTATTAGTTAACCATTTGTAAAGTTTCACAAAAGAAAATCATGCTTTACTATTGATTTCCATTATTTTTTCAAATCAAAATCAAAATCCATCAATTTCTATACGTTTAGAGCTTCGAAATTTGAGTCGAAATCTATATTTAAGACATAGATTACTAAGGAGAGATTCTAATGGAGAATTACTCTAAAAGTCCCTTATGTTGAGAAGAATGTTAGCTGTAGGTATGAGACTAGTGAAGGTAAGGTGGTAAAGAAATGGGGGAATTTTTTAGACTCGGAAAGTGATAATAATAGTGATTTTGATTGTGGTTGGGGGGGGGGGGGGGTGTTGTTGGATGAGATTCGAGATACATTTATTATTCATGTAATGAAATATGGGATTTATCTTATGTCCATCCACCCTCATTGGAAGGTTTAAAGAGATTTTCTATTTTTTATTTTTGAGTGATGTCGGGTGTCCACGTCCGTTTTACGGTCCGTGACTAATCCCACGCCCTGTGCAGCGACCCGACACTCATAGGGAGGGTAAATTCAGGAGCCAGGGACAAGAATCGAACCCAGGAGGCATATAATCGCTAACCTTGTGATTTTTATTGATTGTGGTTGGGGGGGGGGGGGTGTTGTTGGATAAGATTCGAGATACATTTATTATTCCTGTAATGAAATATGGGATTTATCTTATGTCCATCCACCTTTGCTGGAAGGTTTAGAGAGAGTTTCTATTTTTTATAATGATAGGTTGGTGAATAAGTCTCTGTGTAGCGATGGGATTTTGCCTACACCAGTGGAGGAAATTTCAAAGGAGGAGTTGGAAGTTCAAATTATTTTGGACAAAATGGATTTAAAGCTGAGTGATATTTGGATGGTGGCAAAAGTTGAAAGGTGAAGGATCGAAGGGAATTTGCAAATTTGAAGAGTTTGGTAAAATATAATAGAAAGGGTTTGAAATGGGGGTTTCTTGGTTAATTTTGTTTAGTTTTACTTTGGTTGTGTTTTCTTTGTTTTTCTTTTTATTTTTCTTTCATTTAATGTGTATTATTGTGTGGTGGACTCCTTGTCCCCGCACGTTGTACCTTCTCTTTTTTCTATCTAAGATACTGTTGATTGGGGTAGGTAGCCAGGGAGGTAATTGGGTGATATAAAACTTTTCTCCTTTTTAACACAATAAGTTCAATATTCAATTTTGCTTACTTGATAAATGGATTACACACAATATTCAATAAATGATTTAATCTTTAGAACCATTGAGTTAATAGAACAATAGATTGAATGTAAGAACAATCAGTGTTGCCAAGATATCAAATTGGTTAAATAAGTCAAAGTATGAAAGCACAATCATTGTAGATATTACTTATGAATAATACGGTAAACGGAAATTCTCAATGTGAAGACTGCAGCTTTGATTCAATCATTAAGTTGATTGATCAATGATGAGTGCAATATAAACCCACAATGCAACCATTTATTTGATTGATTAAGGGAATTCAAAATGAAGTTCACAATCAAAATATAAAGTGGAGAAATGTTGTGCCGGGCACCCCACTTGTGCAAAACACCAATACTACAACTATTGCTATTGAATATATAAGAAATTAAAGCAATGCAGAAACTAATAATAAAACAGTAAAAAAAACAAGACAAGAAATTTACAAGGTTTGGTATAGAATTACCTACGTTCTTGGGCGCCGATCATCAATCCACTACTTCTTGACAAAGTACAACTTTGAGGTGTGTTTTACAAATGAAGAGTTAAGCTCTTTATATAGCTTCAACGTCAACTCTAAAAAACACTTCTCTCCAATGTGGGACAAATAATATAAAAAATTCAAAACAACCTTTTATACTAATGTGGAACTATTCTACCAATGTGGGACAACAAATTTCTACCTTGATGATAAATTCAACAAATTTTTCCGTCACCAACATTTTCCGAAGTTCCACATCATCGGCGCCTTCCAAAAATATTCAGACTTGCAGGATATTGATCAAGTTCAAACAATGTTTGAACTTGATTGTTGTCACAATTTTGGTCAAAGTATCTATAGGATTTTCAGTTGTAGCAATCTTCTGAAGAAGTATCTTGCCTCCATCAATAATATCCCGCATAAAATGAAACCGAACATCGATATGCTTCGTTCGTGCATGGTAGACTTGGTTCTTTGCCAAATAAATAGCACTCTGACTATCACAAAACACAACAATGCACTTCTGAACTACTCCCAAATTTTCAAGTAAACCCTGCAACCAAATAACTTCCTTAACAGCCTTTAAAGCTGCCATGTACTCTGCTTCTGTTGTAGACAAGGCAATGGTAGACTGTAAGGTAGACCTCCAACTCTCTGAAC
Source organism: Malania oleifera (assembly GCF_029873635.1). Taxonomy (NCBI): domain Eukaryota; kingdom Viridiplantae; phylum Streptophyta; class Magnoliopsida; order Santalales; family Ximeniaceae; genus Malania; species Malania oleifera. The sequence continues at coordinate 63,688,390 of NC_080429.1, read as the reverse complement.
CATTAACAAATGTAAAAATATATCCAGTAGTTGATCGATGTTTATCCAAATCACCTGCAAAATCCGAATCCACATGTCAAACAACACGTTGATCAATAGTATTATTTTTCTCAAATACTATACCAATATCAATAGTATTCATAATATATCTCAAAATCCATTTCACAGCTTGCCAATGTCCTTTACCCGGATCATGCATATACCTGCTTACCATACTAACAGCTTGTGAAATATCAGGTCTAGTACAAACCATTGCATACATTAGACTACCAACGGCACTTGCATAAGGAACCTGTGACATATACTTACGTTCCTCATCTGATTTAAGAGATCGCACGAAGTTTGAAATGAGGAGTAAGAGGAGTGCTTACTGGTTTTGACTGCTCAGACATGCCAAAACTCTGTACTACCTTCTTCAAATAGTGTTTCTGAGACAAACTAACTCTTCCTCTCATTCTGTCTTTGCGAATCTCCATGCCAAGTATCTTCTTTGCTTCACCAAGATCTTTCGTCTCAAACTCTTGATTTAACTGACTTTTCAACTTGTTGATTTCTTCCCTATTCTTTGAAGCTATCAACATATCATCAACATACAAGAGTAAATATATAAAAGATCCATTTTGTAGTCTGCGAAAATAAACACAATGATCATGTTTATTTCTAATGTACTTCTGACCCATCATAAACTGATGAAATCGTTTGTACCACTGTCTTGGAGATTGTTTTAAACCATACAATGATTTATCCAATTTACATACCCAATTTTCTTTTCCAGCAACCTGAAATCCATCTGGCTGAGTCATATAAATTTCCTCTTCCAAATCACCATGTAAAAATGCAGTTTTTACATCGAGTTGAACTAGTTCAAGATCAAATTGTGCTACCAAAGCTAACAAAATTCGAATGGAAGAATGTTTAACAACTAGAGAAAATACCTCATTATAATCAATGCCTTCTTTCTGTGCGTAGCCCTTAGCTACCACTCTAGCATTGAAGCGAACATTATTTGCATCTGGAAATCCTTCTTTCTTTACATAAACCCATTTACAACCAATTGCTATCTTACCCTTGGGCAGCTGGGCTAGCTCCCAAGTCTGATTCTGATGAAGAGACTGCATTTCTTCATCCATTGCTTTTTTCCACTTGTCTGATTCAGAGTTCTTCATTGCTTCTTTGAAAGTGTAAGGAACATTATCATCCACAATTGGAAGTGCATAGGCCACCATATCAGTATACCGAGTAGGTTTTCGAATTTCTCGTCTTGGCCTTTGAGAAATAATTGATTCTTGTTGCTGTGAAGATTCTCAAACTGAAATCTCCTCTTCTTGTACACTATTCCCCACTGTAACTGGAGAGTTACCTTGTGTAGTCTCATTTCTCACTGGGTTTCCCAAAATTGTCTCAACCTCCACTTGTTGTTGAGTACCATTGGTCTCTCTTCAACTCGTGACTCCTTGCGTATTGTTTTCTTCATCATCGCAAGTTCATCAAAAGTTACATCTCTACTTAAAATCATTTTTTTCGTCTCTAGACACCAAAGACGGTACCCTTTGACTCCTGCATTTATCCCCAAGAATATTGCTTTCTTGGCTCTTAGATCCAACTTAGATTCTTTAACATGATAATAAGCCATAGTACCAAATACATGTAAAGAATCATAATCACTAGTAGGCTTTCCAGACCATACCTCATAGGATGTTTTTCCCCCTATTGCAGATGATGGTAGACGATTGATGAGATGACACGCATATCTAACAGCCTAAGCCCAAAACCTTTTGTCAAACCTAGCATTAGACAACATACATCGAACTTTCTCCAGCAAAGTCCGATTCATGCGCTCTGCCACCCCATTCTGCTGTTGTGTATTTCGGACTGTGAAGTGTCGAGCAATGCCTTCATATTGACATACCTTCATAAACGGGTCACTCATGTATTCACCACCATTATCTGATCTGAGCCGTTTAATCTTTTTGCCAGTTTGAGTTTCAACTAATTTTTTCCACTTAAGGAAAATATCACACTTCATTTTTATGCTTCATAGAATACACCCAAACTCTTCTAGAAAAATTATCAAGAAAAGTGACAAAATAATGCATACTAGCCAACGAAGCCGTTTTTGTGGGCCCCCATACATCTGTATGGATATAGTCTAAAATACCTTCAGTCTGGTGGATTGATGTGCCAAATTTCACTCTAGTTTGTTTTCCCAGAATGCAATGCTCACAAAATTCAAGTTTGCACACCTTTGCACCCTTTAACAAACCTCGCTTAGCTAATTGCTGCAAAAATTTTTCTCATGCATGTGCTAATCGCATATGCCATAACTTGGTTGTATCTGAACCTACGTCTTTCTCAGAAACAACAGCTACTGAACCAATAACTGTACTACCTTGTAAATAATAAAAGTTATTTTTCTTTATTCCTTTCATCACCACCAGCGCACCTGATTTAATCTTAGAGGTTCCATCTTTCAAAGTGATAGTGAACCCTTTAGATTCTAAGGCACCCAATGAAATCAGATTCGTCTTTAGGCTTGGAACATACCTAACATCAGTCAAGGTCTTAATAGTTCCATCTTGACATTTTAACTGTATTGATCCTATTCCAGTTGTTTTATAAGTATTATCATTTCCATAAAAACAACCCCACCATCTAATTCTTCAAAATTAGAAAACCATTCCCTATTGGGACACATGTGATAGGAACAACCAGAATCCAAAATCCACTCACCAAAATAATGTGACGAAGACGTTCCAACAAGAGAAAAATCTGACTCACTTCCATCATCATTGGCTATATTGGCATTAGAATGTGTTTTGCCCTTATTCTTCTGCTGTAATTTAGGGCAATCTTTCTTCCAATGCCCTCTCTCACGACAAAAGGCGCATTCATTTTTAGTAGGTCTCCCACGAGATTTATTCCTCCCATGAGATTTACTCCTCCTTCCAGGCATATGACTCTGAGAACGTTCCCCTATTGTTAGTGCTTCTGCTGTTTCCTTGTGGACCCTCTGATCCTTCTTTCTGCATTCAGTACTAATTAATGCAGTACAAACAGCATCATAAGTAACTTTATCTTTCCCATACAATAAAGTGGTGGTCAAATGTTCATACTCATCAGGAAGAGAATTCAGTAACAATATGGCTTTATCCTCATTTTTCACCTTTTCATCCAAATTTAACAAATCGGTCAAAATTTTATTGAAAGCATTTATGTGGTCATTAATCGAAATACCTGGTTGATACTAGAAGCGAAACAATTTCTTTTTCAAATAGTGCCAATTTTCCAGACTCTTTGTCATAAATGTATCTTCCAATGTCTTCCATAATTTCTTTGCAGATGTCTCCCTTACAACACAATATTTCTGATTTTTGACGAGGTACAGACGAATCATCCCACTTGCCTGACGATTGATCTTTTCCCAATCTCTATCACCCATATCGACCGGTTTATCATCCAAAGCAATATCTAGTTCTTGTTGATACAAGATGTCCATCACCTCACGTTGCCACATACCAAAATTATTGGTACCATCAAATTTCTCCACCTCAAACCGAGCATTAGCTATTGTCTTCGATGATGATGTCGAAGTCGAAGGGGTTGGAGTTCGTGTGGACAGAGTTTCTTCTATTGCTGCCCTAGTTTTTGCCATCTTCTATATATTCAATTGCAACCAACAAAGCAAAAGGCCTAGGATGAATAGTACGTACCAACTGTGTCTACTCTGTTTTATCTTATGAAATTCTACTTTGACCAGACCAACCTCCAGGGATCAACTAAGCCGCAATGGTCTCTGAGCACTTTTTTAGACAAAGTTTTTCTTAGGCATCAAACGTGGAATCAAGGATCCTAACAGAGGAACACCTCCGTATCAACACTATTCAACCTAGTTCTGATACCAATTGTTGTGCCGGGCACCCCACTCGTGCCAAACACCAATACTACAACTATTGCTATTGAATATATAAGAAATTAAAGTAATGCAAAAACTAATAATAAAACAGTAAAAAAAATAAGACAAGAAATTTACGAGGTTCGGTATAGAATTACCTACGTCTTCGGGCGCCGATGATCAATCCACTACTTCTTGATAAAGTACAACTTTGAGGTGTGTTTTACAAATGAAGAGTTGAGCTCTTTGTATAGCTTCAACCTCAAGTCTAAAAAACACTTCTCTCCAATGTGGGACAAATAATATAAAAAATTCAAAACAATATTTTATACTAATGTGGAACTATTCTACCAATGTGGGACAAAAAAAACAACAAGAAAGAGATTAGAGTGACACACAGATTTTATAGTGTTTCGGTCCTTAACCTATGTCCACTCTCAAACAAGCACGTTTGAGTTTTTCACTAGTGCTCATTGTATTTCAAAACTAGGACAACAGTACTACGTTGTTGAGCACTTATCAACAACCGTGTTGTAGCAATAGGGATCTAGGGACAACAAAGCATATGGGTTCAAGACAGCCCCAACACGGCCCTTGGCCAAAACATAGTGCCTTTGCACTCTGAGAACATAGTCCCAATTAGAGATTACCCTCAATACCTAGTGCCAAAGCACTCCCGGACATGTCCTAATCTAAGATAACATCTAAAGCAAAAACAGCAACAAGATGGTAAACATTTGAGGTTTTCTTCTAGCTCACACAACCAAATTATGAGAGTTCTCACTCTTGTAGAAGGACTCAACCTATTAGGTAGGATATACAATAAGAAACATGAAGTTATAGCAATAGAAAAACAACCAAATTGATCATATAGGAGCCTTTAAAGCAGTAGCATGCATGGTTTTAAATAACACCACGACTGTTATGTAATGTCGAAACATAACATTTTTATTGGGTGCTCGATAATGTTACACACCACTAAATTGGTGGGAAGAAAAATCATGCCCGTGGCTGCTGTTACGGACCACGACCGTTATGTAAAGGTTGCTATGGTTGTTATGTAATTGCTGTAAGACTGTTACAACAAAAAAAATTACTTTTTCTTCTCACTTTTGCTTTTCTCCCCTTTCATAAATCATTCTCAATACACAATAGGGAGAGAGGGAGAAAAATATTATAATGAGGATGATAATGTTACAAAATTTACTTTTTTTAAAAAAAAAAATCCTCACAATAAATGCATTAATAACAATTTGACAATACTAATTTGTTAAGAAAATATTTTATTTTGATAATATTAGCAATTTGATATTTATGTTCTATACTTTTCAACTCCGACCTTTTTTTTTCTTCTAGTTATTGTATGTTTGTCTTATTTGTATGTCTTATATGTTTAATAGATTAATAGAGTGTATAATGCATTTTGTTTTATTAGTTAATTTATCACACATAAGAGTAATGAAAAAGTATAAATTCACACACTCGCACATAATTTTTTTATCAATGGTGGTTTAAAAGAAATGAAAATTTCTTGGCCTTACCTGACAACTTAGTTGAACTAAAGGATCTAATATGCACTAAAAATTTTTCCAAGAAAGATTAAAAGCTTAAAACATGCAAATACACTAATATGCATAAGGTTGTGCATGCTTGGAAAAAATTCATGGTTGTTACACCTGGTTCCTGTTATGTAACATCTGGTATGCCTGCTTCTTGCTACACTCATTACCATTATGTTATGCTACCTGCTGCCACGACTTAAAACCATACTTGTGTGAGTTCGATGCTCTTGTGTGCTATGTCTTGCATTCGGTCAATCTTCAGCCAATATTTATAGGAAAGTTGTTGGAATCCAGCAAACTTCATTTTGGTTCTGTAGTTAATGCTTGATTGAGTTGGAGGATTTTCACCGATAGTCACACACCCAGACTTGCAATAGCCCAACAGCACAGACTTGCAATAGATTAAAAGTAAAACAAACCAGAATAGCAACAAAGATATAATCAGAAAGAATAAACCTGATTCACTGGAGTTGCCCCTCCAGAATCTGTCAACAGGCACCAAGAATTCATCACAACCAGAACTAGAACCTCTGAACTAGAAAATCACTGCACCAGGACTCCACAGAAATTCCCGACACCTTCAACAGAACTGCCGAACAGCAGTTTAGAGTCCACTGGAAATCACCGACAGCACCACTAATCCCCTAAAGAAACTGCTGTTGCCCAGAACTCTCTGCCACTACCCACAAAAAAAAAACCAAATCACCGAGAAACCAAGAAACCAAGAATACAGCCAAGCTGAGAGATAACTATGAAAATAATTTGGGGCTCTGATACCAGGTCAAAAAGGGTTTTGTTCTGAATATCCCTCCTTATGAGAGTTGCTCCCTTTATATAAAAATTGTCGGGCTCATTACAAGGCTGAAGATCAGCCATTACATCGGACTATACAAGGTAAGAATAAACACCTATCAATTATATGCCTATATACAATATACTCTTCTATATATGGCTAGACTAAATAAGGTAAAATATATGCTGCGAATAAACGCCAATTATATGCCTATATACAATATACTCTTCTATATATGGCTAGATTAAATAAGGTAGAATATATGCTGTCTTAATAGACTAGGCCAGCACATACAATTCTGCTACCATATACCGTGGCCGAAAGGGTATGGTTATCAGAGTCCACACTATTAAATATCTTCTTGATGACTATTGAACAACTTAAGGCTCTATTGGTTGCCAAGGGATACACCCAAACATATGGTATTGACTATTTTGAGACCTTCTCTCCTGTCGCACAACTAAATTCTGTTTGTGCATAGATCTCGTTGGCAGTTAACTTTGATTGGTCCTTATACCAATTGGATGTGAGGAATGTCTTATATGGAGATTTGTAGGAAGAGGTATACATGGAGCAACCTCCTAGATATGTTGCTTAGGGGGGGGGGGGGGGATGGTAAAGTATGTAGATTGCACAAGGCCATATATGGTCTTAAGCAGTCTCCTCGATCTTGGTTTGACAAATTTAGTGTGACGGTCCCTACATTTAACTTCTTCCAATGCTATTATGATCATTCGGTCTTTGTCCACAAAATAGAGGCAAGTGCGGTAGTTTTAGTTGTTTATGTTGATGATATCATCATCATTGGTAGTAATTAGAGTGGACTTGCAAATGTTAAGTGGTGGCTTTAAGCTAAATTTCAAATCAAGGACTTGGGTAATCTATGTTACTTTCTTGGTTTTGAAATTGTATGGTGTAGGAAAAGGTTGAGTCTATCTTAGTGAAAAAATATGTTGTACTTGCTAAATGAGACTGGTTTGTTAGGAGCTAAACCAATTGATAGTCATTTGGATCCTAACATGAAGCTGTGTAGGTATGTTGGACCGAAATTTGAAGACAAGCATCGATACAGGCAGTTAGTTGGCAAGTTGATCTACTTGATTTGTCACTTGGCCTGAGATATCTTTTGTAGTATGAGTGGCGAGTTGGTTTCGAGAAAATCCCAAACAACCACATTGGGATGCTGTTTGTAGGATTTAGTGGTATCTCAAAGGCTCTCCCGAAAAAGTCATGATATATAAATGTAATAAAAAGGTGAGATCATGGGATACTCTAATGTAGATTGGGTTGGCTCTGTTGATGATCGAAGGTCTAATACTGGATACTGTACACTTGTGGGAAGTAATCTCATTAATTGGTGTCACAAGAAACAAACTACTGTAGCCAGATCTAGTGCTGAAGCAGAATACTGAGCTATGACTCGTACTGTGAATCAGCTTATGAGGCTAGATCTCTTATGTCTGAGATTGGGTTTTGGTAACAAAGCCAATAGATATGATTTGTGATAATCCAGCTGCCGTATATATCGCTAGCGATCTAGTCTTCCATGACAGGATGAAGCACATTTGAAGTTTTGTCATTTTGTGAGGGATGTTATATCGAAGAAAGTGGTGAGGACTACTTTAAATCTATGGATTGGTTAATTGATATTTTCACAAAACCTTTAAGCCTACCTTGTCTAATGGTTGTAACAAGCTGGGATTGGGTGATATTTATACACCTCCAACTTGAGAGGGAGTGTTAGAAGAGAGTAAGTTATTTCAACAATTAGGTTGTGTGAGTGGGAGTATTTTTTTTCCTTGTAAGATTTTTATTATTATTAATATGTAAGAGTGCATACTTGGATCTATCTTTAGGTCTCCAGGAAGCTGTCGCCTCAGTCTTTCTCTTTCTTTCTTCTTCTTTTCTTCTTTTCTTCTCTTCTTCTCTTCTTTTCTCTTTCCCTCTTCCATCTCGAACCTTACAACACTAAACGACTGACATTATCATCAACACTCCCTATGTAACAACCCGGCCCTTTATACGGACCCAGATTGCTACCACACATATAGAATACCTGTACCTGATAGACATACATAAACAACCCATCCTAAACAGGGACATACGGGTGTATCTCATACATAACTGTAATTCAAATATTATGGAAAAACATAAACATTCATAGGGATTCTATTAGACATATACCAGAGTTCTAACTATATCTTTAATACATAGGATCCGTACTTAAAACATAAACTTTATTACATCCCCAAAAGAAACTAACCAGGCTAACAGCCTAGTACTAGTACAAAAACTTACTCCTATCAATCAGATTCTAAGCTCCAAAGTCTCACTAGAAGACTAGGATCGATGCCCTGAAGGACCTGAAACAAAGGTTGTAAGATTGGGGTCAGACACTTCTCAGTAAGGTGGAAGATAATACAACAACACGTGATTACATGAGTTTATTCCAGTTAAAACAGTTGCACATATTACTACACCATAGGAGATATACAAATTTAATTCAGCATCGTTACAAGAGAGAGTTCCCGAGGTTAGGGTAGGGTACAGGCCCATACACTGTACGATCCCTCCACACGGTACTCAACCCTGTGACCTTACCCATTTTAGTTTTTAAATCATGTATATGAATATTTAGAACAACGTCCAGCTTTGAAATGTCATAATATGCCTATTTACCCTGTTGCACGGGTTGTTTATTGATAACTCTGACATGCCCTGTTCGTGCAAGCACTGTCAAGCATCTATTATATAGTCCGACTGCCCCTTATGGTCCATTATTTCACCAGTGGTCCCAATACTCCTGCAAGCTGACTATCTCTATACCCACACTGATTCACATGTGTGGTTGCACTGTACTTTACTAGCAACGGAATCGCGCCTTTAGAAACTGAAGTATCTTTCAGCTCCTTTAATCTAAAGTATCTTTCAACTCCTTTAGTAACAAGTTGTGGTCCCATTTATTATATATACAATTTACAATGAAAACATAATAACCTGTGCATTTCCAGTATTTTCACAATCTCATTAATGAACTAAACAAGCATTCTTTCTTTCTTTCAAACTGAGGTATCAACCGGCACACGTACTCTCGGTTTACCCCTTTTCACATATAAAATTTGGTATTTAACCGACACCTATTTTCCACAGTTTCAGATAGTATAATGGAACCTTAGTTCCTATAGTTCATAACTATATATACCAATGCATTATAAGTCCATTTAACAGCATATATCACGTTCGTTTAGTCAAAAACCGCTTTAAGGAGTAATCCGTTCAAAAAGTCATTTAAATGAAAAATGAAGGTTCAAGCATCTCCCACTAGTAGTTTAAAGCAATTAGGTAAGTTTTTAAAATGTTTGGAGATCATATGTAAAAATTCCTAAATTTACCAAAACCGTAAAAATAATTAAACCGACACTTTTACCCTATAGAATTTTGCAAACGAATAGTCATAACCTACATAATAGTATAGACTACAGTTTTACCGATTTACTTTTCAAAATAAACTGATGTAAACAAATCCCCTTACCTTAAACCTGAAACCAAAATACGAACGAATTGATCCAAAACCTAAAAACCGAAGAATAATATGTCAATATAATTTCCTATACTACTGATCTACCGAACCGAAACCGAATTTAGACCCTTACCTTGATTTTAGGGAAAATCTTGAAATTCCACAAACGAAGATCCGTTCCATGATAAATGTAGAGATTCTCCTCCTGATCCACGTGGTAACAACGGATCATGGATTCCGGCAACGGACGACGTGAAATCCTAGAGAGAGAGAGGGTTGGTTCAAGTTCTAGAGAGAGAGAGAGAGAGAGAGAGAGAATGAGAGTTTATAAAATAAAACCTAACTTTAAGTAATCAAAATAAATATCTCTTCCAAGATATCTATATATAAATATCTCAAAATATCTCCTTTCAATATATCTTCTCCAAAATATCTCCTCCAAAATATCTCTTTATTTATTTATTTTTTTGGGTCGGGGTACTACACCCCATCAAACTCGAACATATATATTATGTGTTCCTAGCTTGTCACAAATGAATTTCACATGAGCACCTCCCAAGGCTTTAGTTAATAAATCAGCAAGCTGCAAATCAGACTTTATTAGCATTATCAGTATGTTCTAGAGCTATGTAAGTAAGTGTGAGTTTGCAAGGATGTTATGGTTATTGGTATGTACTACTTGGCATATATTATAAATAGAGGGAGAGGCCTATCATTTATGTTTGGTCATTCATTTTGCCCACAATCTCAACATGGTATTGGAGCAAGATTCAACCTAAACACTACCACCAAACCAAACTCAGCCGTCACCAGAAAACACCCTCATGTTGCTGCCCTTCTCAGAACCACCACATGTCTTCAATATTTCACACAACCAACCACATAACCAACAACAAGTCTTATTTGCCTTCTCAGCAGAACTAACTGCTAAAATTGTTGTGGTCCTTTTTGTGAGGGGTGTGGTATCATGCAGAAAATTATGTGAGGTGACCAAACGTCCAATTCGGGGGGTTTTCAACCTTATTCATTTGCCTATGCAAAACCTTCATGTCTGCCAGCTTGATGTAGCTTGTTAGTGGTGGCTTATTCGAAAAAACTAACAGAGGAAGCCTTGCTTTGATGATAGTTAGATTTCTGGCAGTGGCATGATGAACATTTATCAAAGTTGCAGGTGGGGGAGACCATTTCACTTCTTTAAGGTGTGATCTCTCTGACAGTCTCCCTCATGGTTGAGTCAGGGTCTTTAGGATTGCTTCTGCAGTTTCTGCCTTTGTTGCATAGAAGCCATAAGTGCAAGGCTGGAAGGACAATAGGGTACTTGTCTTGTTGAGACTTGCCTCTACTGGATGAGGCTTAGTCTTCAAGGTTTGGGGTATCATTAGGTGCTTTCCTCCATGTCATTGGCATTAAGTTTTATGCACCTTCTCTGTTGAACCACTAAGTCATTGTGGTCCTTTTTTACAAGGGGTGAGGTATGATCATGGTCTTAAATTTCCACCAAACTGTCAAAATTTCCGTCACCCTCGAAATCGAAATGGTAGTCGATTTCCGTCTTGCATAATTTCCGTCGAAATCTCAACGAATCATCCGAAATTTATCGAAACCTTGAAATTTTAGTGAAATTTGTCGAAATTTATCGAAACCTCGAGAATGAAGTGAAAATTTTCTTTTAATTTATTTTATTGAAACAAAAGGTTATCACAAGTGCTTTTGAAATTATATGAAAAAATAAACTTATAGTAATATTTTATTTAACCATTCATGTCTAAATTATCAATATTTGTATAATAAATAATATTTAAATGATTTATAAATTTCATTTGCATTAACTGAATATGTTTAATGTACATTATCTTACAAACATGTTTGATACACATACTATTTTACAACTTTTCCACCTCATACAAAACATAGATGTATTTAATTTGTAATATATTAGTCTTAAAACTTATATTTTTATGTTTGTTAACCATTTCTAAAGTTTCACAAAGAATTCCATGCTTTACTACTAGTTTCCGTTACTTTTTCAAATTGAAATCGAAATCGACATTGAAATCGAAATTTCTGTTGAAATTTCCGTACTTTTGGAGCTTCGAAATTTGAGTCGAAATCGAAATTTAAGACCTTGGGTATGATGCACAAAAGGCCAACCAGGGAAAAATTAAGTGCCCTACTCCATATTATTGGCATTTAGTTTTTTGTGCCTTTTCAGTTAAACTACCAAAATTAATGTGGTCCTTTTTACAAGGGGTGAGGTGTCATGCACAGAATGCTAGCCAACGCAATTAGCAAGGGCTTAGAGGGGAAAGCAGTGCACCTATGTGATGACAGCAACTGTTTTAGGGTATCTATGCAGGGTGAATGGATCAATGCAATTGTGTAACCGTATAATCCCCACAAAAGGGAGAGAGGGGTCATAATTATTTCGATTTCTATGTTAAAGATGGTGGTCGTTGAAACCAAATGTTGCTTGTGCATTGTGCTTATTTGATCAATAGAGATGTTCTTTCTTATCACATTGAGAGTCAGCCAAGTGGGTTATAATGGGATCGATACCTTTCCTAAGGTGTTCCATCATGGATCAAATGAATCATGTATGTTAGGTTGCTTGGGTTTGTGTGCTCATTTTGCCATTTGTAAAAGGGTTGGAGTGACAACACGAAATCCCCCTTGTTGCCCCACAGAGGTTCAACTATGCTATATTTCCTCTTTGGTGGAGTCCTTGAATTCAGCCAGCGAGCTAGAACTTCTTAGACTTCTCCCAAGGTGTGGATGGCGAGGGTGTCATGTATCCCGTCTTGATGGGGCTTCTGTTTCGTCCTTGACTTAATCTGTACATCTATGGGCTTATCCATGGATTCCGCACTTTGATGTGGTGCAAGGGCGTTGCACATGCCATGTTGGGCAATGCTACCCGGCATGAGCTATGAGGTGCCATGAGCATATCAAAATTTGGTCCCATTACAGATGTATAAATGGATCTTTTGGGTGAGAACCACACCTTCTAGTTCAATCCTTCTAGATATTCTTTGTCCCATGTTAGTTTTCTTCTTGTTAATGGAACTGTTTTGGTTTTGATATGGCCAAAGATTAATGGGCATATAAATGAGGAGCTACTATCAATAATTCATAATTATTCTCTATCATTAATGTCCCTAAATTAATCCATAACCCCCGTAAGCGAAATAATGCACCCATAAATATTGAATTAAATAAGGGTATGCCACCACTATTATAAAAGGGCCAAAGGGGCGCTACGGGACGAGGTAAGCATCTTATTCTCACCATTCTCATCCATTCTTCTTTATTGTTGCAATCTAAACCTCCCTCAATTCCTAACTTAAGCATCGGAGTGATCTCCCGGTGTAAACCCTGGGTCCTCCAAGCTATACTTGCTTGACTCCTCTCAGGTGGTTCTGGTCGAAGGTCAACCCTCATGAAGCCATTCAACTTTTGGTAGCAACAGTTGGCGCCGTCTGTGGGAACATGGGAAGTTTTTCCATCTTTCACCATGACGATGTCACATAACTCCAAATGAAAACCCGCTGTGGGAGACCAATCGCCCCAATCAATTCATTCTACTCCGGCAGACAATTCGTTACCAAGCGTCCCTCTAAGTGAATTTCTGACTTTCCAGAGGAGGGTGGAAGACATGTTCACTGTGATCCTACATCAGAGAAAGGATCATATGGAGCATGGTCTAGAGGTCACTCGAATAGAAGCAGCGCCCGACAGAAAGATAGTGGCCCCACAAGAAGCCACTGTAAAGGTTTTAGACCCAACAAAAAAGGTTGAACCGTAGAAGATGCAAACAATGTGGGCGTTTATGAGCAACGGTCCTAGGAGCTAGAGGAAAAGTTCAAGAAAATTGACCAACTAGAAAAACTAGTGAAGGAGGTGTGCAACTATCTCTCTACAGGGGATTCATTTACCAAATTTTCAGACCCTCCTTTCACTAAAGAGGTAATGGAGATTCCTTTGCCAAGTAAGTTTAAAATGCTAAGCATTGAAGGGTATGATGGGTTGTCTGATCCTTTAGACCACCTTGACACCTTTAGAGTGTTAATGCAATTACAAGGCGCGCCTGATGCAATCATGTGCCAAGTATTTGAAGCCACCCTAAAGGGGAATGCTAGGGCATGGTATCAAACTTTAAGGCTTGGCTTTATTGGGTCCTTTTCTAAAATGGAGCAGCAATTTATCGGATATTTTGTCAGCAGTTGGAAAATGGAAAAAACTTCAGCCCATTTGATCAGTCTTGTCCAAGGGGAGAGCTACTTTTGGAATTTCGAAACTTGTATCATGGGGTAGTAGTAGTAGCTTTGACGTCAACTTTTCAACTGGCGGATTTCCTAAATTCGTTGGGGAAAAAGCCCCCGACCAATATGGGAGAACTAATGACACGAGCCTAGAAATAAATCAATTTAGAAGAGGTTATCACCACAAGGAGGAGCCAGACCGATTATAAAAGGAATAGCCCAAGAGACTTGGATGATGCAGTCAAGGGGGGAAAGAGGCAAGAGAATAACAAACAATCTAATAGTTCAAAGGAGGTGGGAATCACACCTAAGTTCCAATCCTACACTCTCTTGAATGTTTATCGAACTCATGTGCTAATGCATATTAGGGAGAAAAACTATGTCTCCTGGCCAGAGCCCATGTGCACCCCGCCATACAAAAGGAGCACCTCAAAATTCTGCAAATTTTATAGGGGCCACGGGCACGACACAGTAGAATGTGTCTATTTGAGAAATAAAATTGATGCTCTGATAAGACGGGGACACTTGTCAAAGTTTATAAAAAGGAGTGATTGCCAAGTCGAAGCATTAAACCAGGGGCCGTGCAAAAAGAGGAGCAAGTTGTGGGGGAAAATGCTATGATTTTCAGAGGACCTACTAGTGGAGGGGATAGTGGAAGAGCAAGGAAAAGATATGCAAAGCAAGTTTTCCTCGTTGAGGTTCTCGCGCAGAATCAGAAAAAGTTAAGGCAAGATGGGATCATCACCTTTACAGAAGAAGATATGAAAGATTTCCAATAGCCACACAGTGATGCTTTAGTGGTATCACTACTCGTTGCCAACTATCGGGTAAGAAGGGTATTGATAAACAGTGGAAGTTCGACCAATATAATTTTTTGGTTGGTTATGCAAGAAATGAAGATAGGAAGGGAATGGCTGAAGCCTATCTCAACACCCATAGTCAGATTTGTAGGTGACATGGTTCATCTCTTGGGTACAATCACACTTTCGCTGACTATGGGGGCACCTCCGTAATAGGTCACGTTAATGACGAATTTCTTGGTGGTAGACCATCCTTCCGTTTACAATATAATATTGGGATACCCTGCACTTAACACAGCTCAGGCTGTAACTTGAACTTGAAGGTCAAATTCCCCATCCTGAAATAAAAGGATATCAGATGGCGGTTCGCAATTACTACTTAATGGCCCTGAAGGGCAGGACAAAAGGACAAGAGGCCTATACCCATAGATCTGCACACCAGAAGAGGAGTTAATCAACATCCCAATAAAGGAAGACAACTAGAAAAAATATGTCCAAGTAGGGGCCCAATTGCCAGATTCTTTGAAAACAAAACTTATGAGGTTGTTGAGTGAGTATGCAGACATCTTTGCTTGGTCTGCTAATGATATGCCAAGAATTGATCCCGTAGTTATTGACCACAGGCTACAAGTGGATCCTAACCGTTGTCCAATAAAACAGAAGAAGAGGAGCTTTACTCTTAGATGAATCAAGGTTATTTGATTAGGAGGTAACAAAGCTCTTGAAAGCTGACTTTATAAGGGAAGTTAGCTACCCTGAATGGCTCAGCAACATATTATTAGTAAAAAAGTCAAATGGCAAGTAGTGGACCTGCATTGATTTCACATATCTGAACAAAGCATGCCCCAAAGATAGTTTTCCCCTTCCGCGAATTGATTAGTTGGTAGACTCCACATTTGATCATTAGGTCCTAAGATTCATGGATGCATACTCAGGGTATAATCATATCCAAATGCATCTTGAGGTCGAAGAAAAAACTGCTTTCATTACTAAAAGAGGGCTTTAATGCTATAGAGTAATGTCGTTCGGCTTAAAAAATGCAGGAGCAACTTACCAGCGGCTGGTGAATAAGATTTTCAAAGATCACCTGGGAAGTACCATAGAGGCTTATGTGGATGATATGTTGGTGACGAGTTTGAAATCTGATGATCATGTGAGGGATTTGGGATGAACATTTGAATTACTTTATGAGTATGGGATAAGGTTAAGTCCAACCAAATGTGCATTCGGTGTCTTAGCAGGGAAGCTTTTAGGGTTATGGTGACCCATAGAGGGATGGAGGTGAATCCTGACAAAATTCAATCCTTGATGGAGATGTGTGCTCCATAAACCAAGAAAGAAGTACAAATTTTGACTAGAAGGATAGCATCTTTGAGCAGGTTTGTTTCTTGTTTAGGAGATAAGTGTCTGCCGTTCTTCAAGGCGCTCCGCAAGGCAAGAAAATTTGAATGTGGTAAAAAGCAGGATAAAACTTTTACACAGTTAAAATAGTACCTTGGCTCTTCACCCCTTTTGACCAAGGCAGTTATCGAAGAAGACTTGTACTTGGCCTTTACGCATTGTGTTGTGAGTTCAATCCTTGTTCGAGAAGAAGGTAGACAACATAGATTGATATATTACACTAGCAAGGTACTACGGGGGGTGGAGATCAACTACTCACTAGCAGAAAAGGCTGCCTTCGCGGTCCTTTTTGCAACTAGGAAGCGGAGGCCTTACTTCCAAGCACACAAAGTCACCATGTTAACCAACATGCCCTGAAGACAAACCCTCCAACGTCCAAAGTTGTCGAAAAGTATGATGAAGTGGTTAGTCGAATTGGGAGAATTTGACATCCATTATAAACTAAGGTCCGCAATCAAGGCACAAGTTTTAGCCGGTTTGATTGTTGAGAAAACTTCTAAAGACTTGGAAAATGTGGAAGTATGGATGCTCCGTGTGGACGGATCTTTAAATGGAATAAGAAGGGGAGTAGGTTTGATTCTTGCGACACCAGATGGATGTGGTGCAATATGCACAATGGTTGGAATTCGCGACAACAAATAATGATGCAGAGTGCAAAGCTCTTTTAGCAAGGTTGTGGCTCTCATTGTCCCTTGAGGTGAGAAATCTCCAAGTTTTGAGTGACTCTCAGTTGGTGGTAAAACAGGTGAGGCGATTTTAAAGCTAGAGAGCAAAAGATGAAAAAATATCTAGCAAAAGTATTGGAATATTCCAAGGCATTTTCAGAGTTTAGCCTTAAGCACATCCCTTGAGTGGAGAATGTAAAAGCTGATGCACTCTCGAAGTTAGCCTCGGCCTCAAAGCCATATTGGGAGAGTGCAATCGACTTGAAGCGGGTAGGAAAACTGACTTATAAGGAAGTCATTGTGGCAACAATAGAAGAAGAAGAAGATTGGAGAACTGCAATCACAAATTTCTCAAGGATAGATGGTTACCCGATGACAGGAAGGAATCCTTAAAGTTTAGGAAGAAGGCAACCAGATACACGTTAATAGGCAAAGAGTTGTATCGATGATCTCTCACACTACCATACTTACAATGTTTGGGAAATAAAAAATTAGAATACGTACTGAAAGAAATCCATGAAGGGGTATGTCGTAACCACCTAGCTGGAAGGGCATTGGCTAACAAAACCTTACGACAGGGGTACTATTGGCCAACCATGAGGGGAGATGCGTTAGGATTGGTAAAGCAGTGTGACAGATGTCAGAGGTGTGCCAGCATAGCTCACACACCAGCCAGTGCATTAACTCCCTTGACCAACCCTTGTCCCTTTGCACAGTGGTGGGTCGACATATTGGGCCCTTTGCCCTAAGCAATTGGGGAGCGAAGGTTCTTGGTGGTTGTAATAGATTACTTCACGAATTGGGTGGAAGTTGAAGCACTGTCCCATGTCACTAAACGGAACATCACCAAGTTTATTTGGACCTTTGCCATATGTAGATATGGAGTGCCTTGGGCTATATTGGCAAATCATGGGAGACAATTCGACAACAACCGTTTCAAGGCTTTTTGTTCCGATGTAGGCATAAAACTTTTTTTTGCATCAATGGTGCATCTGTAGAGCAATGGACAAGTGGAGAATATGAACTGTACAATTTTGCACTGTTTGAAAACTTGCCTAGAATCGGCATAGGGTTGGTGGGTGGAAAAGCTCCCCTCAATAATATGAGTGCACCACACCACCCATAGAACAACCACAGGAGAGACTCCCTTTTTGGTCACTTTTGGAACAGAAGCAGTCATCCCAACCGAAGTGGGAATCCCCTTGTGGCAAAGGCAGCACTTTGATGAGGAAGGGAACAATGAAGAACTCATGGCAAAATCAGATCTATTGGAAGAGAAGTGGGACCAGACTCATATCAGGATGGCAATGTACCAACAGAGGGCGGCAAAATATTACAATGTTGGGTGAAAGCTTGGGCTTTCAAACTAAGAGATTTAGTGCTAAGGAAAGTTTGGAACAAGCCTGGTGACCGAGGACCCAACAAGCTAAAGACCAATTAGGAGGGACCTTATCAGATAACGAAAGAGATTAAACCAGGGGCATACATACTAAAGGGCTTAGTAGGAAGGGAGATTCAAAATACATGGAACTCAGAAATATTAAAGAAATATTATCAATAATTGTACATTTTTTAATAAAAAGTTTATTAGATGTAGTTACATAATAAATAAGAAGAGCCCTACAAATCAAGTCTTGCTCCCTAGAATTGCCTGTGTCTTTTGCCACATCTTCCTCTTCATCCTCTTCCTTATCCTCTTCCCTTGGGGGGAAGAGGGGCGGCGGCTCACATTGCCATAATTAGCAGAACAAATTTCGGATACATCAATGTTGGGATTCTTCATTTTGAACTGCTCCTGGCAACTATAAAATCCCCTGCGATATGACTTGATCTTAACTTTCTTTCTATCCTTCTTTGGAGCTATGATATCCAGCAATAGCAGAATCAACAGTAGCTGGGATTTCCACATTTCGGATCATGGCGATCTCCTCTTGAAGAGCCTTCTCTTAAGCGGCACTAGTATTCAATTGCATTTGTAAATCCACTGCTTGCTCTCTAGGCTCCAAAGTCACCCTATGCATCTCACTAACTTTGTCCTCCAGGGTGAGATTGATTGTGGTAGGCTTAAAAAAAAAAAAAAAAAAAAAAAAAAGCAAGCAAGGTAGACATACAACATATATATGTGGACACATATGCAACATTCCTAGTAAGCGGCATGATGGGCGACAGAGCTAAGGGCTTCAAGGAGCTTCATCTTTAGATCGTAGGAATCTTTTGGAAGAATGGCACGTCAGAGGGTGGCGCTAAAGACAAATGAATCATGCCGACCAGATCCATCGAATACTGTAGTGAGGGTGGCAGTAGGGAGCCTCAGGAGTATTGTGCACTTGGGATGCCTCATCCTGAGAAGTTTTCTTCTTGATGTTGCATATCCTTTTCTTCTTTTTGGCGATTATTTGTTCAAATTCAGTCCAATCCATATTTGCAAGAGGAGAGGTGAAAGTAAAAAATGTATAAAAAAGGAAAAATGTGTAAATCCCAATTTATGAAAAATCAAGCAACAAGGCCAAGTGGAACGGGGCTAAATCTGCAGCGCACGAGGTTTTGCTCCTTTAGCAACTCAGTGCAAGGGATGATTCCTTGACAAGCCCCATGACGGAGTTCCTCAATAATAGCCTGCTTTATTGGTGATAAATTGGGGAGCAGGCGGTGTTAGCGGGCTGCGCAAGTTGGAGGATTAAATTGTAAGAAAAATAGAAAAATATAAGGGAGGTGAAGCACAAGAAGGTAGGAGAGGAGATATCACCGTCAAGAGGTGTTGACTAGGTATGAGGCCTATAAAAATTCAACTCCCCAGAAGCAAAGAAGAACCTAGACTTCCACTGATGAATGGAAAAGCTGTCAGGGGTGAAGAGTTTGTACTCTAGAAGGGAATTAATATAGAAAACCTCCTTCTCCAAAAAATGTTTCCTCATCCAACAACACGATCAAAATTATCTCAGGGTGGGTTGGTGACCCTTTTGGATGAGTAGAGCCGCGAAGCACACTAGGGTAAGATAAGAGTTAGGGGACAATTGGCTGGTGATAAATTGTTAAACCGTAAAGTATCCGAGATGAAAGGGTGGAAGGGCAGCCTAAGCCTAGTCTCAAAGTAGTCGACATACAAGAAGACCTCATGTAGACCACGTTGGAGGGCCGATTCAGAGCTGGAAAGCACCCTGAGGCGAATTGCACTTGGAATAAAATATAAGTTGCGTAGACAGGATAAGTCATCTAAGGATAAGCAAGATCTGGCAGCTCTCACACTAACTATTGTTGAAGATTGAGCCTTAGAAGTTTCCATTCTACATGGCTCTAAGAGGAAGAATAACGGCAGATATTGGCTTGGATTGAGCCAAATATCCGCTCGAATTGAGCCGAAGCGTGACACTGGCTTTGGATTGAGCTTTCCTCTACTAAGAAATGGCTTGGATTGAGCCGTATGTGTCATCAGCTTGAGTTGAGCCGTCCACTCCTAAGAAGCGGCTCGAATTAAGTTGTTCTCTCACATCGGCTCGAATTAAGCCAAATGCCTAACATTCGTTCGGAATAAGCCATTCACCAAAAGAAAAAAAGGGGGGGGGGGGCTCACAAGTCAAAAAACACAAAAGACTGCTTAAAGATCGAAAAGTGGCTCAAGATACTCCCAAATTTTTGAACTAAATTCCTTATATTTGAGAGTAAAAGGAGGGCAGCCGATATGGCCAAAGATTAATAGGCATATAAATGAGGAGCCACAATCAATAAATCTTCATTATTCCCTATGATAAACGTCCCTAAATTAATCCTTAATCCCCGTAAGCGAAGTAATGTACCTATAAATATTAAATTAAACAAGGGTATGCCACCACTTCTATAAAAAGGGCACCTCGGGAGGAGGTAAGCTTCTCATTCTCATCATCCACCACTTCTATAAAAAGGGCACCTCGGGAGGAGGTAAGCTTCTCATTCTCATCATTCTCATCCATTCTTATTTATTGTTGCAATCTAAACCTCTCTCGATTCCTAACTTAAGCATTGAAGTGATCTCCTAGAGTACACCCCAGGTCCTCCAAGCTATACTTGCTTGATTCCTTTTAGGTGGTTGCGGTTGAAGGTCAATCCCTGTGAAGCTATTCAAATTTTGGCAGTAACATGCTCGATGTCCATTGTTGGCCCACAACCTAATAGCTTAATATTTTAGGTGGTAAGCTAACATGGTATTAGATCAATGGTTTCCAGGGGGTCTTGGGTTCTAGTTTCCCACGTTTATTGTTTGCTAAGAATAATCTTATTCCCTATAGTGGTTGTTCTTTGTCATCAAAAGTAAGGGACCAAAAATATGGGACTTTATTAGGAACAAGAATACAATAAATATTCATTCCATCAAATGATTCTAATTTTATACATCTCAAGGTAAAGCAAGTTTCCAAATTCTGTATGCCTCAAAATATAGTAAGTTATACAAAAAATACACATGCGCACATTTTCACACAAAAACATACATGTATATATATTTTTACGCTGTGTATTTTTATTTGTATGACATTTTTATCCTTGTTTATTTTTATTAGGTTTCAATTTATAGATTGTTTCAATGCCCCCTTTTTTTTTTTGTGATCTTTGGTCCAATTACTCTCCCTTTTTTTTTTTTATTGGCTTATGTGCATAGTTCCATTTTCAAACTTACGTGGTTATTTCTTCTTTGAGAATAGGATAATAAGTGCATAGTTATCGATTGGCCCATGGCGACAACAATGGTGGTTTTCAGAAGCCTGACTGATTTCATTTACTTTTTGCACATGCTTCTTCAGGTAACAAACTCTTTACTGTCAACTTTAGGAGCTTCTTAGAACCAACGCTATTACTATCATAGTTTTCATTATTTCTGTTGTCAGTATAAATTAAAATGTAACAAATTTGGAAGCTCCCTTTGTATAAATTTCATTTTTCATGTTTTTGTGAATGATGCTTATTAATAAGCTTGATAATGGAGTGGGATTCTAAAGTCATATGGAAACATATCCAAACTTGTGAAATTGGGGCAAATGGAGCTATTGATGCTGGAGAAGATTCTCCTCTCATGCAAATGAGTTTTCATGGAAGTTTTAAAGCCAATAGAAGATCTTTAATTTTTTGATAGGCTATGTAATGCTATAGATATAGTGGACACAATGTTTAGAAGAAAAATTAATGAAATCTACCTTCAAGAAACTTGGTGGGTAGGTAAAAAAGTTAGAGAAATTGAAAAAACAAAATTCAAAATTTGGTACACTAGAAAAGAAAAACCTAAGAATGGTGTGACAAAGACTTAAAAGATAATTTGTGGATGTTAAAAGAGTAGGGGGATAGGATCGTAAAAATCAAGATGTTCTTAGGCCAAGGGATAATAAATGTCATTAGTGCTTATGCTCCTCAAATAGGCTTAGTGGAAAACCTTAAGAGAAAATTTTGGGAAAATATGGATAGTATTATACAAGGGATGTTAGGGATTAAGAAAATATCCACAGGAGCTGAATTGAATGGACACATTAGAAAGGATGATAAGGGTTATGAGAGGATACATGGAGGACATGGATATGGAGATAGAAATGAGTCATGGGATATGATCTTAGACTTCACCATGTGACATGATCTTATTACAATGAATACTTTCTTTAAGAAAGAACACCTAATAACCTTCAAGAGTGGACAAAATAAAAGTCGAATAGTTTGGGTCGGTAGATCGTTTGTCATTTAAAGATTGTAAGGTTATCCTAGGTGAAATATTAACTGCACAACATAGAGTTTTAGTATTAGATATGTGAATTAGAAAATGGAAAAGAGAGGGTAATATAAATCGGTACAAGAGAACTAGGTGGTGGAACCTAAAAGGAGAAATATAATAAAATTTAAAGATAAAATGATCAAAGCTGGTGATAAAACAATAGGGAATAGTGTAGCATTCTTTGGAGTAGGAATGTAGGATACCTAGATCTATTAGAAAGATAAAGAAAGATATTTTAGGTGAATCAAGAGTTAAAGGATAGTAAAGAAAGTTGGTGGTGAGATTAAGATGTCCATAAATTTGTAAAAGATAAAAAGAATTTGGTATAAAATATCGTAAAAATGTGGAAATATGGAATACTTTGAATAGCATAAAGGGGTAAAAAAAGATGCAAAAAAAGGTCGTTAGTGAAGCTAAACATAGATCATAGAATAATTTATATACTAGATTAGATACGTAAGACGGGGAAAGAGACATATTTAAACTTGTCTAAGCTAGAGAAAGAAATTGCAAGGACTTAGGTATTGTAACACGTATAAAAAGTGAAGGTGATATTGTCTTGGTTAAGGAAGAATACATAAAAGAAAGATGTTGAGGTTACTTTAGTAAGATATTTAGTGAAAATCAAGTTAAAGACTTAAAATTAGAATTGAAAAATGAGGAGAAAGATAAAAATATGAGGTTTATTCCCTAAATTTGACTTCATGTAGTTAAGTTTGCATTAAAAAAAAAAATGGAAAATCTATAGGACTGAATAATATCCTAATTGAAGTTTGGAAATAGGTGATGATAGAATTTTATGGTTTACTAATTTAGTTAACACAATTATAAAAATTATGAAAATGCTAGACAAATTGAGGAATAGCACTTTAATATATATATACACCAAAGTAAAGGAGATATTCAACATTGTAATAGCTATGGAAGTAAACTTATAAGTCATACAATGAAACTATAGGAAAGGATAATTGAATAAAGATTAAATTTAGAAATGAGGGTCTAAGAAAATTAATTTGGTTTTATACCTGGGAGATCTACTATAGAAGGTATATATTTTTTAAGAAGATTAATAGAAAAGTTTAGGTAAAGGAAGAGAGATTTGTATATGGTTTTTGTTGACTTAGAGAATGCATATGATATGGTACCTAGGGCAGTTCGATGGGGGTTTTAGAAAAATAGGGCATATGTAGTAGGCATACTGATGTCTTTGGGGATCTGTAAATGGAGTGATGACTAGCATTAAACTAAGACTACTGGTGGAGTGTTTAGTGGATTATAATCACAATAGGTGTACATCAAGGATTTGCTTTGAGCCTTTTTTCTTTTTGCACTAGTGACGGATTGACTTACCAGGAGTATCCAAAATGATGTTCCATGGTGTATTTTGTTTGCAGATGATATTGTCTTGATTGATGAAACTAAAGGTGGTTTAGAATCTAAGTTAGAATTATAGAGAGAAGTTTTAGAATCTACAACTTTTAGGATAAGTAGAAATAAGACAAAATATGTGAAATTGAATTTCAATCATGGTAGGAGAAATATTGGAGTAAACTTGATGGTCAAGAAATTAATAGTACTAGTAGATTTTGATACCTTGATCTATTATGCAATCTGAAGGAAAAATAGAAGAATATGTAATATATAGAGCTAAAGCAAGTTTGGTAAAATGGAGAAGTGTTTTAGGCCTGCTGTTTTATTGTAGAATATCCTTAAAATTAAAAGGGAAGTGCTATAAGACAACTATACAACCAGCTATGCTATGTAGATCGGAATGTTGGGCAATTAAGAAACAACATATCCAAAAAGTATAATGTTGCCGAAGTGAGAATGCAAAGGTGGATGAGTGGCATAACGTTAAAAGATAAATTAAGGAATGAATACATTCACGGTAAGTTAGTCGTATAGTGCACCAACGAGGAGTGAGCTAGTTGCTGTGAGGGGTAGTGGAAAGGGTAGGACAAGACCTAAATAACTTTGAATGAGATTAGTGAGTCAGGATTTAATAGCCTTGAATTTGTTGGTGGAAATTACCATGATCATGTAAATTGGTGGAAAAGGATTCATGTAGCTGACTCCTCCTCGTGGGACTTGAGGCTTGGTTTGTTGTTGTTGTTATTGTTTATGTAACAATATACTACTTATTTCTGAGTTCGCTGGAAGGCAATCATCTCTTGATTTTTTGGGAAGAGGTATAGATGTGCTTTGGGGGGGAAAAAAACTGAAATTATTTTTGGTGGGACTGCGTGGGGAGAAGGGGAGAGTTCCTTTGATGCAGAACCAATTGGCAACCGAGATAAAATACAAGAAAAAAAAGGAGAAAATAAGAGAACACCAATAATATAACAAGGTTTACCAGTAACTTTTTTTTATGAGAGAATGGAACTCCAAGAAAAACCCCAGCCATCGGCATCCAAAGAGAGGCATAGAATACCACTCTCTCACAAAGAAAACGCCTTTTGGAGAGCTTTGACCTGAAAAATGACCAAATTCCTTTCTCACCAAATGCACATATCACGGCCATTAAAGCGCAAAGCCACAAAATTCTAGCATCCTTCTTCCACCCAGCTCTTAAATTTCAATTTTGACTAAAATTTTGAAGCTTCAAGAATATATAAATTTTCGTGGAAATTTCGATTTCTATGTCAATTTTAATTTTGATTTTAAAAAATGATGAAAATTATTAGTAAAACATGGATTTCTTTTATGAAACTTTAGAAATGGTTAATAGACATAATAATGTAACTTTTAGAACTAAAATACTATAAATTAAATATATTAATGACAAGTATGTTGTGTATGAGGTGTAGTGGCTGTAATATAATATTCGTAAACCATATTAATTTATATAAATGAAATTCAAATCCATTAAATATTATTTATTATAAAGATAAAGATAATTTAGTCATAAATGGTTAATAAAATGATGTTGCTAATATCTAAGTTTGAATTTTCATATAATTTTAAAAGCACTTATTATAATTTTTGGTTTCAACCAAAAAAAAAAAAAAAGGATAAAAATAAACTAAGAGTGAATTTGCACTTCACTTTGAAATTTTGACAAGTTTTGCTAAAATTTTGAGATTTCGACAAATTTAAGATAATTCATTGAAGTTTTGATGGAAATTTTGTAAGAAAGAAACCAAATGCCATTTTGATTTCAAGGTTGATGGAAGACTGAAATTTTGACAATTTCGTGGAAATTTAAGACCATGCTTTCACCAAAACCTCCAAATCTAATAAGAAAATGACAATGCAAAAAAAAGTGGGGAGTAGTCTCAATACTTTGCTTGCACAACCCACAAAGATAAGGTGATAAAAACTAATTAGGCTGTCTCTTCTGCAAACGGTCGTTTTTTTTACCTTATTCAAATCATGCACCAAACAACAGCATAAAACCTTTAAAGGAATCTTGGCCTTTCAAATAAAAAATTGTTCAAGAGGAAAGGACTATCAGTTCGGGACATTAAGAAGTTAAAAATAAAACGGCTCATAAGGAAAAGTACCAAAACTATCAAAAAACCAAATTCTCGCCCTGAGAGAATTGAAACTGATAAGAATTAAGAAACAAACCTATGGAACTGAACTTTTCAACCTCCCTATCGTTTAGATTATTGTCATCTCGACTATTGAAATGTAGAATAGTTGAACATCATGACAATTTAAAAGATTATATATAGATGGGGGAAAGCATTTCCAATAAGCCTATCCTTTATCCACACGTCCTACCAAAAATGAACTCTAGAACCATCCTCGACCTTGTATCAAGTCAAAGAAAAGAAAGTAGGATAAATTTGGAGGTAAATTGCCAAGGACTAGCATGAGAAATATTCACTCATGCTATTGCTTCCCAACCATTCCTATGAAGTCCATATTTACTCTTAATAGCCTTACGCCAAAGGGATTCAACCTCTAAATGAAGAAATGCACCTTAAAAATATCTTCTTTTACTCTATGTTCTTTGTCCTCAAGCCTCATTTAGATTTAAGTTTTTCCTTACAATGTGCCAACACTCTAAATGATCTTAAATCTCTCACTTAGATTTAGGCTTCCTTACAATGTGCCAATCTCTCAATCATCCTAACTGGAATCTTGAAAAGAGGGGGAAAAAATTGGGAATGCTAGAAAGACAAGCCGAAACTAAAGTAATATGACCCTAAGCATGTGTTGGAGGTGGTGTGTCTGGTGTCGAGGGAAGATACAAGAGGAGACCTTGCCAACAGCTCTGTAGGATCAAATTGATGTCGCTAAGAGAGAAGGTTCTAGCGGAGGAGGCTAGACCAAGGTCTTAAATTTCAATTTCAACTCAAATTACAAAGCTCCAAAAGTACTGAAATTTTCACGGAATTTCAATTTTGACGTCAATTTCGATTTTAATTTGGAAAAAATAATGAAAATCAATAGTAAAACATGGAATTCTTTTTATGAAACTTTAGAAATGGTTAATAGACATAATAATGTAAGTTTTAGGACAAATATACCCTAGTAATTAAATAAATTAAAATAATTTACTACTTATTAGCTTATTATAGTTTAAATTATTTCATTTATTTGAATAATTTAATTTCCATAATTTATTAGTAATTTTGTAAATTATCATTAAATTTCGTGAATTTAATTTAATATTTTTATGTTTGTCTTATTCATTAATTTTATATTGATAAAGTATCCTAAATAATTTCCTTTTAAATTTGTTGACTAATTTAACACCTAATTATTGATTTATTGTAACTTTGTAAGAAAGTAAAATTATCTGCATAAATGTTTGAAGGAAGAAAACAAGATCCAGCATGGGAACATGGGTACCGGATGCCCTACATAAAGAATGGATTTATTTGCAAATACTGCAGAATACAAATGAAGAGTGGAAGTGCAACAAGATTAAAAAATGCACTTAGAAAATTATAGCCCCCAACATAATATAAAATTTTGCGACAAAGTACCTCCAGAAGTTAAGCAAGAAATGAAAATTGTTTTAGAAAGAAAAACAGCAGCTAATGCAAAAAAAATAGAAATAATGGAGGAAATAAAAATGAATTGCATGGGAACTTGATGGAACCACAAGAAATTGATGAAGAGGATGATGCTGATGATATTGCATACCCATATGATTTTTCTCCCTATGAGAGGTCTGCATTCGTTGAGCATTCTATGCTTCAAAACAAAAAGAATGGGGAAGATACCAATATCGTAGGTTTGCAGGTAGCCAACAAGGAGGCAGTTCTGGGGCTAGTAGCAGTGGAGGGTGACCTCCGATGAGGTGATCTCGAAGTGTGAGAGAGCCATATATTTCAAAGTCTTCTCAATATTACAAGTCAGACGCAAAAAAACAAAAAAATTGAAAAATTTATTCAAAAGAGGTAAAATAAAAGAAGAAATTAATAGGTTCAAAGTTTTTTATACATGATAATGTTCCCCCTAAGAAGGCAAAATTGCCTCATTTTAAA
The DNA here is from genome assembly GCF_029873635.1 of Malania oleifera. NCBI lineage: Eukaryota > Viridiplantae > Streptophyta > Magnoliopsida > Santalales > Ximeniaceae > Malania > Malania oleifera. Next base: position 63,660,329 of record NC_080429.1, on the reverse strand, counting down.
AACATGGTGTGGGGTTGTCAAGCAGTTGGGACTGAAGTCGATCCACTAACGCGCTATGAAATTAGAACAAAATACCTTGATTTAGAGGTAAAAGAAATGGAAGGTCATGTAGAAGAAGTGATGAAAAAGTGGGCCATATATGGTTGCACTATAATGTGTAATGGATGGACAGGACAGGACAGGCCCTACAAAATTATCCATCATAAATTTCATGGTTTACTCGAAAGGCAACACAATTTTTCTAAAGTCAATAGATGCTTTTGACAAAGTAAAAAACCATGAATATATATATGCCCTACTAAAACGTGTTGTGCAAGAGGTAGGAAAGCATGTTGTCCAGCTAGTGACCGATAATGGCAGCACCTACATGAAAGCGGGTCTAAAATTAATGAAAATATTCAACTTGTATTGGACTCCTTGCACTGTCCATTGTATTGATCTCATTTTTTAGGAGATCGGAAAAAGAGAGGCAATAAACACAATGATCTTGCGGGGTAGATAGATCATTAATTTTATATATAACCATGGATGGTTTCTTGCTAAAATGAGGGAGCACTGTCAAGGGGATATTGTGCGTCGAGGAGCCTCATGATTTGCTTCAAATTACATTGCTCTTGATGGCTTACAAAAAAAAAAAGTAGGCTTAAAATCTCTATTCACGTATGATGAATGGGCTGAGCATGCTTTTAGTCGAACAAAATTGGGTAGAGAAATTGAAGACACAGTTCTTAACCATCAATTTTGGGATAAAGTTGCAAAAGTTTGTTACATTTATGAGCTTATATATTGGATATCGCGTATAGTCGATAGTGAAGTGTGACCAACACTAGGAGTTGTGTTTGAAGCAATAAGGGTGATGAAAGAGGCCATTGAAGCAGGTGCAAGAAGTGCAAGATGGGTTCTCAAAGTAATCAATGACCAGTGGGAGAGAACCCTTGAACATCCTCTTTATGTAGTAGGTATAAAATATATTCAAGAAATTCATATTCAAATTACTTAATTACATATTTACATTTTACTTTAATTGATTGATGGCTAATTTTCTAAAACCAAATTGTCAATACAAAGGGGGGTGTTGGGGAAGATCCTTATTTGCTTGATGTAGTACATAAAGTTTTTAACACTCTTAAGCCACTTTCCTCTAGCCTGGATCAAATTGGAAATGAGGTATATTTTCAAAATAAAAATTGAATAAAATAAGTCTTAATCCATGTTTAATTCTTTAATAAGAAATGTTTTTTAGATTATTCTATTTAGAGATGCAAAAATAAGCTTCAGAGAAGCAGCTGCTAAGGCAGCTAGGGCAACCATGACACCTGGTAAGTATTTATTTATAAATGTACAATACAAAGTTACAAAATTCATGTACAATCTACTAAGTACTAACTTATATTATTATAATGTCTTGCATAACTGATTGGTGGGTGATGTATGGATCAAGTTCTCCAATCCTAAGGAAGCTAACATTGCACATTTTGTCACAAATTGCATCTTCATCAGCTTGTGAACGAAATTGGAGCGCATTTGCACTCATTCACATGAAGAAAAGAAATAAACTAGCCTACACTAGACTTCAAGAACTTGTTTTTTGTTATTACAACATGAAGCTTCGACTAAGAGATATGAGGTCGAAATGGACAAAGTGGCTAAACAAGATCCCCTGGGCCTTCTTGACATATCAATTGAATTGGGTGACGAGGATGAGTGCTCACTTTTCCAGTGGATTAGACGATCCCATCTTGATGAACAAGACGGAAGTCCCCACCCACAAATGGACAAACATGCACGAGATGACTTTGGCATTGATGTTAATTAGTTAATGATAGAAGAAGTACTATCTAGTAGTGATGATTCATTAATGAATCTTAGGTCTAAATATGGAACTGCATCCACTATGCCCTCTGGTGGTGATGATGATAATGACGACGACGATGTTGGTGGTGACAGATCTAACCCTCATGGTATTAGTGGGCAAGGTGTTGATGGTGGGGACTATGGAGGAAATAAAGGATGGCAAGATTTTAGACCAGAAGTGGAATATACACATCCCCCCCAACTAGAAGATGAGGGTCTACAGAGAGAAATGCGTCCAGTTGATAGGCAATACAGTCTTAGAAAGGGAAAAGGGAGGATGCATCAAACAGAAGAGGAGACCTTTTCCCTTAGTTTGGAATCTATAAGTGTAGGAACAAGGCATGACTCCAATACTTATAGTGGTTATCAATCTACATAGGACAGTTCCTCACAATCAACATATGGACAACCATTTCTGTATGCATATGAATAGGAAAAACAATATGGAAATTGACAACCACATAACTATGAGTATGGACAAATAGGCCAAGAATATGGGTATGGCTAGTATGCAAATGCAATATAATCCTATGGACGTACACAACAGGTAGAACATGCAAGAACACATCCTAGTACAAGAAGATCTTCTGGCTAAGTAGAAATTGGCATGAATCAGATGACTGTAAAGGAGTATGAACAACATATGTACACCTATACTTAATATTTTGGAAATTATATGACATGGAGTGATTATTGTAAAATATATATGTCATCTCGAAATCCAAATGATAGGGATAGGAGATATGGCTTTGAGCCACCAAGAAACTCCATGTGTTATTAGATCATTAAATGTATGATATTTATTGAAAATGTAGTTATTTATAATGATAAATTTTTTGTCTTAAATCACCAAAGGAATAACTTCAAAATTTTATAATCATTTGAATGTTCTTCACTTCATAGCTTTCTTTGCGATATGCAATTTAATACCCGACACACAAAAAACTTTTCATATATGCATTTTTTAATGTATTTTGATACCATATTATGCATAATCATCTATTTTAATATTTCCTAAAGTTTTATTCTAAATGTCCATCATTTATTATAAATTTCCATAATTTCTTTCAATCAAAATCAAAATTTCCGTCGAAATCAAAATTTAAGTCCTTGTTATTACCTCACATAGTGGATAAGTTGCATAGGGGAAAGAGTACTAGAGCATACATTTTCAAAAAGAATGGAGACAGAACACAGTGATTGCCTAAGCTTACTTGGAGAAGGCTTCCAAGTGAATGAAGAAGTGGGTAACTCAGGGGAGAAGATTGTTGCATTTCAATGTGGGTGACATGGTGCTTGTAAAGCTCCATCTAGAATAGATCAAGTCACTACAGGGTTGAATAAGATACTTGCAAATATGAAGGGCCAGTCCCTATCTTGGCTAAAGCTGGAAAGGCCTCTTACAAGGTCGATCCAACAACTTGGATGAAGTTGCATCCTGTGTTTCATGTAGTTGTCTTAAGCCATTCAACATTGACAACAAAGATCTGAGTAGAAGACGGTCAACTAAAGCACCACTCAAGATAGTGCAATCTGACAAAAGAGAAGTTGAAGTCTATAGACAGAGAGCTCACATCATCAAGAAAGAGATGGTACAAGTTCTTAATGAAGTGGAAAGGCCTTGGAGACGAAGAAATTAGTTGAATGTCGGTGGAAGACATGCAGATGTTAATGCACAAATTTGAAAAGTACTCTAGTGTCAAAGTTTATGAGGACATTGACTGCATAAGTGGGGGAGAGTGTAACGAGCCAAGCTTGTTCAAGGCATTATGCTTGCCTATGATTGCTTACCTTGTGTATAGGGGATGGGTAACCATCATGTAAATGGTATAGGGGGTTTATTCATTTATGTATGTTTATGCCTTAGTGTAAAATGGGAGTATGACTCCTTAGTCAGTTGGATGTTTCCTAGTGTTGGCGATAAAATAGCATATAAATCTCTTTAGGATAGGGTGAGTGTTCATCAACTATTGGAAAACTCACTAGCATTTGTAAACGTGTTTAGCTTACTTTCCTCCCTTGCTACACACATGTTGCCTATGGAGGTGTTGTTAATGAATTACGTTGCTTTAATGTTTACCACGTGATCGTCATTTGCTTGCATGAATTGCTTACTGCTTTCACTTATTTTGCATTCGACTGTTGTGAATGTGTTCTTGTGGTATACTTTGGCTGATTAGTTAAGCGAGAGTGCTTTAGCTAGTGTTGCACGGCCCTTCACAAGGTGTGAAGTGTTTGGCTTGTGACACTCGGGGCGAAGAAGGGCCTCGACTATTTATGTGGGTTTTGGACTTCCACCTATCATGATGCAATATCGTGGCAATGGGTCCAGGCATTACAAAGGTATCCAAGCTAGATCTTGACTGGGAGTTTGGTAATGACACATTTCGGGGACAGCATATCCCTGCAAGGGCAAGGGACAGCCCAGAACTAAGTTTGGTAGGGTGGGGGAGGAGTTCCACGTCTCTTGGGGTGGAGAAAGGCCTTGGCTATATATGTGGGTTTGGGACCTCCACTGGTTACAATGCTTTTTGAAAAAACTGTAAGTTTGTCGCAAAGCGCACAATATTGTGGCAGTGGGACCAGGTGTTACATAATGTCATTCTGGTATTTCTGTGTTGATATGCTGCAATCTGGGAAGTATGATATAAGTGGAAGAGAGATGGAAAAAAAAAGATATTTGGTGTTTGGTATTTAGGAAATTCGATTTTTTTTGGTGTTCCAATAAATTCCTTATATGTCCCTTTTTGCCAATTACAGAAATTAAAATTATAGTTCAATTTCTTTTATGAAAGAAGAAAACTTAATATAATCTGATCGAGTCTCTTTAATTGTCATTTTTTGTGATTTGAATCCTGAAAAATTTATATGCTCAATGTGCATATTGCAGTTTAGGTTGGCATATGTTGCTCCTGAATCTCGGGTGGTGGGTGCTGGAGAGTTAGTTGACCATCCAAAGAAAATTGCTCTTAATTATCTCACTGGATACTTTCTTCTGGATCTTTTTGTTGTATTGCCACTACCTCAAGTAAGTTTTCTCTCGAATTAGATTGTCTTGGTCACTATTTTGTGTAATACACGACTGCTGTTTGCGCTGTTTGGTGTTGTCTTTGTCTTTTCATCCCTTTGGGGATTTATAATACCTACAGAAGAGCCCGCCCTAGATCAGATGATGCTATTTCTTATTCTCATTTCCTCTTATGTGGTCTAAGAACAGCATAGGAGCTATGGTCTACATAGTTTATATTGACTTGGCTTCTTGTCTCTGTTTTTCGTTACTCCTTTCATCTTCCTTTTTTAAATTTGATTTCTTTGTTTCAATGGCCTAAGAATCATAAGGCACATCACAGAAGGGGCCATTGAAAATTTATTGAGAAAGAAGAATGTTGCATGAATATGCTAACAGTGTAATCATTGTTGCCATAAGCACTGCATGGTTTATATTCCATTGTTTGCCTGTTGGCTGGTTTCATTTGTTATTTGGTTAAGGGGTTAATGCCTATTTCTAAGCCATAACCCTAGTCTGGTTCTCTGCTTGTTTTTCAGGGACATCATATTTTTGGGTTATTGCTGTCTAAAGCAGATTTATTTTATCTCTGTTTAGAAGTATGAAGATGAAGTGAGCTTATCCATTATATTTATCAACCATAAAAGCAAATATGATAGTCTCTAGGAAGATAAGTGGTGGGCTTAAGAAAACAAAGGGTAAATAACAGGGTATAATGTTATGATGTTGGACATGCAATTGAGTGTTAAGTCATGATGACAATGGGGGATAATTCAAATGAATTTCTTATCATGTGTGAAATCCTTTGTCCATGTGCACCATCTTATATTGCTGTTGAAGTACTAGTTGACTAGAATTTTGTAGTGAATATTTGGCTCCTTTTTATGGTATGCCAAAGTTTTCAAAAAGAAAAAAAAATTTCACCATGCTCCCCCAATGCTGGAGTCATTTGAGTTTGGGGAGAGATTGAACCATGGATGCATTTAATTAACAAAAAAAATTTAATTTAGGATACTTGAAAGCACTTTAATAGTCTCAATAGTTTTGTGTAAACTGGAAGACCTAAACACAGCCATAGGTCTCTGATGGAGAACCACCAATGGAGAACTTTAGATGTTTATATTGTAGCTAGGTTTTTATATTTTAGTTTGGGAAAACTCTGGTTATTTTAGAAGTTTAGTTAATTTAGGTTTATTTTGTGTATTTAAGTACTTGGGGATAATTTTTATTGGTGTTTTTATGTAAATTTGTGTTAGTAGTAGTGGGTATAAATGCTGGACATGTAAATTATAGTAACAGTTAATGTTTGAATCAGAATTGCATATGCAGTTTCTCTCTCTCTCTCTCTCTCAGGTTCTCCTTCTGCTTCTTCATTTTTCTTCCCCCCCCCCCCCCCCCCCCCCCCCATCTCTGTTCTGTTATTTTGTCTTTCTAGCTCCGTTCTGTCCCTGCTGCCAGCAGCCCCCTCTCTCTTCTCTTCTGCTCTGTTCTTCTCTCCTCTTCTTCTTTTCTCTTCTAATTTTCTCCCCAAATTCTCCCATGCTGGGTTTGGGAGCATGAATTTCAGACTTTGGATTTGGATTTTGGTGGATTTGAACAAATTTCAATACAATTTTATATTACATCTTATCCAAATCCAATACAAATTCAAATCCAAGACCTCTCCAAACATAGGGTCAATTCTCTTTCTATTTCTGAACTCATGTTGCTTGTCCTACATCAGTCTCCCCCTCTATTTATTTGTTTATTTTTCATAATAAAAGAATATATATTGAGAAGGAGAATGTGCAATCAGAGCAAGGATACTAAATCCTCAAGAAGAAAAAAAAAGAAAAACAAAGAACGAAAAGGAAAATAAATATATATATATATATATATACATATATGTATATATATTTTATAATAAAAGAAGGTGTATTAGATTGAGAAAGAGAAGTTACAACCTAAGGGGACAAGAGGTCTGCCTGAGAAAAAAAAAAAAAAAAACAGAAACAAAAAAAATAATAATAATAAAGATGAAAATTAAAAATAACAAATAAAAAATCATGCTAAATTATAAAAAAACTGAAAAGTACTCCTATCCAAGAAAACCCCTTTTCAATCCCTTTCCGTCATAATTCACTGAGCACTTTAAATTTGCAAGCTCCCTGCCCCTTCTTTGCCTTATACTTAGCCCCATCAAAGCGCTCTTCAATTCCACCAGCATCACACATTTTAAATCCAATTTATCCATGATATCTTGGGCTTCAAAGTCCTTCCCATATATCACCTCCACCGGTCTAGGTAAAATTCCATCATTGCTCTGCAGTTTATTATCCAATCCATCATTCTCAAAAATAGGAACCCCCTCCAATCCTTCCGTTAGGGCAGGATGTACATATAATAGATCCCTGAGAACATCACAGGAATCAGAAACATATTCATATTGTTCCCAAATCTCATCCAATAGCAAACCACCACCACAGTCAAACTCGCTGATGTCATAACTATCAGTATCTAAAAAATCTCATTTCTTAACCTCCTTTCCTTTGCTAACTCCATCACTTGCTATATCCTTCATCTTAGCAAGTGTATCTTCCACAATGATCAACTCTCCTTCAGAACCTCTCCTTATAATCTTTGGCTTTATCTCACTGGAATGGTCTCTTTCTGCTTCATATAATTTCTTCATTTTTGCACCCATCATTCCACATGAAGACCACCATGTAAGAATTCATGTAAGGAGGCATTCTTCACATCTTATTGATGTAGAGCCCAATACGATGTTGTAGCTAAGCAGATGAACAAACAAACAAAAGAAAGTTTAGAAGTCGGAAAGGATGTGTCAAAATAGTCCAAAGTGCACACTTGAGTACATCCTTTTGCAACAACATGGGCCTTCAAATGAGCCATACAACTGTCAAGATTGAATTCCATGATAGACACCCAACAACAACTAACCATCAACTTATTTGGACGATGTGGTACTTGCTCCCAAATGCCATTATCCTGTAACGAACGCATCTCTTCAACCATTGCAGTACCTAAAATGTGATAAGGCTTCAGAGGTAAATTTAGGAAGAGTAACAGAAGATAGAGTACTAGTAAAATAGTAATAGGAGGGTGACACAAAATCATTGCAAATGAAATTAGAAATTGGATGTTGGTACAGTGCACTACCTTTCTAGACATCAAGAGGAAAGATCAGTATCTGAGGAAACCAAAGTCGTAGCAATTGGAGGGGCTCTTCCCCACTGGGTCATTACAACAGAAAATTTGGATGATTAAGGTGACAAGAATGATCAAACTAGATAAAGATTCAGGTGGATTGTTGGGGAGAGATAATAATGTAGGATTTTGAATACTTGCAGCGGATAGGACTTATCGAGGTCACAAGAGTTGAAGGAATTAAAATAATATGGTATAGACTTAGAGAAGCAAGTCAAATGGGCTGAACAAAAAGAAAATAATGATAATAATAAAAGATACAACATATGACTACAACAAGAATGTAATTTTTAGATACACAATAGCCTAGAGTTATCCAACTTATCCCCCCCTGGAGTTAATTAGATGACGAGGTGAAGAGAATAAAAGAACTTTTGGGATGAGAACAAAATATGGTATTTTACCACCAAGATCAGTGGATAGCATCCTAATTGTAAGAGAGCTGGTTGTGAGCACAATATCACTCCAAAATACTCTAGGGACATTCATCTAATATAGTAAGGTACAAGTTACTTCAAGGATGTGTCTATTTTTCCTCTATGCAACTCCATTTTGTTGTGGAGTGATGGGGCAAGATGATTGACAAATCATATCAGACTTAGTCATATAGGTAGTAAATCGGATGTTAAAGTACTTCTTAGCATTATGTATTATCACTAGAAGTATTTGAACATGAAAATCAAATTGTGTCTTTACTTCAAAATGAAACATTAACTAAAGCCAAGTCACCCTTGAGTAGTCATTATAGAAGTTGGAAAAGACAACTTTGACACAACTTAACTTGGATCCAAACAGTTGAAATGGACTAACATGATAGGCTTTTGTGCCCATTTATTGACTCTAGAAGCTGGAAAATGATGATGCTTTCCGAATCTACATGGCACACACTCAGGAATAAACACAAAACTCTAAGTGGGAACTAGTTGTTTTAACTTGCCCAATGAAGGATGACAATGGATTTGGAGTTAAGTAGTAAAGTCCACATGCCTACTATCCTCCACCAATCATCTTTATCATCTTCAAATTGTGAATGACAACAAAATGAGAGACAATGTTACTAAACAATTCATAGATTTTGTTTTCTTGCTAATTGGCATAACATTGAAGGGAAACCTAGGAATGTACAAATAGAAGAAAAAAGAGAGACAAAAGAAGTGGATTCTATTTTTCTATTCACTTAACGGTTGTAGTGAACACATGAGGTAAGCTTTCATAATAACTGGAGGGTGGAAAAGTAATTAGCCACTTAATATTCTTGCCATATGGTCAGTGGCAGTCAAGGTCTTAAATTTCGATTTCGATTCAAATTTCAAAGCTCCAAGAGTACGGAAATTTCAATTTCAATGTAAATTTCAATTTCAATTTGAAAAAAGAATGGGAATCAGTACTAAAGCATGAAATTCTTTGTGGAACATTAGAAATGGTTAACAAACATAATAATGTAAGTTTTAGGACTTATTATTACAAGTTAAATATATCTATGTTGTGTATGACGTGGAAAAGTTGTAATATAGTATATATATCAAACATATTTGTAAGATAATGTACAGAAAACATATTCAGCTAATACAAATGAAATTCATGAATCATTTAAATATTATTTATTATACAAATAATGATAATTTAGACATAAATGGTTAAATAAAATGGTGTTGTAAGTTTATTTTTTCATATAATTTTAAAAGCATTTGTAATAATATTCAGCTTCGATAAAAATAAATAAATAAATTAAAAGAGAAATTTCACTTCACTCCTAAATCTCTTATTTGAATTTTCAGGAAATTTCATTGTATAGTTAAAATTTCAATAAGTTTCGCTAAAATTTCTAAATTTTGATAAATTTTGGGATGATTCGTTGAGATTTCGATGGAAGTTATGCAAGACAAAAATCGACTACCATTTCGATTTCGAGGGTGACGGAAACCGGAAATTTCGACAATTTCGTGGAAATTTGAGACCATGGTGGTAGTTGAATCTATAACCTAAGGTCTAATGAGAGGAATACTAGACGAAAAGCAAGCTAGAGGTAACTATAACCTAAGGTCTAGTTGGAGAAATACTCGATAAGAAGCAAACTGTAGGGTTGCCTATTTGAGCAAGAGATGCAATGGGAAAAGAATCTCTTTGGGATGCTTGATATTGCAATAACTTGGAATACTCTTCACCTGAAACCGATTTAGTATGTTGCAACTCACTTGCAGAAATTGGAATATGTGATGGTGGATGCATTGGCAATGCATGATAGTTTGCTATGAAGATCCCACTACTGCTCAATCATATAACCTCCTTGTCCCCAGTTAGTGCACTTGCATTGGGGGACTGGCCCTCTACCATGTCCATCCCTTCCATCACAACCACTTTAACCCTGGAAACTTATGCCACCACTAGGTTGACCAGAATCATCTTATGTAAGAAAGGAAGTCTTCTTGGAGCTAGTGATTGAAGCACTGGAACTAGGGGATGTGGAAGGGGTTCCAAAGGAAGCGCGAAGGATGCAAGAATAAATATTAGCAGAAGAACTATACTTCAGTATAATCCTATTTACAACAAATCTACCGAATTGAAAACGAATTCAGATCCTTACCTCGATTTTAGGGTAAAACCCGAAAATCTTCTAAATAATGATCTGATCCACTAAAATTGAAAAGATTCTCCTTCTAATCCACACAGAAACTTCCGATCGTCAAAATGGACGAAAAACAACAAAAAATCGTAGAGAGAGAGAGCTCGCTGGTTCTAGAGAGAGAGAGAGAGCTTTTGGGTTTTCTTAACCCTTAAGCAACCCAAAATGATATTTATAGAGCCTCGTCAACAAGATGATGCCTTTGTCGACGAGCTAGCCACTCAGTTTGTGGACGAAGCTATACCTTCGTCGACGAACGCCATCCGGATATTTTCTTTGGTCCGCTCGGTATTTCTTCGTCGATGAAGTTCTGAATTTCGGAGACGAAGAACTAAAGGGACTTTGTCGACGAACATACTGCCCTCATCGACGAACCCTGCTGTTATTCCCTTTTTGCCCCTTTCTTATTTATTTTCCTTGTTTACGGGTTCGGGTCTCTCTAGCTAGATTCTACAAGAAAGCGAAAATTCAAGTTTATATGGAATTAAAAAATGATTTTTGCGTATCAACAAGGATTAAATTCAGGTTTGTTTGCACTTTAGCTGCTAATTGATTCTATAGCATGGAAACTCCAATCTTATGTGTCTTATGCTAGGTGAACTAAAGAAGACGTCTACCAAAATTTTTTTTTTTTTTTTTAATCCCTTTTTTGGAGGATATGGCTAAGTGGAACTTTTGTTGAGGCAAGGTGAAGTAAGCTAGCAAATTCTTAGGTTTATCATAAGACGCCTCCTAGTGTTTCTTATCAAGTGGCAACTTTGATTCCATAACAAGGTGTTACACTATTATATTGCAAATGAAAATGATGTGGTCATCTTTCATTTACTGCTCTACTTTATCTTTAGACTATAGTTATGTTTGACAAAGAAGCTTTGAAGGAGAATCAAATGTCTTTAATTGGAGAGGAAATTCATGATTAATGAGATTGGAGTACTAGGAGATGAGGTTGGTCTCCTCCATAGGCGTTCACAGGAATGAAATGAATTTGTGGGGATCATCTTGTGTAGGCAAGCAACATTGCACGTGAAAGGTGCCATTGGATGAATCTCAAAGACCTTGAAAATTTCTGGGGAGACCAAAATTGACACAAATGAAATGGAAAATGTTAATTGACTTCTCTTTCTGGTCTCGAATATAGAAGCTGATGATGGCTTGGATATTAATTTCCTAGCAAATGGCTATAATTTACCACTATCTTGTACTGATCTAAAGCCAAAAAATAAAAAATAAAAAACTTGTAGAATTAGAAGGGACCAAATAAATGAACTTTGAAAATAATAAAGCTTGATTTAGGAAATGCCAAACCTGGATCACAATCATGATACTTAGATAACAATGACTTGTAAATTGAAGTAGACTGAAAAGGTGACTGATTTTTTGCTGAATTAGCACTGCATGATTGATTCCTTTAACGAACATTTTGTTGATCCTCTTGACACAGCAGGGTCTGATGACTTGAAAGAATCCACAGATGGTATTTATTAATTTGTTTTTTATTAAAAAATATGGTTTTTATTAAGCGAGATCAGGTTATACAAAGATGAGGATAAGACATCCCCTTCAATGACAAAATACAATTAAAAGAAAAGAGAAATAAAAATCACATCAAAATAGCATATGCCAGATCCTATCCCAGAGCAAACATACAGCAACCCCCCCCCCCCCCCCATTAAAATTACGCACATTCTTCTCCAATCAAATTCCTCATAGAACAGAAAAAACGGCTGAACTCCACTGTTCACTAGTATCCTTACTGCCAAAAACCTTTTACAGAAATAAGCAGAAACCCTTCCACTGTTTATGGACAAACCAAACACACCAAACAATCTAGCCCACATTCGCAGGCATTCTCAGAACTCTACTTGTGGTGTGTTTGATGAAGTTTGTGAGGACTCCATTTGTGAAATCTGATCAGTTAGTAGAGTTAGGATATGTTTTCATTTAGGCTTTATTTAAACCCGTGTTGCCTAGGTGTTGTAACAAGCTGGGGTTTAGGTTAAATTTACGCATCTCTATCTTGAGGAAGAGCGTTAGAAGGAAATATATTATTTTGTTAATTAGATGATGTGTGTAGGGGTATTTTTGTCCTTCATATATTTTTATAAGTGGGGCTGTCCTGGAGCTATACATAACATCAGGACTACTGACGATCTGGTTTCTCCCTTTTTCTTCTTCGTTTTACTTCCCTCCTCTAACCTTAACTGTTGCATTTTTTTCATTAAATATTCAATTGATTTCTAATGGTTTTAAAGTCTTAACGTTGTGATAAAGCATTTTCACTCTTCATGACACGGAAGGTTTCACTTCGAACAATTTTACTGAGCATCACATGGTGAAGAACTCCGTTTGTAATTATTATTGCATTTGCATAACACTTTTACTATGTTAATTTGCTACTAATTAAATTCATCAATATACAGAAGTCACTCTCTCTGCACACGCATGCATGCTCATGCTATTATTTTTAGAAAAATATTTTAGAATATCGTTGTACCCTCTTAATTCCTATACAATATTTATTCCCTCCTACCAAATGATACAAACAAGTTAATGCTAAAAGCTTAATTGATCAACTCTTTTCTCACCTTGTCATAAATTGTTTCCGTTGTTTGCAGATCATGATATTGCTGGTCTTACCAAAGTTCTTGGGGTCATCTGGAGCAAATTATGCAAAAAACCTTCTACGCACTGCGGTGCTGGTTCAGTACTTTCCCAGGTTGTACAGATTCCTGCCATTGCTTGCTGGCCAGTCTCCAAGTGGCTTCATTTTTGAGTCAGCATGGGCCAATTTTTTCATAAATCTTCTGACCTTTGTTTTGTCTAGCCATGTTGTGGGGTCATGCTGGTACCTCTTTGGATTGCAGGTGGGTGAAGGGCATCATGATGTGAAAGTCGTTTGTTGAGATTTTATTTTTTAGGGATATGTTGATTATGTTCTCCTTGCTTTCTTTGAACTCCCTTGCATTTACTGTCACACTAGTCTTTTTTTCTTTATTTTTCTGGTACATTCATCTCGTGTGAATAATTATTTTATGATTTGACTCTACTTTTTTTGCATGGCATGGCAGTTCTATGAAGGAAAGAATTTGGACCATAGAATACGTGCCTTATTAATAGATTAGTTAGTTAACCTTTTAAACCAGATACTAAATCCTTGCTAGTGTTCCTGAAAAAGGGTGACAAATTCCTCTTGATGGCCTTTGCACAAGGAAAGAAGAATTGACAGACTAGAAACCTGCATATTTCTAACGTTTCTGAATGCTATCATTTGACAAACCCATGCAGGATGGAGAAGTAGAAGAGATATAAGAGGGAAGAGAAAACCAAAAGAGAGGAAGTGGAACGTAGACAATCATAAACCCAAAAATTCCAATTTCAATTACAAACCAAATCCATACACTCCTTAAAAAACATAGGTATGTAAATGAAAGGAACATATTGATATTCCGATACTAACTTCCAAATAATTAAAGCCATAGAATCCACTAATTTAGGACCTGATAAAATACAACCAGAACAGTGATCCAAAAATGGAAAAATTAAAATTATAGTAATATCTTGTAGTTTATCCAACAACTCTGAATGCATGCTTATATGCAGGAGCTCGTTGTGTTCTTGTCATCCTCCCCCAGATGGAAAAGATTTGGGGGATTTTTAAACAAGCAAGTTGGATTCTGTATGTTCAATGCAATTTGCAGGCCTCCAAAGAAATTAAATTGGTTGTTGGAAGACTCATAGGAGGCCCTTTTGACAAATTAATCTTATGGCCATCTCTTCAAGTTTAAAGCCAAAAACTTTAATTGTTAACCTTTAGCAATTTCCATTTTCTTAGTTTCTTTAACTTGTTGCATTTCGGTTTTCCAAAACATTGGCTTACTCAGTTATTGTTGACCTTCAGCAATTTCCTTTCTCTTGGGAACTTTTTCAAAATCAACTTGTTGAAGCTCAAGTTTCAGCCCTGGCTTATTAGTATTCTTCTGACTTTTCCCCGCTTTCCATTATATTATAAATGATCTAATTTCTTTGAAGCCGTAGTGACTGCATTGGTAATTCTTATCTGGATCTTTTATCTTTGCTTTAGCATGAGGCATGGAAAATTGTCTTTAAATTTTTACAAACGAGAAATAAATTCAATATTTGATGACGCAAATACTGCAAGTTGGGTTAGACAAGGAGTGGGGGAGGAAAATGAAGAGGAGAAAGGGGGAAAACTGCAATCAGCGATCTTAGAGTTATGTACAGCTCCAGATCAGCCCTGTGCATATATGCATAATGAAAAGATACAAAGGACATAAATACCCCTATATGCACCAGCTAATTACTAAAATAATATATTCCATTCTAACACCCCGCCGCTCGAGGTGGAGGTGTATAAATATCACCTAACCCTAGCTTGTTATGACAATTAGGCAATATGGGTTTAAATAAGGTCTTCGTCAAGACGTCACTCAACTGATTCAAAAAATTTCACAAATGGTGTCTTAACAATCCTCTTCAACAAAACATCCTCACAAGATGGTAGTCAACTTCAATGTCCGTTGTCCTCCCATAAAAACACTGGGTCACTGCAAATGGCAGCTTGATTTGCAAAAATATCTGTGAGCTCCATTATCAAGAAAGCCATCTTTGACATAAGAGACATCAACCATACAAGCTGACTAACTTATTTTGCTTCTGCATTGGATCTCACCGCAATGGTTCTTTTCTTGCTATGCCATGTAACAAGATATCCACCCATAAATGCACAGAGCTAGCCCCATCTCAACTTGGAAGATATTCATTAAATATATCGCTTATTTTTTATGGGATTTTAAGTTCTTGAACTTCAAACAAAGTATTTAAGAAATTTCTATTTTGGCCATTTATATTAATATGTGTAACACTAGTAATTATTATTTATTAACTACCTACTGATTTATTAAACAATTTGATATTACTTAGATCATCAACAACATTGCATCAAAATAAAAGACATAAGCATTGAAAAAGATAGATATGTTTATTAGTTTATTGTATATGTATTTTATTATCAATTAGCATTTAAATTTTCAAAAATTTTCTACTTACTTCTAGGTGGCTATTTTCTGTTAATAAATTTTATTTTCCTTTAATAAAAAAAAAATAATTGTAACATATTTGAAGTTTTATGTAATTTTGAACTCAAAAGTTCACTAGAGCATTTTATTCAGCCATACATGTCTTAATTAGTTGTTTTTGTGATGCAATTCTGCAATTTCAATTTAATTTTTCATTTATGTCAAGTGTTGTTATTTCTGCAATTGCTTGGGTTCAATCAGTTGGGCTTGCTTTGGTTCAGTCAGGAAAGGAAAAAGAGCCTGTACCCCAAAGACTCTTTGAGCTATCGGTGCTAGGGGTATTTTTGTAGTTTTTGAATTCTGGGGTTTATTTTGGTCAAATTAGCCTTGGGGTCATTTTGTAATATTCAGGGGCATTTTTGTGATGGTAGTTATTTTTGGTGGGGCTTTAGAAGATAAGTGGTTTTTGAAAAAAGGGGGGGGGGGGGGGTTATGTGCAAATTAGGAGTTCGCTTCTCTTGGAAGCTTGAGGCCTAGTATAAATAGGAATCTTCAACCATTTTTCCCAGAGGGTTTTTGGCATTAGATTTCTCTCTAGATCTCAGCTCAAGACCAGCTAGGGTTTGAAGATTTGGAGGCTTGGTTTTTGAGGATTCGACCCTGAGGTGCCTACCAGTCCCTCCAACGCTTCTAAAAGGTGCAAGAGGCTAGCAGAAAGCTGCTGCTAGGTTCTGAAATAGTGCCAAAACAGGTACTAATCTGAGGATTAACTTGCTGTTGTGACAAAAAGTAACCTTTTTTTTTTTTTTGGTGCCTAGAAATAACAGTAGTCTCTTTATTATTTCGAGGATTCAATAGCTATTTGAATCGAGAAAGGTTACTAACACACTGTTCTAAACCTTAGCCTTTATTTGTGAATTTCTTCTTCTATTTCTATAACCTATTTGCATCAAATTGGTGTCAGAGAAAGTTTGATCTTGTGGGTTCATGGCTGCATGGGGTGGAAGAGTAAATAGGGGCCATGGAAGTTGATACATGACTGTTGAGATGTTAAGGGAGCTGCAGGAACAAGTTAGTCAACTTACTTAGCTTGTTACACAAGCTATGGGTAATTGAGACTGTCGAAATGATGGAGACAACAAATATGATTTTGTTAGAAAGAAATGAAATTAATGAGCACTTTGAAGCTGAAATTGACTGATCTAATGATGATAGGAGTTCTGAAAATGAAAGGTTGGCACAAAAAAATGAAAAGCCTCCAATATGGGAAAATCGCATTGTATGTGCTCTACAAAATTCCAAAGAGTATGGTGTGCAAGAAAATATTTCAGAATTTGATGGTGATATGGAAGTCTAAGAATTCTTGGACTGAGTTCATAGCATTGAGAGTATTTTGAATTGAAAGATGTGCTGGAAGAGAGGAAAGTGAAGCTTGTGGGGGCAAAGCCAAGGGTTCCTGCTTCTACTTGGTGGAAACATTATCAAAATGATTGTCAAAACAGGTGAAAAGGACAATCAAAAGATGGACAAGATGAAAGAGAAGCTGAAGGCTCAATTCCTACCCCTGGGATTATGAGCAAACCCTGTCCCAAAGGGTTCAAAACTTGACGCACCATGAGGAGTCAGACATGGAGTACCCCAAAGAGTTTCATATGCTTTCATTGAGGTGCAGTCTTGTTGAAACGGACCCCCAAAGGGTTAGTTTCTATGTGACTGGTCTCAAAATGATCATACAAGACCAAATAAGCTTGCAGCGGCCTTATAAGGTGAGTGATGCCTATTAGCTTACACTAATAGTTGAGTTGAATCAACTTACCTGCAGCATGCCTAAGAAGATTGGGACAGAATGGAGCATTGGTGCATCAACTAGTAAGGTGGGTGGCAGCTCTGGAGGTGGTCAGACAGCAGCCCCTATGCGTGCTAACCAACCAACCAGCAATAATATGGTAAAGCAACCCATGTAAACCAGGGGAAAACAATGGTGAAATGCTACAGATGGTTCAAGCTTGGCCACAAGTTAAATAAGCTTGCCAAGGATCAAGAGGTTGATTGTGAAGAGACTTTTGAATTCTTGAGGACCCAGAGCAGCAACTAGAACCTGAAAAGGATATGGCAGAAGAGGGGATTGAGGGTGAGGCTTTAGTCATTCATAGGTCATTACTTTCCACTCCAACCAGCGGCAACAATTGGCTAAGTAAGAATATCTTCAGAACTAGATGTACAGCTAGTGGAAAGATTTGCAGCTTGATATCTGATAGAGGGAGCCATCAGAATCTGGTTTCTCAAGAGATGGTAGATGTTACTGGTTATTTTAGTCATTTAGCATTATGAGTGTGCTAGTGTTAAATTAATAAGTGAGAGTTAGTAAGGGTATTGTGGTCATTAGAAAGTACTTGATATAAATTATAAATAGAGGGAGAGACCTATTGTTGTGTTAGGTCTTCCGTTTTACGAAAAATTTCAACATGGTACCGAAGCAAGTTTCAACCTAAACCATACCAACAAAACAAACTCAAGTCATCCCTGGAAAACACCCTGGCCATCGCTGCCCTTCTCAGAACCATCGAAACCCTTCCATATTTCACAAAATCAACCACACAGCAAAAACATAACCCTCCAAGCTATAGCCATGTAAAATCCCATCGTCTGAAACCACCCCATGTTCCAGTTGACTTCCAGTAGTTCTGATCCCATGTGCCAGTGCAAGAGACAGTTTCCAACCAGTTTTTGCTGCATTTTTTCTTCAGCATGTCTAGATTTCTTCCATAGACCATAATTTGAAGTTGTTGGGCATGTGTTTTGTTCAAAGATCCAATTTTTTTCAACCATGCACTCATGGCAATCTGTTATTGTTGTTTGGTATTAGCAAAATGTTGTGATATGTGACTCACATACTAAGTGGAAAGCATGCACAAAGGGAAAGCATGAAGGAAAATTAGGGTACAGCAAGGCAAACCGTCAACAGTAGCCCTGTAACCGTTGACGGTTTGGAGCAGTGTCTGAGAGATTTAACTCTCTGCCTGAAACCGTCGACGTCGACGGTTTGTTAAATTTTGAAAGAGGGACGTTAAGTTGGTTGGGGTTTGGAGGGAAAACCTCCGGGAACTTTATATATGTGTTGTCTCAGATTTATATGTGTAGGTTGGTTGTACATGGTTGATGTATTGTCCATGTCCTTTTGGACAAGAAGATAGTGAATTGTTGTCATTTGCTCTCATAGATGTAGGCATTGCTGAACCACGTAATTCCTTGCGTATTGTGTTGTTATTGCTTTCATATGTTTGCTGTGGATTGTTTCTTTGTTTTCAGCATTGAGTGTTGCATGTGTTTGATCCTTTATATTCCGCTGTGCAATTTGTTTTTCACAACAAGTTGGTATCAGAGCATTCTTTTAATGGCCTCTGGAACTTCATCTGCAAAATTTAACGTTGTCAAGTTTGATGGAACTAGAAATTTTGGTCTGTGGCAGAGAAGGGTGAAGGATCTCTTAGTGCAGTAAGGTATGGTGAAGGCCTTATACGGAATTCAACCCGAAAGTATAGATGAAGCAAGTTGGAATGAATTGGAGGCAAAGGTAGTATCAACCATCGGACTTTGTTTAGCTGATGACGTGTTGTATCACATCATGGATGAGGATTCTACAGTAGCAGTTTGGCGAAAATTGGAAATCCGGTATATGTCTAAGTCTTTATTGAACAAACTATTTCTTAATAAAAAGTTGTATTGGCTTAAGATGGTGGAGGGTTTGGATTTAAATCAACATATCAACGCATTCAATCATATTGTGAGTGATTTGATGCGTGTTGATGTAAAGTTCGAGGAGGAAGACAAGGCGCTGATGCTATTGAATTCCCTACTTGCGTCTCACACGTATGAAAATTTGGTTACCACTCTGACATAGGGAAAGAAAGCTTGAATTTGGAGGAGGTGACAAGTGCATTGCTCGGTTTTCATCAAAGAAAGATGGCCAGCGATGAAATTTCACATGGGGAAGGGCTTGTGGTGAAGAGTAACCAGGAATGTGGGAGAAGTAAGTCTCGGAGCGGATCTCGGTTGCAGTCCTAGAAGGACATAAAGTGTTTTAGGTGCGGTAAAATTGGGCACCTAAAACCAGAATGTCCGGAGTTGAAGAAAAGGAATGTTGAAAATCAGGAGGGTTCGTAAAAATCTGCAAATGTAGTGGAAGGAGACTCAAGGAGTAGTGACGGTGATATGCTATATGTTTCATGGGGTTCAAAGTGCCTCATGGATTCTTGGATCCTAGAGTCCGAATGCTCCTATCACATGAAATCAAATAGAAAATGGTTCAGCACCTACAGGTCAATTAATGCTGGTTCTATTTTGATGGGAAATGATATTTCATGCAAATTAATTGGTATTGGAAATGTCAAAATCAATATGTATGATGATGTTGTGAGAACCTTATGTGATGTAAGATATGTACTAGATCTAAGGAAGAATGTAATTTCATTGGGTACTTTAGATTGTAACAGATATAGTTACAAGTCTGAAAGTGGGGAAATGAAAATGTGTGAAGGCTACTTGATGGTGATGAAAGGGCAAAAGGTAATAAGAAATATCTATATACTGCAGGGTATCATAGTTGTAGGTGGAGCTGCAGCTATAGAATTTGAGTCAAATGTTCTGTGGCATATGGGTTTAGGGCATATGGGTGACTACACGTATTCAGATGTTTGGGGACCGGTGAGGATAGCATCACGAGGTAGACATGTATTTCGTGGGTTTATCACGAAAGGCCTTGGTGTATCTCGTGTGGCACAAGTCTGAGGTGTTTGCTAGGTTTAACTTGGGGTTGAGGTAGAAAACCATATCGGGAGAGAGATCCTCAAGTCAAACATTGGGACTAAGTACGTTGGTTTAGTTTGAAGAATTTTGTGAGCAGGGCAGGTTATATGCAGGGCTTGCAGGGAACTTATTGGTGAAGTCAGTGAGTATGACGCGTTTCACGTTTAACAGATCGCCAAAGATATCACTAGATGGGAGAGTTGCAGGAGAATTGTGGGCAAGTTTTGCGGTAGACTACTCGGGTTTTAGTGGATGTCCACAGGTGCACATTTCTAGTGAGGTGGGATCTAGGCTTGGTGTAATGTCCGGACAGGAGGCGGTCCCAACCTAATGTTCCAAGGTTAAGGTGGAGCAACAGGTTCATGTTTTCAATTTTTTCTAAGGAGTGTATGTTCGCCAAAATGGAGATTGTTGTGATATGTGGCTCATATACTAAGTGGAAAGCATGCACAAAGGGAAAGCATGAAGGAAATCAGGGTGCAGTATGGAAAACTGTCGACGGTAGCCCTGTAACCGTTGACGGTTTGGAGCAATGTCTGAGAGATTTAACTCTATGCCTCAAACCATCGATGGTTTGACCCAAATTGTTGACAAGTTGGCTTAAGAAACCCAGCGTAGATTTCAAATTTTGAAAGAGTGACGTTAAGTTGGTTGGGGTTTGGAGGGAAAACCTCCGGGAACTTTATATATATTTTGTCTCAGATGTATATGTAGGTTGGTTGTACATGGTGTATGCATTGTTGATGTCCTTTTGGACAAGAAGATAGTGAATTGTTGTTGTTTGCTCCCGTGGATGTAGGCATTGCCGAACCACGTAATTTCTTGCGTATTGTGTTGTTATTGCTTTCATATATTTGTTGTGGATTGTTTCTGTATTTTCATCATTGAGTGTTGCGTGTGTTTGATCCTATATATTCTGCTGTGCAATTCGTTTTTCACAACATAAAGCCCATTGGTGAGCCTCTTCAAGCAGTGGCAGTTTTCATACATTGATTTTGTGAGGCTGAGGCAGTGTTATATTAGTTTGTTGGTGACTTGTCCGTGGTTGTTTCAGTGGTTCACCCTGTTTGTGGTTGTTCTAATTACTTTGATTGTTCCTCTTGTTTGTCATTGGTCTAGTTTGTGAGTGTTGGAATGGAGTCTATGAATCCCAAAAATATGTTTCTTTCATCGTAGCCACATATTACTACCAAAAAGTTGGATGGAAAGAATTGTATTTAGTGGTCTAAAGTTGTTAAGATTTATTTAGCAAGATTAGGAAAATATGACCACTTGTTCCAATCTAGGCCCTCTAATGAGAAGAGAAAAGACTTGCGGATTGACAAAAATGTTTTGATTGTTTCCCTTTTGTGGAACTCGATAGAACACCAAATTGCACAGATGTCAAGGAGATTTGGGATTATGTCAAGCTTTTGTATTCTAGTAACATTACATGTATGTATGATTTATTACTGGAGTACTTTAAATTACAACAAGGAGGTTGGAGTGTTATGGAGTATTTTTCAGCAATGAAGCATATTCTAGAGGATCTTAACATCGTGCAACCTATAACCTCCAATGTTTGCAAGATGTAGAAACATAGGGAGCAGATAATAGTTCATTGGGTTTTAGAGGGTTTGAAATCCAAGTTTGAGGCAATCCAATCCCAGATACTAGGTTAGTGCATGGTTGTCATCATCTGCCAATGTTTATTCTCATGTCCTTTGTGCTTCCTCAAGCACACGTTCTCCTATCCTTACATCTGGCTTTGAGGGGGCTGCCTTTTTCAGGCAGGGTGATTATTTTTTCTAACTAAGCAGTTGCAAAATTTATCAAA
Source organism: Malania oleifera (assembly GCF_029873635.1). NCBI lineage: Eukaryota > Viridiplantae > Streptophyta > Magnoliopsida > Santalales > Ximeniaceae > Malania > Malania oleifera. Next base: position 63,637,980 of record NC_080429.1, on the reverse strand, counting down.
GTTGTTCAAGTGGCCATGGTGGAAGGGATGGACAAGGTTGGGGTCTTTTTGCAGGTGTGCTTATTATGGACAAGATGGTTGTACTATTAACCAACGTTGGGATCTCCAAGGTAAGCCTTCCTATGTTGCCTATGCAACTACCACAGGCTCAACACTTTTGAGGCCAAGTGGGGCTGCAAAGAAGAAAGATAGGCATATTCTTCAAGTCACTTGCACCTTACTTTACTAAATGCATGTTCCTATAGTGTTTTGGAGAGATGATGTACTTACTTCTTGCTATCTTATCGATGTCATCCTCTATTCTCAATGATAAAATTCCCTACTTCATTCTCTTTCCAAATTCATCTCTATTCTCTCTACCTCCTCGTGTATTCGGATGTGTGTTATTTTTCTATCAGCTAATCCCTAGTGTTGATAATTTGAATCCTCGTGCTATAAGATCTATCTTTCTAGGCTACTGGTGCACTCTAAAAGCATATTGATGTTGTAGTCCTAGTCTACATCGCTTTTTTGTTTCTGTCGACATTACCTTCTTTCAGTTTACACCATACCACTCATAGTCCCTAAGTGTTTCTGATCTCAATGAATCTTTTCCTCTGCCTAATCTCACAAAGTCTAGTTTGTTGTCCTTACCCTATCATCCAACTATGTCTCCATGTAATTTGAGCCCTTCTCTTTATCTCGATTGTTTTAATTTGTAGGCCTATTCACAATGGCGGCTCCAAGGAAGAGAGTCCTCACTAGCTTCTTCTACCCTACCTTTGGTTTCCTCGTCTGATGATCATATTTCTCATGATGTTTATCCTCCCATTGTGGCCCGAAAAGGTAAACATAGAAGTGCACAACATCCCATTTTCAACTTTGTTTGCCATGATTTCTTGTCACCCTTTTATTATTGTTTTGTTACTATACCACCCATTTCCCTTCCTAAACCTATTTCTGAAGCCTTAGCCCACTGTAGGTGGAGAAATGCAATGGTTGCAGAGATGAGTGCATTCATATTTCCAGGAAAATGATACTTGGGAATTGATGTCCCTACCTCTTGACAAATCTGTGACTGGTTGTCATTGGGTATGTACTGTGAAAGTCATTCCTAATGGTTTTGTGGCTCATCTGAAGGCATGTCTTGTTTCTGACGAATATACTCAAGTGTATGGTTTAGATTATTTAGACAATTTTTTCCTGGTTGTCAAACTTAACTTAATTTTGTTAATCTTCTTGGCCACCAGGTGTCACTAGCGTTTGCATTAGTTAGATGTGAAGGATGCTTTCTTGCATGGTAATCCTGAGGAGGAGGTCTATATGGAGCAACCACCTAGGTTTGTTGCTTAGGAGAGTCAGGCTTAGTGTGTTGGCTCAAGAAGGCATTATATAGTTTAAAATAGTTTCTAGAGCATGGTTTTGTCGATTCAATGATGCAATACCTGAGTTTGGCCTTCAACGGTGTGTAGTGGAACAAGTTGTGATTTATCATCATACTTCATCGAGTAGTATTCTTATTATTGTTTATGTGGATGATATTGTAATTACAAGTAATGATGATCAAGGTATTCAAATCCTGAAACATTTTCTACAAACTAAGTTTTAGATCAAAGATTTAGGACCACTGAAAGACTTCTTGGGTATAGAAGTATCCAAATCTTATACGAGAACTTTTTTGTCACAAATGAAGTATATTCTTGTTCTTTTGGATGAGACTGGACTATTGGGATCCAAACCTATTGATACACCCATGGATCCTAACAAGTTAGTGTTGGATATGGGTGATTTGTTGCCTAACCCAAGATGATACTAGAGACTTGTTGAAAAGTTGAATTATCTTATAATCACTCAGCTAGATATATCTTTTGCAACAAGTCTTGTGAGTCAATTTTTAAATTCTCTGAGGAGAAGTCATTGGGACATAGTAATTCACATCTTGAGATATCTCAAAGGTGCACCTGGGGACTATGGCATCATATTATTATTTTGGATCTTCTAAGTGTAATCATTTTCTACGAAAAGCGAGAAATTGTCGTTGCCAGCACCAAAAATCAGGTTTATTGCTTCATTTTATGAATTTTCAAAGTGAATTTGTTTCATTTCACCATGACACTTGAGATCAAAGGTTAATTGAAGATGGTTCTTGAAAATTGGGGGTCAAGCTTATGGTTTTGTATGATTAGATTGAGAATTGTGGGCAATTGTGTTAAGGGCTTTTGGTGATATATGGTTTTAGTATATATGATTAAGTCCAACAATATGGTAATGACTTACCAGAAAAATGAATGGCTTTTGTCATACTCTGAGCATAATATTAGGCCATTCCTTACCATTCTTAAGTTTAGGGAAAAACGTCTGCAAATTCATTATTAATGGAAGATGCCCTATGAATGTGGTTTCTAGAAATGGAGTCACTCGTATAGAAATTTATTTGGAACCTCATCCAGAGCCTTATAATATATCTTGAATCAATTACTCTCCATTACATCTTTGTGAAAGATGTTTGATTCCTTCAAATGGGTGAATATTTTGCTAATGTTTGGTGTGATATCACTCCCAAGAATATTGGCCATGTACTCTTTGGTTCTCCTTGGTTAGATGATTTGGGTGTTAGTCATGGATTTGAGGACACATGTCTTCCACCATAATGGTAAGAAAATCATTTTGAAGCCTGCTCTACCCACCAACCAAGACAAAGAACCTATCGTATTTACTCAACTCGAAGACACTAAAAGCAAGGAAATGCATGTGTTGGAAGACATCCAAAGTCTTTCAAACATTCTTATTGTAGAGTTTGTCATTCCGAATGAAATCATTGATGTCAATTCTCAATTCAATTTTATAGTGCTGTCAATGCAGCATGGTTTTGTATCACTCAATTGTTGGCTTTTGAAGAGTCCAAGTTTGCTTCTTACTTTTAATCCTCCAACATTTCAAAATTTCAGGAAGAATTTTTTTCTAATTGGAGGAGATTTGATGTAGGACAGGAAGCAAGACCTTGGGAAGATCCTTTTTGGAGAATAATTAAGAAAAATTGGGTTAAGGGATTCTTGGGTTTAGTAGTTTATTATGTGTTTAGTTTAATTAGTATAGTATTATGTGTATTTTGGGAGCTTGTTTGTAATATGTGTATTCTAGGGTTATGTTTGTAATGTAATGTAATTTTAGGAGCATGTGTAATTTCATGTAAGTAGACTTTCTTATAAATAGTGTGGAAGCCATGTTATAAGTAGGTTGATGAATTTGAATTTCAATTGAACATGAGTTTTCTCCTTATATCTCCTCTCTTCCCCTTCCTTCCACTCTTCAATTTCTTCTCATCTCTCCAATGGCTGCAGATCTTTGATGCTGCCCTGGCATTACCTATGGAATGAACCTCTAAAGATTCCCTACAAACTTGTTAAGCCCAAATTAGTATCCCACCCATTTTCTTCTTTGTCATGTTCACTTTTTCTTACTATTAAAGCTTGATTACATTGTTGGTCCACAACCTTCTAGCTTAAGCTTTCAAGTAAAGTGGGAATTTAACATGGAATCAGAGCTGGTAACTAGGAGGTCTTGGGTTCTTGTTTCCCTTCCTGCATTTATTATGTGGTGTTTTAAAAATTATTTCATTCCCAGTAATGGGTGTTATCTATCGTGTGTGTATCTTACCACATGCTATCAGGCTGCACGTGCGAGGGAGTCTTAAAGCTTGATATACATTGTTGGCCCACGACCTAATAGCGTAAGCTTTTAGGTAATGTGGTAATCTAACAATTACTTTGTGACCAAGGGCCTTCAACTCCAAGGGAAACCCTAATACCCATTTAGCCAAAAGGGCATTGTTTAGACACCAATTACCAAAACCCAGCGATCCTTCCTTCAACCATACACCTCTTACCACTTAACTAAATGGTCATGCCTCTCCCCTACACCTAATCAAAGAAAATCCCTCATCACCCTCTCAAGCTTTTGAACTACCCCTCTTGAAATCCTAAAAAGAGTGAAAAATATAAAGGAATGATAGACAAGATAGTCGTGAGTAATTCTGCCACCTAAAGAGAATAAAGCTCCTTTCTTACCATCCAACCTTTTTGATACGTTGGACACCACCAGATCCTACAAGGCTAAGGAACGAGGCTTACCTCCCAAAGGAACTCCTAAATAGGTCAAAGGCCACTTTAAAATAACTCAACCCGCAAGGGAGGTCAGTTCCATCAACCTCTCATAGGCAAGGTTAACATGCCCAACATGACTCCTTAAGACCTCACAACCCCCGTATCTACTGCTGTAGCTATGTACTCGATACATCCACTAAAAGGACAAATAGAATGGCAAAAGGATCCACTTGCCTAACCGCCCCACAACCCCCCCCCCCCCCCAAAAAAAAAAAAAAAAAACAAACACAACAAAAACTAAACCATATTTTAGACTGCGACATCCCCTTACTCAATTCCTCCATTTATCAGCAATCCATTTCCTCCTAAACATCCTATCCAAGAAACTCTGTCATAAGCCTTCTCAAAGTCTAATTTAAGCAAAACCTTCTCCTTTCTATGATGAACATCCTCCACAGCCTCATTTGCAATCAAGATGGTACCTACAATTTTCTTCACTCCCAAAAATGTACTTTGGGCAAGAGAAATAATATTGCTAAGGAAAGAACTCAATCTATCAGCAAGCAAGGTCTTAAATTTTGATTTTAATACAAGATTTAGAAATTGTCAATAAACATATTAATACAAGATTTAGAACAATATTATAAATAAAATACATCAATAACATGTATATGGTTTGGTTAGCAATATTCTTTTGTTTCCCTCTATTTCTCTTTCCTCTGTGTTATATGTGCCTAAGTTTCCCTTTAACCTATAATCAGTTAAACACTTAACTAAATCTCATAAATAATATGTTGTGTTATTCAAGATCTCTAGATAAGGAAGGGGATTGGTTGAGGGCTTGAGAAGGATACCCTATACCATTTCAATGGTAGTGGTGGATCTAGTTCTTGTCATACGACTTCTTCAAATTCTACTTATGGTGTTTCTTTGTAGTTGCATACCAATTTGGGCCATCCAATCCTTCAAATTTGTAAGTTTTACCCATTTCAAGTCTATTTCTTATTTTAAGTGTTTTTTGTGTCAATTAGGAAAGAAAATTAGGACATCATTCCATCCAAAGTCAAGTCTCATAGTAAATCATGATATCCTCTTATTTAATCATATATTTGGGTCCTCATAGAATCAAGAATTTGACTATTCATCAGTATTTGAGTCCTTTGTGGTTGATTTTTTCACGTATGAATTGGATGTATCTAAGTCCAATCTGAATTTCCTAAATGCGTTTACTCAATTCTACTAGGAAGTAAAAACTTTGTTTGGCATTTGTATTCAATTTTTTTCAATCTAGTAATGCACCCAAAATTGTTTAAAATGAGCTCTAGTCTTTTTTTATTGCACAAAGAGATTATTTATCAAACATCAAGTGTGCATGCCCCCTCAAGATGGAGTAATTGAACGGAACAGTAGACATTTTCTTGACATAACACAGTCTCTACCTTTTATATGCATGTTCCTAGAATCCTTTGCATTGATGAATGTTCTATGTTTTGCTTAACAGGATGCCCTCCAATGATCATAGGAGGACAAATTCTCTCTTGTATCGTGTTCCCAGAAACATCCAAATTCTGTGTTGTGCCTCTTCTCTTCAAGTGCACATGTTTTGTTTTCATGTTCCAAGTATGGTCTAGACAAGTTCTCCCTCATGCTGTTAAATGTGTCTTTGTTGGGTACTCGAGAACTCAGAAAGGATGTAAATCTTATGTTCCCCACATTCACAAGAAATATTTTAGTGCAGGTTTTACCTTTTTCTGATGGGATGTCTTATTTCTCTACTGGCGGGTCTTCCTTAGATGAATCTATTTTGAGTCCATTAACAATTTCTTGTTCCGCTTTGTGTGTTGATCTGCCTGTTTCTACCTATCTTCACTTCCAAAACCATTAGATTCTAACTCAAAGAATCAATTAAGGGTTTGCGAATGATAGAATGCAAGCACAATCATCACTACCACCATGCAACAGTCTCATTTGCCCTTTGCTGTTTCGTGTACTGGAGATGCATCCTCGTGCAACTTGGATTTGCCAATTGCTTACCAAAAAGTTACTCGAACATATCAATAGACCTTGGTTGCTTATCCCATTGGACATTCTGTTTCAGTTCTTGACCTTCCTATTTCTATGTGTTCTTTTTCCTTGTCCATCTCCTTTATTGATCCAGTGATCCCTTCCTCAATTGTTGAAGTGCTTTCTATGCATAGGTGGAAGCATGTATTGGATGTAGAAATAAATGTAATGGAGTTGATTAGATGTTGGGTGTACACCATCAACTATTTTCACTCTATCGAATGGCTTAAGGATTAGTTGGTTGCCAAAGAGTATGCCCAAACATATGGTATTGATTGTTTCAAGGCCTTCTCTCTTGTTGCTCAGATAAATTTTGTTCATGTGCTGATCTCTTAGGCTCCAATTAATGTTAAGAATATTTTCTTGTATGGAGATTTTCTATAAGAGGTGTACATATGTTGCTCAAGGGAGGATGTTAAGGTATATAGGTTGGATAAGATCATTTATAGTCTTACCCAACCTCCTCAAGCTGTGTTTGACAAATTTATTATGGTCTCTAGAAATTTAGTATGGTGGTCTCTACATTTGATTCTATCCAATGCTTCTCTCATTTGGTCTTTGTTCACAAAAAGGAGACAGATGTGGCACTTCTAAGTTTATGTTGAAACCACCATCACTAGCAATGACAACGGGTTGAAAAAAATTTCAGATTGGTGACGGGTACTCTATTACTTTCTTGGTATTGAGATTGTACAATGTAAGAAAAGGTTCAATCTATCCCAGAAAATTTCATGGTCTTGAATTTGTTCAAAATTGACAAGATTTCCATCAAAATTTCCATGAATTGCTTGAAATTTGTCAAAATCTCGAAATTTTAGATAAATAAAACTTCCTTGAAATTAAAATTTAGGTATTCTAAACCCAAATTGTAATTTCTTTCTTAAGTAATGCTTTTTTTCTTTATTTTTTTAATATTGAAGCAAAAGAATATTACAAGGATATGAATTACAGCATTCAACGTTTCAAACTTGTATAAAAAATTAAACTTAGATATAGATGCAACATTTTATCTAAGAATTTATGTTCAAATTATACTTATTTGTAATACAAATAATATTTGACTATTTTATGAATTTAACTAATGAATATGTTGATGTGATTATTATACTACATTATTGTGCCTTATACACCATATGTGTATCATTGATGTACTTTACCTATATTTTTTTTGCATTATTTTTTTTGTTGCCAATTTTGTAATGTTTCATAAAAGAATTCAACATGTTACTAATAATTTCCATCTTTTTAAAAATGAAATCTAAATTGACATCAACATTGAAAATCTGGTAATTTTATAGCGCCTCAAAACCATGCTCGATTTTGAAATTTATGACCTTGGCAAAAATATAACTTGGACCTGCTGAGTAGGACTCTGTATTGGGAGCTAAACAAGCTGGTACTCGTATGAATCCTAATGTGAGGTTTTCTAGGGATGTTGGATTAGGTTAGGAGACAAATCTCGATACAGGCAGTTGGTTGGCAAGTTGATCCACTTGACACTCATAATACATGACATATCCCTTGTTTTGAGGGCAGTGAGTCAGTTCATGGAAAATCCCAAACAATTACATTGCGATGCTGTTTGTAGGATTCTGTGATATTTCAAAGGCTTCCTTGTTAGAGGTTTGATATATAAATCTAATAGAAACTATGAGGTCATGGGATACTTCAATGCAGATTCGGCTGGCTCCATTGCTGATCGAAGATCTACTACTTGACACTACATTTGTGGGAGTAAATGCTGATACATGACATAGCAGGAAACAAACTACTGGAGCAAGATCTAGTGCTGAAGCTGAATACCGAGCTATGGCTCGTACTGTAGGTGGAATTGGGATTCTTGGTAATGAAGCCAATAGATATGTTCTGTGATAATCAAGTTTCCATTTTTTGTTGCTAGCAACACAGTATTAAGGACAAAAACATTGATTAGGACTCCATTTGTGAAATCTGAGTCAGTTACGCAATGCCTCCATGACAGCTTTATTTAGGATTGCCTTGCCTAATGGTACCTCCAGCTTGAGCAGGAGTCTAAGAGAATATGCTAATTTAGTAATTATTTGGTTTAAGTGGGGCCAATTTTGTCTTTTGCGCCATTTTCATTATTGATACATAAGACAGCAGACCTGGAGCTGCACAATGTTCCAAGAAACTGTTTCCTTTTCTTCTCTTCTTCTTTCCTATCCCTAACTTTACAACAGAACACTCAAAAAATACCTCCATGAGATCCTCCCTCACCACATGTCATCACTAATGAAAAAAACTATGTTAACCCCATCCAGTCCAGTAGCCTTATCCCTCTCTAGAGTAGACATTACAGCCCTAACCACCTTCTCATCAGAAGACCTCTCCAACAAAGACATTTACACGTCCAATATAGGACTCGACTCCCATCCCCCAATCATTGGCCTTTCTAAATTTTCCTGAGAAAATAAGTTCTCAAAGAAATTAGAGGCCTCTTCAACTATCATCCTAACATTATTCAGTACTTCTCTAGTCCTCAACTTTGACACAGGTCTAATTCCGGTAATTCATCAGGAAGATCACAAGAAACACTTTTTTCCTCCCCCTTTTTCCCAGAACAACTGACACAGGCTGCCTATCTTCAACCAGTACGATGTCAGAACGATTCGCTTCTCGAACATCACCTGCAGCTTCTCTTTCTAACACCACCCACCCTCTATTCCTTTCAAACTCCTTCTCAGCTCTTGTATTCTCGATGCTGGGTTTATATTGGTAGCCCAAACATACTTCCTCTTAGCTCCAGCACAACCCCTCATGTAAGGTTCTTATAAGAACTGAGATGACTCCCTAAAACCTCCTTTAGGCCCAGTCCCTACAAGCACAGAACCCTTAACATCCCTTTCTGACTGTGAGCTATCTCCGTTCACTGTATAAGGCCCATTTCACAATGGTCCACTTGATTCACTATTCAATTGCAAACCCAACCCCCCAGGTTATCCCCCATAGTGATCCCTAACCTCTAGAATATCTCAGGAGAATTTAAAATTGAAATTACTCCAAGATCCTTGGCCTGAAAATATTCTCTTCCAACTGCCATCTCCAGCAACACCTCCTTCCACCTGCAAATTCTGCCTAACTCAGAGGCAATGTTTTCTTCCTTGACAGATTGAATCCCAGATCTGAGAGCATCCAGATACCTATATTTTTTTTCTAATCTCTGAAACACTGTCAATTTCTTTTGAGTTTCCATGATGTTGAATAATCCACAATCCATGCATTTGAAATTTCCTCCATGCTGGTTGTCTCAACCTAGGCCTTTTGTGATCACATCCAGTTCCTGATAAAACTTCTACCACCCAGATGCTTCTTCTCCGTGAAGAATTCTCAGTGAGGACCTATTCCCTGAGTAAAAAAAATTCTTGATTGAAATCATTTTCCCCAATTTATTATCCAATAGGTCCCATATTGTGTTCTCAGCTTCTTAGCCCTTGGATTTAACTGATTTTTCTGACCAGAACCGCTGCAGTCAGTCTCATACCCAAGTAAGTTCAGTCACCCCTGAAACCTAAACAGCTGACCTTCCTCCAGATATCTTCTTAACTCACAATATCCATTGCTATTCTAAAAATGGAAAATTTTCCTGTGTACTTTGATGAACTGTGATGCATCCTTGAATTCAAACATTGTGAACCTGAAGTAATAAGTTCCCATTGCATACTTTACTGATCTTCACTACCATTCATCCCTTAAACCAATCTTGATGCTGGAACTTTCATTAGATTGATTTCATTTTTTAGAAAGAAATTCATAGCAGAAAAAACTTCTACATCATTTTGAATATGTTGTTCAAAGACAAAGGAAAATTGCCAGAAACAATGATGATTTTCAGTTTGTCTCTCATGCATCAGGCTCTTACTTGTGCGCCAAAATATTAAATCATGCCTATTACTAACATTTACAGTTTTCAAATTTTCAATTTTCATGTTTTATTTCTATTTTCCACCATTTTTAAGAATCAGAACAAATGGTAGTTGAACTCAAAATTTATGTCAATATTTTTAGTTGAAATTGAAGTTTAAAACCTTAAATGACCGGCAACAGTCTGAGGATAGCGTCAAGGCATCCTTTGCCACCATGGGATTGTAACAGAGCACCTATGGCTCTTAGGGAGCTGATTCTGATTCGCCTAACTGCTGGAGTGCCCCCTTGGAGATTAAATCTTTGTTTTATTTAGATTCACAACATGAAATTTTCAGCACCTATTGATTTAGTATCTTGTTTTTATTAGTGCATGCATAAAAGTTGGTCTTAACTTACTGAAATTGTTATTACTTACTATTATTTTTCTCTTCAGAGGGTAAATCAGTGTCTTCGGGATGCTTGCCATAACTCTAAGATCTCATTGTGCATGAAATTCATTGATTGTGGTCATGGGAATGATATTGGAGAATTTAATGGAGATCCAACATGGATGAACTGGACAAAGAATGACAACGCCAATAATTGTTTTGGCAAGGATAGCTTCTCATATGGAATCTATGGACAAGCTGTCAACCTCACCATAGAACAAACTATTGTCAGAAGATATGTATATTCATTGTTTTGGGGTTTCCAGGTATTCCTTTATCTTTTGCTCATTTTGGATGTTTATTTTAAAATTTTAATTGACTACTTTGTATTTGTTAATGTAATTCTTTGAATACATTCTGGACTGAACTTAGTCTTTGTAAGCGTTTGAAAAACCTTGGGAATTGCCCCAATTGAGAGAGAGAGGGAGAGACAGAGACAGAGACTAACAATCCCTTTCCAACACATGTATTTGTATTAAAGCATGTAAGAAATTACATTGATAACCTTGCAGACTTAATGACTTATTCATAAGACTAAATAGAAACTAACAATCCCTTTCTGACACATGTATTGATATTAAAACATTAAAGGAATTACTTTTCTTACCTTATATACTTATTCATAGCACTCACCCTCAAGATGGACTATCAATATTAAATTGCCCAAGTTTGTTAGGTTAGAATTCTGGAGGACTCGAAACTAACCACTTTATAAACAAATCAGTTAACTGCGTTTGAGACATAAGGAGTATAGATATATTGAGTTTTTTTTGCCCAAAATGGCAGTTAATCTCAATGTTCTTAGTGTGCAAATGAACACTAGATTGGAAGCTATACGAATAGCCACACAATTATTACAATGTAATTTTATCATAGGGTGGGTAAAAAAAAATTCTTGCAAAAAATGCTTTAATCACATCTGTTCACTGGTAGGATGAACCATTGCTGTATATTATTGCTTCCCAGCTGGACCTAACACAACAAATCTAGTAGGAGCCATTACCTTTTCATTCAAGTTCAGTTTACGTGATCTATTTAAAATTTTTTTGTTAGATTACCACTTTATCTAAAAGCTTAAGTTGTTAGGTTGTCAGCCAACAATGTATATCATCTTCCATGCGTGCAGCCCAACAGCACCTAGAGAGATAAACAAACAATCGACAACGCCCATTATAGGTAATAAGTTGTAGTAATCCCGAGTATTTTGGAGTAACTTAAGGAAGTATGTATGTAAAGCATTGTATATTATTGAGAGAGATTCTTTTAGGAGGTTGTTTCCATATTTAGATTTTCCGATTGTATTATAAATATTGTGTATTGATTTGTACAAAATCATTCAAGAAATACAGAAATTCTATTCTGTTTTCATGGTATTAGAGTTAGGGTTTCTAAACCTTAGTTAGCAATGGCAGATGGCGCTGTCAACAGCAGAGGGTCGAGCACCTCTAAAGCTCTTGATGGCGAGACTGAAGCCACCTCCATCATGGGTTCGAATAGGCTAGACAACTCGTCCTTTCCACTCTTGGTGGAGAGATTGAACGGAAAAAATTTCCATTAATGGGCTCAGTCCATCAAACTTGTGATTGAAGGCAAAGGAAGGTTAGGATACCTTATCGGTGAGAGGAAGAAGCCCGCCTCAACCGACATTGCAACTCTACAAAAATGGAAGTCTAAGAATTCCATGGTGACTGCGTGGCTTGTAAACTCCATGAAGCCTTCAATCAGCAAGACCTACCTATTCTTACCGACGGCGAAGGATGTCTAGGATGCCGTTCGCGAGACGTACTTCGATGTCAAAAGTTACTCCCAGATCTTCGAGATAAAGACTCGATTGTGACAGATGAGGCAAGGAGAGAGAGACGTCACCAACTACTTCATGGAGATGGCGAATCTCTGGAAAGAACTCGACCTGAGTGTTGAGGAAGAGTGGGGATGCCCTGGAGACAGTGCCTGCTATAAGAAGAGACTCGAGAATGAACGAGTCTTTGAGTTCTTGGCCGGACTCAACCGCAACCTACACGATATGCGAGGAAGGATTCTTGGCCGACGCCGTTTACCTTCGACTCGAGAAGTCTTCGCAGAGGTGAGGCATGAGGAAAGTCGTCGCAGTGTTATGCTGAAGGCACCGACCGGTAATAATGGGCCTGAGATGTCGGCCCTAATCTCGAGAACTCCTGCGGGTACAAGCCAAAAGATACATAAAGGGAGACCCTGGTGTGAGCATTGCTGCAAGTCGAGCCATTCAAAAGATACTTGTTGGGAAATACATGGGAAGCCTGTAGATTGGAAGCTGAGACAAAATCAAAAAAATCATGGCTATCAGACTGCTATTGATAATCCAGCTGAGAAATCACAAGGTGAGAAAAATAACAATATCACTCCAAGTGGTGCATTCAATCTAGAGCAGTTGGAGCAACTCTATAAAATGTTCTCTACTACTCAAGCATCGGGTCAGTCTTCCACCAGTAATCCCTCTGGTTCTTTAGCCCACCGAAGTAATTTTTTGACAGCCTTAAATAAACAATTCACCATGGATAATTGATTCTGGTGCCTCTGATCATATGACTGATTCTTATCATCTGTTCTCATCCAATTCACCTTGTGCTAGAAATTTGAAAGTTAAAATTGCAGATGGATCACTCTCATCTGTTGCGAGCAAAGGGAGTATTCGAATCTCTTATTCTATAATTCTAAAATCTATCCTACATGTCCCTAAGCTATCTTGCGATTTGTTATCCATTAGCCAGTTGACAAAAGATTCCAATTACTCTGCTAAATTCGTTTCCTCTCAGTGTGTTTTCCAGGACCTATCATCAGGGAAGACGATTGGCAGTGCTAAGGCATGTGAGGGACTCTACTACTTTGAGGAGGCAAATATGAGTGAACAATGTAAAACTACTATTTGTGATTTTGCATCTGTTTCTAGGGATAGTGAAATTTTTTTATGGCATTCTAGGATGGGTCATCCAAATTTCCAATATTTAAGACGTTTATTTCCTTCCATTTGTTTAAATGAAATGTCTTTTGATTTTTAGTGTGAGATTTGTGAACTTGCAAAACACCAATGTAATTCCTTTCCAAAGTCCACATACAAAACATCTAGACCGTTTACTATGATTCACAGTGATTTATGAGAGCCCTTACGCTCTCTTAATCGCACTCACACAAAATGGTTTGTTACTATTATTGATAATCATGCGCGTATTTGTTGGGTTTACTTGTTGAAAGATAAAACTGAAGTCCGTTTTATTTTCGTCAGTTTCCACTCCATGATTCAAACGTGATTCCAAACTCACATTCAAATTTTACGTACTGATAATGGTACGGAATATTTCAATGATATCTTGGGACATTATTTTCAAGAAAATGGAATTGTTCGTCAAAGTTCCTGTGTGGATAACCCCAACAAAATGGGGTTGCTGAACGTAAAAATGGGCATATTCTTGAAGTAGCTGAGGCATTGATGTTCACTACAAATATGAAAAAATACTTTTGGGGCGATGTCATTTTAACAGCTACACATCTCATTAATTGAATGCCTAGTCAGGTTCTTTCTTTGGCCACTCCTCTCCAAAAACTCCAAGAATGTTTTCCCAACTCTTGGCTTCACTCCAATCTCTCTCTGAAAATCTTTGGATGTACTGCATTTGTTCATGTTCATGCTCACAATCGAGATAAATTGGAACCTCATGCCATTAAGTGCGTTTTTATTGGTTACTCTCCTACTTAGAAAGGCTACAAGTGTTATGATCTTGTCACAAAAAAATTGTTTGTTAGCCTTGATGTCACGTTCTTTGAAACCACTCCTTAGGAGAAGTGGAGTGAAGATCAGTTCTTTGATTTCCATGTTGATGAGTCTGCCATTGCATCATTTCTTGACCTGTCATGTGCAAAAGATCACTTAAACTCAGGGGGAGATGCAGAAAAACAAAATAACAAGTAAATACTTGTTTACTCAAAAAAGCCAAAAACAAAGAATAGGGAGAATCTCATACTTGAGGCACCAAGAGAGTTAGAACCGGTGATAGCTCCGAGCAACCATGAGTCCACGCCCAATCCCGATCAGGTAATAGATGGCCATGAGCTTCCTTCTGATAAGTCTACACCTGAAGACATCAATTTACCCATTGCACTTAGAAAACAAACTAGGTCATGTACTCTATATCCCTGGTCAAAATACATGTCTTATAAAACTCTGTCTACAAGGTATCGTGCTTTTACCTCTAACCTTGACAAGATAAAAATTTCAAAGAATGTCCAAGATGCCCTGGAGATTCCTTAATGGAGGGAAGCTATCATGGAGGAAACGTGGGCCCTAGAAAAAAATGGAACGTGAGATGTTATGAATTTTCCGAGAGGGAAGAAGCCAGTAGGCTGCATATGGGTCTTCACAGTGAAATATAGAGCTGATGGGACAATTGAACGGTATAAAGCTCGACTTGTTGCAAAAGGGTTTACACAGACCTATGATATTGACTACACAGAGACATTTGCACCAGTTGCAAAATTGAATACAGTTCGGGTCCTCTTATCCTTGGTAGTTAACTTAGATTGGCCACTACATGCAACTCGACATTAAGAATGCATTTCTAAATGGCGAGTTAGAAGAAGAAGTCTACATGACGATACCATTAGGTTTCAGTAAGAAAGGTGAAGAAAACAAGGTATGTAAACTCAAGAAGTCCTTGTATGGACTCAAGCAATCTCCCAGAGCATGCTTCGACAGATTTACAAAGGTGATAAAGAAATAAGGATATCGACAAGGGCAATCTAATCACACTATGTTCTTCAAACAGTCTGAAAGTGGTAAGAAAACAATTCTGATAGTATGTTGATGATATAATCCTAACTAGAGATGATACAGTGGAGATGGAAAGATTGAAGAAAGTCCTAACTACTGAGTTTGAAGTTAAAGACCTAGGACAAATGCGGTACTTCTTGGGAATGGAAGTTGTTAGATCAAAAAAAGGTATCAGTGTCTCTTGACAAAAGTATATCCTTGATCTCCTAACCGAAACTGGCATGTTTGGATGCAAACCTAGTGAAACCCCGATTGAAGCAATAAAGAGAGTCGAAGACTGCAAAATACCAGTTGAAAAGGAAAGGTATCAGAGATTGGTTGGTAAACTAATCTATCTATCACATACCAAACCCAACATTGCATTTGCGGTAAGTGTGGTAAGACAACACATGCATTCACCAAAAAGGACTTGCCTAGATGTTGTGTACAAGATCCTCAGGTACCTCAAGGTCTTTCCGGGCAAAGGAGTCTTCTTCAAGAAATGCGAAAGCAAGGAAGTAGAAATTTTCACAGATGCGGATTGGGCAGGATCAGCGGAAGATGGAAGGTCTACTACCGGATATTGCACCTTTGTATGGGGAAATTTGGTAACTTGGAGGAGCAAAATGGTGGCTCAAAGTAGTGCTGAAGCAGAATTTAGGGCAATTGCACAAGGGATATGTGAAGGACTGTGGTTACGGAAACTCTTGGAAGAATTACATATGATTTCATCTGCAAGTTGGATATGATCAATATCTATGATCCAACTTGAGGGGGAGTGTAGAAATCCCGAGTATCTTGGAGTAATTTAGGGAAGTATGTATGTAGAGGATTGTATATTATTAAGAGAAATTCTTTTAGGAAATTGTTTCCATATTTAGATTTTCTGATTGTATTATAAATATTGTGTATAGATTTGTACAAAATCATTCAAGAAATACAGAAATTCTATTCAGTTTTCATAAGTTAATACTTAAAAAACAAGCAATAAATGCAAGCTACAAGACTAGAACCCAGAACCTCTTGGTAACCTACTCTGATACCTTGTTAGATTACTGTGACGACCTGATTTTTCTGCCGTCTTTTTTTCATAAATAGTAATAATAATCAATCATCTATCAAATAATTCAGATACCATATAAAATACATAACCCGACCCGAAGTGGGTGCCGGCTAATCAGTCCATCAAACCAACTATCCACACAGCGGAATACATACTATGTTTGGGTCCAAAATACAATACCATCCAAAATACAATACAATACTAGAGTGCTATAATCTCCACACACATATACATGTACATCCCCAAAAATCCATAGGTACTCTAGGGGTTACACAGCATACCCCAACTCTAACACTTACCCTAAATCCCAAGGTACAACAGTCTCCTCTACCTCGGAGCTCTCTCGGCTGGCCTGGCTTGCTTTCCTGAAATGTTTAGATTCTGGGTGAGACTCCTCTCAATAAGACGGAATAAATTATTGACAGTGTGTGGCACATAAGTTATAATATATCATTACATTCCTTTTAATAATAATAACAAATGAGAAAATATACCAATATGTACTCATACCATATATATAAAACATAGTGTCATAAACTTCCATATCATTTTCATAATCATATACATAAGCTTTCATATCTCATATCATATACATATTCATTTCTTATATCATATACGTACTCTTTCATTTCTTATATTCATAATTACATTCTAGCCCGTGGGTATCCACCAGCATATAGCACAACGCGTCTGTAACCTATGGCTGTTCATTTCTCATATCATATCTCATTTTCATAGTTTAACTCATGAGTATCCACCAGTATAAAATACACTACGCGTCTGTAACTCATGGCTGATCATTTTACTTTTCACTTTTCATAAACATTTTCTAACTCATGAGCATCCACTAGTATAAAATACACTACGCATATGTATCTCATGGCAGTTCATTTTCGCTTCTATAATGAGAAACCATCTTGAGGATAATGACATCGTCATGTATTCAACCCACATGACTGGGTTGTGCAGCCCGAAGGCTAGACCTAACCGTGGTTGGCCTACCCGGTTAGATCAAAACAGGAAACGCGTCTGTAGTACGATTGACCTACCCAATCCTGGTCCAGACCCCAGGGGGTAACACAACCCTTCACAGATCCAATCGACTGCCTCTCCACTAGCTATGCAAGCCGTGTGGTTGTACTAACACAATGCTAGCAACGGTACCATGCTCTGTATACTATGGTCCATCAAGGTTCTCATTTCCACATTTCTTTGTTCACATTTCATCATTTCTGTAATTCTCATTATTTCTGTATAATTCTCATCTCATTTCATCATTTATGTGTAAAACATATCTGTATATTTCATATATCATCAATTCTCAATAAAAACATATATGTATATCGCATTTCATCATTTCTATATAAAATATAACTAGGTTTCTCATATCATCATTTCTGTATAAAAACATTTATGGGTTTCTGATATTTTCATATCTGCATAAAACATAGCAGTATATCTACATTGCTTAGTACAAATCATATATTTCAGTATCATTCACATTCCCAATATAAAGTTGTTATTTCATATTCCTCATGCCACACAATTTTAAACGGTTATTCACAATATAATAATCATAAAAAAATATTCATATCATAATTTTCCAATACTATATACCATATTCTCATTTTCACATACTTTAATCAATCAATTAATTTCCCAAAAATATTTGTTATAATTTATTCCCCTTACCTGCTTACTAAGAGGATTCCTGCAAAGATTCTAAACCCAAGTCCGCGGCGTTTCGGAGCTCAAAATCCTGAAATCACATTTCCCCAATTCAATCAACTCAACCCCAAAATTACAATTATTTTAACATTTCCTAGGCCCACATACTCCCAATAACTAATTAAATTTTAAAAATAATTAACTAATATAATTTTATTATCCTTATCTTAGTCTTGGAGTAGTGCTTAGGAAATTCAAATTTGATTAAAATAACAAGGATCGAAGCTAGGACCCCGTGGTGGTGTCTGATTGTCGATTTGGCTAAAGATTTGAGAGAAATTAAGGGGAGAAAGAGAGAGTTTACCTTATCCCAGGAGTGGTGCCTACGACGCCCCCCCTAATCACAAATCCACTCTAGTTAAAATGTTGGTGGCCGAGAATGGAACCCAAGGGTATTTTGCGTTCTTCGATCGGCCGAGAATTGGGGAAGAAATTGAGAGAGAGAGAGAGAGAGAGAGAGAGAAAGAGACGGTGAAAGGGGGGCGCCTCTCTATTTGATTTCTAATTCCGAAATGTTATATATATATATATATATATATATACATTATATTATATTATTTAATTAATAATAATTATTATTTAATTAATAAATTAAATGTTTTTTTTTTTTTTTTGCATCACTACAATTACTGTTTTACCTAAAAGCTTAAGCTGTTAGGTTGTGAGCCAACAATGTATATCAGGCTTTAACATCTTTATTTAGACATTCCTTTTGTCATTGTTGTACTAGGTTAGTGCCAACAATGTATATCAAGCTTTAACATCGTTATTTAGGCATTCCTTTTGTCATTGTTCCAGGTTAGTGTGGGTTGATATTTACACAAAATGCACCTGGGATCCAAATTGTGTTGAGCTTAGTCAATATTTGTACAAAGTGCAGACCTGGGGTTGTTGCTTTATTTTACTAATTTATATTAGGGTTGACCCGTCTATCACAAGATACTCTCCATCTGGCCACACATATTTTCCCTCTCTTCTTCCCTTCTCTCTTCTTCCCCTCTCTCCATCTTCTATTTCTAAACCTAATTCTCACAATCATGTAAATCTTCCAGTTTGGAACATTGTTGATGATTCTGAACAGTGCAGAAGATAGTTGGAAAGTTGATATTCATGACTGCCACTCAGCAGGACATTTCTTTTTCAATTAAGAGTGGTGAGTCAGTTTATAAAGCAGCCTAGATAGCCGCATAGTCTGTGTGTCCGATGGTGGATCCAGGATTTTTTTATCAGCAGGTGCTACTCATGCATATTGCATCTTCAAATTTTTTTGTTTGAACTTCGACTCCCATCGGAAGATTTGAGCAGGTGCAGCTATACATACATACATACATACATATATACATACATACATACATATATATATATATATATATATAAAAGGAGAGTTTTCGGTCAGTTGAGTGGTGGTTATATTCCACACACATGACAATGTTGAACCACCCTTGAGTATGTTGTATCTTTAGATATATGTGGAGCCTAGGTGTAGGACTTCTTGTCAGGCATCAGAGGATTATATCATATGCAGACTGGGCAGATGACTGCATGGATATACATTCTATATTTGGTACCAAACCTTTATGAGAGGCAACCCAGTGAAATGGAAAAGTAAGAAGCATGATGCTGCAACAAAATCTAGGGCAGTAGCTATACAGCATGTAAATGATGTGGGTGAAGTCTTTTTGTTTCCCTCCTGTCTCTTTATCTTCCAGAATTTCAATAACCTAAAAGCTCATTGAATAAATTTTTTCTCATTGTACGGCATTATATTACAGAATGGTCTGCCTTATATCTCTGAAGATGAATATCAATCATCCAAAGCATGCCCTAGGAGGATATTTTTAATGGATGCAAAGATTTCTTCAAGTGACAACAGAACTCTTAAATCTATCAAAAAAAATAACTAAACTCTTAACTCCTGCTGTGAAACAAACCCTCGAGGTTGCTTCTCCTACGCATCCTATCAAAGGATCTCCATGTAGAAAGAATTCTTCATTTCTGACTGATGTAAAGGCTTACAAAAAAAAAACACCAAGATAGAGATGCAGATGCACATAAGAAGTTTTGGCCATTGTGGGAGGTGTTTGAATGTATCTTTTGGCCGCTAGATTAGTCTTTAACCACTCAACTAAACCATCTATATTAACTTTCGCAATCTGTACTCGTTGACAACCATGATCCTAACTCTCAATGAAAGTGTCGAACTGAAATTTCCACTTTCCACAGCTCTCAAAATCGAAATGGCAGTCAACTTTTGTCTTAGAAAAATTTTTGTCAAATTTGCTTCAATCAACTAAAATTAATCAAAATCTAAAATTAGCAAAATTTTTCAAAAGTTACCTATAAAATAAAATTTCCTCAAAATTAAAATTTGAGATTCAAAACCCAAATTGAAAATTTTCTCTTAATTGATTTTTTATAATGAAAGAAAAAAAAAAAAGGCAGCCCGACACACAAAGCTACCGCATATGCAGGGTCCGGGGAAGGGGCAAACCAAAATGGGTCTATAGTACACAGCCTTTCCTTGCATTTTTGCAAGAAGCTGTTTCTACATCTCGAACCTGCCTTGCCTTGAAATTGAAATAGCGGTGGATTTCCGTCTTGCATAATTTCCATAAAAAATTCAACGGATAATCCATAATTTATCAAAATCTTGAAATTTTAGCAAAATTTGTCGAAATTTTATCTATAGAATGAAACTTCCTTGGAATTCAAATTTGAGATTTAGACGCAAAGTAAAATTGCTCTCTTAATTTATCTTTTCTTCTTATTGAAAAAAAAAAAGATTATTGCAAGAGATTTTGAAATTATATGAAAAAAATCTTCTAACCACATTTTATTTAATCATTCATGACTACATTGATTCATGAATTTCATTTATATTAGCCAAACATGTTTATGAACATATTATATTACAAATGTGTTCTACTTGAGAGATGGAGGAGAGAGGAGAAGAGGAGAAGAAGAGAAAAGGAGAGGAAAGAACTCAGCGGCAGTTTCCTAGAGTCTACGTACAGCTCCAGGTCTGCCCGTATATATTAGTGAAGGATTTTTGAGAAAAAAAATAACCATTCTTATTTAATTTCAAGAGACACTATTACAAGATAAATAACAGAGGAAGGCCACCAAATTATAAAGGCCACCAAATCAGCAAATCAAATTAGCAAATCTCTAGGCTAGAAAATAGGAAACTGAAACTACTAGAATATGAAATAGTAATTTCAGATTTTATTCAAAAAATATAATTTCCTAATTTATTTCCTAGAAATCTGACCCCCCCCCCCTCTCTCAAAAGGAGTAGCGTACATATCTATCATGCCCAACTTGCTTACAAAGAGCTCAAAATTAGGTCTAAAAAGTCCTTTGGTGAAGATATCGGCTATTTGTTAAGTAATAGGAACAAAAGGCACGCAAACAGTTCACTATCAATCTTCTCTTTTATGAAGTGTCCGTCAATCTCTACATGCTTCGTGCGATCATGTTGTACTAGATTTTGAGCAATACTTATGGCAGCTTTGTTGTCACAATACAACTTCATTGGCATGTTCACCGGCATCCGCAATTCTTCAAGAATTCTCTTTAGCCATAGCATCTCACAAACTTCGTCAGCCACAGCCCTATATTCTACCTCGGCACAACTCCTTGCAACCACATTCTATTTCTTGCTTTGCCATGTGACCACATTTCCCTGGACATAAGTACAGTATCTTGACATGGATCGCCTACCAATAACTGAGCCTGCCCAATCTGCATCAATGTATGCCTTTATGTTCTATTGTGTAGTCTTCTGGAAGAGTAAACCCTTGCCTGGTGTGCTTTTCAAGTATCTAAGAATCTGATAAATTGCTTCAAGATGTTTCTCGTAGGGTAAATGCATAAACTGGCTTACCAAATTCACAACAAAAACAATATCGGGTCGTGTATATGATGAGTAAATTAACTTTCCCACCAACTGTTAATACCAAGTTGCACTGGATCACCTTCCTTTTCATCTCCAAGTTTCTGATTGGGATCTATTGGACTGTCTTCTGGTCTACAACCGCTCATCCCAGTCTCCTTAAGGAGGTCAAAGGCATACTTCCATTGGGAGACAACAATCCCTTTCTTCAATCGAGCTACCTTCATTCCAAGGAAATACCTCAGAGATCCTAAGTCCTTGATCTCAAATGTTGATGAGAGGGAAGTCTTCAATCGGTTCATCTCAAGTATGTCATCTCCAGTGAGAATTATATCGTCTACATACACAACTAGTATCGCTATCTTCCCATCCTGTGAATGTCTTATAAACATTGTATGATCACCTTGCCCTTAAGTATACCCTCGACTTTTAACAAACTGAGTGAATTTCTCAAGCTAGGCTCTTGGTGACTATTTTAACCCATATAAGGACTTCTTCAGTTTACACACCTTTGTGCCAAACTTTTCACCAAATCCTAGTGGCGCATCCATGTACACTTCTTCCTCCAAGTCTCCATTGAGAAATGCATTTTTTACGTCCAACTATTGCGTAGGCCAGTCACGATTTGCTGCAAGTGACAAAAGAACTCTTACAAAGTTTAGCTTTGTGATTGGGGCCAATATCTCCAAGCAATCAATGCCATAGGTCTGAGTGAATCCCTTGGCAACCAATCGAGCTTTATACTGTTCTAGAGAACCATTAGATTTATACTTTACTACAAACACCCATTTGCACCCTGTAATTGTCTTTCCTCTTGGTAGATCGACTAACTCCCATGTGCCATTTTTTTCAAGAGCTTTCATCTCCTCAAAGACAGCCTCCTTCCACTCAGGAACTTTCAGAGCATCCTACACAGTATTAGGAATCTCCATACAAGACAATTGTGAGATAAAAGCACAAAAACGAGGTGAGAGATTTTCATATGACACATAATTGGACAATGGATGTTGGGTGCAAGACCTCACACTCTTCCAGACAGCAATGGGAAGTTCAGAATCATTGAACTCAGGATTGGAACCAGACTCGGGTTCAGAATTAGAGGACTTAGAACTCAAAGATGAAATGGACTGAACATGAGGTAAAGGCTCAATGAGGACATTACCTGGAGAGTTTACGGATTCTGGACAGTGTAAAAGATTGGAGGACCCTTTCTTTCGAGTTGTCCTCTGTCGCGAGTTGACAATATCAAATGGTGCCAATGCTGTGTTGTTTTTTTCTGTTTCTCCTTTGTTAGTCATTATAGGATCATAAACATCATGAGATGGCACTATAGGAAGACTTGCCTTTTCAATATCTAAAAAACTAGACTTACATTCTCCTAGTATAATAAAGCTTGGATTTTCAGGTTGAATAATCAAAGTTGGAGAAGGATCATTTTGTGAGTCTTCAATTTGGAAAAAAAATCATGAAACATAGTCGAATCTTTCTTTTGGTTCCCCCCCCCCCCCCCCCTTCTTTGAAGATGAGGCATAAAATAAGGATGTAATTCAAAGAATTTAACATGCATTGTAACAAACATATTTTTGGAAATGGGTTCAAAACAATTATACCCCTTTTGAGTGGGAGCATAATCAACAAACACACATTTTGTGGCTTGGGGTTCAAGTTTTCCTCAATTATGACTATGAATATGAACAAAAGCGGTACAACCAAATATCTTTACTGGTAAAGAAGAAGACAGCCGATTTGTTGGATAAAACTTATGAAAAACATCAAAAGGTGTTTCAAAGCTTAAAACCTTATTAGGCGTGCTATTTATGAGATATGTAGCAATAAGAACGGCTTCACCCCAAAGATATTTAGGTACCTGATTGGTAAAAAGCAATGCCCGAGCTACTTCCAATAAGTGTTTGTTTGTTCTTTCAACCAAACCATTTTGTTGCGGACTGTCGACATGAGCTTTGATGAACAATTCCTTTTTCAAGAAAAAATTGGCCCCAAATGTTTTTGAAATATTCTCGACCATTATCACTCTGCAATATTTGAATATTGTGTTTGTACCATGGTGTAAAAATTTTTGAAAATTGTTTCCACTTCAGTTTTCTCCTTTATTAAACAAACCCAACTTAATCTCGTGTGATCATCAATAAAGGTCACAAACCATTTTTTGCCAAAATATGTAGATGTTCTACATGGGCCCTAGATATCACTATGAATCATAGTAAATGGTGTAATTGGTTTGTTTGGGTGGAAAAGGATGCACGATGATGTTTAGCAAACTAACAAACTTCACATTGAAAAGAAGATGGACTTTTATTCTGAAATAAATTGGGAAACAAGTATTTTAAATATTGAAAAGTAGGATGGCCTAACCTATAATGCCATAACATGATATCATTATCTTTGAAAACGAAAATAGAATTTAAACAAGTACTTTGACATTGTCTACTCGAGTTAGGTCCATCGTCAAAATAATAGAGTCCATCTTTATCCTTAGCACTGCCAATCATCCCCCCCGTGGTCAATTCCTGAAACTCACAATAAGAAGAGTAGAAATTGGCCTGACATTGATGATCAGAGGTAATTTTACTAATGGACAACAAATTGCAAGACAAATTTGGAACGTGGAGCACATCATGGAGAGTTAACAAAAAGGCGAGTTTGATAGTTACTATCCCGACAATTACCGAGAGTGAACCATATGCAATTTTGACGTTTTAGTTGCCTGCGCACAAACTATAGGATGAGAACAATTTGGAGCAACCAGTCATATGATTAGTTGTGCCAGAATCAATTATCCAAGAATGAACAGAAGGAATAACACCTTAAAACACAGTAGCAAGAGAGTTATTCTTGTGTACCAAAGAACAAGACGGAGTTAAGGACAGTGTTGGGGAATGAAACAATCTGTATAGGTGCTTTAATTGCTCCTTGGTAAAAGGGACTGCATCTGAGTTGGTAGAAGGCTTCTGAGCCCACTCGAGATAGTTGTGCCCATTGAGTTTTGTGACCGTGAGATAAAGGGCTGAATTCTGGGAATAGTAATCAGCAGATACAGACTTGGGAGGAATAGTGGGATTAAGCGGAATGTTTTCGGAAGTACCGGAAGAGCCGGTAGGATTTCTTTGGGCGCCAGTCATCACCGACTTATACGACATCATCAGAAGAAAGAACATAATAGAAAAAGAGCACAAGGCTCTGATACCATGAAGGATTTTTGAGAAGAAGAATAACCATTCTTATTGAATTTCAAGAGACACGATTTCAAGATAGATAGTAGAGGAAGGCCACCAAATTAGGAAGGCCACAAAATCAACAAATCAAACCAACAGATCTCTAGGCTAGAAAACGGGAAACTGAAACTACTAGAATCTAAAATAGTAATTTGAGATTTTATTCAAAAAATAGAACTTCCTAGTTTATTCTCTAAAAATCTGACAATTAGTAATTATAATAGTCTCAAGGACAAAATAGCTCCATTAACACAACCTAATTATTAAAATAACATATTCCCTTCCAACACTACCCCTCAATATGGAGGTGTGCAAATATCACATACCCCTAGCTTGTAACAGACATTAGGCAAAGCAGGCTTAAATAAAGGCTTTGTAAAAACATTGTCTAATTGATCGACAGATTTCACCAAGGGAGTCTTCACGACCTTCTTCAACATAGCATCCCTCACAAAATGACAATCAACTTCTATGTGCTTTGTCCTCTCATGAAACACTGTACTGCTAGCAATATAAATGGCAGTTTGATTAACACAAAATACATCTACTAGCTTTGTCACGAAGAATCCCATCTCTGACATAAGAGGCTTCAACAACATAAGTTCACAGTATGAGCTATAGCTCAATATTCCACACTGTAACACTAGATCTTGCTATAGTAATTTATTTCTTGCCAAACCAAGTAACAAGATTACCTCTCACAAATGCACAATATCCAATAGTAGACCTTCGATCATCAACAAACCCAACCCAATTTGCATCATAGTATCCCACAATCTCACAATTTTTGTTACATTTATATATCAAACCTTTGTTGGGAGAGCCTTTGAGATACCGCAAAATCCTACAAACAGAATCCTAATGCGGTTGTTTGGGATTTCCCATGAACTGAATCACCACCACCATGGAAAAAGAGATGTCAGATCTAATGATAATCAAGTAGATCTACTTGCCAACCATCTGCCTATATCAATGCTTGTCTTCAAAGTTCGGTCCGACATCCCTAGACAACTTCACATTGGGATCCATAGAGTATAAACTGGTTTAGCTCCCAACAAGTCAGACCCACTTAGCAAGTCCAACGTATATATTTTGCTGAGTGAGATTCAACCCTTTCCTTTACCGTGCAATCTCAATACTAGGAAAGTAACGCAAAATAGCCAAGTCCTTTATTTGAAATTTTGCTCGAAGCCACCGCTTAACATTTGCAATCCCACTATGGTCTCTTCCAATGATGAGGATATCATTAACATAAACTACTGGAAGTAACACACCTATCTCCATTTTGCAGACAAAATCTAAATGATCAAAGTAGTACTAGATGAAGCCAAATGCAAAAAATACAACACTAAATTTTTCAAACTAGGCTCGGGAGATTATTTAAGACTGTAAATGGCCTTATGCAACCTGCATACTTTACCATACTCCCTATGAGCAACATGCCCACGAGGTTGCTCCAGTTATATCTCCTACTGCAAACCTACATACAAGAAGGCATTAATCAAGCAATCGGAGAGAAGGTCTCAAAATGATCAATATCATATGTTTGGGTGTACCCTTTGGGTATCAACTGAGCCTTGAGCCATTTGATAGAGTCGTCGGGAAGATATTTGATGGTGTAGTGTCGTCAAGAAGATATTTGATTGTGTAGATCCAATGAAGCCTAATCAACTCTTTACTAGAAGGAAGATCCACCAAGTATTAGTCCCTTAAGTGGTCAAAGCATCCATTTCTACATTCATTGCATGCTTCCACCTGGGGTTTGCAAGTGCTTCAACATGCAAGGAAGGGATGGATGCTGAGGAAGTAGACAAGGCAAAGGAACGCATAGGACTAGGAAGGTGAAGAACTAAAACATAATGAGCAATAGGATAAGCAACTAAGGGTTGTTGAGCACATGTTTGAGTACCTTTCCGGTGAGCAATGGGCAAATCAAAGTCACATTGGGATGGATCTCCAGAACCAGAAGTCGAATTAGTGATGGGCAAAGGAGGTGCCTGCATGGTTCTAGTGATGTTTGTGCTTGCTTCTTGTCTTTCATAAACCTTCAATTGTGTCTATGGATTTGGAAGAGAGGCATAAGATTTCTCGAGTGGGATAAGGGTAGGAGCAGGAGGATCAACACAAGAAGGGGGACCATAAATCATTTAATGGAATCAAAATAGATTCATTGAAGAAGGCCTAACATTGGAAAAATAGGGTCTCCCCTAAAAAAAGGTGACATCAACGCTAACATATTTACTACAAGTGTGGGGATCATAGCATCTATACCCTTTATGAGTTCTTGAGTGCCCAACAAAGACACATTTAACAGCATGAGGAGAAAACTTGTTTTGACTAGTATGTGGAACATGAACAAAACATGTGCGCCCAAAGACACGAGGCACAATAAGGGACATGGATGATTCTGGGTACACGATAGGTTAGGAAATAAATATTTGAACACCAATAGAAACCAATCAGAAATTGGTGCAAGATTGCAAGCAATCAGTCACAAATACATGTCGTCAAAACAGCATCATCAGCAAACCACAAAGAGAGTGACAGAGGAACAGCAGCTGCATACGAGAAACAGAATATAACTGATTTCACGTTAGCAATTCACCATGAAAACACACAGCTTGCAGGCAAGGATGCTGCACAACCTAACCCATAGGGAGGGTGCCCTTAAACGACTCTCAAACCAAACAGAAAATCATATTTGAGGACTGATTAGAGGTGGATAAGGGGGAAAAAAACGGAAAACAGAGTGTCGAAACCAATTCAGATAAATCAGATTTGTAAGGAGATCAATGCTCTGATACCATGTTGTGAAGTTGGACATGGACAAGAAAAGAAGAGAAGGAGAGAAGAGAAGAAGAGAAAAAGAAAGTTGACTGGCAGTTTCTTGGAGTCTATTTACTGCTCCAGGTCTGCCCTCTTATATATTATTAATAATAATAATAGTCTTAAGGAAAAAAAATACCCCCATTAACGCAACCTAATTATTAAAATAACATATTGTCTTCTAACATGTTCAGCACACATTATATTAGCTAAAAGGGAGGGGATGCTGGGTCTTAGTAAACTGGTGTCTAAAAACACTGCTCTCTTAGGTAAATGGCTATGGTGTTTTCCCCTAGAAGATTCTACCCTTTGGCATAGAGTTATTAAAAGTAAGTTTGGCTGAGTGAGAATGGTTGGGATACAAAAGCTGGTTTAAGATGTTCTTTGGAGTCCATGGAGATCTATCTCTCGAATTTATCCCTTATTCACTCCTCACACTAATTTGAGTTGAGGTGCGGTGGAGTTCTCAAATTCGTTTTTGTAAAGAACCATGGTTGAGGGACAGTGTCTTATCCACATTTTTTTCCCATGTCTCTTCTGATTAAGCTCAGGGCAGAATAGTATTAGTTCTTTCTTTGCTGGTGATTTGAGTAGTACTTAGGCTTCTTGAAATTTCCATTTCGTGGGATCTTTTAATGATAGGGAGTTGGTGGAGCTAACCTCCTTGTTCACCTTATTGAATAATTGTCATCTTTCTTCCGGGAGGGATGTTCAATCTTGGTCTTTGGATCATTCAGGGGTTTATTCTTGTCAATCATTTTATGAGTTCTTGACCTGTTCCAATTCTTTGTTTCCTCTCTATTCTTTTATTTAGAAGGCCAAAGTACTCCCAACAACTTTGAGATCAGGAGACTTTTGAAACCTTTTCTCTAGATGTTTTTGTGCTCTGTTATAAGAATTTTGAGACATCATCTTATCTTTTTTTGCATTGTGATTTAGCTTGGAGAATTTGGAACAAGTTGTTAGTGTTTTGGATGAAAACTGGTTGTTCTCTATCCTGGAGGAATTGTTGGCTACTTCATTTATAGGAGGGTTTTGGAAGGAGGGAGGATAAAGCAGCATTATGGAAATGTGGTACCTTTGCAGTATTGTGAGGCTTATGGCTGGAGCGTAATGTTTTATATTGGAAGAAGTTGAATAGGCTGCTGGTTTGAGAAAAGATTCAGCATATGGTGTCATTTTTGGTGTGATGGGTTTGGGTTTTTTAGAGAAATAAGCTTTCCAGATTTCCAGGGAGATTGGAAGAATTTGGTAGCTTGATTTTTCTTTTCTTTCTTTGTTGTTTTTTAGTATTTTCCCTTTGGTTTGTTCCAGAATTCTTTCGGGAGATGTTTTATTCTCCTTTCAGTGAATTCTTCTCTTTGAAAATCCTTCTCTTATTAATAAAATCTCTTCTTTTGCTATCAAATTTTTTTTTATTTTAGAAAAAAACCAAATTTATGTTTAATTTTAATCAAATTTACATTCTTTTAAAACACATCTAGATAATCATTAAATATTAAACATATCATACTGAGTAAGTTATAAAATATGTACATTAAAATAATATCGTGTGCAGTGCACAGGTTTCTACTAGTATATGTGTGTGAATGTGCAAGCGAGCAGTGTTGAATGGATTGGGAAGCTGGAAGGAGGAAGAGATCGTGGCCGGATAGAGAAAATAATTTTATATATTTTTATTATTTGTATTAAAAGAAGATATTTTTAATTTTGATCAAGAAGGAAATCCAAAAGGAACTCGAGTTTTTGGTGTGATTGCCCGGGAATTGAGACACTTCAATTTTACTTAAATAGTTTCATTCTTCTGAGGTATTATAAGACAAACGAAAACATAGTTATTTTATTTATAGTAATAGTAGGATATTTTAATGAAATAAATTAAAATAGATTAATTTAGTAGAATCTCACGCATATACCCGTTAATTTTATTTATTTAATAATTTATAAACATAAATAAAATAGAAGAAAGAACATGTTGATTATATCAAAATAATAACTGTTTTTTTTATTCGAGACATTTATCTAGTCATTGACTCCATAACTGGTGCATTTTTTTTTATTTTTTGGACTGAAAACAACCTTCTTAGGTGTTTCAAGATTTCTTAGGCTTGGATATTGAATCTGGGTGGTGTATTATCTCCAGGTTTAACTAAAAGGTAAAAGCATTTGTAAGCAATCCTAAAATTGGAAGTAGTGCCTAATTTGTTCCTAAAATTCTTAAAAACATCTGAATCTTAATATCTTTGTTCTTGTATAATTTTGGCGCGGTAAGTTCTCATATGACTTCTGTAGCTTTGACTTAATTGTGAATTCTATGTAATTGATTATACTATTTACACTGTTTCTCTATTCTTGACATTCTTTATAAAGCAAATCAGTACTCTGGCTGGAAATCAAGTCCCAAGCTATTTTGTTTGGGAAGTCCTTTTCACTATGGCTATCATTGGTCTGGGTCTCTTGCTATTTGCTCTTCTCATTGGAAATATGCAGAACTTTCTTCAAGCTCTTGGAAGGAGGTACATCGTTTTGCCCATGACGGTTTATGAAATGTTTGTACATACAAACTCTGCTATCAGGGCACTCCACATCCATGTATTCACTGCAATATAAAATCCAGTGCTCAAAATGCATTCATTAATGGAATAGATCCATTAAAAATTT
Source organism: Malania oleifera (assembly GCF_029873635.1). Classification (NCBI taxonomy): domain Eukaryota; kingdom Viridiplantae; phylum Streptophyta; class Magnoliopsida; order Santalales; family Ximeniaceae; genus Malania; species Malania oleifera. The sequence continues at coordinate 63,607,335 of NC_080429.1, read as the reverse complement.
TATTGTGTCTGAAAGAGAAAAGTGCATTATTTGTACAAGTAATATATATTACATTGTTGTTATGTTGCTATTCAAACTTCATTGCTGCCAAAAGAAGGTGTTTGGCCATGTGCTTTGACTTGAATGCTTAGAAACATGTTTCTTTGTCGTTTTATACAATTTTTTAGGTATCACAAGGTGTTCATTGTTGATTGATTTAATTCCTTAAATTGAAAACTTGTAAATTATTTTTTCTCTCTAGGAGGTTAGAAATGTTGCTTAGACGGCATGATGTTGAGCAGTGGATGAACCATCGACGCTTGCCAGAAGAACTAAAGAGGTACATTATTTTCTTACCCTTTTCATGTCCTCGTTAAATTTCTACTACTTTGTCTTGCCTGAATGGAGTTCTACAGTGGTGTATTACAGCATGGGAAATTTTTAATAGATATCTCTATAGATTGAGGGTGGGCCTAGGATCAATAATATGGTTTCTCCTTCGTGACCAAGGAAACAGCCTCTCTACATAAAAGCAAGGATAAGGCTGCATACATTGAGGACCCTCCCCCTACCCTTGAAAAGCGTGGAGCCTTGTGGCCTGGGGATGCCCTTTTTTATATCTCTTTAGATTGATAATTCTTTTATTTGTTGCTCATGGCACTTCTCAAATCTTAAGGATCAATGAACAACCAAAATGCATACAATCAAAGTCTTAAATTTAGATTTCAACTCAAATTTCGAAGCTCCAAAAGTACGGAAATTTCGATTTTGTGTCAATTTCGATTTCGATTTGAAAAATTAATGGAAATCAGTAGTAGAAGAAAGTCAAAGAGAGAGAACTATATAAAAGAAAGTGAATATCACTTGGTATTTTGCTTACAACTTTGAGATGTATATATATAGTTATACAAGAGAGTGAGGTTATCCTAACATTTTGATGTGGGACTAAAACTATACACTATGTTCAATACTCCCCCTCAAGTTGAAACGAAGATGTTGACAAGTCGAAGCTTGGAGATAGCAGTCTGTAATAAACCTGGGCCAACAAACTTGGTGAAGACATCAGCAACCTGGCCTTTGGAGGAGATAAAGTGGGGAGAGATTATCCCAGAACGAACTTTTCCCTGATGAAGTGAATATCCATCTCAATATGCTTGGTCCTCTCATGCAGAACTGAATCAAAACAGAGAGATATAGCAGACTTATTGTCACAAAACAACAAAGAAGAGTATGTCATAGGAAAGTCAATCTCCGATAGGAGAGAGAGTAGCCATAGGATCTCACAAGTACCTTGTGCCATAGCCCAGTACTTAGTCTCAGCAGAAGAACGTGAAACCACCGCCTGCTTTTTACTCTTCCAAGAAAGACGATGATCACCCTTGAAAGTACAAATACCTGAGGTAGATCGTCTGTCAGTCTTGGACCCAGCATAGTTAGCATCAATAAACATGGAAAGACTTGGTTGTATTCCAGATGAATAGAACAATCCCAATCCAGGTGAGATCTTCACATACCGTAAGATGTGATAGACGGCATCAAGATGTGAAGTCCGGGGAGAATGCATAAACTTACTAGGCTCACTGCATAGGCCAAATCAAGCCAAGTGGATTTGGCCGAGTGTTGGTCAAATAGATGAGGCGGCCAACAAGTCTCTGATACACCGAAGGGTCTGTCAATAAATCACTAGACTCTGCAGAAAGGGAGATATTTGGATCCAGGGGTGTAGAAGCAGGCCGACATCCCAAGATACCAGTGTCCATAAGGAGATCTAGGGCATATTTCCACTGAGAGAGGGAAATGCCCTTGCGGGAGCGTGTTATCTCAATGCCCAAGAAATACTTGAGGGGTCCCAGATCCTTGATGTCAAAGGCGTCTCCCAAGTCCTTTCTAATCTAAGCAATTCCAGACAAGTCATTACCTATAACAATAATATCATCCACATAGACAGAGATAATGGTGCAAGGACCATGGGAGAGACGCCTAATAAAGCAAGTGTGGTCTGACTGGCACTGAATAAATCCCATAGAAAGAACCACATCACTGAATCTTTTAAACCATGCACGTGGTGATTGCTTAAGCCCATATAAGGACTTGCGCAATTTACACACCTTGTCAGAATACTCCCCCTGAGTAGAAAACCCGAGAGGGGGGTCCATGTAAATAGTATTAGTAATATCACCATTCAAGAAGGCATTCTTGACATCAAGCTGATATAAAGGCCAAGTGAAAGAAGCCGCCAAAGATATCAGGAGGTGAACAGTAGTGAGCTTCACCACAGGAGCAAATGTAGCATGAAAATCCTGACCTGGAATATGCATAAAACCCTTAGCCACCAAGTAGGCTTTATACCTGTCAACAGTACCATCTTCAAGGTGCTTAAATGTGAACACCCATTTACAGCCCACCATGCGTGCACCGGAAGGAAGGGGAATAGACTTACTTAAAAGGGCAGTAGGGTTACCTGCAGCAAAAGTGGTTGTAGAGGAGGATGCAATTGGTGCAGCAGAGGCAAGGAGGCTAATCTGAGACTGAAGCTGAGTAAGTAGCCTGGAGCTAAGAGAAATTTGGAGCAGCAGTAGGTGCAGGAGTAAGAGAAGTCAGAGGTGCAGGAAGAGATTATGCAATAGCTCCAATGTTAGAAGGTCCCCGACCTTTGCCACGACCATGACTACGACCATGAGAGGCTTGTTTGGAGAAATGCTCCTGCAGCTCTAGGTGGAGAATGAAGCAGTGCTCAATGGTGTGATTATTCTGTTGGTAGTGCTAGTAAAATTGACTCTTGTGGTCAATAGACCTAGCACCAATAGGGGCTGCAAGGGCAACCTGCTCAGGCACACTAGAAGAAGTAAATCCAAGGAGAAAACATCGTCGCCAATCATCACCATCAATCATTGCAAATGCCTCATACAAAGAGGGCACCAGGAACGTGTTCAAAATCTGAGTCTGGAGTGATTCGAACTCAAGTTTTAAACTCATTTAGAACCGATAAGTATGCCAATGATCTTGGCGCTTTGCGTCAATAGCTGCTGCCTCAGGCCCTCAGTAGGAAACTCAAAAGGAGGCTCACACTGGGCGAGCTCCTCTCACCGAGACTGGAGATAACCAAAGAAGTCCGTCACAAATAAACCCAAAGAAGCCTAGGTTGCCTAGTGGAGCTCCCAATAAAGCTCAAAATTCCGAGCCTCACACCTTGTGTGGGTGAACATTTTGGCCAAGGCAGACAAAATCTATGAACAGTATAGTGAAACATGAACATCTTGTAGAGGCGGTCTTCTATAGAAGCAAATATCCAACCCAAGATGACACAGTTGTCAATGAACCACTGTCGGTAAGCCGAATCTGTATTAGCTGGGCAAAACTCCATTCTTAACAACCAATCAGCCTTGCCACAGCCCCCAAGATATAAGCGAAGGGACTATGACCAGGCATGCAAGTTGCTGCCATTCAGAAGAATGCTAGTGACCTTCTGAACAGAAGCAGTCTGAGCTAGAGATAAGTCAGGACGTGGAATGTTCAGAGACGAAGAGGTGGATGTACTGTCCTTGGTAGGCATATCATCATCCTTAGTAGCCATTGTAAAGAAGAGAAATACGCTGCAAAAGTATCAACACAGCAAAGCAAAGCAAAGCAAGTCGTTGGAAAAGCCGCCAGAAAGTCACTGAAAAGCTGCCGGGAAAGCCGCCGATCGCCAAGAAAATCTCCGGAAAAGGTAGGAAAAGTAGCTGAAAAGCTGCCGGAAAGTCACCAGAAAGCTGCCAAAAAGCCGCTAGAAAAGTCACCTATCGACGAGAAAGTTGCCGTAAAAACACTGAAAAGTTGCCGGAAAAGTCACCAGTCGACGGGAAAGTTGTCAGAAGTTGTCGAAAGTCACCGAAATATGGCCGGAAAAGCTGCCAAAAGGTACCGGGAAAATAGTAGACTGAGTTTTCTGATGTACAAGATCCACTAAAAGTGACAAGTACAGAGCATACGACTCAACCTACTATCAATAAAGCTTTCTGATGCACAAGCTCCACATAAGTGGCGAGTGCAGAGCATAAGGCTCAATTGAGAACCCAAACCTTAAACAAGGAACCCAACCTTGCTCTGATACCAAGAAGAAAGTAAAAGAGAGAGAGAACTATATAAGAAAAAGTGAATATCACTTGGTCTATTTTGCTTACAACTTTGAGATGTATATATATAGCTATACAAAAGAGTGAGGTTATCCTAACATTCTGATGTGGGACTAAAACTATACACTGTGATCAATAGTAGTAAAACATGTAATTCTTTTATGAAGCTTTAGGAATGATTAATAGACATAATAATGTAAGTTTTAGGACTAATATATTACAAGTAAATACATCTATGTTGTGCATAAGGTGGAGAAGTTGTAATATAATATGTGCGTCAAACATATTTGTAAGATAATGTACATTAAACATATTTAGTGAATCAATCAGTTAATACAAATGAAATTCATAAATTATTTAAATATTATTTATTATACAAATAATGATAATTCCATTGGTGTACATCAAGGATCTGCTTTGAGTCCTTATCTTTTTGTTTTAGTGATGGACCAATTGACTAAGAGTATTCAAAAGGAGGTTCCATGGTGTATGTTGTTTGCAGATGATATTGTATTAATTGACGAAACTAGGGATGGAGTAGAGGCTGAGTTAGAATTATGGAGAGAAGCTTTGGAATCTAGAGGCTTTAAGATAAGTAGAAATAAAACAGAATATATGAAATGTAATTTTAGTAATGATAGGAGGAATATTGGAGACAAAGTTAAACTTGATGATGAAGAAATAAATAGCACTTGTAGATTTCGATACCTTGGATCTATTATGCAAGCTGAAGGAAAAATTGAAGATGATGTAACGCATAGAGTTAAAGCAGGTTGGGTAAAATGGAGAAGTGCTTCATGTGTTCTATGTGATCGTAGAATACCCTTAAAATTGAAAGGGAAGTTTTATAGGACAGCTATAAGACTAGCTATGCTATATGGATCAGAATGTTGGGCGACGAAGAAACATAATATCCAAAAAGTAAAAGTTGCCGAGATGAGGATGCTTAGATGGATGAGTGGTATAACATTAAAAGATAAATTAAGGAATGAACATATTCGTGGTAAGTTAGGTGTAGCTCCTATAAAAGATAAGATAAGGGAGGGACAACTCAGATGGTATGGACACTTGCAACGTAGGCCTTATAGTGCACCTGTGAGGAAGAGTGACTTAGTTACTGTGGGGGGCAGTAGAAGGGATAGGGGTAGACCTAAAATAACTTGGGAGGAGATAGTGAGTAAGGATTTAATATCTTTGAATCTATCAAAAGAAATGGTTCATGATCGCATAAATTGGCGGAAAAAGATTCATATAGCCGACCCCACTTAGTGGGACTAAGGCTTGGTTTTGTTGTTGTTGTTGTTGTATACAAATAATGATAATTTAGAAATGAATGGTTAAATAAAATGTTGTTGTAAGTTTTTTTTTTCATATAATTTAAAAAACACTTGTAATAATCATTTGTTTCAATAAAAGTATATAAAATAAATTAAAAGAGAAATTTCATTTAATTCCTAAATCCCTCATTTGAATTATGAAGAAATTTCATTGCATAGTTCAAATTTCGACTAGTTTTACTAAAATTTCGAGATTTCGATATATTTCAGATGATTTGTTTATATTTCAATGGAAATTATGCAAGATGGAAATCGACTGCCATTTCTATTTATAGGGTGACAAAAATCGGAAATTTTGACAATTTTGTGGAAATTTAAGACCATGCATACAATTTAACCATGAAATTGAGTACATGATGCTTATTGATTCTGGTATCTCATCCAGTTAGAGCTAATTTATTTTAGTCATTACATGATGCTTATTAATTCTTGTATCTCATCCAGTTAGAGCTAATTTATTTCAGTCTTTCAAAATGAGTACTTTATACTTTAAAGTTAAACTTTATGATGATTTGGTTACTTCTTCTTTTATTTTTAGCATTATCCTCTCTTTTCCTTCTATTCTGTTATTTATGCCTAAATTTCTCATGAAATGTTTCCTGTTAGTCAATTGACAGTCTTGTAGCTGCTCCATAACTTTCTTTCCTTCTCATTATCCTGTTTAGGACCTCCACAAGGAAGAGGATGATTGGTGGATGGTGTGAGAAGGTTGGATTGTGTCGTGGTCTTAACTTTCCATGAAATTGTTGGAATTTTGATCAAAATTTATTCTTTCCACCACCCTCAAAATTGAAATGGTAGTCAATTTCCATTTTACAAAATTTCTGTCAAAAATTTCCACAAGAATCATATAAAATTTATCAAAATCTCAAAAAATTGAGTGTCAAAACTTTAGCTATAGAATTAAATTTCCTTGAAATTCAAATTCAAAGCTGAAATTGAAATTTCTCTCTTAATTTATCTTCCTTTTTATTGGAACTAAAGAAGGATATGAGTAGATTTCATAGTGTTGAATAATAAATAATGAATAGTAAAGTATATGTATTTATATTATTTATGAATTTCATTTATATTAATTGAATGGTATGGACACTTGCAACATAGGCCACATAGTGCGCCAATGAGGAAGAGTGAGTTAGTTACTATGGGGGGCAGTAGAAGGTGTAGGGGTAGACCTAAAACAATTTGGAAGGAAATAGTGAGTAAAGATTTAATATCCCTGAATCTATCCAAAAAGAAATGGTCCATGATTGCATAAATTGGCAGAAAAGGATGCATATAGCCGAACCCACCTAGTGGGACTTAAGGTTTGGTTTTGTTGTTGTTGTTGTATTTATATTAATTGAATATGTTTAATATGATTATTTATATTTAACTTATTGCACCTTATGCACGGCATACAGTCTTTGATGTATTTTAATTTATCATATTTTAGTTCTAATTCTTGCGTTATTATTTATATTAATAGATTCTAAAGTTTCATGAAATAGTTCAATGCTTTACTGCATATCTCCAATTCTCCATCATTTTTTAAAATCAAAATTGAAATTGACATTCACATCCATCAAATTTTCTGTACTTTCGAAGCCCCGAATTTTTTAGTCAAAATCAAAATTGGGGACATTGAGTTGTATTACTTCGGTGGTGGTGGTGACTCCTCTCTTATCATATGACGACTTCATTTTCTTCTCATGAAGTTTATTTAGATCAGCAGCATGCTCGTTTGGGTCATCCATCTCTTCAAAAGTTACAAAAAGTCTCTCCTATTTTTAAGTCTATTCCTCAATTAGAGTGTTCTCAGAGTATTAGGGAAACTCATTTGGTCCTCCTCGTGTCTCAAGTTAATCTCATAATAAGCTCATAATTTGGGGTCTATGCAGTGTTGACAACCTGGTCATTTTCCTTTGTTGATGATTACTCTCATATGACCTAGTTATATTAGTTAAAAGATAGGCGTGAATTTCTTCATGTACTCAATTCAATTTTATCAAGATCTAAAAAATCATTTTGGCACTGACATTCAAACCTTTCTATCTGACAATACCCTTAAACTTTGAAAAAGCTATGATTTTTGTAGTCAATTGGAAGTTCCTAGGTAGGATCTTGTAGAGGAAACATTTTGGGGAGGTGGAGGGCTTGAACAAGAGGTTGCTTGTCTATTGCTTCCTTTTCTAGCGTTATTAATGGAGAACATAAATTTTGGTTTAGGACTTCAAGGGGTCTTGGGCAAGGGGATCATGTCCCTGTTTTTGTATGTTCTTCTTGATAACTCTAAGTAGATTAAACAATAGGGGCCATAGGGCCATGGCTCAATGGTTTGTAAGAGGTATTGGGGTGGGGAGAGAGAGGGTGATAGTGTCTTATCTTTGCTGATGACACTATTTTTCCACTCACTGCAGAACAGAAACCTATCTATAGAATTATTAGATATCTCTCCGCCTTTATTAGACGCTGATCTTAAGGAGACTTACAGCTAACAAGTCAGTTGATTTGTTAGCAATTTTTGGTTCCACGATCCTAGGGGATTTGGGTAGCATGTTACTCAATTCTATAGATAGTCTTTCCTATTTTGCTGCTTTCCATTTTAAATAGGATATTCTATTTTCTGTAGGTTGTAAATATCCCTAGTAATTAGATGAGAATTATCATCTATTTAAAGGGAATGTAATCTTTTTCATAAGTTAGTGGAATATTCAATTTTATTTTCCACATTTCAACATGTTATCAGAGCATCCTCTGTAACCTAATCTTCCTATATGACCAAATACGGTATGGACACTGGGAGATGCGACTCCACCTCTTAAGTCTCAGACGTATAACAGCAGTGACAGTAGACCGAAGAAAGGGAGGTCGTGGTGTGACCATTGTCGACGTCCTAGTCACGCGAAGGACACCTGCTGGAAAATCCACGATAAACCCGCAGATTGGAAACCTTCCCGCTTTGCCAACGAGAGAGAAGAACGAGGAAATTTCGTCTTGGTAGATGAAAAACCAACACCACTCAAGTCCAGTCTCTTCAGCAAGGAACAACTAGAATTATTGCAAGAAATGTTCAGCCAATCTTCAACAACCCCTACTACTGTGGTTGGTACCAGTTCTTTGGCACACAAAGGTAATTTTTTAAGTGCTCTTAATGTTAAAAGGGAGAATCTAGGTCCATGGATTATAGACTCAGGAGCATCAGACCATATGAACGGAGATGGAAAATTTTTTTCTACTTATAGTCCCTGTTATGAAAATTTAACAATCAGGATAGCAGATGGTTCGCTCTCAAAGGTGGCTGGTACAGGTTCTGTTGAAATTTTAGAGAACCTAACACTCAACTCAATTCTATTAGCGCCAAATTTGGATTGCAATTTACTATTTATTAGTAAACTCACTCGGGATCTCAATTGTGTTACTAAAAATTCCCAAATATGTGTGAATTTCAGGTCTTGGATTCGGGGAAGATGATTGGCAGTGCTAAGATGTGTTCGGGGCTCTATCTTCTCGAGGTTAATGATCCTCCTCAAGGAACAACTCACAAATCTGATTGTTTAGTGTCTAGAAGTCAAAGTTATTTTTCTGTCATTCACTCTAATAATGATAGTGCAATTATGTTGTGGCACTATAGGTTAGGTAGGACATCCAAATTTATTGTATCTCGAGAAACTCTTTCCTTCATTATTCAATAATAGAAATCCAAATGATTTTCAGTGTGAGATGTGTCAATTTTCAAAACATGTTCGCAACTCTTATCTCAACCGACCCTACAAAGCATCCCAACCCTTTTCAATGATTCATAGTGATGTGTGGGGGGGCATCTAGGATCAAGAATATTACTGGATCTTGTTGGTTTATATCTTTTATAGATTATCACACTAGACTTACCTGGATATTCCTCATGAAAGAAAAGTCCGAGGTAGGTCAGATTTTCAAAAATTTTAACACCATGATCGAAATACAGTTCCAAGCAAAAATACAGATTGTGAAAACAGATAATGCTAAAGAATATTTCAAATCCATTCTTGATGATTATCTCTTGAGTCAAGATATAATACACCAAAGTTCTTGTGTTGACACCCCTCAGCAAAATGGAATTTCCGAAAGAAAAAACCTGCACATATTAGATGTTGCCTGCTCCCTCATGTTCTCTACACATGTACCGAAACACTTTTGGGGTAAAGCCATTCTCACTGCAACCTGGCTCATAAACAAGATGCCCTCTCACGTTCTTAAATTCCAAACTCCCTGTCAATTCTACTTCAGTCCTTTCCCAATACTCGACTTATCTCCACTATTCCCTTCAAAGTATTTGGGTGCTCAGCTTTTGTTCATGTTCGTAGACAACACCGGGGTAAACTTTACCCTAGAGCCTTTAAGTGCATTTTTGTCAGGTACTCTCCAAACCAAAAGGGTTATAAATGTTATTCACCAACTACTAAAAGATATTCACTCCTTGGGTGTCACCTTCTTTGAGCAACAACCATATTACCCCAAATATGAAATTCCAGGGGAGATTACATAGGAATTCTAGCTTTGGGATATTGAAGAGTTATCTCACCCTTCTTCTGATTCTGGCCCTTCTCACCTATTACAAATTTCTAAATCAATTCTAACTACTAACTCCATTTCTCCTTCACATCCCTTCGTAGAATCTCCCATGAAACATCAGCATCTGGACACTATTCAACCAACAAAAAATGATGAGTTGATTACCTATTCACGAAGGAGAAGGAACCAAAAGGAGATAGAACATCAAGCATCCCTTGAGCAAATCCAAGAGTCTAATCCGAGCCCTAGATCAAGTGAAAATCCACCGGATAACTCTAATCCTGAGACTTCCCATAATGAGTTAACTAATGATGATAGTGATTGTCCTATTGTTGTGAGAAAAGGGGTGAGATCGTACACAAAACACCCCATATACTCTTGTGTGTCATATCAGGGGCTGTCATCGAATTTTAGATCTTTTGTTGCCAACCTCGGAAAAATCCAGGTTCCTAATAACATACAAGAGGCTCTTGGTACACCTAAATGGAAGTCTACTATTTGGGAAGAAATCAGTGCACTAGAAAAGAATGGACATGGGAGATCATAGAATTACCAACAAGAAAACGTCTAGTAGGTTGCAAATGGATGTTCACTATAAAATACAATGAAGATGGAAGTGTTAACCGATTCAAAGCTCGGCTGGTAGCAAAAGGATTCACTCAATCATTTGGAATCAACTACGAAGAAACATTTGCCCCCGTAGCCAAGTTAAATACAGTGCGGGTCCTCTTATCTTTGACAGCAAATTTAGATTGGCCTCTTCACCAACTAGATGTCAAGAATACCTTCCTTAATGGAGACCTAGTTGAAGAAGTCTACATGGAACAAAGTCTACAAACTCAGAAGATCTTTATATGGGCTCAAGCAATCCCCAAGAGCCTAGTTCGAGAGATTCACAAAGGTAGTCAGGAGGTATGGCTATTCTCAATGTCAATCAGATCACATACACTATTTTTTAAATACTCTCCTGAAGGAAAACTTTCTATCCTCATTGTATATGTTGACGACATCATTCTAACGGGAGATTATGAGGAGGAAGTGAGTAGTCTCAAAAGTCTTCTACCTAAAGAATTCGAAATCAAGGACCTTGGGAATCTCAAATACTTCCTAGGCATGGAAGTGGCATGGTCAAGGAAAGGAGTCTTTGTCTCCTAAAGGAAATATGTTCTAGATCTTTTGAAAGAGACTGAGATGCTTGGATGCAAGCCAGCAAATACTCCTATGGATTCAACAAGCAAACTAGGAGCCAAGGAAGAAAGTGCACCAGTGGATAAAGGCAGATATCAAAGACTAGTTGGAAAACTTATATATTTGTCTCACACCCGACCTGATATTGGCTTCTCTATCAATATGGTGAGTCAATTCATGAACAATCCCAATGAAGAACATATGGAGGCAGTTTATATAATCCTACGATATCTGTAGCTAACACCAGGTAAAGGATTATTTTTTTAGAAGAATCAAAGAAAAGATATTGAAGTATTCAGTGATGCATTAGGCAGGATCAATATATGATCGAAGGCTAACTTCTGGGTACTGCACATATGTGTGGGGAAACATAGTTACATGGCGAAGTAAGAAGCAATCAATTCTGTCAAGAAGCAGTGCAGAAGCTGAATTCAGGGCAATGCCACACGGCATCTATGAAGGAATATGGCTAAGAAGGCTTCTAAAGGAATTAAAGATTTCAGGTGAAGAACCCATGAAAATGTTCTGTGACAATCAATCAGCCATCAGCATTGCAAAGAAGCCAGTGCATCATGATAGAACAAAACACGTGGAGATTGATCGACATTTCATAAAAGAAAATATAGAGGAAGGAATAATCAAGATGTTGTATGTGCCTACATGTCTCCAAACAGCCGATATCCTTACCAAGGCTCTGCCAAGAAGGAATTTTGATGATCTAAGTTCCAAGCTGGGCCTAATCAATATTTTACAGCCCAACTTGAGGGGGAGTGTAGAATTATTAGATATCTGTCAGCCTTTATTAGAGGCTGATCTTTAGGAGATTTACAGTTAACAAATCAGTAGATTTGTTAGTTATTTTTGGTTCCACAATCCTAGGGGAGCATGTTACCTGATTCTATCAATAGTCTTTCCTATTTTACTGCTTTCCATTTTAAATAGGATATTCTATTTTCAGTAGGTTGTAAATATCCCTAGTAATTAGATGAGAATTATCATCTATTTAAAGGGAATGTAATTTTTTCATAAGTTAGTGGAATATTCAGTTTTCTTTTCCACATTTCAACACTATCTAACTTCAGTTTTCTTTTCCACATTTCAACACTATCTAACTTGCTAGTATCGTCTCTCTTCCCATCCACAACCCTAGATAAAAAGGCATTATCCGTAGATGAATCTCTCAGCCCCTAAGTCCCAACTATGTCGAAGTGTGTTTTGAGTCTTCACCCAGTGACAACTTCCATACCCTCTACTGTTGCATGTCCATGGAGGATCTCTTTGCCACTAAATATCACTGCAATTTATCTTTATATGTCAGGTTTGGAACCTGACGGATCCTACAGTGTATTTCCACCACGCATGCTGCATCTAACTCATCATTAACTCATACGGGTGTTGACATTTTTTTTTTTTTTTGCTATATTTCTTCAAACTCTTAAATGATCTTTGAATAGCCTTTGCATAGTTTATGAATTTTTGCTTAATAGGGACCTAAATGGATGATGGAACTGACATGTGATCAAATAAAACTATATCTGAAACCATCTCTACCAGTGTATGCTTGTGGATGAGACCACATAGAGAATAGAGTATACTATTCATCACCCTGTTGTCACTTAAAAATTAAAGAAGTGATATGCACTTTGGAATCAAATTTTGGTGGGATCAAGGATGGAACCAAATAGCGAATACACTTGCAGTGAAGGCAAGTCCTGCATCTTCAACCTAATGCAATTAACTAACCAGCCTTCATTCAATAATGTCTTCGCTTCAAAATGCTACCTACAAGAATAGAAAAAAGATACTACCTTTTTGAAGTGAAGAAGCCAAAAGGGTAAATGAGATTAGGAGAGCATTTTTCTACTGCCACCTTTATAGGAATAGGGGAGTGTGGTGAGATACACATACGTCAATTCCTGCCACAACTAGTTCCTCTGGTTGGACTGATCACACTTCAATCAACTCCTTCAGACTTAGATCTAATTAATTGAACAATCAAGAGGCTAATCTCCTTTGTTTGGACTGGGAGCTAAAGAAGGCTCTTGCTTTCTCATGACTAAGGGAAGGGCGGCATAGCATTAGGTTCAATTGAACAAACTCAATCTTGAACAAGGTTAGTAGACTGAAAAGCCACTGAATGCTACAACTTGGCCACTGAGGAAGGCAAAAGACTAGGCCAAGTTACAACTTACTGCCATACCATGGTTGAAGCTTTAGGCTTCATTTACCGAACTATCTATTAAGTATTAGTGATGGAAGGACACCTTTCAACACAAAGGGCAGGGTTTGATGCTGATCAAAAAAGGTCAGGAAAGAGTTTTAAACGTAGAGGGGAGAACAGAACTTATGCAGAAGTTTCTCTTGATCATCCAATCCAATATCTCATATGTTCATAAGCGTATATGGACAAATAAGAAACCCTAAAAGCAAACAATGAAAAATTACAGAATGACTCCAAACTAACTAAAAATATCCAAAATAACACTAAAATAAATAAATTTGGGTCTGTTCTGTTGTGAAAAATAGTTTTCATTTTCCATTTTAAGTTTTGTAGAGAATATAAAAAACGCCACCTTGTTTTCCAGTTTTCCGGCTTTGTATAGAAAAGCTAGAAAACACTAAAAGATGTTTCCAACACTATACAAATCCTGGAAAATTAGAAAATAAGGTGGCATTTTTGCAATTCTTTAGAAAAACTGAAAAGGAAAAAGAAGACTATTTACCAGAACTAACAGGCCCTATTTAATATCTGTATTTCCAAATTAAGCAAAATCCCTAATTTCTGAAACTTTTAGTATGACTGCCTAAAAGTATGTTGGACAGTTCTCCATCACTTCCCTATCCTTAAAAATGTGCCTCATCCCTCATAGTATGATAATGTTTCCATGTTCTATATATCTACCTGCAACTCTTGGTTGAGAATTGATATATTCACTTGTCCTATAATTTAGGGAGGTACGACAAGCAGAACGATATAATTGGGCTGCCACTAAAGGAATAAATGAAGAAATGCTATTTGAGAATTTGCCAGAGGACCTTCAAAGAAAAATACGCCGACATCTCTTCAAATTTGTCAAGAAAGTGAGTTTTGTACCTCTGAATGTCATCATAAGACTGAAGTCTCAGAAAGTTTATATTGTTATGCTCAGCTTATTGTCTCTTCAGTGCTGAATTTATATATTTGCTTATATTTTGATGTTTAGCATAATGTGTCTTCAGTACTGAAGTTACTTTATATTATGATTCATAGATTCTTAACTCATTGATGATTTAGTACTTTCTAAGATGAGCAAAAAGGAGTGGTCTACTAATCGTTTTGGGGGCTCTTTGGTTGCTGTTATAGTTTGAGACAGCAAGGAAACAATGTGGTCTTTCTGGTTCAGACATTTGTTAAATGTGGACATCAAATCAAAAACAGCTTACAACTTCACATCTTATATATGATATTTGTTACTGGTTATTTTAATCATTTAGTATTACTATGTTAGTGTTATGTTAATAAGTGAGAGTTAGAAAGGGTATTATGGTCATTTGAATGGTCTTGATATACATTATAAATAGATGAAAGGATCTATACTGCATTAAGTCTTCTGTTTTACTCCAAATTTCAACGTGGTATCAGAGCAATATCCAACGTCAACCCTTCCACCACCACCAAACCCTAAACCTAGTCATCCTATGCAATTCAGCCAGTCTAGGAGGATCAACCACACTCCTACAGCCTAGAAACTAGTCCAGGGATTGCCGGAAAACTCATCTGTCGCTGGAAAATTCCCTGGCCATCACTGCGCTTCTCAAAACCTTAAAAACCTTTCCATATTTCACAAAACCAACCATATAATCAACAACAGAACCCTCTGATATGTAGATCTGTAGAATCCCATCACCGGAAACTTTTTATTCGCCCCCTACGTGCTGGCCGACTGCCAGCAATGCCGACCCCACATGCCAGCAATGAGAAACTTTCCAGCCAGCTTCTTCGGCATTGTTTCTGCACAATGTCTTGATTACTTCCATAGACCATAATATGAAGGTATTGGGCATGTGTTTTTTTTGTTCAAAAAACCATCCTTTTTCAACAATGCACTCTTGGCAATCTGGTTGTTGTTGTTCGGTATAGTAAAGTCCATTGGTGAGTCTCATGGAGCAGTGGCAGCATTCATACCCTGATTTTGTGCGCTGTGGCAATGTTTTATTAGGTTGTTGGTGACTCATCCATGGTTGTTTCTGTGATTGGTTTTGTTCGTGGTTGTTCCATTTTGTTTGATTGCTCCTCTTGTTTGATGTTGGTATAGTTTGTGAGTGTTGGGATGGACTCTATGAATCTCAAAAAGATGTTTGCTTCATCACTACTGCAAATAACAACCAAAATGTTGGATGGAAAGAATTATGTTTAGTAGTCTAAGCCTATTAGGATCTATTTAACAGGGTTAGGAAAAGATGACCACTTGTTACCATCTGGATCTGCCCTCTGATGAGAAGAGAAAAGCAGTGTGGATTCACGAAGATACTTTGATTGTTTCCCTCTTGTGGAACTTGATGGAACCCCAGGTTGCACAGATGTGCATGCGTTTGGACGCATGCAAGGAGATTTGGGATTATGTCAAACTTTTATATTCTAGTAACATTACACATATGTACAATTTATCCTTGGAGTACTTTCAGTTACAATAGGGAGATAGGAGTATTACAAAGTATTTCACAGATATGAAGCATATTCATAAGGAGCTTAACATCATGCAAACTATAACAGCTAATGTTCTGCAAGATGCAGAAGTGGAGGGAGCAGATAACAGTTATCTTCAGGTTCTAGCGAGTTTGAAATCTGATTTAGAGGCAGTCCAATCTCAAATACTTGGTACTGCAGAGTTTCCATCATTTGTCGATGTTTATCTTCACATCCTTCATGCTTCCTCCAGCACACATTCTTTGCCCTTGCATCTAGGTCTGAGAGGACAGCCTTTGCCACCCAGGGTGATTCTAGTTTTCATCCAAGCAGCAGCAGAAGTTATCGAGGTTGTTCAAGTAGCTGTAGGAGAAAATATGGACGAGGTAGAGTTACTCCTCGCAATTGCACTTGTGGACAAGGAGGTCACTCTGTTGAGCAGTGCTGGAATCTCCACGTAAACCTTCTCATGTTTCCAGTACTGCCACTATAGACTCCACACCTTCAAGGCCAAGTGAGGAGCAGCGTACCATATCTATGTCAAAGGAGGAGTATTCAAAATTTTAGCAGTATTAAGCATCCTAGCAAGCTTCTCTTCTCATTTCATCCCTTGCCTAGACAGGTAAACCTAAAATTTGCCTATCATCTAATATTTCTCGTCGTAGTCCTTGGTTATAGATTCCATAGCCACTGATCATATGACAAGTGTACCTAATGTCTTCCCTACTCTCTAGTGCCCCAAAAACTTACCTCGTTTTATTATTGCTAATAGATCCACCATTTCTATTAAAGGAATTGGGACTATCAATCCCCCTTCCTCTATTTGTCTTCCTTCAATTTTTTATATTCCCAAGTTTCTTTTCAATCTTATATCAATTAGTAAGATTACTCAATCTATGAATTGTTTAGTAATTGTCATCATTCAGGATTTGAGACGAGAATGACGAATAGCGAAGGGCATGAAGTTGGTGGACTCTTATCACTTTGAGCCAATATCTCCTTTTACTACCTGCACCGTTGCTGCTACACCTCTTCAAATCCATTGTCGCCTTGGTCATCCTTCATTGGAAAAGTTGAAACTACTTCGTGATTTGAGTTTTGTGTGTAGTCGTGATTGAGAGTCTTGTCAGTTGGGAAAGCATAATCATGTCCTTTTGCTTCCCGAGTCAATAAATGGGCAGCAATCCCTTTTATGTTAGTCCGATCCAATGTTTGGGGTCCTAGTCGAGTTGTGCCCAAGTTAGGTTTCCGATACTTTGTAACCTTTGTGGATGACTATTCAAGGATGGCTTGGCTATATTTAATAAAAGATTGTTTTGATTTATTTCATATATTTTGTGCCTTTTGTTATGCCAAAAAGACAGAATTTGGTTTGTTAATTTGGATACTTCAAAGTGATAATGCTAAAGAGTATTTTAGTACTAAATTTCACTAGTTATACAACTCAACTTGGTATTCTTAATCAATGATCCTATGCCCCCACTCCTTAACAAAATGGGGTTGCAAAGAGGAAAAATAGACATATCCTTGAAGTCATTCGCACCTTACTTTATCAAATGCATGTACCTCAAGTGTTTTAGAGTGATGTTGTACTTACTGCTTGCTATCTTATAAACAAGCTGCCATCCTATGCTCTTAATGGTATAATTCCCTATTTTGTTCTCTTTCCCAATTCACTTTTATTCTATTTACCTCCTCGTATATTTGGGGGTGTGTCCTTTGTTCGAGCTATAAAATGTGTCTTTCTGGGCTACTCATGCACTCGAAAGGTATCAGTGTTATAGTCCTACTCTGCATCACTTTTTTGTTTCGTCTAATGTTATCTTCTTTAAGTCTACACCATACTACTTTCAGTCCCTAAGTGCTTCTAATCTAAATGAGTCTCTTCCTTCGCCTAGTCTTCCAAATTCTAGATTTTTTTGCTCACCCAGTCATCCACTTATGTCTCCATGTATTTTGAGTGCTTCTCATCATTTGGATCATCCTAATTTGCAAGTGTATTCACGATGGTGGGGCCAAGGAAAAGAGACCTCTCTAGGTTCTATTACCACGCCTTTGGTTTCCTCGTTTTATGATCATATTTCCCACAATGTTGATCCTCCCATAGATGTCTGAAAAGTTAAACGCACATGTAAACAACATCCCATCTCCAACTTTATTTGCTATGACTTCTTGTTTCCCTCTTATTATTGTTTTGTTACTAATCTATCATTTGTTGCCCGTCCTAAATCTGTTTCTAAAGCCTTAGCCCACTCCGGATAATGGAATGCAATGGTTGAAGAAATGAGTGCGTTACAAGATGATCATACCTAGGAATTGGTATCTCTTCCTCCTGAAAAATCCGTGGTTGGTTATTGCTAGGTATATGCTATGAAAGCCAATCCTGATGGTTTTGTAGCTCATCTGAAAGCACATTTTGTTGCTAAGGGATATACTCAAGTTTATGGCTTGGATTATTCGGATGCTTTCCCTAGTTGCCATACTTACCTTAGCACGTTTGTTCATCTCCTTCGCCACCAATTGTCATTAGCCGTTGCATCAACATGTGAAGAATGCCTTTTTGCATGGTGATCTTGAGGAGGAGGTCTGTATAGAGAAACCACTTGGGTTTGTTGCTTAAAGAGAGAGTCAGGCTTAGTGTCTAGGTTCAAAAAGGCATTATATGGTTTAAAACAGCCTCCTAGAGCATAGTTTGGTCAATTCAATTTGTTGTACTTGAGTTTATCCTTTGATGATGTGTGGTCGATCACTTTGTGTTTTTTCATCATATTTCATTAGTTAGAATTCTTCATATTGTGTATATGGATGATATTGTAATTACAGGGGATGATGATCAAGGTATTCAAAGCCTAAAACATTTTCTACAAACTAAGTTTTAAACCAAAGGTTTGAGACCATTGAAATACTTCTTGGGTATAGAAGTATCCAGATCTCATATTGGAGTTGTTTTGTCGCAGCGAAAGTATGTTCTTGATCTATTGGATGAGATTAGGCTATTGGGATCCAAATTAGTTGATAAACCCATGGACCCTAACAGCAAGTTAGTGTTGGACATGGGTGATTTGTTGCCTAATCTTGGACGATGCCAAAAACCTGTTGGAAAGTTGAATTATCCAACAACCACTTGGTCAGATATATCTTTTGCAACAAGTGTTGTAAGTCAATTTCTAGATTCTCCAAGACAAGTCATCGGGACATAGTAATTCACATCTTGATATATCCTAACGGTGCATATGAGAGAGGTCTCCTATATCAAAATCAGGTTCACACTTATTCAAACTTATGCAAATTGGGCCAAACCACCTTTAGACAGAAAATCCACAACCGGGTACTATATCTTTGTTGGTGGTAAATTGGTTTTATGGAAGAGTAAGAAGCAAATTGTAGTGGCCAAGTCAAGTTTTGAGTTAGAGTATAGGGTCATGGCTCACAACATATAAGCTTTTTTAGTTGAAAAACATGTTGGAAGAATTGGGTTTTCCACATTTTTCAGTCTATGTGGTTGATGTGTGATAATCAAGCTTCTTTTCATATTTCCTCCAACCTGGTCTTCCATGAGCAAACAAAACATCTTGAAGTTGATTGTCACTTTGTTCGGAGAAACTTGTGTGGAAGCTCGTTACCATCACATAATTACCACCACTTATGTGAAGTCCAATATGGATCTTGCTGATTTGTTTACCAGAGCTTTTGTGGGGTGCTCGTGTTAAATTTAGCATATGATATCTATGCTCTAACTTGAGGGGGAGTGTTAATGGTTATTTTAGTCATTTAGTATTATTAGTGTGTTTGTGTTTTGTTAATAAGTGAGAGTTAGTCAAGATATAGTGGTCATTAGAATGTACTTTATATATATTATAAATAAAGGAAGAGACCTATTGCTGCATTAGGTCTTCTGTTTTACTCCAAATTTCAATAATATTCATAGAAGACTATTTGCATGTCTAGATTCCTGTTGATGTTGCTAAGCACTTGAGCATTCAGATGACCATCTATAATAATTATTTAAAATTTGGAATATTTGGCTCAACTGTCTTCGCTTTAAAAAAAAAAAAGGGCGGCCCAATGTATAAAGCTCCCACATATGCAGAGTCTAAAAAGGGTGTCACCAATGTGTGTGTCTCTGTGTGAGTGTGTTAACGGTGTTATTGACCTAAGAGATTCAATTTCTGGCCATAACATCTTCTCATTCTTCTCTCTCTCTTCTTCTACACATTTGCTGCATCTCATTCTTCTCTCTCTCTTTCATACAATTACCCTAACACTATTTTCGTTGGTCCATTACCAATCAACTTAGATTTCTCATCTTTATAACATCAAAGGAATTAATGTCACCATGCACTATACCCAACGATGACAAAATCCAAATGTCAATGTATGTCAACGCATGTCACCACATGGTTTAATGTCACCATGCTCTCTGCCCAATGATGACAATTCAAATATCAACGCATGTCACCTTAAAGGTGTTATTGACCAGAGAGATTCAATTTCTGGCCATAACATCTTCTCATTCTTCTCTCTTTTCTTCTATGCATTTGCTGCATCTCATTATTCTCTTTCTCTTTTATACGATTACACTAACCCTATTTTCCTTGGTCCATTACCAATCAACTTAGATTTCTTATCTTTATAA
Source organism: Malania oleifera (assembly GCF_029873635.1). Taxonomy (NCBI): domain Eukaryota; kingdom Viridiplantae; phylum Streptophyta; class Magnoliopsida; order Santalales; family Ximeniaceae; genus Malania; species Malania oleifera. The sequence goes on along the minus strand of NC_080429.1, from coordinate 63,586,881 downwards.
CATCAGAGGAATTAATTCCTCTAAATGTGATTAATCTGATTTAGTGGGTCCAAATTTCCATTAACTCATTTGAAGATGCATCTTCAGAAGATGGCTACACATTCTGAAAATGATAAGTTGCTTACTCACTCCTTCCAAAATCGTTTGATTGGGGCAGTTATGAGATGGTATGTTTAGCTAGACCAAGCAAAGATTTGCACCTAGAGGGATCTAGCTCATGCTTTCATTACCCAGTATAGGCATGTGATCGAAATGGCTCCGGACAGGTTAACTTTGCAAAATATGGAAAAGAAAGCTAGTGAGACATTTAAGGAGTATGCTTACCGTTGGAGAGAAATGGCAGCACAGGTTCATCCTCCGGTTGAGGGTAGGGAAATAATTTCTTTATTTGTCAACACTCTCAAAGATCCATATTTTGGCCATATTATTAGAAGCACTCCGCAAAATTTTGTCGATTTGGTAATCACTGGAGAGCGAATTGAAGGGGCCTTTAAGATGGGAAGAATAAGCAATTACAGTATTGGGCAGGGAATTGTAAAGAAAGAAATGGACAGAAACAAAGATGAGAGGTGCAAGCAGCACAAGGACATCCTTATGGAAGAGGTAATGCCAGAAAGAAAAGGATGCTCCTCTAAATAGAGTTCCAAGCTAGGTTGGAGGATTGGTTGGTTGTCAACTTCGGAGGTGAATCAATATGATACAAAAGTGATGGTGAAAAGCTAGACATGTGCTCGAGTACCCAGTGATGATAGAATTAAAGAAACCTTCAATAAAAGGACAACACTCATGAATTCTTTTTGTTGGATTATTTTGAATTTAAATGAAATAAAATGCATTTCAATCTCATTTCATCACATCCTCCTTTGACCATCCCCTTTTGCCAAATTCTGTTTGTTTTTACTTGTGTTTCGTGTAGTGATATAGGAAATGATTTTGCCAGTACGAAAGACCTGACAAAAAAAAAAGGAGGAAAAAATGAAAAGAGATGAATAGAAATTAAAAAAATGGAAAAAGCCTCAAGACTGGAGCTTTGTAAGGACCCCACTTCAACAATGTGTCCTTGGTAGTTTTAAAAGGATGAACTACTATAGAGGAAGATTTTAACAAGGAACCTTGTGGGAAATGGATTTCAAATTATGAGGAGTTTTATCAGGAGAAGTAGATGGAAAGGACTCGTCAAACTCTATCATACTTTGCTTGATGTATTATGTGTCATGATGAAATTAATGAACAAAGTTTCTCAACTCTTTATCTAGATTATGATTTGTGTCTTAAGGGTATAATGATTGCATTCCGATCAAATGAGGGGTGACCATTTTTGGTCGACCAGTATTCCTAAAAGAACCAAACATTGATTTACCATTTGTTAACCCTTTGAGCCTAAATTTTAAACTAGCTTTTTCTTAAAAGTTAGTTTACCAGAAATTTAACTTGGGTTTGAGTCTCCTAGTGTTTAACAATTCATTTGAGGCAATGGTTACTACCAAAAGAATGGCAGGCCATTTCTCTACTACAAAAAAAAAAAAAAAAAAAAACTTTGCTAGCCCTTTTGAGCCTGAAAAATCTATTTCTTGAATAACCTGTCAAAGGATCACACCCCACACTGGGGTAGTTTCAAAAAGATTAGTCCCAAATGAATCCCAAATAAAAAGAGGAAACAAAAATCCTTTCAGAAAAAGGAAAAGGAAAAATGTAGTAAAAATAAAAATAAAAATGAAGGAAAATAAGGGGCATACTTCATAGGTGATCCTTGATCAATGTTACCTTTGAAAAAAAAAATTATGATAATTTTGAGCCTTATTAAATCATTTTCTTCTTTAGCCAATACCCTTAGCCTACATTATGGTCCAAAAAGAAAGTCCTAACCTGATTGGTACGTGCCAGTACTTCAAATGAATTGTCAAAGCTCTTTAGAGGCTGAACTACGTTATGACCTGATCCTAATAAGGTACGTAGGCAGCTTGTTCAAAGATCAAGTTCAGTCAACGTTTGTCAACACTAGGGGCATTAATGTCATTTTAGGGAGGTATTTTTGAGCCTTAAGTTTCCTTGTTCTTGTTGAAACCTAAATTCTTAGCCTACGTTTCATCATGTATCTTAAAGTCCACCCTGAGATTGGAATATGGATCAAAATACCTAAGGAGACACTAATTATAATTCAAGATAGAAAGTTCGAAATAAGTCATTTAATATAAATCAAGAAGGAATCCTGGAGTGGTGATGCAGTGAAGGAGGGAAAAACCAGCATGACACACGAGGGTGAGCAACTAGTTCAAGTGAATTTGGGCTGCTCGAAGGTGATTTAATCATGTATACAAATTCAGTTCTTGAAATTGCGAACTAGCAGATCTTGGCCCAGTTTTGAGCCCATTTTCCTAAACAATCTGTTAGAGGTTATATATGTCTTTTAGTATTATTATTATTGAGTGTGTTAGTATGTTAATTAGTGGGAGTTAGTAAGGGTATTATTGTCATAAGAATGTATTTAAATTTGTATTATAAATAGAGGGAGAGACCTGTCTTCAAGTTAGATCATTCATTTTTAATCAAATCTTAACATGGTATTAGAGCATGATCCTATCTAAACCATTTTTCGCTCAGCCGTCACCAGGAAACACCATTCCTGCAGCTGTTCTTCCCTAATCCACATCCATCCCATACTAAATCACCAAACCAACCATATACCCATAATCAGACCTTCACGCACCGGCGCGTGAGAGCACTTTTGGCCACTTTTTTTTTTTTTATTATGCCATGTCCCGATTCCTTCTTTAAACTGTATTATCAAGCTCTTAGCCTAGCTTTTAGCTCAAAAACAACCTTTTTCAACCATGCACTTGTGATATTCCATTAATTTCTGTTCAAGGTTTGTGAAGGCTTCCTTGTGAGTTTTTTGGAGCCGTGGCAGCGTATGTATGTTCAGTTGTGAAGCTGTGGCAGTGCTATATCCGTTGGTGAGTTGTTCACCTTGTCCGTGGTTGCGTCGGTGCTACACATGGTTTGTGATTGTTCCGATTATTGATTGTTCTTGTTTTTGGTGTGGTTGCTGTTTGTGAGTGCTGTGGCAGCACTATATCCATCGGTGACTTGTTCACCTCGTCCGTCGTTGTGTCGGTGCTTCTCATAGTTTGTGATTGTCCCAATTAGTTTTGATTGTTCTTCTTGTTTTTGGTGTGGTTTGTGATTTGTGAGTGTCGCAATGGAATCTATGAATCCCAAAAATTTGTTTCCTACATTGCTGCCGCAAATAATGACTCAAAAGTTGGATGGAAATAACTATGTTCAATGGTCTAAAGTCGTTCGGATTTATTTAGCAAGATTAGGGAAATCTGACCACTTGCTCCAATATGAGTCTTCTAATGAGAAAAAAATACACGTATAGGTTTAGGAGATGCCTTGATCGATTCCCTCTTATGGAATTCAATGTAACCACCAATTGCACAGATGTGTATGCATCTAGATACGTACAAGGAGATTTGGGATTATGTCAGACTTCTTTACTCCAATAACATTACACATATGTATAATTTATCCGAGGAGTACTTTCAATTACAACAAGGCGATAGGAGCATTGCATATTATTTTGGAGAGATGAAGCATATTCATCATGAATTTAACGTCATGCAACCGATAACTACCGACATACGTGAGATGCAAAAGCAGAGGGAGCAAATGACAATTCTTCATATTCTATCAAGCTTGAGACCTAAGTTTGAGGCAATTCGGTCTCACATACTCAGTAATGTCGAGCTCCCGTCATTTGTTGATGTTTATTCTCGTGTCCTTCATGCTTCCTTGAAAACGCATTCTCCTGTTCTTGCATTTGGCTCTTAGAGGACAACCTTTGCTAGATAGAGTAATTCTAGTTCTCTATCAAACAATCGCAAAAGTTATCATGGTGGTTCAAGTAGTGTAGTGGTAGAGACGGACGAGGTAAAGGTATTCCTTGCAAGTGCACTCATTGTGGATGGGATAATCATAGTATTGAACAATGTTGTGATCTTCACGGCAGACCTTCACGTGTTGCCAATGTAGCCACCACTGAATTAACACCTTTGGGGGCGGCCAATGCAGCCACCACCAACTCCTCACCTTTGGGGTCGAGTAGGGGGTAACGTACTATCTCTATGTTACAGGAAGAGTATTCCAAGTTCTAGCAGTATCAAGCATCACATAGTATGTCTGTCATCTAGTACTTCTCGTCCTAGTACTTGGGTTATAGACTCCACTACCATTGATCATATCACAGGTATACCTAGATTTTTCTCCACTCTTCAATAGCCTGCAAATTTGCCTTGTGTTACTCATGCTGATGGATCCACTGCTGCAACCAAGGGAATTGGGACTATAAATCCCACTTCTTCTATTTCTCTTCCTTCGGTTTTATATATTCCCAAATTTCCTTTCAATCTTATGTCCGTTACTAAAATTACTAAATCCATGAATTATTCAGTGACATTTTTCCCTAATCCTATGGTTATTCAGGACTTGAAGATGAGGAAGACGATTGGCGGAGGGCGTGAGGCAGGTGGACACTATCACTTTAAGCCGCTATCTCCTTCTACTACCTGCACTACTGCTGCCACACCTTTCCAAATTCATTGTTGCTTGGGTCATCCTTCATTGGAAAAGTTAAAATGTCTTGTTCCTGGTTTGAGTTCTGTGTCTAGTCTCGATTGTAAGTCTTGTCAATTGGGAAAGCTGCAAGACCTCTTGTGTTAGTTTATTCAGATGTATAGGATCCTAGTAGGGTCGTGTCCAAGCTGGGTTTCCGGTACTTTATAACCTTTGTGGATGATTATTCAAGAATGTCTTGGTTATATTTAATAAAAGATCGTTTCTGAGTTATTTCATGTATTTTGTGCCTCTTGTTCTAAAATAAAGACTCAACTAGTTCGAATACTTCAAAGCGACAATTCTAAATAACTTTTCAGTGCACAATTCACTTATTTATATGATTCAGTTTGGTATTGTTCATCAATCATCCTGTGTCGATACTCCTCAACAGAATGGGTTTGCAGAGCGGAAATTAGACATCTTCTTGAAATCACTCGCACTTTACTTTATCAAACGCATGTACCTTAAGTGTTTTGCAGTGATGTCGTACTTACTGCTTGTTATCTAATCAACAGAATGCCATCCTCTGTTCTTAGTGGTAAAATTCCCTACTTCATTCTTTTTCCTAATTCACCTTTATTTTCTCTTCCTCCTTATATATTTGGGTGTGTCCTTTGTTCATCAACTAACTCCTGGGGTGGATTAGTTGGATCCTTGTGCTATAAAATGTGTCTTTTTGGGCTCCTCATATACTCAAAAGGGATATCATTGTCATAGTCCTATGCTGCATCGCTTCTTTGTTTCTATCGATGTTACCTTCTTTAAGTCTACTCCTTACTACACCCAGTCACTACGCACTTCTCATTGAGTCTCTTCCTTTGCCTAATCTTCCAAATTCAACGTTATTGTCCTTGCCCAACCAACCGTTTGAGTCTCCATGTAGTTCAAGTCTTTCGCATCGCCTTGATCATCCTAATTTGCAGGTGTATTCACGATAGCAACTCCAAGGAAGAGAGTCCCCTCTAGCTTCTACTACCATGCCTTTGGTTTCCTTGTCTAATGATCATACTTCCAATGATTGTGATCCTCTTATTGTTGTTCGGAAAGGTAAACGCACATGTACTCAACACCCCATTTCCAACTATATTTCTTATGACCCCTTATCATCCGTCTATTATTGTTTTGTCACTACTCTATCATCTACTACCCTTCCTAAACCTGTTTTGGAAACCTTAGCCCATTCAAAGTGGAGGGATGCTATGGTTGAAGAGATGAATGCTTTACATGACAATGGTACTTGGGACTTGGTACCTCTTCCTTCTGACAAGTCTTTGGATGGTTGTCGCTGAGTTTACACAGTGAAAGTCAACCCTGATGGTTCTGTGGCTCGTCAAAAGACTCATCTTGTTGCTAAGGGATACACTCAGGTGTATGGTTTGGATTATTCTGATACTTTTTCTTTGTTTGCCAAACTTATATCAGTATGTCTATTCATCTCCTTGGCTACTACTTGTCACTAGCCTTTGCGTCAGTTAGATGTGAAAAATGCCTTCTTGCATGGTGACCTTGAGGAGGAGGTTTATATGGAGCAACCATTTGGGTTTGTTGCTCAAGAGGATTCAGGCTTAGTGTGTTCGCTCTTTTTAAAACAGTCTCCCAGAGCATGGTTTGGTTGTTTCAGTGTTATAGTACTTGAGTTTGATCTTCGACGGTGTGCTGTGGATCATTCCGTGTTTTATCGTCATACTTCATTGGGTAGGATCCTTGTTGTTTATGGTGGATGATATTGTTATTACAGGTGATGATGATAAAGGTATTCGGAGTCTTAAAACTTTTTCGACAGACTAAATTTCAAACCAAATATTTGGGACCGTTGAAATACTAAAATACTTATAGGTTATAGAAGTATTGAGATCTCGTATCGGAACTGTTGTGTCACAAAGGAAGTATGTTCTTGATCTATTAGATGAAACTGGCTTGTTGGGATGTAAACCGGTTGATACACCCATGGATTCTAACAAGAAGTTAATGTTGGATATGGGTGATTTGCTACCTGATCTTGGACAATACTGGAGACTTGCTGGGAAGTTGAATTATCTCACAATTACTCAATCGAATACATCTTTTGCAACAAGTGTTGTAAGTCAATTTCTAGATTCTCCGAGGACAAGTCATTGGACGTAGTAATTCGCATCTTGAGGTATCTTACAGATGCACTTGGGAAAGGGCTTTTATATCATGATCAAGGTCACACTTATATCCATGGATATACAGATGCAAATTGGGTTGGATCGCCTTCCAATCGAAGATCCACCACCGAGTGTTGTATCTTGGTTGGTGGTAATTTGGTTTCTTGGAAAAGTAAGAAACAAGCAGTGGTGGCGGGTCAAGTGCTGTCAGAATATAGACCTATAGCTTACACTACCTGTGAACTTGTCTGGTTGAAGAACATGTTGGAAGATTGGGTTTTTCCACATTCTCAGCCAATGAAGTTGATGTGTGATAATCGAAGTACTCTTCATATTGCCTCCAACCCAGTCTTTCATGAGCGGACGAAGCATATTGAAGTTGATTGCCACTTTTTTCGGGAGATACCTGTGTAGAAGCTCATTACAACCACTTATGTGAAGGCGGACACGCAGCTTGTTGATTTTTTTACCAAAGCATTAGGGTTGCTCGTGTTAGATTCATTTGTAACAAGCTATGATCTTATGACATTTATGCTCCATCTTGAGGGGGAGTGTTACGTTGTATATGTGTTTTAGTATTTTTATTATTGAGTGTGTTAGTATGTTAATTAGTGAGAGTTAGTAAGGGTATTATTATCATTAGAATGTATTTAAATTTGTATTATAAATTGAAGGAGAGACCTGTCATCAAGTTAGGTTATTCATTTTTAATCAAATCTTAACAAGATCTACAACTTAAAAATATGCACATCAACAATGGAATTAAAGTTAAAGAAGTGATCTTTTCAATGGATTAAATTAGGCATTAAGTGTAATTGTTTGGTAGAAGTAATGGTGTTTTGAATTTTAGTGTGCAATCAGCCAGTTCAAGATTTTTATGTGTTTGTTTGTATTCCCTATGTCAGAAAACATGTTAAGCTTATATTTGAAGTTTTTTTTTTTTTTTGTCAAAGTTAATTATATTTATGTAGAAAGCATGGATTATCATTGTCCTTAGTTTGGAGGGCTGTTCCAAGCCTACAAAGCATCTAAGGCATGTATTAGCATAATAGAGTGTTATATTGAATGAAAATTAGAGTCTTTGGCCTTGCCTTGTTTCTCTTCAGTTTTGTATCTCCATTGTGAGTGACTAACTTTATCTTTGAACGTTGTATCTCTTTAAGTGGTGAGTTGTTTGTATATTTAGAGTGGTGAGTTTTCTTGCTTCTATATCTCTTTGGTGGATTTCATTGAGTGGCTAGCAACCTAGCATCAGTTTGGTATTAGAGCCCAATTCTCATGGCTGTTCATGGTCATCTTTTTCAAGAATAACATGGGAGAGATATTCGTGATCTTGAAATGGATGAGGTGAGAAGGCAAATCCAAGAAATCCAGCAACGTGTTGAATGTTATGAGAATCATGTTGGTGATGAAAATGGTTCTAGCAATGGTGATGGTGATGGTGATGTATTTGTTTCCATCATGTTCCAAATCATGTCTCAAGTGATGACTACATGACATCCAGAGTTTTCATGGCCTTACATCTTTTTATCGCGGGTTTACCAAGGATTTTAGTACCATTAGCACTCCAATCACTAAATGTTTGAAAGGAGACACTTTAAGTATTTGCTGATTTATCTCCTTAGTATGGTGATGCTAGCACATATGACTCAACGGAAAGTCTTTTTCAACAGGGGAGCATGACACAGGATTCTGCCCAACTAGCTCAAGTGAATTTGGGCTGCTGGAAGGTGACTTAATCATGCCAACAGAGAGTTCTTGAAGTGGTGGACCAGCAGGTTTTGGCCCATTTTTTATCCCATTTTTGAAGAGGTTCTAGAGGCTCAAAATATGCACATGGTATATGGATTTAAAGCTAAAGAAGTGTTCTTTTTGACAGATTAAATTAGACATTAATTGGAGTTGTTTGCAAGAAGTCATGGTTGTTTGAATTTGAAGTGTTCAGCCTGCCAGCTTAAGCTTTTTATGTGTCTGTTTGTATTCCCTGTGTCAGAAAATGTGTCTTTTTTTTTGTCAAAGTCAACTATATTTAGCTAGAAAACATGAAGTATCAATTCCCTAAGCTTGAAGGTTGTTCCAAGTCTATAAAAGCATCTGGGGCATGCATTAGCATATTAGAGTGTGATTTTGAATGAAAATTGCAGACTTTGTCCTTGTCTTGTTTCTCGTCAGTTTTGTATCTCCTTTGTGAGTGCTCAAGTTTATCTTTTAAACCCTTTATCTCTAAAGTGGTGACTTATCTGTATCTTTAGAGTGGTGAGCTTTCTTTCTTCTTTATCTCTTTGGTAGATTCCATTGATGTTGTGTTTTTGTGGCTCTTATACTTGATGGAGTACATAAACAAAGGAAGAAAACATATTTGAAGACACTTGTGCAGAGCAGCAGCAAGAAATCGTCAATGAATTGACTGAATTCGTCGACTAAAAGATACCGAGAGCAAATAAAATTTAGTCTGTCTGAATTCATCGACGAATTCGCTTGGGGCAACAAGGATGTTTTCAAATTTTGAATATGAATGTTAAAGTGGTTGGGTGTTTGGAGGGAAGCCTCCGTGGTGTTTATAAATATACCATTTTGGGTATGTTCATAGCGTGGAAAGATCATTGTATTGATTTTATTGTGTACTTTGTGAATTTCATAGTGGAAACTTTTGTTGATTGCTCCCGTGGATGTAGGTTTTGCCAAACTACGTAAATCTTTCTGTAGATTGTTATTGCTTTCAGATATACTGCGTGTGTGTGTTCCAATTTGGTTCTTCATTGTTTGCTGCATTTAAATTTCACTGTGCAATCCTGAGTTCTTTCACAACAATTGGTATCAAAGCGTTGTTGTTATGGCATCGGGCACTTCATCTACAAAGTTTGATGTTGTCAAATTTGATGGAACCGGAAACTTCGGTTTATGGCAGAGGAGAGTGAAAGATTTGCTTGTGTAGCAAGGGATGGTGAAGGCCTTATATGGTGTTCAACCGGAAGGTATGGATGAGGCTACTTGGAGGGAATTAGAGGCAAAGGTTGTTGCTACAATACGATTGTGTCTGGCCGACGAAGTACTCTATCATGTGATAGAGGAAGATTCTCCTGCGGCTGTTTGGCAAAAGCTTGAAAGTCGGTACATGTCCAAATCCCTTACTAACAAATTATTTCTTAAGCGGCGTCTTTATTGGCTTAAGATGGTTGATGGTTCGAACTTAAATCAAAACATCAACGCATTTAATCAAATCATAAGTGATTTAATGCGTGTTGATGTAAAATTTGAAGAGGATGATAAGGCATTGATGTTACTGAATTCCCTGCCAGCAACTCATACATATGAAAATTTAGTTACCACTCTTACTTGAGGAAAAGAGAGCCTAAACTTGGAAGAAGTGACAAGTGTCTTGTTGGGTTTTCATCAAAGGTTGAAAATTTGCAATGAAAACTCACACGGAGAAGGACTTGTGGTGAAAGGTAACTATGATCGTGGGAGAGGAAAATTCAGAAATGGATCGAGTCAAAAATCTTGTATCAATCCAAGAATAAAAAGGATATCCAGTGCTATAAGTGCGGTAAAAAGGGCGCGTTAACGCGGAGTGTCTGGATTGGAAGAAAGGAAATGCTGAAAAACATGAAGGGACTTCAAAATCAACAAATGTAGTTTGAGAAGAAAATTCAGTTTGCAATGATGGTGATGTACTTTCAGTTTTGTCGGGGTCGGATCGCCTAATGGACTAATGGATTCTAGACTCGGCATGTTCTTACCATATGACTCCAAACAAGGAGTGGTTCAGCACTTAGAGGTTGGTAAATTCAAGTTCAGTTCTTATGGGTAATGATATTTATTGTAAAATCAACGACATTGAAAGTGTTAGAATTAAAATGTTTGATAGTGCTATGAGAACCTTGAGTAATGTAAGACACATACCGGAACTACAGAAGAGTCTAATTTCACTTGGCACCTTGGATTGTAATGGATTTAATTACAAGTCCGAAGGTGGGGTTATGAAAGTATGGAAAGGTAATCTGACAGTGATGAAAGGGCAAAAATTAGATGGAAATATTTACACACTGCAAGGAACTGCTGTTGTAGGTGGAGCTGTAGCTGTAAATACTGAATTTGATGAAACAGTCTTGTGGCATATGCGTCTTGGGCATATGGGTGAACATGGTATGAAAGAACTTCACAATAGGAAACTCTTGAAAGGTATGAAAACATGTAAACTAAATTTTTGCAAGTTTGTATCCTTGGGAAACAAAACAAGGCAAAATTCAAATCAGCTATTCACAATATGGAAGGTATTCTTGATTATATATATTTTGATGTTTGGGGTCCGGTTAGAGTAGCATCAAGAGGTGGACATGTTTATTTTGTGAGTTTTGTTGACGACTACTCACAGAAATTCTGGGTATACTTCATGCGGCACAAGTCTAATACGTTTGCCATGTTTAAGTTGTGGAAAGCTGAAGGGGAAAACCAAATGATGAGGAGAATCAAATGCCTCAGGTCAGACAATGGGACTGAGTACGCTGATTCTAAGTTCATGGAGTTTAGTGAGCAACAAGGCATTAAGAGACCTTTCACTGTTCGTTGGACACCTCAGCAAAATGGTGTGGCTGAAAGGATGAACCAAACTCTAGTAGAAAGTGCTCGGTGTCTCAGGCTTAATGCAGGGCTACCGAAGAACTTCAGGGCCGAGGCAGTTAGTATGGCTTGTTTCTTTGTAAACTAATCACCAAAGGCATCACTAGAGGGAAAAGTGGCAGAAAAGGTATGGACGAGAAATGCAGTAAACTATTCCGAATTGAAGGTATTCGGTTATCCAGCCTATGTTCACATGTCTAGTGAGTAGAGATCGAAGTTTGACACAAAGTCTAGACGTTGCATCTTTTTGGGATATCAAAATGGTGTGAAGGTGTTCAAGCTGTGGGATCCAATGGCAAACAAGGTGGTGATCAGTAGAGATGTAGTTTTCGATGAGAAAGCTATGGTAAAGCGTACTCAAGAATTTGATGAACAGAAACAAGAGCCAGAAAACTGGAGCAAAGATGAACATGTTGTGCAGGTGGAGTTAAAGGCTCAGGGCAACGACAATGATCTTGGTCCTTTGGTTGCAGGGAGTTCTAGATCGGGAAACCAGCAAGTCGCCAATATTCCTATACAGAGATCCAGACGCATTATCAGACCACCGCCAAGTTATGGATTTGAAGAGTTAGTATCTTATGCTTTCATTACCAATTGCAATGATCCAACTACATTTCAAAAGGCAGTGCATGGCCTGGAGAAAAGTAGGTGAATGGGTGCAATGATTAAGGAAATGAATCGCTGCATAAGAATCAAACTTGGGAGTTGGTGGAGCTTCCAGATGGGAAGAGGGTGATAGGTTGCAAATGGGTATGTAGGAAGAATGAAGCAATTTCAGAAAAAGGAAGAAGGAAATTCAAGGCACGATTAGTAGCAAAAGGGTACTCACAGAAAAAGGGAATAGATTATGATGAAATATTTTCACCTGTGGTCCGACACACTTCTATCAAGGTAGTATTGGGGTTGGTAGTTCATTATGATCTGCATTTGGAACAAATGGATGTGAAGACGGCATTTCTCCATGGTGACTTGGAGGAACAAATTTATATGGTACAGCCAGAGGGATTCAGTGAATCAAAGAAAGAACACTTAGTTTGCAAATTGAAAAAATCTCTTTATGGGTTGAAACAGTTTCCAAGGCAATAGTACAAAAGATTTGATTCCTATATGATCAAGATTGGCTACAAAAATGTGAGTATGACTGCTGTGTGTATGTGAATAAACTTGATGATGGTTCTCTTATTTTCTTCTTGTTGTATGTCGATGACATGTTAATAGCTGTGAAAAATTTAACTAAGGTAAATCAGTTAAAGGAACTGTTGCATAAAAAGTTTGACATGAAAGATCTTGGTCTAGCCAAGAAGATACTTGGGATGGAGATTCGCCGGGACAGAACTGTAGGGAGGTTATGGTTATCTCAGGACGGTTATATGGAGAAGGTGTTGGAAAGGTTCAGCATGGCTGATGCTAAACCGGTATGTACACCTCTAGCAAGTCATTTTAAATTGTCTACTGTTGAATGCCCAAGTACGGATGATGATATCCGAGACATGTCAAAGGTCCCATATGCTAGCGCCATGGGGAGTTTAATGTATGCCATGGTGTGTACAAGACTAGGCTTACCACATACAATGAGTGTGGTGAGTAAGTTTCTTTCTAATCCAGGTAAACAGCATTGGAGGTTGTCAAATGGATTTTCGGATACTTACGAGGTACGTCTAGTTATGGTATCATGTTCGGCAAGCAACAGGATAGTCCATCACTTGTGGGGTTTGTTGATGCTAATTATGCAAAGGATATGGATAACAGTCAACAAAAAGTCTACAACGGGTTATGTCTTTACCCTTGTAGGAGGACTTATATGTTGGAGGTCCATGGTACAATCCTTGGTAGCATTGTCTACAACTGAATCTGAATATATGGCAGTTGCCGAAGCTGCAAAGGAAGCCTTATGACTTACCGGTTTGGTCAAAGAGTTGGGTAAATAGAAAAATGGGGTTGTGCTTCGTTGTGACAATCAGAGTGCTATTTACTTAGCGAAGAATCAAGTGTACCATGCTAGAACCAAGCATTTTGATGTAAGGTTCCACAGGGTCTAGGAATTGATTACTTCAGTTGAACTTGTATTGGAGAAAGTTCACACTTCTGAAAACACAGAGGACATATTGACAAAGCCGGTTACTACTGAAAAGTTCAAGCATTGCTTGAACTTACTTCATGTCTCCAAGTGCTAGAAGGGAGACAACCAAACCTAACATTATAAGGTCAATGTAGAGCAATTAGATATGTTTTTAGGTTCTCCTAAGGGGCATATAATCGCTAAGGTGGATATTGTTGTGTTTATGTGGCTCTTATTCTTGATGGAGTGCATAAACAAAGGAAGAAAACATATTTAAAGACACTTGTGCATAGCAGCAGGAGGAAATCATTGAAGAATTGACTGAATTCGTCGACTAAAAGATACCAAGAGCAGATAAAATTCAGTCTGTCCGAATTCATCGACAAATAGGCCTAATTCGTTGATGAATTGACCCAAATCATCGACAAATTCGCTTGGCGCTGTGAGGATGTTTTCAAATTTTAAATAGGAACGTTAAAGTGGTTGGGTTTGGAGGGAAGCCTCTGTGGAGTTTTTAAATATATCATTTTGGGTATATTCAGAGTGCGGAAAGATCATTGTATTGATTATATTGTGTACTTTGTGATTTTCATAGTGAAAACCTTTGCCGTTTGCTCCCACAGATGTAGGCTTTGCCGAACCACATAAATCTTTGTGTAGATTGTTATTGCTTTCAGATATACTGCATGTGTGTGTTCCAATTTGGTTCTTCATTGTTTGCTGCGTTTAAATTCCGCTGTGCAATCCCGAGTTCTTTCACAGCAATTGAGTGGTGAGTAAAGCTACCTATTGTGTGTGTGTGTGTGTGTGTGTGATCTTCTAGGTCCTTATTTTTAGCAACCTGACATCCGATACCTCTTTTTATATTACAGCAACCAACCATGAAATTATTCATTTACAGCTAGCACCTGCATTATCTCCAAGCTATGCTTGGTATTTTGGGTGTCTCCCCTTCTTTTTCTTTCCTCCTAGGACCATAGCCTGAGTTTTAACGTGAGGATCAGAAGACAGAATATCATTGTTCTTGCTAGAAGCTCATGGATTTGGACCTGTCGATGAATCCAGGGCACAAGAGTCCCTTGTTAGTGGTTCATTAACTGCACATTTTAAATCATGACAATGAGTCTCTTTAGCAGCAGAATCCATCTTTATCCAATACTGATTTGCTGGAACTGGGGGAAAGAGGATCAATGACTCTTTTAGAACTAAGAATGCTAGGGCACTGTAAAGAGTCTTCCAAACCATCTCTAAACTCCGAGTTCAAGTATAGGCTTTGGAGTATCAGTTCCTCCACTGATCGATATTAGTTACCCTCTTTTTCTGATGATAGATAAATGATTGGGAGCTGGTACTATTTCTGAGTTGACTTTCAACATCTTCATTGAGCTCAGACTGAAAAATCATAATTAGGGGCCACAAAATTCCCATATGTTACAAATTCACCGTCTCCAATCACTTCCTCTTCAACTGCTGAGAGTAGGCTAGACTGATTATGAACGGGAGTATTTTAGGATTCAATAGACATTTTATTATTAGCATGAACAGATTTCTCCTTCCATACCTGCTTAGTGTTGCATTTTTTTTCTCTAATGATCAAATGTTGAACACTTAGAGCATTTCAGAGGCTTCCAGGTTAATTCCACATCCACCATAGTAAAATCCCCCCTCCATGGTCATCACTTCAATTTGATCTAAAAAAGAATCTCAAAGGGTCAACTTCCACACAAATTCTTGGAAAAGATAGATTGCGCATTGGCCTTGATAAGTCCATGTATAAAGGAGTATCAATGGAGCAGGCAATATAGCTAAGACCAGTTGGAGTCCAGTAAATTACCAGAATACTATGAAATTTCACCCAAACAGGAACTCTATGAAACTGCAATCTCTCTCTCAGCCTTTTATGACCAGTTAGATACAAATAAATTGTTGCTATGAACCAAGGGCCATTTTCAAGCATCCAAGATTTATCAGCAAGGAAAGCAAATTTGAAGAGAAAATTACCATTCAACAGAGTGAAGATGTCCATTGTTCCAGACTTTCTCCAGATCTGATCAACAACATTTTGAACATATGTAAAAGCCAATGTCTTACCCATGAATTGTTCAATAATAGCTTCTTGCCACTTTTCGACACCAGCAACCAGGATTTCTGGAGTAGGATTGATAATAACTCTTGCCATCAACCTTGATAGGTTTGAAAAACCTCAGTTCACTCTCTCCTAATCTGCTGGCAATCAAAAAGACTACTCCAAATCTTATTTGATAAAACAACTTTCTCTCGTCTGGTGATACGTTCTGGTTGTAAATTGCAATTTGCAAATAATTCTTCGATACCCAGTAGATTGCTCAACAGCAGTTACAGGATGCTTCAGTAGATGCTCCATTTCTTCAAAATTTCAATGCAGGAGGAAATTCAAAGAGAATATCACAAGATCAAAATGAAATCAATGGAACCAAGCAAAATTGGCGAAGACCTGCAGAATCAATATATTGGTGTATGTTAGATCATGCAGGCTAACATGCTGCAAGAGAATACCGGAATTTCCTGCCATTGGAGTGTAACAGCTTTAATTTTTACTTTCTTTAAATATAAATTTTTACCTTTCAATTGTTGTTGTGTCTCCAACTGTGGTTCCAGCAAAGCCCAAAAGGAAAATAATTGCCTTGTTGGAAATGTTGGTTTTGTCATATACTAATTAATCTTTTGGCTGACTGATATTTTATAATTCAAAAAATTACTATGCAGGTCCGAATTCTTGCCTCGATGGATCAACCCATCCTAGATGCCATTTGTGAGAGGTTAAGACAAAAAACATATATAACAGGAAGCCAAATTTTGTATCCTGGTAGTCTGGTCAAGAAAATGGTCTTCATTGTACGCGGAAAAATGGAAAGTATTGGAGAAGATGGGATTACAGTTCCTTTGTCTGAGGGGGGTGTTTGTGGGGAGGAGCTTCTCATCTGGTGTCTTGAACATTCGCCAGTGAACAAAGGTATAATTATCTCAACTTCTGAGTACTTTTTGTTATTGATGCATAGAATGATTTTGTTCAGGAATTCAACCATTTCATCCAGCAGAACTTGTGACTGGTTTTGGGACTGATTAATTTGCTCAGATTGGTTTTGGGATTGATTAATTTGTTCAGATATGAGCTAATTTGATTATTTGTACATGACGGAATGTGCTGTTAGCAATTCCAATTTAAATAGGAATGTTGTCAAATGATGCTACTAGTAACCAAAAGCATGGTACCATAACACTCAACTAATAACTTTGTTAATTAAGCAACTCTACAACGACGGAGTCAGATTACTGCCTTGAAATTATCTGCATTGAAGTATATACTTTGATAACCTATAGAAGTCCCTTGTATTATTCAAGGATCTTTCAGCAAGTGACATAAATCAGTTATTTCTAGCAAAAGAACATGGGATGCTTCCCAAACAGCCAAATTGTTCACTTGAATTATTAAGTCACCACTAGACACACAAACTTTTGTGTTTACACAATCAGCCAAGTCCAATATGTTCCACTCTAGTACATGACTGGCAACTCTGTCCAGATTAGATCTGGTAGAGAAGTTAGGCACAGAAGGAATATGATATTAATAATCATCTTCATTACAAATATGAAATACAGCACTTACGGGTAGAGAATAAGAGCGAAGAAGAGAAGGGAGAAGAAGAAAGGAAAGGAGGTGAGTGGCAGCAGTTGAGAGTCCTGGAGAGATGTGTTCAGCTCCAGGTCTGCCCTCTTCACGTATTAATAATAAAAGGATATAATGACAAGAATGCCTGACTCACACCACCAAATTACTAAAATAATATATACCCTGCTAAATCTACCCCTCAAGATGGATGTGCATAAATATCATTTACCCTTAGTTTGCTGCAACAATTAAATAGGGATGTGTAGACAAAGCCTTTGTGAAAACATCTCCTAACTGATCCTCAAATTTGGCAAATGGAACTTGTTGGTCCGTTTATAGCACCCGCAGGGGTGAGGGGGGTTGAATTGGATGGCCTTAAAAAAATTCAACTTGTTTAAGTTCTTTCAAACTGAATTGTAAATTAATCTATTCAAGAACAGAAATTGAGATGAGATAGCATAATTGATCAAACCCTCCAAACAATAATGAAAACACAGATCAAGCAATAAGTAAGAGAGGCACAGATTTTGCAGTAGAGAGTGCCAAGCAAAATCACTTGAGAATTTGCACTAGTTCAATCAATTGATTACACAGAACCACTCAGTCAGGACAACCCGTCCTTATCTCACAAGTTACCTCTCTTGGCTTCCTCCAAAATCAGCTCAACCTGTACTTAGGACCCTCCGCCCCCTCAGGAGAATCCTGTTTAAAAATTTTAGCAGTGAAAAATATGCTGAAAAAAAAAATGCAGACAACATAGACACATTCTAAGTTCCCCGTCATCTTTATGAGCCCTTTAAAACTCATGAACAATGTTATTCATATCCAATGGCAGAAAAGAGAAATCAGTCACAGAACTTTTATTGATTAGAAAACAAAATCATAGCACTTGTTGGGATTTTATTTAATTTTATTTTTTGGGAAAATAGGAAAATGTAGACTACAAACTACAGTCAATACCTAATCATCATTAAATTGCAACATTGTCTTTCTAGTTTAAGGTAATACAATACAACTATAGTGCCTGGCTGATGCAAGTGTGTACATTTTAAGTTGACAAAATTCAAGGTATATTAATTGCTCCTTTTTCCTCTTAACTATTGTGACACATAAAAATCAAGCTTCTTGATTACAGCTGTTCCATTTTTAAATGAGTTAGACATTTTACTGTTATGACCTTTAAACTAATAATCCTCTTCGATTAAGGTTATTCCATTATTCAGAAACTTCAAGAATACAAGTATTATCTGGCAATGCACCAAGAGTCTAGAGGTGAATGACTAATTTTGCTAAAATTATCTGTTTGACAGATGGCAGAGGAATAAAGATTCCAGCGCAGCGATTGCTTAGCAGCAGGGTGGTAAGATGTGTAACGCATGTTGAAGCTTTTATACTGCGTGCTGATGATCTTGAAGAAGTCACCAGTATTTTTACAAGATTATTGCGGAATCTACGCATTCAAGCGGCTATAAGGTTATCCATATGACATACTCAAACGTCAATGCATGCCTTGAAAATAATATTTCTGATTGGATACACCAATTTGGAGTTTTTTTTATGAAACCAGGTTTTTTTTTTTATAAAGCTTTTACCAAAATGGGGGATTTTTCCAAACTATCTACCGAAGTGGGGAAAAAATTGAATGTTCAACCTGCAATTACAATCAATAAAAACTAAAATCCCAGGTTGAACTTGTGGATTTGGTCACAGCAGCATAATCACGATTTCACTATCGGCCGAAAATGTGTCAGGCAATTGATGGTGTGTTGCTCCTTTTTTTAGTACATTGAATCAAAAATCCAAATCAAATATGACCCCTTACTCTGCAATTGTCATTGCTTAGCTCAAGTATGCCATTTTCACCTCACTGTACTCCACTCAGGGTTATGTTTGTTCTGCCCCTCTCAATCTGCCATAGAAGAGCTCACTGAGCTGGGGGCTAAAATAATCACCAAAGAAAACAGGAATTGTGGGCCAAGAAATTAAATAGCAGGCCCATAATTTTAGTGTCCTCTGGAGAAGATAATTGAGAGGCTCATTCTGGTATTGTGCATGACACAGTGATGAAGGAAGGAGTATTGGCCCTGCATTTAGCTTTCAGAGAGGGGGCCAGGAGGGCCCGGGGGGGGGGGGAGGGGGGGTTGGGGGGTGGTGGTGGGGAATAAAGGCTGTGGATTGCATAGAAGAAAAGTGCTGTATCTGAGAAGGGATCAATATGAAGGATGTTGCAAAATTGCCCTCAGAACAGGCTGAACAGACGATATTGGAAGGACAAGAAAGGACAATTGAAAGCAGATGGATGTGCCAATGACACTGATTTTTATGACTTCTCCGTTTGTCAGGGAAATATGACCCTGAATGACAGACCGCTGTTTTGGTTGGACACTCTCGACTCCCCTCTACCCTCTTCTGAAAAAATTGCTCTAGCTGGCACAAAGGCAAATACAGAGAGGGGCTCTGATTTAGAGTGTTGTCAGCAGATTGATGGGGAGAGTCCAGAACTGTAATTTAACTTGGGCAGTAGTTCTCTCTTAAATCCTAAAACTGTCTTGTATGCCTGCATGCCCTATTGACTCCATTTTTCTATAAATGTCACAGCATATATGGTTAATTTTGCTTTGCAATATATGAGAGACAAGTTTACTTTGCAATATATGAGGCACATTTTACATTTGAATATTGCTTCTTTTTTACAGAAGGCAAGAAAATTATCCTTGGTCTTTTCATTAAAAAGGTGTGAAAATTACTTGTTTTCACAAACATACACATCACAGTAATCTGATATATTCTTTGCAGATATGAGTCACCCTACTGGAGAAGCCTTGCAGCAACCCGCCTTCAAGTAGCTTGGAGATACAGGAAAAAACGTCTCGCTGAATCCAACTGTTCAACCTTGTGAGCATAACCCTATTTTTCAAGTTTTTCACATCATATGGATATTTGTTGAAAATTTCATATATATTTTGACCAGAATATGAGGCTGCGAAAATCCATTGTGAAATTTTCATGTCAGAATGCAATCGACAACACCTGATTTTTGAGAGGAAACCGTTTTAGAAGAATCATTTTGAAGTCAGCTGTTAAGCAAGGATCGTCATGGATAAACTTAAAACACTGGAAGAATGGTAGACAATGCCGGTGCTAGCACATAGTATTATGACCACTATGCTTTGTGTATAATAGGTTATCAAACCATTTGTATGTATTGATTTTCTTTAATTGTCTCGATGGAATGAAAGTCACAGTTTATTCATCTTGTGAATTTTCCAATTCAAACATATTGAATTCATGGTATTGAATCAGCGTTTGCGCGAACTTCCCATAACAGGTCTAAAGAAAGGTTGGAGTAATGGATGGATGTTATACAACACGAAGCATAAAATTTTTCAAGCACGCACAACGATGTCAATGTTTAAGAATAAGCATATGATCTTCTAAATTCTACCTACAAACACTATTTAGTGAGGAAAATAAATTGTGTTAGTTTTAGCACACAATATGTAAGAAAATTTATTCACCTTCACTACCTTGATGTCCAAACAATTAAGAGATACAACTAAAATAGAAAATTAATAAATTAGGGACATTATACAAGTAAATTAAGATGCATAAGTGTAAATTAGCGTAAGTGTTGTAATAAAATTCAATTATTCAAAAAAGAAAAAAACAAGTGCAGGGGATCTTTGTGGGCTGCCTGATGAAGATATCAACCATCTGTTCTTGCACTGTCAAAAGGTTCCATACATCTGGTTAGCATCTCCTCTTCAATCAAGAATGGATGGCTTTTGCGAGTGTGGGATCTGCTAAAAAGCTGGAGTAGACAAGGCAACCGCTAAATAAAGCCGAGACAATCATATTCCTAATACAATTGCTTTTTTTTCTTCCCTGGTTTATCTGGAAAGCAAGAAACAATATTATCTTTAATAATAAGACCCGGAATCTGCAACAAGTTGTTCATGAAGCCTTCGGCCTTCGGTGCCCTAGACAATTGCTTTGACGAGGATTCAAAGGATCTGGATAAAGAGAGGGAAACAAAATATCACCAAATTATCTCTCTAACTCCAATTGATCGACTATTAATGCAATCGTACGTTGTGGTGCTGCAATGAGGACTAACAGTTGCGCTGCTGCAGCCTGCAGGCATCGTCTTCAGAAACAAGGAAAAATAGGTTTTTGCATTAAGAGGATCAAAATTCCATGCAGCCCTTACTCATGTTGCTGAAACATTGGCTATCAAGGATTCTATTCCCACTATGCTGCGATACGTGCTTTGGCTGCATCAATGATTTTGCTACGTATCCTCCATTTCTTCTTCTGGTTTGTACAGACACCAGAAGAAGACATTTTCACATAAAAATTTTATTACAGCCAATAATATGATAAAAATTAAAAGTAACATTGCTCCTTTTTCTCAATAATTTTATCTATTTAGATATATTATAATAAATGTAGACCCCCAATTTATCCTCTTATATTAAAAAAAAAAATTGTATTATTTCTTAATACAACAAAAAAAGACAAATACAAATATATATAATAATTGAAGTTCTTCATGTTGGCACTTACACACACAAATTCAAATTCAAATTAGAAAAATCAGAATTTAAAGCTAATTTAGCTATTTGATTTTAATTAAATAAATTTAAATTTGGTTAATCAAATTTAATTTAAGTTAGCAAATTAGATTTAATTTTGATTTGTTGATTTAAATTAGATTAGCTAATTAAATTACTCCTTGAGTCTTATAAATATGAGCTTGGGACATGGGAAAAAAAAAAAAAAGAAGACGGAGAAGGAGAGGAAAAAAAATAGAAGGAAAGAGGGAAAAGAATGGGGAAAGAGAGGAGAAAAAAAAAAAAAAAAGAAGGAAGAATTTCGTGTTAAGAGGAAGAAAAAACGTGTGCTTTTCCTAAAAATTCAGGATTGGTGGTGTCAGTGCAATTAGATTTCCTTAGATTATCGGAGGATGATTTCTCGTCCGATTGAGCTTATATTTTAACATACGGTGCCTGACTAATCCTTCTTCACTTTCAATGGTCCGATTGGCATTTAGAGCTTGGGAAACTTTGGTTTTTTGACTCGAACATCAGCTTCATTGCAGCTGCGGTGCCTGCACAGTCAGCTTGATCTAGACTATCAGGTGGTGAATTCTAATCCGATTAAGCTGAATTATTTACAGATTGTATATGACTTACCCTTCTTACTTTTGATTGGTTAGATTGTTATTTAGAAATTTTAAACTGTGGTTTTGTACCTTGTATATCAGCCTCATGGCAACAGCAGTTTTAAGATTAGAGGTGCCTATGCATTCAGCTTGATCCAAATAATCGGAAGGTGATTTCTCCTCCGAATTTTTACACGTTGTGCATGACTAATATCTCTTAATTTTGACCAATTAGATTGTTATTTAGAACTTTGAAACTTTTATTTTATGGCTTGAACAGGAGTCCCATTGCAGCAGCAACTTCAAGATTGGATGCTTACACAGTCAGTTTGATCTAAACGATGGTATGGTGATTCCTCGTCCGATTGAGTTAAATTTTTTATAAGTTGTTTATGATTCATTCTTCCTAATTCTGATCAGTCATCTTGTTATTTGGAGTTTCATAACTTTGATTTTCTAACTCGAATAGCGAGCCCATTGCAACAACAACTTCACATAAGAAAAAGTTCTTTAAAGTCCTATATTTTTTTAGAATAAATTTTAAAAAATAAAAAGAAGGTCTCAGAGAGTGAGGTATCATGGTGACACATATCAAGGTGACGTTGTACTAACAATACCCTGCTTCTAAAAATTACAAAATAAAAAAACAAAAATAAAAAATGTCATGTATCACCTTTGTGAGTAGACACATGGCACCCACTGGTTTAACTTGGTTCATTTTAAATGAACAGGTTGACCCGATTCACCATTTTATTTATTTATTTATTTTATTGTATATATTATTTTATTTAATATTTTTAATTGGTTTTAAATTTTATAAATTAGATAAAAATAACAAAAAAATCATAAAAAATCAGGAAAATGGTGAAAGTTTTAAAAAAACAATTTTTGAAGTCAAGAAAAATATTTTAAGTTATTTTTTACTTGAAATAAAAAAAAATGGAAAATAAAATACCAAAAAATAAAGAAAACTCTTTAAGAATCCTAGAAATTTTTAGAAAAAAATATTTGAAAAATTCTAAAAAAAATTTACAAGGATTTTTAAAAAATCTGGGAATATTCTCAAAGATGATTTTTTACGATTTTCTTGATTTTCATATGGGTGCGTTCCAATGATTTCAAAAAGGGTAAAGGGATATTCCAAACCTCACATGTATCAGCTCTAAGGGGAGGTTTATCTAACAAGATCCCCTCATTTGGAGTTCTTATTAGAGATTCCTAAATTGCATTTTGATTTTCATTTTCCTTTTTTATAATATTTTTTTATTTGTTTATTTTAAAGGAATTAATTAAAAACCATCAAAATCAATTTAGGGATATTTTATAACTAATTAAGTACCGTTCGTAGAACGGGTGTGTAGGGGGTGCTACTACCTTCCCCTCGCATAACCAAACTCCCGATCCAAATTCTAGTAAAGCAGACTAAGACTAGGTGTTCTAACTGCGCTAAGATAAAGAATAGGTTAGTAGCAACTCCAATTCAAATTTCAATATCTATTATCCCTTGCCAATTTGGATCCTTTCTCCGGGACGTTACGATAGCTTGGTGACTCCACTGGGGATATAGAGAGTCAAGCCATCAATTAGTTGTGAATTATACCGAATATGAATTTAATGGTCTTTGGATTGTTCCATGATGTTTTGTTCGTAAATGTGAATTGTTGTGTTTTTTGTGAATGTTTTGTTCATTGAATCTTTTTCTTGTATATAAGTCTTATATGATTAATTCTTGTATGCATGGAATGGATGGATAAACATGTGCAAGGTCTGATGATATGTGGGGGTTAAAGGGATAGGCTTTTAAAATTTATGTGAACACACACACTTTCATGAGCCTCATACCCAAGCTTCATCCTTTGGGACTAGATAGGAGTGTAATACCTTTAAACCTCATGAGACAAGGTCTTTGGGGGCACGCGACCCCTTCCCCTCAGTTTAAACTTTGTCCAAACCCATTGGGTAAGGATGAGGGACAGGCTGGGAGCCTTTGTCATTAATAAGGAATAAAGCTTGAACCACACATATTTTAACTCTAGCTTCCTCCCTTAGGATAGAGCTTGGGTGAAAACTTGTAAGTGATAAACCTACCGGGAGTTGGAACAAGACCTTCATCCTTCTTCACATAACTTAGTATATTTTTTTTGTGTCTATTTTCCTTTGTGTAGTTTCCCATACTTTGCATCCATTTTAGGCATACATACTACTTAGTCAAAATTCTAGAAAAATCTCAAGTTATCCTATAGACAACTCGGTAGTGGTATACAATGAAGAGGAAATAGAGGTTTAGCAATGTTTTGAAGTCCAACATAATCATCAGAAAAGTAGTTGAATTAAGGGAATTAAGGTGATTAAGGAAGGACATGAGGGGCAATCTGGTCAATTCAGTGCATTCGATGAATTAAGCTTCCCAAAACTCCAATCATTGTGTCCTTAAAGAGTTTCCACTTTTCTAATCGAGGGTTTGTTGTCAAGTCTTGTCTCAACAAGGATAATATGGCTATAAGGAAAGGTAGGGCTATTAAAGATTTGTCAGGGGTTAAATGCTCTGTATGTGGGGCAATTCTTAGAAGTTATCAGAGGAAAATAAGTGTGTTCACAAGTTAAGGAATACAACTTGATTCTTAATGTAACGACCCAAAAATTACACCATTTTTTTTATAATATAAATTACTCTGATACCCCTGTAATACTTGCTATAACATCTCAGACCCTAGATGGACACTGAGGTATCCCTGTACACAAATTGACACACCTATACAGTGGAAAACATAAAGTCATACACCCATATTTACAATAACAGAATTCAGTGTTTCCAAACCATATATACATATTTACACATCACCCCAGTATCATTTGCTCAAAAATATAATCCCCTAAATACACTTACCCTATAAACAGGGCAAAATAAAAATCTATTTATCTGCAAGCCTAATCTACTCACCTAACTAGATCACCTAAAAAATGTTAAACCACTGGGATGAGACAACACTTACTAAGAGGAAATATGTTATTACTAGTGTGTGGCGACTAAGTTTCATAAATATTATATTGACAATATCTAAAACTATAAAAGCGGGTAAATCAATATACAGTATAAATTGCATTTATCATAGTTTAAAGTATAACAATAATATCTGAGTTTTCTACTTTTCATACTTCAGGTATTATACTATATCTGTTGATATTCTGTAAATCTATATACATATACATAATTGAGATGTTTACCCTAGAAACTATACGTCATGATTTAACCCCTCATGACAAGGTTGTGCAGCTCGTAATCGGGACTTAATCCTGGATGGCCTACCAGGTAAGTCAACTGTACTCTATCAATCCTCAGTTCGGCCAAACTACAACCTCTCCTAGGCTTGGAACTGGTAACTACCTCATCAAACCGACCTCCTCAACCCATAATACTAGGGAGACTGCAATCTCTCCATAGACACGGTTGACGGAATCCACATACTATCTTATATATGTGATTGCACTCTGATCTAGAAATAGCAATGGTACCATGCTCTGCTAACTGAACATAACTTGATTCATCAGGGTCTGATACTGTATATACTATTTCTATAGATATCCTATTGTTTTCATAATGATTCCAAAATAACCATAACACTATAAATCTGATATGAAAATACTATAATATATGACTATAATATCTAACTGTTATATCTGACTGAATAATCTATAATGTCTGAGTGTTATGGTTTTGGAAAGCATGACATTCTGTAATTACTGTAAAATACTGATGAGTATAATATCTATATAATATTTGTCTGGTAAATATCTGTCTAGTAAATATATCTATCTACATATATACACTATAAATCATGATATTCTGAAAAACTATACAAATTATGCACTAATCAAATATCTACTCAGGCCACACAATTAATAAAACTCATATTCTGAAATCTATAAAACTGTATAATTTATACCCCATATATTAATAAACAAATATCATAACTTACTAATAATATTTCTAAATTTCCTAACATAGTATATTTCCCTTACCTAACTGGCTAGGAGGCTCGCCTCCAACTTAATCCTCACGCTCATGGCGTACTATCCCCAAAATCTTGAAATAATACATGTATGCATATTTCCAATATATCAACTATATTTCCCTGAACCTACATACTCGTAAATTTTCTGAATTATAATTTACCTGGGCTCCTGAAAATATTCACTGGGGTCCCCAACCCACGTCTGCAGGGTCCCAAAAACACCTTATTCCTAAAATATAATATCCTATTTTATTTCAAAAAACTCCAGTATATGCCCATATTACTCAAAATTTAAACTCAAATAAGCCTAATAAAACTGAAAATACCTAAATAATTTAGAAATGATTTTCTCTCGCTGAAACCCGATTTTATACTATTTATAGACCTTTTGCCACATGGCCTCATCAACGAGCCACGTCACCTCGTCGATGAGTTCAAGAAGGAAGTTCGTCGACGAGCACCTAACCCTTGTTGACGAGTTTCAAGCCCCAAAAATAGCCCCTCGGTAAACTCTCATTGACGAGACGCGCATTCACGTCGACAAGCCCAAGAATACTTTTCATCGACGAACGCTCCGTACGAGACCCTGCTGTATTCCCCTTTAAAATTCTTTTTCCCTCTCTTTTCTTTATTATTTACTTCTAATAATTATCCGAGTTATTACACTTAAATTGTGAGGATTATATATCAAGAGTTGGGCTTATTTAAGAGTTTTTTAGGTGAGGATATTTTTCCAAGAATTCTGGTAAAGTGGTTGTTTAGGTTGCATTGCATTCATGCATTTCATGCATAGTCATGCATGCATAGTCATTTCCAATGGGTCACTGCTCATATTCTAATTGCCTGTAAAACTAGTGAGCCAGGGTGGTAGAACTAATATCCGAAGTTCCAACATTAAGCATAACAAGGCAATCTCTCTACATCCCTACAATACTAGACAAAAGGTTAAAATCATTGGAGTGCATTTAGAAAGTCGCGTGAGAGGTCTTAAGCTAAGTCATGAGAAAATCCGACAAGATGTTAGGGATATTAAAGATTAGGTGAATAAGTTAATGGAGATACTCATCACTATGAACAAAAGAAAAGTTGCACAAGTTTCAGAGCTTGTAATGGAAGAGGAGACCATGTTTCCACCCGAGTTTATACCTGTTGATAATTGCCCTCTAGCTTAACTAATGAATACGACAACCGGCCTTGGTACAACCACACAACTATTCATCCTAACTGAACCAGTTTCAGGGTTCCTGTCAATGGGGACACCACCAATTGTCATTCTTGATTTTGGGGAGAAAAGAGCAACTAGAGAAATAGTCAAGGAGTAAACTCCAAGCTCGGAGTTCAACCATAAATATGAGGTGTTGGAGGAACGCTTGAGGGCAATAAAGGGAATAAATGTTTTTGGATCAATTGACATTTTCAATTTGTTCTTGGTGCCTGATGTAATTTTACCCCTAAAGTTCAAGGTCCCAGATTTCAAGAAGTTTAGTGGGTTCAAATGTCCATTAACTCATTTGAAGATGTATTGTCAGAAAATGGATACGCATTATGAAAATGATATGTTGCTTATTCACTGCTTCCAAAATAGTTTGTCTGGGCAACAATGAGATGGTATGTTCAGCTAGACCAAGCAAAGATTTGCACTTGGAGGGATCTAGCTCATGCTTTCATTACCCATTATAGGCATGTGATCGAAATGGCTCTTGACAGGTTAACTTTGCAGAAAATGGAAAAGAAAAAGAATGAGACATTTAAAGAGTATGCTTACCATTGGAGAGAAATGGCAGCACAAGTTCATCCTCCGGTTAAGGGTGGGGAAGCAATTTCTTTATTTGTCAACACTCTTTAAGATCCATACTTTGGCCATATTATAAAAAACACTCCCCAAAATTTTACCGATTTGGTAATCACTAGAGAGCGAATTGAATGGGCCTTTAAGATGGGAAGAATAAGCAATTCCAGTATTGGGCAGGGAATTGTGAAGAAAAAAATGGACAGAAACAAAACTAGAAGGTGCAAGTAGTACAAGGACATCCTTATGGAAGAGGTAATGCTAGAAAGAAAAGGATGCTCTTCTAAATAAAGTTCCATGCTGGGTTGGAGGATTGGTTGATTGTCAACTTTGGAGGTGAATCAACATGATACAAAAGTGATGGTGAAAAACTAGATATGTGCTCGAGTGCCCGGTGGTGATAGAATCAAAGAGACTTTCAATAAAAGGACAACACTCATGAATTCTTTTTGTTGGATTATTTTGAATTTAAATGAAATAAAATGCATTTCAGTCTCATTTCATCACATCCTCCTCTGACCATCCCCTTTTGCCAAATTCTATTTGTTTTTACTTGTGTTTCGTGCAGTGATATAGGAAATGATTTTGCCAGTACAAAATAACTAAGCCCAATAATTGATTTTGAGAATTTATTCAATGGGACAAAAAAAATAGGAAAAAATGAAAAGAAATGAAAAAAATCCCCAAGACTGGAGTTTAGTAAGGACCCCACTTCAACAATGTGTCCGTGGTAGTTTTGAAAGGATGAACTACTCTAGAGGAAGATTATAACAAGGAACCTTGTGAGAAACGGATTTCATATTATAAGGAGTTTTATCAAGAGAAGTAGATGGAGATGACTTGTCAAACTCTATCATACTTTGTTGAATGTATTATGTGCCATGATGAAATTAATGAACAAAGTTTTTGAACTCTTTATCTAGATTATGATTTGTGTCTTAAGGGTATAATGATTGCATTTCGATCAAATGAGGGGTGACCATATTTGGTCGACCAATATTCCTAAAAGAATCAAACATTGATTTACCATTTGTTAACCTTTTGAGCCTGAATTTTAAACTAACTTTTTCTTAAAAGTTAGTTTACCATAAACTTAACCTGAGTTTGAGTCTCCTAGTGTTTGACAATTCATTTGAGGCAATGGTTACTACCAAAAGGATGGCAGACCATTTTTAGGTACAAAAAAAAAAAAAATCTCTTGCTAGCCATTTTGAGCCTAAAAAATCTATTTCTTGAATAACATGTCAAAGGATCACACCCCACACTAGGGCAGTTTCAAAAATATTAGTCCCAAATGAATTCCAAAAAAAACGGGAAAGAAAAATCCTTTCAGCAAAAGGAAATGCAAAAGATGTAGTAAAAATAATTTTTAAAAAAATAAAAATAAAAATGAAGGAAAATAAGGGGCATACTTCATAGGTGATCCTTGACAATGTAACCTTTGAAAAAAAAAAATGATGATATTTTTTAGCCTTATTAAATCATTTTCTTCTTTAGCAAATACCCTCAGCCTACATTACGATCCAAAAAGAAAGTCCTAACCTAATTGGTATGTGCCAATACTTCAAATGAATTGTCAAGCTCATTTAGAATCTAAACTACGTTATGACTTGATCCAAACAAGATACGTAGCCAGCTTGGTCAAAGAGCAAGTTCGGTCTACCTTTGTCAACACTAGGGGCATGAATGTCGTTTTAGGGAGGGGTTTTTAAGCCTTAAGTTTCCTTGTTCTTGTTGAAACCTAAATTCTTACCCTACGTTTCATCTCGTATCTTAAATTCCACCCTGAGATTGGAATATGGATCAAAATACCTAATGAGACGCTAATTATAATTCAAGATAGAAAGCTCAAAATAAGTTATGGAATACAAATCAAGAAGGTATCCAAGAGTGGTGATGCAGTGAAGGAGTTATGTTGCTTGCCAAGGAGACTGATTAAAAGTGAAAAAGAAGGAAAAAGCAATGGTGCTTGCCCATTGATGTGATTCTCTATGTTAGCAACAAATTTACATTAGCGTCAAAGTACTGGTAGGGTTATTTCCTGTTAAATAAACACAAAAAATAAAGTAAAAGTAAAACAAGTTTGAACATTTCATTCATATCCTTAATGAGATTGTGTTAACTGATTGCATATTTATTCATTTAAATTTCAAATTGATTTTAAAACATTAAGAATACAATTCCAAGAAAGTCTTTATTGATAAAGTCCTGAGAAAATATTTTCAAATCTCAAGATGAACATGATCAGTCACAAGTAAACTGGGGCAGATGACAGGTAAAGTTATAGGGCATTCACATTGGAGGTTGTGATTGATATTTTCTGCTCAGAATTATTGGGGCATTATTGATGAAGCATGAGTTTCTTTCCAAATTAAAATTGGTGAGGGAAATAGAGACATGCCTGGGCTAAATATTAGAGTCTCATCTATTGATTGTATAGGGTATTGGCATATTTGAAAAGAGAGGTTCATGCATCTGCATGCATTACATGCATTGCATCGATTCATTTGCATTTTGTAAAAATCATGGCATGAGTAGAGTTAGGAGATGTCCTCACCATCATAATCATCATATCATACAAGTTTTCATGTGTAAATTTTGTTTAAGCCAATTATTACCCATCCAAATCGTTTGTCTTTCATAAATCAGAATGGTTTGCATTCTTCAAAAGCTTTGGGCTAATTTCAAGGTTAAGTATCCAAATATTCTGGCTATCTTGAAGGTTAAGTATATGAATAGTCATCTTCAAAATCTTTGAATTATTTTGGAGGTTAAGTATCCAAATAGTCTGGCTATCACGGAGGTTAAGTAACCGAATAGTCATTTTCAAAAGTTTTGGGCTATTTTGGGGGTTAAGTATCCAAATAATCTGACTATCTCAGAGGTTAAGTATCTTAATAGTCATTTTCAAAATCTTAGGGCTATCTTGGAGATTAAGTGACGAGGATCAGCATCCCTTACCTCTTTCTTTCGTCAACATGGTGACACGTGAACGACCACCAGATGTCCACATTGGTTTGTAATTCTTGCAAGTACACATGGAGTATCTTGAAGATTTTCAGCATGAGAAGACCCGAATTGATAAGCCATTGTAAGTTCGAGTTCAAGACTTATGTGGGCCCCACATGGTCTTATGGGCCCCACATGGCTCCATTGGGCCCCACATAGCTAGAGCCTCCCTTTTGACCCTTTTGACTTATGCATGTATTTAATTTGTAATCTTGCAAGACAGCTTGCTTGCATGTGCAGGTTTAGTAAGTTGTGTGAGTTAATGTTTGTGAGCATTAAATGTGTTGTCTCCCTTGCATGTATGGGAAGTGCAAATGTGCAATTGTTGTGTCTTCCCTTTCCCCTATGTTAGTTTATATATTCCATTATAAGAACTAACCAACAACTAAGTCTGAATATTGAATATATTGAAGGATTTTTCTTTGCTGAAGCTTGTTATAGCTTGTCCAATCCTTGTAATTGAGTGGCGAGAGGCTACATGTTCTCTTCAGAGATCACTATCTATCTAGAATTTCTATCACCATTTGTTCCCTTTCACCCACGTCACTTTCATATACATACAGCAGCTTACGTATTCACTTGTTCAAAGTTTGTTCAAAGGATAATTTCTGTTGTGATTTGAGTTCGTGGTGAATCATACAAAGTCATCCAACAATTTCCTCCGGTAAGATTGTTCTTTACTTAACCTTGAATTGGTTGTGAACCTTTATTTGAAGCCCATTATACTAGTTTAGAAATGACCCTTATATTCCTACCTTTATTTAAAATCTGTGGGAGTTCAAGCGACTAACCCCGTCAGTTCAGTCGACTAAACTGCTATTGCCACTCCAGAATTCAGTTTAAAAATACATCAGGCGAATGAGGTCATTGGCTCAGTCGGCTGACTCGCTACTACCTTCCGAGAATTTAATTTCTAAATTCTCCAGGCAACTGACTCTAAAGGCCAGGCGACTAAAGTCACCCAGAACTTTAACTTTCAACATCTATACACTTAATTCTTTGTCAATTATGGGAATATTGCTATGCTAACGTAAACTTATGATCTTAAATGATTGAAATAGCATGTTTAAAACATAAAACTTGATCCCTTTATGAAATAGATGTTGATATTGAATTTTGGAACAAATTATATACCTTGTCAAAATTCTTAAACATGTGAAGCATAGCCTACTTTATATTGTTTAAGTTTGGTCGATTCAATTCTCAATTTAAAGTGTATTTGATGTTGACAGTAATGGTGTATTCCCAAGAGGGGGGTTGAAATGGGTATTTAAAAAATTCTTAGGTTAAGTGTGTCCTAATTTTAAGCAGTGGTTTGTAATACACAACCTAGGGTCTTTCTATACAATCTCAAATATCAAATATATTTAAGGCATGTATGTAAAACAATCAATACAATAAATAATCAAACATACATGTGCAGAAAATAAATAGAGTAGGGAAAAGAAAGTAGGAACAAAGTTTTCATCGAGGTTCAGTCAATCCTGCCTACGTCCCTGCCTTGGGCAAACCACCCAAGGATTCCACTACCTTGCTCACTTAACTGGGCTTAGCGATGCCATTTACATTGCTCCTTAAAGGGCAGAGTCTCTCTAACTCACTTATGAGGTGGAGTCAAACCAATTCTCCTTACAGGATGGAGTCTCCCTAGCTCACTTACCAAGCGGAGCCAAACCGATTCAAGTATAAAATTTTTGTACAAATAAATTGCTTCTTAAATAAGCAGAGATGTACAATGTGAAGCACTAAATGCACTCTCAAATGATATAAGTTAAAGCTCGGTAGAGTATATGTATTTTTCTCAAAATAATTTTTGCAATCTTTGAATAAGATGTATATGATAAGCACTTCAATGATTCAAACCTAATAAATATTTCTCCAAAAGTATTTTTTCAATAAAAATGTTGGAGAACCTAGGGCTAGGCAAAGATCAAAGCAAGAAGCTTTTCAAGCAATGAAAATATCAATAGATATATGCTCAAAGCCTTCTTGAATAACTCTCAAAAATTTTCTCTACAAAATAATTTACAAAATATAAGTGTAGGAGATGTTGAGGTTTAGCTCAAACTAAATTTTTGCAATAAAAGTTTGAATGAGCTTTTTGAATCTTGCAATGAATGATGCTCAAAGATTCATAAGCTACAAATGGTTTCTCCAAAAATATTTATCAAGAAAATATGTGGAGAAACTCTAACTTTACTCTCTAAAAATGATTTTCAAAATGAAGAATTAAATAAGAGTAAATACTATGGATGAAAAAATAAATGCCCTAAAATAAATGCTCTTTTTCAAAGAGGATTTTTCAAAAGAATGAGTGCAAGAGAGTAAAATAAAGCACAAAATATTTGAGAATATTTTCAATATAATCAAAAGCTTAAGAAATGAGTTATGAGAGGGGTATTTATAGACTTCTCCAAAATATGACCGTTTAAGACCTATTGGACATTAATTAATTTATTTATTTCAAAATTAATGACATTTTTGAGCTAAAAATTTGGGCAACCCGAGAGGTATAATCGACTGGGGACACCGCTGATCGGCTAGCCCTTAGGTGATTTTAAAATCATCGAGAAACAGCAAGTCGGGCCAAGATCCAGATGACTAGGGCTTTAATGTGCTACAATGGCCGGTCGGCTGGGGCTATAGAAGCTAGCCAATCGGCTGGGCTTTCTCAAGTATAAACTGGCTAGTCGGCCGGGGCTATATAAATTTGCCCAAATATTAAGGTCGGTCGATTGGGGCTTTCAACAAATAAAGAGGTTAGTCAACTAGTTCCTATGTAAACTAGTGTTTTGGCCACGTGTTAAGTCCATCGATTGGGGCATTCAAGTTTAACCAAGGCCGGTCAACTGGGCACCTTGAGAATTTTAGTTTCAATGCACTTTTTGACTTTAAAAACCTTTTTGTATGATTTCAGTTTTTATGAAAAAGGTTTTTCATGAAAGGATAGGTTCCCTAAGGTAAGTCTATGGTTATGTTTAAGCTTAACATCATATCATGCAAGACATGCATTATTACAGACAAAACCTAGATGCATTACAAATTAAACATATGTTTTCTTCTTCTTCTTTCGCTATTATGATTCTTCATGGAATACGCCAAGTGTATTTGCTTTTAAGTTCCTCCTGGTTTCCATTTCACCTTTTCCATGTGTGTGATCTAAATTATAAACCTGTTCAAGTACTAGGCACACACATGAGATACTTGTGCTTTGTCATTATCAAAACAGGGATTAAACTCAAAAAGTCAATAGATGTATGTGTTGATTTGAGGGTTAACAGTAGGACTCCCTCATCCTACATCATTAAGTATCCAAATAGTCTGGCTATCTCAGAAGTTAAGTATCTAAACAGTCATTTTCAAAAGCTTTGTGCTATGTTGGAGGTTAAGTATCCACATAGTCTGGCTATCTTGGAGGTACTTAAGTATCCAAATAGTCATTTTCCAAAGCTTATGACTATTTTGGAGGTTAAGTATCAAAATAGTCTGGCTATCTCGGAGGTTAAGTATCCGAGTAGTCAATTTCATAAGTTTTGGGCTATTTTGGAGGTAAAGTATCCAAATAGTTTGGCTATCTCGGAGGTTAAGCATCCGAATAGTC
Source organism: Malania oleifera (assembly GCF_029873635.1). Lineage (NCBI taxonomy): Eukaryota > Viridiplantae > Streptophyta > Magnoliopsida > Santalales > Ximeniaceae > Malania > Malania oleifera. The sequence continues at coordinate 63,552,231 of NC_080429.1, read as the reverse complement.
ATTTTCCAAAGCTTTGGACTATTTTGGAGTTAAGTATCCAAATAGTCTAGCTATCTCGGAGGTTAAGTATCTGAATAGTCATCTTCAAAAGTTTCAGGCTATTTTAGAGGTTCAGTATCAAAATAATCTAGCTATCTTGAATGTTAAGTATCCGAATAGTCATCTTCAAAAGCTTCGGGTTATCTTGGAGGTTAAGTGTTAGCCTTAAAGGCTATGTAAGCTTAATTGTATTGTTTTGATGATAACAACCCATTAGTGGTTATAGGTCAACTTGTCTTTGCATAACAAGCTATAGTAAGTCAAACTCAATAGGTTAGACATCATCAAAATGGGGGAGAATATTAGCCTGGTTGACTACACTATCATGGTTTATGTGTTTTTATGATATTAACCTACTTGTTGTTCCTAGTGCATTTCATCTTTGCAGATTATGTTTAGTACAGGTTCAAGGGACGAATTTTGAAGTATTAGTCAAAAGGCAAAGATTGGATTGAGTTGACGATCGAAGTAGGAAAGAACAAAAGGTCACGTACTCAGATGAACCCAAGCACACCAAAGGAAGCTTAGCATTGTATTATATGTAATAGTGTAATGCCCCAAACCAGAAAACCTGATTCGGTGCATTATACCTAATTAACCGTGCTTTGTGGCACCCCGAACTCACCTTGTGGGACTTGGGTGCCACGTCATTCATTTTCCTATACCTTTTATTCCATTAATATTTACGCAGTGGAAAACATAACTACAGGCCTCAATCAGTATAATACCATAGTTTTCTACATCTATCTACATTCCAACATAAATCATACATCCACCTATATCCACATGTATACATAACTCCAAAAACATAAACCACAACTTCCAGTATTCACATTCATCCATTTCTCAGATGACTTAAAACATAAAACATAAAACATAAATTTATACAACCCAAAATATCATCAAGTTTATACCATTTTTCTTCCTTTTTCTAACTCAAAAATGCTATATAATCCCGAGCTCTCTAATTGATCTCGTGGAGGTCCTATAAAAGAATAATTTGTATTCGGGTGAGACACATCTCAGTAAGGGAAGAAACAATATATTAAAACAGCATATGGCCAACATGAGATTTGTATATAACATATAGAAATCATCATTTACATTTAATCATAATTTCTAAAATCATTACTTGAGCCTGATCAAACACATGCATGATATTTTACCAACGATATTTCCTAAGGATTGGGGTGATTACCTGCCCATATAAGTAGCACCCCTCTGCTTTGATACTTTAAGCAACCCGAAAGTCACAACTAAAGCATACCAGGGTACTCACCTTACTCAGTAAGCCCTCAGGCGAAGAAGTAATCTCGTACTCACACAGTTCATACAATGGTTTACCAGCAAAGGCTCTCAATAATAAGGCAATCTACCCACCCATACAAGTAGTTTACCTCTGCTCTAGTACACTATGCAGCATAATGTTACATCTGATACCTACTAGGGCACTTGCCTTTCTCAACAAGCCCTCGGGTGAAGAGTTTGCCCCGCCTGTATAAATATATATCATAATAGCGTGTATACTAATATTTCAATATACAATCCATTCTTACTTTACTTAGTATCTGTTATCTCTTTATCTACATCTTTTCATGTTCTCAACAGTTCATATTACGTAGTTCACTTTCATAGTTCATATTACATAAAACTCATATAAAGTACACATTACATGGATCTCATATAAAGTCCAACCTACGTGGATCTCATATAAGTCCAACCTACGTGGATCTCATGTAAAGTCCAACCTACGTGGATCTCATATAAAGTACACATTACGTGGGTCTCATGTAAAGTTCACATCACGTGGGTCTCATGTAAAGTCCACATTAGGTGGTTCTCATGTAAAGTCCGCATTATGTGAGTCTCATGTCATACACATTATCTTTAACAATCCACATTGTGTGGATCTCGTGTAAAGTTCACATCACGTGGATCTCATGTCATATCCAACAATACACATGCAATACATATTTTTATCACATTTCAGTATTCCCAACATCTCATAAATGTATATATCATAATTCATCACATAATTTCCATTTTACTCATGCCACACAATTTAGCAGTATATTTCAAATATGTTTTGTAAAATAAGCCAACCCTTATTTATTATTCTTATACTGAAATTATACCTTTAATTTCTTACGTAATTATCCTAAAAAATATTACACTTTTATCTGTCCATTTTCACATATACATAACTAATAAAACAACCCTAGGCTCAAAATACGTAATTTAAACGGTTGGCATTTCTAAACCCATACAAAAGCATATATATATATATATATATTCATAAAATTTTCATTTTCAAATTAATTCATAAAAATCTGGTTTAATATATATTTCCCCTTACTTGCTTTCTTGAACTACGCCAATAGGAATCCCCAAAAGATGTCTGTGACGCTCACCCATACCCTGGTTCAAAAACCCTAATTTAATTAAATAAAACTCAAATAAACTACTATTTCTATATTTTATCAACTTATAAACCTTAAATAAACCTTTAAAAACCCAAAATTCAGAATCTTAACCCTTACCTCAACTTAGGAGCGTTTCCTGAAAAGTCCAGTTTAGAAAACTGCTCCGCTAGATGTGTAGAGAATCTTCCCTAGAACACCGTAATGGTCTCCGATCGTTGAGAGCTGAATCCAGGCTGAAAATTTAGAGAGAAAGCAGAGGGACTTTTAGAGAGAGAAAGGATGAAGGAAAAATGTTTTCCTTCGCCAAGAAGCTTCCTAAACCCCTTTTATACATGTTGCTTCCACGTGACCTCATCAACGAGAAGAGAGGATTCGTCGACGAGTCACAGAAGGAATGTCGTTGACGAAGAGATTCAATCATCAACGAGTCTTAAAACCTGAAATTTGCTCATTCGGGATCTTCTCATCGATGAGGAACTGAACTTCGTCGAGGATCTTTCTAGAACACTCATCGATGAGGACATGTAACTCGTCAATGAGGTCTGTTGTTCCCTTTCTTCCAAAATTTTCCCTTTTCTCCTTTATTCCTTATTTATCTATTCCATTTATAATTTTTCTAATTATTTAATCATTAAAATTTTTTGGGTCGTTACAACTAGGGTGTGTGTTTGAGGTAGTTTATGTTGTAACTCTTGTTTCTTGTTTTTTGCATGATTTCTGAGTAAGAGTTGAGCAATTGCATATGCACACTAGGACACATGAGTAAATAGGATTTCACCTAAAGTCACAAACTTAACTTTAATAGTTTTCAAAGTTAAAATCAAAGAGTTTGTCAAAAGAATTCTAAACTCAAAATATGTTTTCAAAGGGACAAGTTTTTAACATCTTGGTTCTAAGAACATTTTTATACTTAATCCCAGTTGTGTCAAAAAGAGCTTTATGTCTTAAGCACTCAATAAAGTCAAGTATATTTTCATGAAGGACATACTAAGCATATAAGATATCGAAACGATTTTTCAAATGTGTTTTATTAACAAGATATCTTATATTCAAGGATAAACTCATTTGGACAAGTATTAAACTTTATTAGACTTAATATATCTCATATACTTTTGTCCGAAAATGTTTTAAGTGATTAAATGGATTTTTAGTTGGGGTTAAAACCTTAGTTATGCACCGATCACCTTTTCTAAACACCCTTAGGTATTTATGGTATAACTTTTGCTAGAAGAGTCCAAAAGGCACAATCTTGGCGTCCCTGAAAAGCTAAGAAAAAATCCCACAACTTCTATGTTGGTGACTTTTTCTAATTCAAGGCACTAGTTAAACATAGCAGGGGAATGGTCGACCAACAATTCCAGTAGCTAATTTCTTCTCACAGACCAGGTGAATGGTCGAGTAGTACAAGGGAATGGTTGACCAGGGGTCTCGTGCCCGGCTCCATAACGACTAGAAAACGGATAGTTTTGTTTGGGAATTGCTCCTAACGGCTAGTAAGGGTTTTTGGTTATAAATAAAAGTTCATAGACTTGTTTAGTACGGTTTTGATTATTATTACAAGCTTATAGTGAAAAAAATATCCTTGAATACAAAATCTAGGCACTTTGCATCTTTGTTTATTCATTCACAAGTGCTCAGGTTCTCTTTTGCTTATTTATCTTGTTTGATTCAATCCTTAAGAGAGTTGTGTAAGGTTTGGATTGTATTTGTTATTGGCTCAAATTAAAGGAGCATCTCTTTGTAAATCTTCTTCTTGGTCGTAAGGGTTCTTTGTGAACCACTTGGTGAAGGTTCTTGGTGAAACGAAGGCTCGTGGTAAGCATAGTAGGGATTTGTTCCCGAGTGTAGGGTTTGATACTCGAGTTGTAAGGCTTTCTCTGCTAGTGAAGGAGTATTCATAGTGGATTGTGGAATCCTTGGCTTGGTGCTAAGGCGTGGATGTAGGCTTGGTGTCGAACCACATTAAATCTCTAGTGTTAAGCTTTCTCTCCCTTCACTTTCTATTTTATCTTGTGCATGATTTATTTTTTGTATATTATGATATAACTGCCTGCAATCCTGCAAAGGGATTTTATTTTGTAGAGAAAATTGATATACAAGAAAAGAGTCCGTTCACCCCCCCCCCCCCTCTCGGACTATATACTCTCGGGTGGGACGACTAACATTAAGTATCCAAATAGTCTTGTTATCTTTGAGGTTAAGTATCCGAATATTCATTTTCAAAAAACTTAGGGTTATTTTGGAGATTAAGTATCCAAATAGTCTGGCTATCTCAGAGGTTAAGTATCTGAATAATCATATTTAAAAGCTTCTGACTATCTTGGAGGTTAAGTATCTGAATAGTCATCTCAAAAAGCTTCGGGCTATTTTGGAGGTTAAGTATCCAAATAGTCTAGCTATTCTAGAGATTAAGTATCCAAATAGTTAGACTATCTCGGAGGTTAAGTATTCGAAAAGTCATCTTTAGTTTATTCTGATCATTTCAAATGTTTGTGGCGATTACAATTCTTAAAGTTTGAATAGTCTTATTTAAAATATTTCGGCTATCTCAGAGGTTTACGGCGATTAGAGTTCCAAAATCTGAGTAGTCATCTTCAAGTTGTTCTAACCACTAACTCATTCAAATTGTTTTGCCCATCTCAAAGGGTTTTGGCGTTTATAGTTCCCAAAATGTGAAAAGTCTCATCCAAGTTGTTTTGATTGTTTCAGAGACACATTGTAGGAACCTAAACCCATAAATAAATAAATAAATAAATAAAGAAAAGAGAAAGAAAAGAAGGAAATCAGTTTAGCACAAGGCCAAACCATTGACGATTTCAGGGAGTCTCAGGAAAACCGTCAACAATAAAAACAATCGAGAGCTTTTAAGTGGCCAAACCATCGATGGTTTTGTAAAGCTCAGGAAAATCGTCGATGGTTTCAGGCGGGCTGAGTGTTCTTAAGTACCAAGATAACATAAAAAAAAAGTATAACTCTCATATCTCTCTCTTTTAGCTCTCTCTCTCTCTCACATGTCTCTCTCTCTCTCTCTCTCCTAAGGCTTCCCAGGATTTTCTCTCGCTCTCCGATTGTCTCTCCCTTCTCTCTCGGCTTGCTGGCTCACTTCCCAAAGTACGTTTAAGAAAGCTGGGGTCTCGTATTCTAAGCGTTTTAGGCATATTTTCAAGAACAGGTAAGGGGAATAGATTATGTCAGATTTAAATCGAAATCAAACCGATAAAATTGAGAATATGGATATATAAATACTATACATGATTTTTTGAATTATTTAGGCATATGGAAGAGATGGGTTTTGGTTATTATATATATCTTTTGGCAAAAACCAAAGTGAGTAGGCTAATCATTTTGTTTCCCGAAATTTATGTATATTGAATTAAATAAAATTATAGAGATGATCAGACCTAGTTTTCCGCAAAAAGAAAATATATTTTCTCGGGCAGTTTATTGTATTACGAATTAACATTCAAATCGTGTGGCACGAGATTTATTTATTTTACTGTGTAATTGAATATGAGTATTGTTATGGTATTATACAGAAAAAATATGATTTATACTAATTGATGGAAATATTGGAAATATGAAATGACGGTTTTATACTTGGATGAGAAATGACGGTTGTATACTGGGTTATGAGAAATGACGGCTTTATGCCGCGATATGATATGATAGATTTTATATGCAAATGTGAACATGACAGGTGTTATACTGATTTACGAAAATGAGATTATAATATTATTTGTACTACTTAAATTGCATTATATGGTTTAAGAACCCCGAGGATCAGATGTATTGAGAGCACGGTACCGTAGCTAGTGAGTGAGTTAGTGCAACCACACTGTACTGAGAAGTGTTGGTTATAGAAAGTCGATTTGGCCGCGAAGAGTTTTTGTACCCCCCTCCCCCTGGAGTCTGGACTAGGATGGGTAGGCAAATCAAACTAACAGATGAGATTTCACCGACTTAACTTGGTGGTAGGCTAGTCAGAGCTAAGTCCAGTCTTCGAACCGCACAACTTGATCATGTGGGGTTATTACATGATGATGTTGTTTGTCAAAAAGGGGGTTTCTTTTACGCATATATGTGAATTTATGTAAATGATGTTATTTACTGAGTCGAATTATATTATGAAAGAAAATGTGTATTTTCAACAGTATAGGTGTGAGTATACAACTGCCATATTTGTCAAATAAAGTAATTAAGGAATGTGTTTGATTTCACTAAAACTCATATTAGTCGTACACTGATAATAATATATTCGTCTTACTAAGAAGTGTCTCACGCCAATAAATATATCAAATTTTTAGGGCCTATGGGAAATCGAGTCTAGAAGCTCCATAGCGGGACCTAGACAAGCTAGCTAGGAGTGAGTGTTGGTGGGACACTATTTTGTTCTTATCTAGTTGTTTTCGGTCATTCTAGGTTGTAATATGTTTTGAGAGTTATTAATACAAAGATTGAGAGTTAGTACTCTAGTATGTATGGTAGTCGAAGAATATTTTGCTTCCGTTGTTTGTTCGTTTAAATTAATTATGGGATGGTATTACCTTGGACCCCACTGGGTCCATGGATGTTGCGTTTGTGGTATCATACATTGATCTCATTTTTATCTTTATAATGGAATATTTTTGGGGGCATTACACACGTGGTATCAGAGCCTAGGTTGCTAGGTTCTGCAGACTTTAGAAGATAATATTACCAGAGTATAGGAATGAGTGGTGATGAGAGTATAAATGGGTAGTCTAGGTGTGGTAAAGTGGGTCATGTATAGGATGGGTAGCGAAGCGGAGTACCTAAAATTTCGGAGTTTTTTTCTTGTTGCTTGGAGGTAATATAACGTTGATGGTCTTCTGCGATTTTCCTAAGGCAACGGTCTCAGAAAAATCATGGCAAACCATCGATGGTTTTGTTTCTAAGCAGTAAGGCTAAACCTTGATTAGGAGTTTGGAGGTCAAATAGTTCATTTGTACGGGGAAAGTTCATGAGGGAGAGTCTAAGTATTTTAGTATGAGAGTGCGAGGAAGTCTACAATTTTAGTTAACTAGTTATACTGATCATGTTCCAGTAATAGGATTCTAAGAAACTATTCTTAGCCCTATTTTCAGGATAGATCCCAGAGATAAGAACGTAGATGCTAGAGGGAGTAATAATTTGGAGGTTTCCAGTAAAGAGGATATTGATACCTCTACGATGCTGCGAGCTTTAGCCTGGTAGCTTATGGTGGAGATCAGGCGAGACTCCAAAGGGCAGAACTACCCACCTACAGACCGAGGTTGCACCATCGAGCAGTTTACCTGTATAAATCCGCCGATGTTTGTAAGTGGAGTGAACCTGATCATGGCAGAGGATTGGGTTCAGGAGATAGAAGAGCAACTAGTCGTTCTGCATTGCACAGATGAGCAGAGGGTTTAGTATGCCACCTTTAAATTAATTGGGGAGGCTAAGTGATGGTGGAGAGTAGTAAAGCTGGTGAAGGAATAGAGGCTAGGATCTGCAGCTCTAGCCTGGAGCCATTTTAGGGAGATCTTCTTAGACAGATATTTCCCCACTTCCACCAGGGAAGCTAAGGTGGATGAGTTCCTGAATCTGACTCAGGGGTACTTAACTGTACAGTAGTACGTGGCCAAGTTCATGGAGCTGTATCGCTTTGCCCCATACATGGTTCCAGATGAGCCAAAGAAGGCATGGAGGTTTAAAAGAGGTCTGAGACAAGGAATATACGAGCAGGTTCTGGCATTTCAGGTCCAGGGTTTCTCAAAACTGGTGGATAAAGCCACGGTGTTGGAGACCTATCTGCAAAGGAGTGTGAGGATATTAAATCAAAGGAAGAGGCCCTTGCCTCCTGGTTTTCAAGCTGGCACCAGTCAGGGTACATGAAAGGGGCCTGGTAACAATGCGGGCCAACGATAGGAAGTAGGGCACCGAGTTCCTCAGGGAAATCCATCATGTCCTCTTTTATCCTAGGTGTCATCAGAGGCATTGGGGTGAAAGTCAAGGTAGAGTAATCGGCTATTATAGTTATGGTAGGCTCAGCCATCTGGCATGAGACTGTCATGCGCCGCCTAATGATGCACCCACACCTAATCAGTTCCAGGGACACAATCAAGCACCCCAAGGTGGCTACTAGAGGAACATCACCCAGGCGCAAGTGTTTTTGCTTACGCCAAGAGATGCAGAGGACGCCGGCAACATGGTGACAGGTACTATTTCAACTTTGTCACATAAAGTCTTTGTATTGTTTGATTCAGGGGTGACACATTCATTCATAGCTCAGGAGTTTATTAAATTATGTGGGATAGAAGTTCAGTCACTAGATGCTAATCTGTTAATGGCTTCATGACAGGAACCATAGTGGTATGTAGGAGAGTACTTAAAGATTATCTAATCAATATTCAAGGGTGGACCCTGCTTGCTAATCTGGTGGTCCTCAACATGCATGGATTTAAGGTGATTCTGGGGATGGAATGGCTAACTTTCTGTTATGCCAATATTGACTATTATAAGAAAGAGGTGGTGTTCAGACCTCCAAGGGAGTAGGAGTATAGATTTTTGGGGTCGTGCATGTGCACCTCGCCACTAATTCTGACAGCCATACAGGCTAAAAGGCTACCCTTAGAAGGATGTCTGGGTTACCTGACTTGTGTGAAAGAAACAACAATGAAAAAACTAAAACTGGAGGATATTTCAATAGTTAGGGAATTTCCTGATGTGTTTCTGGAGGATTTTCCTGGGTTACCTCTCGAGTGTGAGGTGGAGTTTGCACTGATCTCTAAGGCTTTGTATAGGATGGCTCCAACAGAGTTGAAAGAATTAAAAGAACTGTTACGGAAGTTGTTGGAAAATGGATTCATTAGACCCAGTGTATCCCCATGAGGAGCACCAATGTTGTTTGTTAAAAAGAAAGACGGATCAATGAGGATGTGTATCTACTACCGGGAGATAAATAAAGTTACGATTAAGAACAAGTATCCACTTCCCCATATTGACGATTTGTTTGACCAACTCCAAGGAACGCAAGTTTTCTCAAAAATGGGTTTCCGATAGTAAGGGAATTTCTTGACATATTTCCAGAGGATATTTCGGGGTTACCTCTCGAGCGAGAGGCGGAGTTTGCACCGATCTCTAAGGCTCTGTATAAGATGGCTCCGACAGAGTTGAAAGAATTAAAAGAACTGTTACAGAAGTTGTTGGAAAATGGGTTTATTAGACCGAGCGTATCCCCGTGGGGAGCACTAGTGTTGTTTGTTAAAAGGAAAGACGGGTCGATGAGGATGTGTATCAACTACCAGGAGATAAATAAAGTTATGATAAAGAACAAGTATCCACTTCCACATATTGATGATCTGTTTGACCAACTCCAGGGAACGCAGGTTTTCTTGAAAATTGATCTCCGATCCGGGTATCATCAAGTGAAAGTTAAATCAAAAGATGTACCGAAGACTACTTTCCAAACCTGGTATAGCCATTATGAATTCTTGGTTATGCCATTCGAACTGACTAATGCTCCTACTGCATTCATGGACCTAATGAATAGGGTCTTTTATCAGTACATGGATCAGTTCATGGTGGTGTTTATTGACGACATATTGGTTTATTCAAAGAGTCCCAAGGAGCACGAGGATCATTTGAGGATAGTACTTCAGGTGTTGAGGGAAAGGAGGTTATATGCCAAATTCAAGAAATGTGAGTTCTGGTTAAAACAAGTTGCATTCCTTGGGCACATGATATCCAAGGGTGGTATTTATGTGGACCCGAGTAAGATAGAGGCAGTAGTGGACTGGGCAAGACCGAAGAATGTCTATGAGGTCAGGAGTTTCTTGGGATTGGATGGATACTACCATCGATTTGTAGAAGGTTTCTCCAAGTTATCAAGCTCGCTAACCAAGTTAACCAGGAAGAATGTAAGATATGAATGGATAGATGAATGTGAACAGAGCTTCAAGGAGTTAAAGCGGCGACTTATGACTGCGTCGATATTGACAATTCCTTCAGGAGAAGGGAGTTTTGTTATCTATAGTGATGCATCTCGAAAGGGGCTCGGGTGCATACTGATGCAACAGGGAAAGGTTATTGCATATATTTCTTGGCATCTCAAGGAGTACGAGAAGAATTATCCTACGCACGACTTGGAGTTGGCAACGGTAGTTTTTGCATTAAAAATCTGGAGACACTATCTGAACGGTGAAAGGTTTGAAATTTTCACAGATCATGAAAACCTTAAGTACATTTTCACACAAAAGAAGCTGAATATGAGATAAAGGAGATGGCTAGAGCCAATAAAAGACTATAACTACACCATTAGTTACCACCCAAGGAAAGCTAATATGGTGATTAATGCTTTGAGGCGAAAGTCAGTGAATGCGTCAGTCTCGGCAATGGTAACTCAACATCAAATTAATATGGATTTGGAAATGTTTGGTGTGGAATTAATGGAGGGGAATCATCAAGCATTTATTGCTGGTCTGGCTGTCCAACCAACCTTACTGGAAAGAATTAAGACCGCTCAGATGAAAGATGCAAAGTTGGTAAAGATTAAGGGTAAAGTACAGAGTGGACTGATGGCGGAGTTTAACTTCTCAAATGACGAGGTTTTGAGGTTTTATGCCAGATTATGTGTACCTAATGATGCAAAGATAAAAAGGACAATTCTGGAGGAGGCTCATCGCTCTTTTTATACCGTACATCCAGGGAGCACAAAGATGTATAGGGATCTATGAGAAACCTTCTGGTGGAATAACATGAAGAGGGAGATTGCCCGATTCGTGGAATAGTGTTTGATATGTCAGCAAGTGAAAGTGCAGCATCAGAGACCAGCGGGACCATTGCAACCACTTCAAATTTCTGAGTGGAAGTGGGAGCACATGTCCATGGATTTTGTAACGGGGTTACCATCAGCATTGCGTGGACAAAACGATATCAAGGTAATTGTTGATTGTCTGACAAATATTGCACATTTTGTTCCAATCGAAGTCAGCTATTCCATGAATAGGTTAGTAGAGGTGTATGTGCAGGAAATAGTTAGACTCCATGGCATACCAGTGTCTATTGTATTAGATCAAGACCCAAGGTTCACCTCCTAGTTTTGGAAAAGCTTGTAGAGGGCCTTGGGATCTCAACTTACCTTCAGCACAGCATTTCACTCACAGAATGATGGACAATCAAAGAGAACAATTCAGATACTAGAAGATATGCTGCGGGCGTGTGTGCTGGATTTTGGAGATAGTTGAATTCAGTTTTTGTCACTAGTGGAGTTTGCCTACAATAATAGCTATCAGACTAGTATTGAGATGGCACTGTATGAAGCACTATATGGTCAGAGGTGCCGATCTCTGTTGTATTGGGATGACGTTGGCGAACGGCATATTTTGGGGCTAAAAATTAAATAGACGACTTCTGAGAAGATCAAACTCATCAGGAACAAAATTAAAAAATCTTAGAGTCGGCAGAAAAGTTATATTGATACATGTCAATGAGAGCTAGAGTTTGGGATAGAAGATAGGATATTTCTAAGGATTGCTCCAATGAAGGGAGTTATGAGATTTGGAAAGAAGGGTAAGGCTAAGCCCCAAGTACATCGGGCCATTCGAGATATTGGAAAAGGTTGGTCCGGCTGCTTATAGGATAGCGTTACCTCTAGCATTGTCTAAGATTCATGATGTCTTTCACGTGATAAGCTATGAATTCTTGGAAGTCAGAGATACCTTATCCTATGATGAAGTGCCAGTTCAGATATTAGTTCGGAAGGAACAAGAACAACATAATAAAAAGATTCCGGTAGTGAAAGTACTGTAGCGTAATCACGCATTGAAGAAAGCTTCATGGGAGTTAGAAGAGGAAATACGTCAGAGGTAACGAGGCCCAACGTTGGACAAGTAAATGTGATGGCTCGTGAAAGTGAAGCCGTCCAGGTAAGAGTTTGATTGTGAATATATTTGGTTTTGTGCAGGTTGTCTAGTTAAGTTTGAGTAATCGTAAATCTATAGGTTTCGGGTTTTGTGTTTTGAGTGGTTTTGGGATAACTTTGTTAGATTGCTTGTGATCCCCCAAAGACCATTATTGTAACTACAGTATTCCTCTACCATAAGTGGGGGTAATTAATAAATTTTGGACGGAGCCACTCTGTGGGTGGCTACCGGCTCTTCTGTAGAACAAGGTTATCATTTAAAGAAACTCCTAAGGTTGTCATCAGTATTAGTTTCGAGGAAGAAATTCTTATTAGGAGAGGAGGATGTAGGAATCTGAACCCAAAAAAGAAAAGAAAATAAATAAAATAAAATAAAAGAGAAAGAAAAGAAGGAAATCGGTTTGGTACAGGGCCAAACCGTCAATAGTTTCAGGGAATCTTAGGAAAACCGTCAACGATTAAAACAACAGAGAGCTTTTAAGTAGCCAAACCATCAATGGTTTCGTAAAGCTCAGGAAAACCGTTGACAGTTTCAAGTGGGCTGAGCATCCTTAAGTACCGAGATAACATAAAAAAATTGTATAACTCTCATATCCCTCTCTCTCCATTTTAGGTATCTCTCTCATTTTCATGTCTCTCTCTCTATCTTACTCCTAAGGCTTCCTGGGATCCGCTCTCGCTCTCTGATTGTCTCTCCCTTCTCTCTGGGCTTGCCAGCTCACTTCCCACAGCAAGTTAAAGAAAGTTAGGGTTCTATCTTCCGAGCGTTTTAGGCATATTTTCAGGAACAGGTAAGGGGAATAGATTATGTCATATTTCTTTCAAAATTGAACCGATTAAATTGAGAATAGAGATACGAAAATACTATATATAATTTTCTGAATTATTCAGGCATATTGAAATGATAGGTTTTGGTTATTATATACATATATATGTATATATATATATATATATATATCTTTTGGGGAAAACCAAAGTGAGTGGGCTAATCATCTCTATTTCCCAAAAATTATATATGTTGAATAAAATAAAATTATAGAGATGATCTGTAACGCCCCAACCCCTGGGTGGGCCCGGCATGCTACTAAACATACATAACATATATTTCTCTTATACCATACATATACAACCCGCCCAAATAAGGGGAACGAGTGTTCCATACTGATCTGTATAAACATACATAGCGAAAAACCATACATCCTCTAAAACTTACCTGAGTTTCTAACTGTTTCCCAACATACATACATACATACATACATACATATATACTACATCACACTCTGAAATTACAATCCCTAAAAGGAACATAGCTTCTGTGTATGACTCACTTGCTCTGACAAAACAAACAATGATCGAAAAACCAGCCTAGTAGTACGCTAAATTCGATCCCTCGAAGGACTGGAAAATGATTTCTATGATAGGGTGAGACACCTCTCAGTAAGACGGATTATATTATCATCAGTGTGATCAACATGAGATTTCGTGTGTACATATTACTATTAACTTTTGAATCATTTAACTGGCATTTTAAAAAACTATACTAAATTGTATATCTAAAAATATATACTGCTGGCTTAATATAGCCCTTTCTATAGTAAATATGCCCATATATGCCTAGAAGATACAACCTGTGCTGCTGAATTAGTGTCGTCACGCTAAACATAACATACGACATGCTTCCCCCATAATAGGTTGTGCGGCCCGGAGGCTGGACCTAGCATATAGTCAACCGACTATAGCTAATTCAAACTTAAAGTAGTACTATGGTGCCTACCCTATGCCCGAAGGTAGAGTCACCCAGAATTACTACATCAGATGGAGCCCCAAAATTTCTACATCGGGGAGTACTTTACCCAAGCCACTAGTCGCCTTTCCCATATCCACACTCTATCGAAGACGTGTGGTTGCACCCCTACAATATATAGTTACGATACCGTGCTCATAACATAACATCATATCAACAGGGCTCTACAGTCATATATGGCAATTTACATGGTATAAAACTTAAATCATAACTCATTTTCATGAAACAACATAAAACATAAAATGTTCGTAGTTCTGAAAAAATATATGGGGTATACTATCTTGGTACAAATCAGCGTATCATAAACTCGGCATCTAGCCGTCACATCACATATCGGCATATAGCCGTCGTATCATATCTCGGCATATAGTCGTCGTATCATATCAATATTACAAAAAACATGCTTATTTATGCCAATTAAAACTGTACTCATGCCACACAACTTTTCATCAGGTAATTCGTAAGTACATACTTCTTGAGAAAATAAATATTGTACTGAAAATAGGGCTATGAGTATCTCCAAGTTATTAGTTTACTAAAATATATATATATATATATATATATATATATATATAACTAAATATAGGAAAAACAGAGATAATCAACCCTATCGCCTTTGGTTCGTTGTAAAATACCCCTATGGTTTCAAATCCCAAATTCCTAACTTGTGAAAACATTTAGAAAGTCGAGTACTTTAATCTAAAAATATCATATTTGAATTTAATCAATTGGTTTTGAAAATAAAGTCGGTTAACCGAACCCTAGGCTCGGAAACCCTATAAAAGTCATAATGTTACACATATAAGCATTTCCAACATTTTAAATCGGTAAAATCCGTAAGATTAGCTAACATAATATAATCCTATTACCTGTTTTCTTGAAAAACGCCCCAAAAGGCGAAAACCCTAGCTTTTTGGAGTGGGGCTCGAAATGCCCAGTTAAAAAATCCATTCCGCTAGACTTGTAGAGATATACTCCTAGATCTTAGTAATAGCTTTCGATCATTGAATCTGGCGATGATTGGTGATAAAATCGAGGAGAGGGAAAGAGAGAAAAAGTATGGTTTGGGTTAGAGAGAGAGAGAGAGAGAGAGAGAGAGAAAATTTGATTTCTTAATCACTAGGCAACCAAAATGCCTATTTATAAGTCATTGACCCAATCACATTCGTCGATGAAATAGCGCCTTCGTCAACGAACTACAGCAAAACGTTCGTCAACAAGAGAAGACCTTCGTCGATGAACTCTAAACTTGAAATTTCAGTAGTTTGGGATTTCTTCGTCAACAACGCCCTGAACTTCGTCGACGAAAATAGGGGATTCGTCGACAAAGCCTACTAAAATTCCATTTTTAACTTTCCTTTTCTTCCTTTCTTATTTATTTCTTTATTTTTCGGGTTTAGGTTTCACAATATCCCCCCTTATAAAAATTGTGCCCTCGAAATTTGCTACTGGTTGCTATCACATCATTTGAACTATCACTGCTCTGACTCTAAGAATAGCCGACAGCCACCCATATAGCAGCCCTATCCCAAATTTTATTACCTGCCCTCACTTATGGCGGAGGAATACCATTGTTACACATAATGTCTTGGGAGATTACAATATCCATACAAAACTCTCCTAAAGCCAAACATACTCTAACCCATAAACAAACTTACTCTAACTATGATACTTACACACCACTTACTTACTGTTCTGATTACCTGTCTAGCTCTGAGTGTCTCTGAATAGCTGTGGGTACTTTTTACTCTAATTCCTATGAAACATCCTCCACTCCGTGATTACACCACAATACCTTTACTAATGGAATCCTCTTCGTACATAGCTCCCGCTCCCTATGGTCTAGCATATGAACTGGTATCTCCTTGTATGCTAATGCGTCCCCAAGTTCCAAAGACTCGTAACTGATCACATGTGAAGGATCTTGAATATACCTCCTAAGCATAGATATGTGGAACACGTCGTGAATCCTAGATAGTATTGAAGGTAATGCTATCTTGTATGCCACCAGACCGACTCTCACTAGAATCTCGAACGGTTCAATGTACCTAGGGCTCAGCTTGCCCTTCCTACCAAACCTCATTACCCCTATCATCGGAACAATCCTAAAAAATATAACATCACCTACCTCGAACTCTAACTCTCGCCAGCGTATATCTGTGTAGCTCTTCTGCTGACTCTGAGCCATTTTAATCCGTTCTTTAATGATCTTGACCTTTTTGAGATCTGCTAGACCAACTCTGGCCCCAAAATTTGTCACTCACCAAGCTCATCCCAGTACAACAGTGACCGGCATCTCTGACTATACAGTGCTTTATATGGTGCTATCCTGATACTGGTCTGATAATTATCTGATAATTATTATTGTAGGCAAACTCAACCAACGGCAGATACTTGATCCAACTGCCCCAAAATTCAGTACACACATTCTCAGTATATCCTCTAGAATCTAAATGGTCCTCTTACTAACCATCGGTCTGTGGGTGAAATGCAGTACTGAACGTGAGTTGAGATCCCAATGCTTCCTGCATACTCTTCCAAAATCGGGAAGTAAATAGCGAGTCCCTATCTAAAACAATAGACACCGGTACTCCGTACAATCTACCAATCTCTTGAACATAAAGCTCTACTAGCCTATACACAAAATAATTGACTTTAACCAGGATGAAATGGTTTGTCTTTTTCAATCTGTCAACCACAACCCAAATCGCATTCTGCCCGTGAAGTGTTGATGGCAATCCCATGACAAAATTCATGAAAATGTGCTCCCATTTCCACTTAGGAATGAGAAGTGGTTGCAATGGTCTCGCTAGCCTCTGGTGCTCAGCCTTCACCTGCTGACATGTCAAACACTACTCTACAAAACGGGCGATCTCTCTTTTCATGTTAGACCACCAAAAAGATTCCCACAGATCCTTATACATCTTTGTACCTCCTGGATGTACTATATAGAGTGAACGATGTGCCTCCTCTAGAATGACTCGCTTAATCTCAGTGTCATTTGGTACGGATATACTAGTATGGAATCTCAATACCCCATCATCATAGATATTGAAATCTAGCTTTAAACCATCCTAAACCCCTTCCATAACCTCTTCTAGCTCTGCATCTTCTGTCTGAGCTATTCTTATCCTTTCCCGT
Source organism: Malania oleifera (assembly GCF_029873635.1). NCBI lineage: Eukaryota > Viridiplantae > Streptophyta > Magnoliopsida > Santalales > Ximeniaceae > Malania > Malania oleifera. Next base: position 63,534,923 of record NC_080429.1, on the reverse strand, counting down.
AAGGTCGGTTGCACAACCAGTCTAGTAATGAACGCCTGATGATTTCCTTCCACAAACTCTACACCTAACCTTTCCAAGTTTATAGTGATCTGATACTGAACACCCACTATTGAGACTGGCGCATCCACTAACTTCTGACTTAGAGCAATAGCTACCACATTAGCTTTTCCTGGGTGGTAACTAATGGTACAATCGTAGTCCTTTATCAACTCAAGCCACCTCCGCTGCCTCATATTCAACTCCTTCTAGGTGAAAAAGTACTTAAGACTTTTATGATTAGTAAAAATCTCGCACCTTTCATCATATCGATAGTGTCTCTAGATCTTTAATGCATAGACTACTGCTGCCAACTCCATATCGTGCATCGGGTAGTTCTTCTCATACTCCTTGAGTTGATGAGAAGCATAGGCAATCATCTTTCTCTTCTGCATTAAGACACACCCGAGTCCATTTTTAGAGACGTAATTGTAGATAACAAATCGACCATCTCCTAACGAAATGGTTAATACTAGAGCAGTAACCAACCACTGCTTTAGTTCTCGAAAACCCTGCTCGCACTCATCAGTCCACTCAAACTTCATATTCTTCCTCATGAACTGTCTTAGCGGACCTGATAGCCTAGAAAATCCTGCCACGAATCTACGGTAAAATCTTGCAAGACCTAGAAAACTCATAACCTCCTACACATTCTTCAGTTTCGCCTAGTCCACTACCACTTCTATCTTGCTTGGGTCCATCGATACCCCTTTCTGAGACACAACATACCCTAGAAATGCCACTTGCTCTAACCAAAACTTGCATTTCTCAAACTTTGTAAATAGCTTCTTCTCCCTAAGCACTTGAAGTACCAACCTCAACTGAGCGACATGCTCCTCAGGAGTCCTCGAATAAACGAAGATGTCGTCGATGAAAATGACCACGAATTGATCTAGATACTCCTGGAATACCTTGTTCATCAAGTCCATAAATGCTGCAGGAGCATTGGTCAATCCAAAAGGCATAACCAAAAATTCATAGTAGTCATACCTAGTACGGAATGCAGTTTTGATACATCTTCCGATTTCACCATTAGCTGATGATACCCGGATCACAAATCGATCTTGGAGAAGACCTGCATGCCCTGTAACTGGTCAAACAGATCGTCAATCCTAGGTAATGGATATTTATTCTTCATTGTCACCTTGTTAATCTCTCTGTAGTTTATGCACATCTTCATCGATCCATCTTTCTTCTTCACAAACAGGACCAATGCTCCCAGAGTGAAACACTCGGTCGGATGTAGCCCTTATCAAGTAACTCCTATAGCTACACCTTCAACTCCCTCAATTCTGCTGGAGCCACTCGATACAGAGCTTTCGATTTCGGTGCCATTCTTGGAGTCAACGCAATAGCAAACTCCACCTCACAACCAGGAGGCAATCCTGGTAAGTCCTCAGGGAACACATCGCAGAACTCCCTTACTTCGGGAATATCCTCCAATCTAAGCTCATCCCTCGATGTTTCTTTCACAAAAGCAAGGTACCTTTGGTATGTAGTGACCAGAAGATTTATGGTATTTAAATAATAAAAGAAGGGGGAAAAAGGAAATTGTATTTGGAATATTTAAACAGTGCCTCATCGACGAACACAAGGAATTTGTCGATGAGCACACATGAGGGGCTCATCGATGGGGAAATGCCTCATTGACGAGAAGATACCAAGAGGATATATTGCAGTTTTGAATATCATCGACAAGAAGTAAGCAATTGTCGAAAAATTTCCTTCTTGACCTTGTAGACGAAGTGACGTGGCTCGTCAATGAAGACCAGTGTATGAATAAGCCTAAACTTCATTTTTGGCCAAAATTCACGCAAAAATTCCTCTCTCTCTTTCTCTCTCTCTCTCTCTCTCTCTCTCTTTCTCTCTCTCTCTCTCTCTCTCCTACTTCTATTCAAACCATTCTTCTTCTCTCTAAGTTTTTCGGCCAGATTCTCGCTGGTTTAATGATCCAAGGCCACCGCGACACTCCTGGGAACGTTCTCTTCAAATCCACTGGAGTGGATTGTTGGTGGGACTACCTTGGATTTCATCCCAAGTTCAGGGTAAGGCTTTTCATACAGTATTTGACTTTCCTGTAGTTGTAGAAATTGTAGTAGTCAATAAAATATTGAAGTTTTGTTCTGAGAGATGTTGAATTCAGGGTGTTGAACGGGGAACCTTATGGGTGTAAGAGTAAACTTTATAGGGGCTTTTCAATTGTCGGGTAAGGGAGTAAACTAAAGCAGTTATTTTCCATGAAAATTATTATTACTTATTAGCAAATCAATTTTTAGAAAGAAAGTATTAAATGTATGAGAATATTGGTAGAAAATGCATATTTGGGAAATACTGTTGTAATATAGGAAATATGATTTTAGAATGGAAGTTATGGTTTTATTCATCATTGTGTGGCATGAATATTATTTTACTCAAATTGTATTATGATAATCAAGTTTACAGGAAAAGCATATTTGCAGTTATTTCAATATAATATAGTACATTATGATTTCAGAATACATGATAAATAATACATTTATTCAGATCAGTATGTATGTTATGTTAGGGGCAAGGACGTAATTGATAGCCGGTGCAAGGCCGTGGATTATGTATGTTTTCGGGGAAAGGCCATAATTATGAATGTTTCGACGCAAGGCCATAGATATGAATGTAATCAGCACAAGGCTGCATTTATTTATGTTATTACAAAAATCAAAACATGCTATCAATCTATTTACGTTAAACAGTATATTATCATGTATTATATGTTATCAGAATTCAGATGATAGTTCAGAACAGTTACAAGAGCACGGTACCATAACTATATATGAAAGTTCAGTTCAGTTCAGACTTGTGCTAACTACCCCTGCTAGAAGAGGGGGTGGGAGATGGATAGTCGATATGGCTTTCAATGTAGAGTTGTAGACATCCACCTGAGAGTCCAGAACAGGGTGTGGTGGGCTCATCGTACTTATAGACATTTTTGACTCGGCAGTGGTCAGCTAGCCATTATCGGTTCCCACCTTCGGGCTGCACAACCCGTCATGAGGGTAATACATGACATCAGCTAGCTATTCATCTTGGGTAAATTTCATAACTACTAGTTATATCAGATGATTTATGATTAGTCTAATCTAGTAGAATTATGAAACTAGATGTTTACTCAATTATGTTTTTAGAGTGCTTTCAAGAATGTGACATGTATTGCATATCTATTATAGCACTAAATATCCATGTTACCACACAGTTGTATTTAGTTTATTTCCCTTACTGAGAAGTGTCTCACCCCTAACTTAAACTATTTTAAGCAACCTAGAAAGACAGGCGAACTAAGCCCACTGTTGAGACCTTTGTACTACCCCACTAGGAGGGTAAGTTTTTAGCTAGGATCAGTAGGTTTTGTTGGAGGATCCTTGATGTATCTTTTAATGTTAGAGGATGGACATATACGGTATTATGGTGGATTGTAGATAACTATGGTATTACGTACTCTATGGTTTGGAGATTTTTATGTAATTTTTTTTACTACTGCTTAGGTTTCCGCTGTGTATGACAGGTGTATCCCCGCTACCCATGGGTTCGATTTGTTTTTTTTTTATTATATAACTAATTAGTGGTATTAGGATGGTTAATGTAATTAACTGTACAGCTAATTAAGTAGGTCATTACAGTTTGGTATCAGAGCCTATGATGCTAGGTTCTGTAGACTCTAGAATGCAGCAGTAATAATACCAAAGTATAGGATAAAAGAATTTGAGGTCTAGTTTTGTAGTCTAGATGCAAGACTTCTGTGATGGTTTGTGTGTCTTTCCTGGGGTGACGATTTCAGGAAAGTCATAGTAAACTGTTGTTCGGTTGGGTATCTAGGTTGCAAGATTCAGCCTTGAATTAAGCTTAGGGGGGATGAATTAGTTAAAGATATAATATACCAATTAGATGATATGTTACAATGATAGGGTCCTAAGTCAACTTTATTGTCATTTCAGGATGGACCCTGGAGGTAGTAGCACTCATGATAGTGGTAATAAGGGTGCTAGGCCCTCTGGCGCTGTGGGTGGTGATTCAGATGCAGTACTGCACAGCGTGGCACAGCAAGTTATGGCTAAAATTTCCAAGAATTCCAGAGAGGTAGGTGGTTCGTCTATAGGCCATGGCAGCTCAATTAAGAAGTTCATTAAGGTGAATCCTCCAACTTTCTCATAATGAACTGATCCTACTATAGCTAAAAACTAGGTGCAAGAGATTGAGAAGGTGTTTGTAGTGCTACAGTGTACTAAGGAGCAGAGGGTGCTATTTGCTACATATAAACTGATTGGAAAGGCCGAAAGATGGTGGATGACAGTGAAACTCCTGAAGCAACAGAGGACGGTGCCTATAGAGATGTCATGGGAGCGATTTAAGGAAATATTCTTTGAGAGGCATTTTTCAGCCTCTTCCAGGGAAGCTAAGATAGAGGAGTTTCTAAATCTAAAGTATGGACAACAAACAGTATAGCAGTACACGGTGAGATTCATTGAATTATCTCGCTTCGCCTTGTATATTATCCCAGATGAGACGAAGAAGGTAAGACAGTTTGAAAGAGGTCTGAGGAGAGAGAGATATATAAGCAAGTATCGATACTGAAATTACAAGATTTCGCTGAGCTAGTAGACAAAGCAACTATAGCAGAAGTTGGAGAGTGATTAGAGGCTGAGGAGCAGAGACAGAAAAAAAGATTCATGCCTTCTGGTTCCTAGGTTCGGTCATGGTTCGTGGAAGAGAGGTGGCTACTACAGAGACTGGAGGTAGGAGAAAGGGAATCGTAGTTTTCAAGGTATGCAGCCACTTCCAACTTTCCCGACTTACAGGAAAAGACACCTAGGTGAGTTTCATGCTGGTCATGGTATCTGCTACCGATGTGGGGAGCCAGGGCATCTGATAAGAGATTGTCAGGCTCATATTGGTGTTGCTCCCACTCCTAGACCTGCTCAGGGAGGTTATCAAGCGTCACGTGGAGGCCAAAAGAGGAATATGGCTCCAACCAGGGTTTTTGCGTTGATGCCGGGTGATGCTGAGACAGCCGGTGATGTGGTGACAGGTATGGTTAGTATGCTTTCGTTTAAAGTTATTGCATTATTTGACTCAGGGGCCACACACTCATTTGTATTTATGGGGTGTATTAAATTATGTAGGGCAAAAACGCAGTTATTAAACACTGAATTATTAGTGACTACACCGATCGGATCAGTAGTGAGGTGTAGTAGGGTGCTCCATGGCTGTCCAGTTGATATTCAGGGAAGAATTTTATCTGCTGATTCGATAGTGCTGGACATGCACGGGTTTGATGTCATATTCGGCATGGATTGGCTAGTAGCTAACTTTGCCAACATAGATTGTCGTTCGAGAGAAGAGATATTCAAATTCCCAAGAAAACCAAAATCCATATTTATAGGGTTGCGAGTGCAATCTTTACCTCAGTTAGTTTCAGCTATTCAGGCGAGGAAACTGCTCCTGAGTGGTTGTCAGGGGTTCATGGCCTTTGTGAAGGAAATGTCAAGGAATGAATTGAAACTTACTAATACCCCGGTAGTAAAAGAATTTATAGATGTGTTTCCAAATGAATTACCAAGCTTGCCACCTGATCGTGAGGTAGATTTTTCCATTGATCTATTTCCAGGTACATCACCGGTTTCTAGAGCACCATACCGAATGGCACCAGTAGAGTTGGTAGAATTAAAGAATCAGTTGCAAGATTTGCTTGATAAGGGATTTATACAGCCTAGTGTATCCCCATGGGGATCTGCGATATTATTCGTAAAGAAGAAGGACGGGTCTATGAGGATGTGCATAGATTATAAAGAAATTAATAAGATGACAATTAAGAATAAGTATCCTTTACGCCGTATAAATGATTTATTTGACCAGCTTCAGGGTACACGGGTGTATTCTAAAATTGATCTCAGGTCAGGATATCATCAAGTAAAGGTAAGGGCATAAGATGTATCGAAGGGGGCCTTTAGGACGAGATATAGGCATTATGAGTTTTTTGTTATGCCTTTTCGTCTGGCAAATGCTCCTACAATATTTATGAATTTGATGAATGGGATTTTCTACCAATATTTAGACCAGTTTGTTGTTATTTTTATTGATGATGTACTAGTCTATTCGAGGAGCTATGAAGAGCATGAGACGCATTTGAGGCAGGTTTTACAAACGCTCGGGGAAAAGAAATTGTACACCAAGTTCAGAAAATGTGAGTTCTGGCTTGAGAAGGTTGTTTTTTTGTTGCATGTCATCTCAGGAGATGGAATTTCTATGGATCCTAGTAAGATTGATACGGTAGTGAATTGGGCTAGACCGAGGAACGTCCAAGAGATCAATAGTTTCTTAGGGTTAGCTAGGTATTACAGTTGTCTTGTTGAGGGATTCTCAGCGTTATCAGGGCCTCTGACATAACTAACTAGAAAGAACACCAAATTTGAATAGTACGATAGTTGTGAGCAAAATTTTCAACAATTGAAGCAGAGGCTTGTCACGGCACCAGTGCTAATCATTCCATCAGGAGATGAGGGTTATGTTATCTATAGTGATGCGTCCTTGAAGGGACTTGGCTATGTATTGATGTAGTATGGCAGGGTGGTAGCGTATGATTTTAGGCAGTTGAAAGAATATGAAAAGAACTACCCTACACATGATCTTGAATTGGCTGCGGTAGTACGTGCATTGAAAATTTGGAGGCATTACCTGTATGGTGAGCGATGTGAAATCTTTTCCGACCATAAGAGTCTAAAGTACTTCTTCACTCATAAGGAATTGAATATAAGACTGAGAAGGTGGTTAAAGCTTATTAAAGATTTTGATTGTACTATCAGTTACCACCCAGGAAAAGCAAACGTGGTAATTGATGCATTGAGCAGGAAATCTGTGGGACCAATGCTGACAACTATGGAGATTCAGTGTCCGATTTTAATGGATCTGGAAAGACTTGGTATAGAATTAGTCGAAAGTGATCCCTAGGCACGTAATGCCAGTTTAGTGATGCAGCGTACTCTACAGAAAAGGATTAAGGTTGCTCAGAAAAACGATCTAGAATTAGCGAAGGTAATGATTAGAGTAGAGAATGGTCAGGGAGAGGAATTATGTATTACAGATGACGAAGCTTTGCGATTCCGTTCTAGATTGTGTGTTCCTACTAATGTTGATATCAGGAAGACCATTCTAGAAGAGGCTCACAGATCTTTGTACATAATTTATCATGGTAGCACGAAAATGTATAGGGATCTGCAAGAGTCTTATTGGTGGAGTGGTATGAAGAAGGAGATTATCGAGTATGTAGCGCAGCGTTTGACGTGTCAACAAGTAAAAGCTAAAGACTAGAGGTCTGCAGGTCAATTGCAACCACTTGTTATCTCAGAGTGGAAATGGGATCATATATCTATGGATTTTGTTTTAGAGATGTCGTCAGCATTGCATAGCTAGAATGCCATTTGGGTGGTTGTAGACCATTTGACTAAGCCCACCCATTTCCTTCCTATCAAGATCAACCATTCCATTAACCGACTAGCAAAGATTTATATTCAGAAGATAGTCCGTTCTCACGGAGTTCCAGTGTCTATAGTGTCAGATCGAGACCTGCGTTTAACGTCACGATTTTGGAGGAGCTTGTAGGAAGCTCTAGGGTCTCAATTATCTTTTAGTATGGCATTCCATCCTCAGTCAGATGGGCAGACTGAAAGGGCAATTCAGATACTAAAAGATATGCTTCGAGCATGCGTGCTGGATTTTGGGGGTAGTTGGACTCAGTTCATGCCACTAGTAGAATTTGCATACAATAATAGTCATCAAACCAGCATTAGCATGGCACTGTTTGAGGCGCTCTATGGTAGGAGATGTCGTTCTCCTTCATATTGGGATGAGATAGGTGAGCAGTGAATTGTGGGGCCAAAGTTAGTACAGCAAGCGTATGATAAGGTTCGACTCATCAGGGATAAAATCAGTGCAGCCCAGAGCCAACAAAAGAGTTATGTTGATAACCGCCACAGGGAATTGGAGTTTGATGTTGGTAACCATGTGCTTTTGAAAATAGCTCTGTTAAAAGGGGTTATGAGATTTGGGAAGAAAGGTAAACTTAGCCCTAGGTTTATTGGCCCGTTTGAGATTCTAGAGAAAGTGGGGCCGGTTGCCTATAGGTTAGCTTTATCACCTGTAATGTCCAGGATACATGACATATTCCATGTTTCAATGTTGAAGAAATATGTCTTAGATCCTTCTCATATAATCAGTTATGGTGAATTAGACTTTAGTGAATCACTAGTTTATAAGGAGATACCAATACAGATCTTGGACAAAAAGTAGCAGGAATTATGTAACAAGAAGATTCCTTTAGTGAAAATCCTATGGAGAAATCATGCAATAGAAGAAGTTTCTTGGGAATTCAAGGAACAAATAAGGCAAAAATATGCACAATTGTTCCAAGAAATTCAGTCATAACTAGGTAAGTGTAAGTAATTGTGCCGTATTTCTTTTGCAAGTACATGTAATAGTTTAGTTAGTGAGTAGCCTTTTAGTTTTGGGGGAATTTTATTTTATGTAATCTCTCAAAACTTGCAATGTTACCACGGTATTCCTCCGCCATAAGTGAGGGTAAGTAATAAAATAAGTAGACCGTTTTGCCTTTAAGGGATGATGAATTATATGAACAGCAAATTTCAAGGGCAAAATTTTATAAGGAGGGGAGAATGTAGTGACCCGAAGATTTATGGTATTTAAATAATAAAAGAAGGGGAGAAAGGAAATTGTATTTGGAATATTGAAATAGGGCCTCATCGACAAACATAGGGAATTCGTCGACGAGCACACATAAGGGGCTCGTCGACGGGGACATGTCTCGTCGACGAGAAGATACAGAGATGATATATTGCAGTTCTGAATTTCATTGACGAGGAGTAAGCAATTGTCAACGAATTTCCTTCTTGACCTCGTTAATGAAGTAACGTGGCTTGTCGACAAAGGTTAGTGTATCAATAAGCCTAAAATTAATTTTTGGCCGAAATTCACACACAAATTCCTCTCTCTCTCTCTCTCTCTCTCTCTCTCTCTCTCTCTCTCTCTCTCTCTCTCTCTCTCTCTCTCTCTCCTGTTTGACCCATTCTTCTTCTCTCTAAGTTTTCAAGCCGGATTCTCGTTGGTTCGATGATTCGAGGCCACCACAACACTCCTGGGAACGTTCTCTTCAAATCTACTAAAGTGGATTGTTGGTGGGGCTGCCTTGGATTTCATCTTTAGTTCAGGGTAAGGCTTTTAAATGTAGAAATTGTAGTAGTCAAGAAAATATTGAAGTTTTGTTTTGAGAGATGTTGATTTCAGGGTGTTGAACGGGGAACCCTATAGGTGTAAGAGTAAACTTTATAGGGGCTTTTCAATTGTCAGGTAAGGGAGTAAACTAAAGCAGTTATTTTCCATGAAAACTATTATTACTTATTAGAAAATTAATTTTCAGAAAGCATGTATTAAATGTATGAGTATATTGGTAGAAAATGCATATTTGGGAAATACTGTTGTTATACAAGAAATATGATTTTAGAATGGAAGTTATGGTTTTATTGAACATTATGTGGCATGAATACTATTTTACTCAAATTGTATTATGATAATCAATTTTACAGGAAAAGCATATTTGCAGTTATTTTAGTATAATATAGTACATTATGATTTCAGAATACATGATAAATAATACATTTATTCATATCAATATGTATGTTATCTTTGGCGCAAGGCCATAATTGATAGCAGTTGCAAGGCCATGGATTATGTATGTTTTTGGCACAAGGCCGTAATTATGAATGTTTCGACACAAGGTCGCAAATATAAATGTAATCGGCGCAAGGCCGCATTTATTTATGTTATTATAGAAATCAGAACATGCTATCAATCTATTTACGTTAAACACGATATTATCATGTATTATATGTTATCAAAACCCATATGATAGTTCAGATTAGTTATAGGAGCACGATACCGTAACTATATATGAAAGTTCAGCTCAGTTCAAACTTATGCTAACTCTCCCTGCTAGTAGAGGGAGTGGGAGATGGACAGTCGATGTGACTTTTAGTGTAGAGTTGTAAACGTCCACCTGGAAGTCCAGACCAAGGTGTGGCGGGCCCATCGTACTTACAGACATTTTTGACTCGGCAGTGGTCGGCCAGCCATTGTCGGGTCCCACTTTCGAGCTGCACAACCCGTCATAGGGAGTAATAGATGACATCAGCTAGCTATTCATCTTGGGTAAATTTTAGAACTACCAATTATATCAAATGATTTATGAACAGTCTGATCCAATAGACTTATGAAATTATATGTTTACTCAATTATATTTTTACATTGTTTTCAAGTATGTGACATGCACTGCATATCTATTAAAGCACTAAATATTCATGTTGTCACACATCTGTATTTAGTTTATTTCTCTAACTGAGAAGCGTCTCACCCCCTTCTTAAACTATTTCAAGGAACCCAGAAAGATAGGCGGATCGAGGCCACCGTTGAGACCATTGTACTACCCCACTAGGAGGGTAAGTTTTGAGCTAGGATCAGTAGGTTTTGTTGGAAGATCCTTGATGTATCTTTTGATGTTAGAGGATGGACATATACGGTATTATGGTCCATTGTAGATAACTCTGGTATTACGTACTCTATGGTTTGGAGATTTTTATGTAATTTATTTTACTGCTGCTTAGGTTTCCGCTATGTATGACAAGTGTATCCCCGCTACCCATGGGTTCGGGTTAATTTTTTATTTATTATATAACTAATTAGTGGTATCAGGATGGTTAATGTGATTAACTATATAACTAATTAAGCAGGTCGTTACTATTTGGTATCAAAGCCTAGGATACTAGGCTCTGTAGACTCTAAAATGAAGCAGTAATGATACCAGAGTATAGGATAAGAGAATTTAAGGTCTGGTTTTGTAGTCTAGATACAGGACTTTCATGATGGTTTGTGTGTCTTTCCTGTGGTGACAATTTTAGGAAAGCCACGGTAAACTATTGTCGGGTTGGGTATCTAGGTTGCAGGATTGAGCCTTGAATTAAGCTCAGGGGGGGATGAATTAGTTAAAGATATAATATACCAATTAGATGATATGTTACAATGATAGTGTCCTAAGTCAACTTTAATTGTCTTTTTAGGATGGACCTTGGAAGTAGTAGCACTCATGCCAGTGGTAATGAGGGTTTTGGGCTCTCAAGCACTACGAGTGGTGATTCAGATGCAGTACTGCACAATGTGGCACAGCAAGTCATGGTTGAAATTGCTAGGCATTCTAAAGAGCTGGATGGTTCATCTGCAGGCCACGGCAGCTCGATTGAGAAGTTCATTAAGATGAATCCTCGGACTTTCTCAGGAGGAACTAATCCTGCTATAGCTGAAAAATGGGTGCAGGAGATTGAGAAGGGTTTTGCAGTGCTACAATGTACTAATGAGCAAAGGGTGTTGTTCGCTACATATAAACTGACTGGAGGGGCCGAAAGATGGTGGACGGCAGTGAAACTCCTGGAGCAACAGAGGACAATACCTAAAGAGATGTCAGTTGCAAGATTTGTTTGATAGGATTTTTATACAGCCCAACGTATCTCCGTGAGGAGCTCTAGTGTTATTTGTGAAGAAGAAAGAAGGGGCCATGAGGATGTGTATAAACTATAGGGAATTAATAAGGTGACAATCAAGATCAAGTATCCTCCACCCCGTATAGAAGATTTATTTGATCAGCTCCAGGGTACATAGGTATATTCTAAGATTGACCTCAGATCAGGCTACCATCAGGTAAAAGTAAAAGCAGAAGATGTCTCGAAGACAGCTTTTAGGACCAGATATAGGCATTATGAATTCTTCGTTATGCCTTTTGGTTTGAAAAATGCTTCTGCGATATTCATCGATTTGATGAATAGGATCTTCCACCAATATTTAGACCAGTTTATTGTTATTTTTATTGATGATGTACTGGTCTATTCGATGAGTTATGAGGAGCATGATATGCATTTGAGGCAGGTTTTGCAGATGCTCAGAGAAAAGAAGTTATACACCAAGTTCAATAAATGTGAATTCTGGCTCAAGAAGATTATGTTTTTGGGGCATGACATCTCAGGGGATGGAATTTATGTGGATCCTAGTAAAATTGATATGGTATTGAATTGGGCTAGACCATGGAACGTCCAAGAGATTAGGAGTTTCTTGGGGTTAGTTGTGTATTACCGTCGTTTTGTTGAGGGATTCTCTGCGTTATCAGGGCCTTTGACACGACTAACAAGGAAGAATACCAGATTTTAATGGGATGACAATTGTGAGCATAGTTTTTAGGAATTGAAGCGAAGGCTTGTCACGGCACCAATGTTGATCATCTCATCATGGAGTGAGGGTTATGTTATCTACTGTGATGCGTCCTTGAAGGGATTTGGCTGTGTATTGATGCAGCATGGCAGAGTTGTAGCATATGCTTCTAGGCAATTGAAATAATATGAAAAGAACTACCCTACCCATGATCCTGAATTGGCTACAATAGTACATGCATTAAAATTTTGGAGGCATTATTTGTATGGCAAACGGTGCGAAATCTTCTCCGACCATTAGATTCTGAAGTACTTTTTCACTCATAAGGAATTGAATATGAGGCATAGAAGGTGGTTGGAGCTTATTAAATATTTTGATTATATTATCAGTTATCACCTAAGAAAAGCAAACGTAGTAGCTGATGCACTAAGCAGGAAGTCTGTAGGACCAACGCTGATAGCTATGGAAATTTAGTATCCGATTATAATGGATCTAGAGAGACTCGGTATAGAGTTGGTTGAGAGTAGTCCTCGGGCATGTATTGCCAGTTTTGTGGTGCAGCCTACTATGTAAGGAAGGATTAAAGTTGCTCAGAAAGATGATTAAGAATTAACAGAGGTAATGGTCAAAGTACAGAGTGGTTAGGGAGAGGAGTTTAGTATCACAGTGACGGGGCTTTGCGGTTCCATTCTCGATTATGTGTTCCTACTGATGCTGATATCAGGAAGACTATCTTAAAGAAGGCTCACAAATCTTTGTACACTGTTCATCCCGGCAGCACAAAAATGTATCAGGGATCTGCGAGACTCTTATTGGTGGAGTGGTATGAAGAAGGAGAATGCCAAGTATGTAGCACAGTGTTTGACGTGCTAGCAGGTAAAAGCTGAGCACCAAAGGCCGGCAAGTTAGTTGCAACCACTTTTTATCCCAGAGTGGAAATGGGATCACATATCTATGGATTTTGTTTCAAGGCTGCCATTGGCATTGCATGGCTAGAATGTGAATTGGGTTATTGTTAATCATTTAACTAAGACTGCCCATTTTCTTCCCATCAAGATCAATTACTCCCTTAATCGACAGGTAGAGATTTATATTTTGGAGATAGTCCGTTCTCATGGAGTGCCAGTGTCTATAATGTCAGATCGAGACCCGCGTTTCACATCACGATTTTAGAAGAGCTTGCAAGAAGCTCTAAGGTCTCAGTTATCTTTTAGTACGACATTCCATCCTCAGTCAGATGGGCATATTGAGAGGACGATTCAGATATTAGAAGATAAGCTTCAAGCATGCGTGCTAGACCGTGGGGGTAGTTGGACCCAATTTATGCCGTTGGGGGAGTTCGCGTACAATAACAGCTATTAGGCCAGCATTGGCATGGCACCGTTTGAGACGCTCTATGGTAGAAGATGTCGTTCTCCTTTATATTGGGATGAAATGGGTGAGCAGCGTTTTGTGGGGCCAAAGTTAGTATAGCAAGCGTATGATAAGGTTCGACTCATCAGAGATAGAATCAGTGCAACTCAGAGCCGATAGAAGAGTTATGCCGATAACCGCCATAGGAAGTTGGAATTTGATATGGGTGATCATGTGTTTTTGAAAATAGCTCTGTTAAAAGGGGTTATGAGATTTGGAAGGAAAGGTAAGCTTAGCTCTAGGTTCATTGGCCTATTTGAGATTCTTGAAAAAGTGGGGCCAGTTGCCTACAGGTTAGCTTTATCACCTATGTTGTCAAAGATACATGATGTATTCCACATTTCCATGTTGAGGAAATACATCTCAGGCCCTTCTCGCGTAATCAGTTGTGGTGAATTAGAGCTCGGTGATTCATTAGTTTATGAGGAGGTACTAGTACAAATTCTGAACAAGAAAGAACAAGAATTACATAATAATAAGATTCCTTTAGTGAAAGTCTTGTGGAGAAATCATGTAATAGAATAAGCTTTTTGGGAACTCGAGGAACAGATAAGACAAAAACACCCACAATTGTTTCGTGGGGTTAAGTCATAACCAGGGAAAGTGTAAACGATTGTGTAATATTTCTTTTGCAGGTATATTTAGTTATTTAGTTAGTAAGTAGTCTTTTGGCTTTAGGAGAATTTTTATTTTATACATGTTTCTCCCAAAATTCTGAATGTAACCACGGTATTCCTCTACCATAAGTGAGGGTCAGTAATAAAATAAGTAGACTATTTTCTTTAAGGGATGATGAATCGTAGGGATAGCAAATTTCGAGCATGAAATTTTTATAAGAAAGGGAAAATGTAGTAACCCGAAGAATTATAATATTTAAATAATAATAGAAAGAGAGAAAGGAAGGTGAATATGGAATTTTAAACAAGGATCTTGTCGACGAACACAGGATGTTCGTCAACGAACATGCTTGAGGGGATCTTCGACGGGGACGTGTCTCGTTGACGAGAAGATACCAAGAGGATATGTATTTAGTTTTGAATTTCGTTGACGAGAAACAGGTGTTCGTCGATGAACTTCCTTCGTGGCCTTGTCGACGAAGTAACGTGTCTTGTCGACAAAGACCAACGTATAAATAGCCTAAACTCGATTTTTCTATAGAATTTTCATGCAAAATCCCTTCTTTCTCTCTCCTATTTGATCCTTCCTCCTTCTCTCTAGGATTTTGGGCTGAATTCTCACCAGTTCAACGATCCGAGGCCACCACGACACTCCTGGGAAAGTTCTTTGTAAGTCTGTCGGAGTGCATTGTTGGTGGGGCTATCTTGAACTTCATCCCAAATTCAAGGTACGACTTTTTATTCAATATTTGGCTTTACTACAATTGTAAGAAATGTAGTACTCGAAGAAATATTGAAGTTTTGTTCAGGGGGATATTGTTTTCAGGGTGCTGAATGGGGAACCCTGCGGGTGCAGGATTGGTTAGTTTAGGGGCTTTTCAAAAGTCAAGTAAGGGATAAACTAAGTCAGGATTTTTATGAAAATGTAATTATTATTATTCAGCATTTAATTTCAGATAAATACGTATGTTATAGAATTATGTTGGAAATACTGTTGTTGATTAGAAATATGTTTAATATCTAAATTTGTGTGGCATAAGTAAATTTACTATGAAAATGTTATAATGATATGAAATTTTTATATGATATTTCGTCGTATGGGTCGAGATTTTTTATTTGATATATCAGCGTATGGGCCGAAGTTTTTATATGATACTTCAGCATACGAGCCGAGAGTTTTTATTTTATATATATCAGCGTATGGGCCGAGAGTTTAATATGAAATACCGGCATGCGGGCTGAAGGATTTATGTTATGCAGTACCGGCGTATGGGCTGCGATCTATAAAATATGAAATGTCGGAGTAAGGGTCGTAGATTTTACGATATGTTATGCAAAATTATATGATGATATTAACTTGACAGTTATTATTACGAATAGTCATGTATCACTATTTGGAAAATATGTTATATGTTATCAGAACCTGGTTGGTTTGGTTTAGGCTTTCACGATGCATGGTATTGTTGCTATATGATCAAGATCATGATATGTTAGTGCTACCGCTAGCCGTACGGGGCAGTGGGAGATTGGCAGTTGATGTGGTTTATGGTGGTGTTGACGCCCCTGGTGTACAGACCAGTAGAGGTAGACCCATCGTACTTACAGACTTTTGCTTTTGATTCGGCAGTGGTCAGCTAGCCATTGTCGGGTCTCACCTTCGGGCCGCACAACCCAGTTATGTGGGGGTAAGACATGACACCAGTTAGCTAACCATCTAGGAGATTTTCTATGTATTATTATATAAGATGAATTATGTTTATGAGAATCCAGCGTGTTATATCATGTGATGATTATATATGTTTTTCTCAAATATGATATAGACAGTCTTTATCAAGTATGTTATGTATTGTTATATGTATAAACACGAAAGTACTCATGTTGCCATACATTGATATTAGCTTATTTCCCTTACTGAGAGGTGTCTCACCCCAAATTATATAAACATTTCAGGAGCCCTAGATAGAAGAGTGGATAAAGCTCCGCAGCGCTAGAGTTTGATAGTCCTACCTTACTTGAAGGGTAAGTCAATTTGCTAGGGTCAGGCAGATTTTTGGGTGGCGACCCTAGAATTCTTTTTGGTTATTTTGGGTTGTGTGTAGTCATATGATGGATGTAGTAAACTCTGGTATTGTGTTGGTTGGACAATTTGATGTGTATATGATTTTACGTTTCTGGTTGCCTAGGAATCTGTGTTGTGGTTCAGATATTTCCCTGGTACTAATGGTTACTCAAGCAGGTCGTTACAATTTAACTGACATTTTAAAAAACTATACTGAACTGTATATATGAAAATACATGCTGTTGGCTCAATACAACCATTTCTTTAGTAAATATGTCCATATATGCCTAGAAGATACAACATGTGCTACTGAATTAGCGTTGTCATGCTAAACATAACATACGACATGCTTCCCCCCATAACGCGTTGTGCGGCCTGGAGGCTAGACCTAGCATATAGCCGGCCGACTATAGCTAAGTCAAACATAAAGTAGTACGATGGTGCCTACCCTATGCCCGAAGGCAGAGTCACCCAGAATTACTGCATCAGATGGAGCCCCGGAATTTCTGCATCAGGGAGTACTTTACCCAGGCCACTAGTCGCCTTTCCCATATCCACACTCTATTGAAGACGTGTGGTTGCACCCCTACAACGTATAGCTGTGGTACCATGCTCATAACATAACATCATATCAACAGGGCTCTACAGCCATATATGACAATTTACATCATATAAAACTGAAATCATAACTCATTTTCATGAAACTACATAAAAACATAAACTATTCATAGTTCGGTAAAAATATATGTGGTATACTGTCTCAGTAAAAATCGGCATATCATAAACTCGGCATCTAGTCGTCATATCATATATCAGCATATAGTTGCCGTATCATATCTCGGCATAAACCGTCGTATCATATCAGTATTACACAAAACCTGCTCACTTATGCCAATTATAATTGTACTCTTGCCACACAACTTTTCATCAGGTAATTCGTAAATACATACTGCTTGAGAAAATAAATACTGTACTAAAAATAGGGGTATGAGTAACTCCAAGTTGTTATTTTACTAAAAATATAGATATATAACTAAATACAAGAAAAACAGAGATAATCAACCCTATCGTCTTTGGTTCGTTGTAAAATACCCCTATAATTTCAAATCCCAAATTCCCAACCGGTGAAAACATTCAGAAAGTCGAGTACTTTAATCTAAAAAATATCATATTTGAATTTAATTGGTTGGTTTTGAAAATAAAGTCCGTTAATCAAACCCTAGGCTTGAAAACCCTAGAAAACCTGTCATTTTACACATATAAACATTTTCAACATTTTAAATCGGTAAAATCCATAAGATTAGCTGACATAATATAATCCCCTTACCTGTTTTCCTGAAAAATGCCCCAAAAGACTGAAACCCTAACTTTTTGGAGTGGGGCCCGGAATGCCTAGATAAAAAATTCACTCTACTAGACTTATAGAAAAATACTCCTAGATCTTAGTGATAGCTTTCAATCGTTGAATTTGGAGAGGATCGGTGAGAAAATCAAGGAGAGAGAGAATATGGTTCAAGTTAGAGAGGGACAGAGAGGGAGAAGAAAAAAATTGATTTCTTAATCACTAAGCAACCAAAAATCCTATTTATAAGTCGTTAACCTGGTCACATTCGTCGACGAACTACTGTAGAACTTTTGTTGATGAAATAAGACCTTTGTCGATGAACTCTAAACCTGAAATTTCAGTCGTTTGGGATTTCTTCGTCGACGACACCCTAAACTTCATCGACGAATAACAAAAGGGCCTTCATCGATGAAAACAGAGGATTCATCGACGAAGCCAACTAAAATTTTATTTTTAACTTTCATTTTCTTCATTTCTTATTTATTTCTTTATTTTCCAGGTTCGGGTTTCTACATGATCAAATCTAGCTTTTAGAAAAAAGAAAATATATTTTCTTGGGCAGTCTATTATATTACAAATTAGCATTCAAATCGTGTGGCATAAGATTTATTTATCTTACTGCATAATTGAATCTGAGTATTGTTATGGTATCATATAGTGAAAATATGATTTATATTGATTGATGAAAATATTGGAAATATGAAATGATGGTTTTATACTGGGATGACAAATGACGGTTGTATGACGGGTTATGAGAAATGACGATTTTATGCCGAGATACGATATAACAGATTTTATATGGAAATGTGAACCTGACATGTGTTATACTAATTTATGAAAATGGGATTATAAACTGTTTGTAATATTTAAATTGCATTATATGGTTTAAGAACCTTGAGGACCAGATGTATTGAGAGCATGCTACCATAACTAGTGAGTGAGTTAGTGCAGCCACGCTGTGTAACAACCCCAATTTCTTACTATATTATTATTTTTTTTTAGAACTCTGATGATACTCTGATACCATTGTTGACTTTGGTGTGATCCTAAGAGGGGGGTGAATTGAGTTTTAAAACATTTTTCTTTAATTTAAAAAATTACGCCGATTCACCGTAGTTCATATCCCATTCAATATTGAACACATGTACATACAACGATTAAGTTATCAGTGTGTGCATACATACATGTGTGCTGCATATCTCATTTAAATTAGTTATGTGTGCATGCAATATGGTTATAACAAAATATGTACAAGCACACACATACAGAAATTTAAGTGCAGGAATTTAAATAAGATAGAGAAAGAATGACACACGGATTTGTTAACGAGGTTCGGCCAATACTGCCTACGTCCCCGCCTTGGGCATACCCCCCAAGGATTCCACTAAACTTGCTCACTTAATCGGGCAGAGTAAAAGCCGTTTACATCCTCTTCTTACGAAGCAAGGAAAATCCCAGCTCAATTACTAGGTTTAGCCAAACTAGTCTCACTTACGGGGTTGAGACTCCCCAGTTTAATTTTCGGGCTAAACCGAACCGGTCTCACTTACGCGGCTGAGACTCCCCAGTTCAATTCCCGGTTGAACCCAACCGTTACAATAAAAATATTTTTGTACATATTAAAAAGCTTCTAAATACAAGCATGGATGTACACATTAAACTCATAAAAATACACACTCCAATAATATAAAATAATGCTCACGGAGTAAGGATGCCTATCTAAATAATTTGCACAAATAAAATACGTGGATATAAAAATGATTATTATGTTCTCCAACAAAGGTTTTTTCAAATAAAAGTATTTGGAGAATCTGGAGTTTATGTTCAAGGAAATATCTGTGCAATAAATAATTTTCTCCCAAAAAATATTTATCAAAGAAATGATCTAGGAGAAAACTAAACTATATTCTCAAAAATGATTTTCAAAAATAAATAGCATGTGAATACAAAAATAATTTGCCCAAAATAAATATATTCTCTTACAAAATGATTTTGAAATGAATAGATGGAAAAAGAGTTGGAGAGTTTAAAACAAGATAAGTATTCTCTTTCAAAAATTAATTTTCAAACATAGAAAGCGAAAGAGAGTCTAAGAGATTAAAAATATTTTACCCCAAAGAAAGATTTTTTCAATGAAAAAATAGTTTGGGGGAACTTTGATAAAAATTAGCCCAAAAGATTAGAGAGAGAAATTTAGCTAATCAAAGTTGCTAATCAAAACAAATAAAGGGGTATTTATAGACTTTCTAAAAATTATGATCATTGGGGACACGCTCGGTATTTTGGAAAAGTTTAATTAAAAGCTAATTATGTTTTAGCTCTTTAAAAAAATTTCCAACCCAAGAGCACTGGTCAACCGAACATGAGGTTTGGTTGACCAAGTGACAAAGTTCGATCAACCGGGAGAAATTTGAATTGAGAGGTCGGTCGACCAGACTAAGGGTCCCAAGGGCGATTTTTCCATTTTTGTGTAATTCGGTCAACCAGGTGATTTTGAACTGTGAAGTTCGGTCAATCAAGAACTTGAATTTTCCCACGTGGGGGTTTGGTCGACCAGGGCATTGCCCATATAAATTTGGTCGGTCAAACGAGGAGTCAAAGGTTAACCTGGTGGGAGTTCGGTTGACCAAGTTGTGTGAACTTGGCAAGGTATGGTTGACCGAGCTATGGTCAAAATGTTGACTACTAATCGGTTCGGTCGACCGAGTGATTTACACTGTGAAAGTTCGGTCAACCGAACATGCATTTTTAATGCATTTTGGTTCTAATATGTTTGTATATAAACCCTATTCATATGATGATTAAATTTAAGAAGATATGACATATTTTTATGAAGTATAGGGAATTCTAAGGATAGTCTAGGTCTTCTTTAGGACACCGAAAAAATTCGGCATTGGTCGACCGAACCAAGGGGACCCCTAAGGTCATTCGGTTCCCTATGGTCAAACTACGGTCATCTGAGCATATAATCCATATCATGCAGATGCATGCATTATTAAAAACCAGAGATATGAAAATAAATGCAATTCAAATAAAACACAAATGACTTCTTCTTTCTTCTTTGCTCTTTAACTCTATGGAATACGCCGGATATGAGCTTTGAGTCGTGTCATGGCCTCCATGTCCTCTTGATCTTATGTGTGACTTGAAATATACATGTTCACGCATTTAAAAGCACACATAAGAACCGTTTGTATTTGTCAGCATCAAAACAAAGATCGGATTCAAAAAGCCAACAACCATAATCTATAGTCAAAGTCAATGTCAAAGTCAACCCCGACCCTTAGGTACCAGAGATTTACCTTTTTATACATACATATCACCTAAGCAGTGGAACAATAACATACTTAACATGTATACAATATCAGAGTTTCACTGTTTTTACATACAAACATATATACCCCAAAAATCCATCATGTCCTCGACTCAAATACTTACCCTACAACTGGGTAAAACCAATGAATTCCTCAATCACGGAGCTCACTACACTCGTCTGTCGAGATTTCCTGAAATATTTGTAATAATAGGGTAAGACACCTCTCAGTAAGGGAAATAGACTAATATCAGTGTGTGGCAACGTGAGTTTGTCATATTATAAACATATATTGCAAATAATATAATTGTAGTATAACTTAAGCTGTAACTGATAATGCATGAAAATCTGTACTTATAAACATAATCTTACTATATCATAATGAATTTTCAAAACATTTAAATCATCTGTTAAAATCTGTATATTACTAAAATTATACCCTGGATGTAAATCTGTATAGCATGACTCCACCCCTCATGATCTGGGTTATGCGGTCCGAAGGCTAGACTTAACGTTGGCTGGCCTACTAGGCTAAGTCAAACATAACATAACTATGCACAATTGCCCACCCAATCTGGCCTGCCTAGCCTACTACACCGGAAACCTCTAGGGTTCAGTAACACAGTGGGTATCCTACTACACCGCCTACACTTTCGGGCTAATCGGTCACCGACCCACACTTCCTGAATAGTGTAGTTGCACTGCTGGCTATACCCAATATGGTCCATCCAGCCTACTCACTAACAACCTCTAAGGGTCGGCACTCAGTGGGTATCCTACTACACCAATCTGATTAGTTAGCTACAGTACAGTGCTCTTAACATTCATAACCATCCGGGTTCTTTTACTAGATAATATATTTCACATACTATATTTCTGTTTGTAAATAACATTTCCATATGTTTGTAATAAAATCTGGTTTTTACATATTTTTAAATAAAAACTGTCATTTCATATTTTATGAATAAATAATCATAATAAAACTGATCTCAACATTTGCGCCGGCTGTCATATCTTGGCATCTGTGCCTGTTGTCATATCTCAACATCTGCGCTGGCTAACATACCTCGGCATCTGCGCCGGCTATCATATCATAATATACTAGAAATATCTTTAACATTTGTGCTACTTATGATCTTCTATAAATTTATGTAACATCATATATATTCTATGAAATACTAACATTTCTAAGTTATTACATTTAATTTATACTCATGCCACATGAGGGAGTTCTATTCTATATGATACTATAACATGCTATAAAATCTATTTTCTCTATTAAACATCAGTATTCCCAAAAATACATTAATTCATAAATAAATTCATGGAACATATACTATATAATAAATGTTAAATTTTCTGAAAAATACCTGACTTAATCTATTCCCTCACTTGATTCCTAAGAAGCCCGCTGAAACTCTAAATCTACACCCCATGGCATTTGAAGTTTAAAACCCTGAATTCAACAACCCTAATTTAATCAAATCAACCCTAAATAAAATACTATTTTAACATTTCATACACCCATAAATTCCAAATAAATAATTAAACTCCGAAACTAATCAATTTTCTTAATTCCCTAAATCTCACTCTCGCTTTGGAGTGGTACCTAGGACCCCCAAATTGAAATTTTGCTCTGACCAAAATAACGACGATCAAAACTAGGACCCCGTGGTGGTATCCGATCGTCGATTTAGTTGAAGATTTAAGGAGAAATTAAGGAAATAAATGAAGTATACCTTTCCCCAGGAGTGGTGCCTACGTCGCTCCTACGATAAATCTACTTCTGTAGGAATGTAGGTGGAGAAGAATGGAATCCAGTGGTATTTTCTGTTTTTCGATCGGCCGAATATTTGTTGAGAAATTGAGAAGAGAGGGAAAGAGGTGGTGGAGGAGGGACGTGAGGAGAGAGAGCACGCAGAGAAGCTCTCTCTCTGCAAATCCAATTTGAAGTTTCGTGAATCATCAGGAAACTTTTCTTTACTTATGTTATTATATAACTTTATTTATTTACATTTAATATATTATATTAATATTATACACACACACACACACACACACACACACACACACACATATATATATATCATAATAATGTATTGTATTATATTAATATATTCATATATTATATTATAATTTAATTAATTATTATTATTTAATTATTTAATTTAATTTTTTTAAATTAAATTTTTTTTTTAAATCACTACATCCTCATGTAATAATTATTTTTGGGGCATTACACACTGTACTGAGAAGTGTTGGTTATGGAAAGTCGATTTGGCCGCAAACAGTTGTTATACCCCCCTAAAGTTCGGATCAGGCTGGGTAGGCAAATCGGACTAACAGACGAGATTTCATTGACTTAGCTTGGTGGTAGGCCAGCCAGAACTAAGTCTAGTTTTCGGACCGCACAACCCGATCATGTGGGGTTATTACATGATGATGTTGTTTGTCCAAAATGGGGTTTCTTCTACACATATATGTGAATTTATGTAAATGGTGTTATTTACTAAGTCGAATTATATTATGAAAGAAAATGTGCATTTTCAACTGTATATGTGTGACTATAAAAATGTCATATTTGTTAGATAAAGTAATTGAAAACAAAGGTGTAGTCCCAAAAGGGGGTGAATTGGGTTTTAAAAATTTCCTTTTACTTCCTTAAATGAATTCTTAACCTCTTTTAATTTTTTAAAGACTTCAATCCACAACCACACAATTCAAGTAAACAATCAAACAAAACTCAATCAAACAAAATATATTCAATCAATCAAGATGCAACACTTTTGATAGATTTAGCTTTGTTGTATGTAGCCTTGAGTGTATGATTTATATTCAAGCCCTATAGTGAATATAAATTTGAACCAAGCCCTTTATATATGAAATCGTTCCTTCAATGCAAACCACAACTCAATTCCAAAACAACTCAAGATTTAAATAAACTCTTAGTTAATTTATCTTTGGGATGTTAACCAATTAACGTACTCCCTTATGGTTTCTGCAAAATATAGTTTAACCAACGTACTCCCTTTTGGTTTCCACAGCCCAAATCAAAATTAGACTTTAAGTTTACTTAATTTCCAAATTTATGTAGTTTGTATAATTAAGAAAATTAAATCATCCACGCAATTTATATGTGCTGAAAATAAAGAGTAAGGGAAAGAGAGAGTGAGACCATGACTTTTACGAGGTTCGGCTTATACCCAGCCTACGTCGTCGCCTTTGGCAAACCACCAAAGGATTCACTAAAACCAGTTCCTTTGCCGGGTGAAACAACATCATTTACATACTCCTTCAGTAGGCTAGAGCCCGCCTCTCCAAGTGATATCCCCTCACTCGGTCACTCCTTCAATTAGGCTAGAGCCCGCCTTTCTAAGCGATATACCCACTCTTAGCCAATGATCCAAACACCTTGGAACATCAAAGAACTACAAGAAACACAAGATACAATCTGCGTACAAGTATACTCTCACAAAGAGCAAGCTAGTACAATTTCAGCACTATATGCTTCAATGTAAAAATATCAATATGAAATAAAATGAAGCTCAAGTGTAGAATTCACCAAATTCCTTTCTTAAATGAATATCAGCAGTAGGAATAGATTAGGAAGATCAACTCTTTCAGAATTTCAGCAATATCATTTTGCAAGAGATGTGAGCAAAAGAGAACAACCGGTTTTCAAAATAGCTTACAACAGATTTTTCAATTCTTTGGCTCTTGGTTGTGATTTGATTTGCAAAACCATGTATTTATAAGCTTTAAAAAGTGTTTTTGTGTTGCCCAAGTTTACTTGGAGTATTTCCCAAATTTTTAGAAATTTTGGGGCACTAGCAACTGATATTTAAATTTTAAAACATTTAAAAAATTTGCCCGTTAACAGTGTTCAAACTTTGAAATATAGGGGTCAGACGACTAAAGTTCCTTAATGCTTTGAAAATATTGAACTGGACACAGGGTCAGACGTTTGATCTTGGGGTTCAGACTTCTAAAGTCCTAGGTTTAGACGTTTGAAGTCAGGGTTCAATCTTTTGATGTGCTTCTGCCTGTTTTTGTGTTTTACTAATAAATCTTCAGATGACTGAGCTAAAACTTCAGTCTTCTGAAGTTGACTCTTATGTCTTTTGGGCAGTGACTTTGGTCTTCTAAACAATTCATTTTTTGATTTTTTATTCTTAGTTTCCAAAATCTATTTTTCTCTCTTTCTTTGTTTTTTTATAAAACATTTCCGGGGTTTTAAAATAGGTCTCTAAGTCCATGTATTACCCCTAAAAAGCTTCAAAATATTTCAAATGATATTTAAACATTAAAGTACTTACATAAAGACTTCTAAAACTTTTCACACTCTAGGTACTTGAGTCCTCATGCTTTGTCTTTCTTTGAGCTCTCTTGTTTTACTTTTCTTTGGCTCTTTTGCTTTGCTTTTCTTTGGCTCTCTTTTGCTTTGCTTTTTCTTTGGCTCTTTTGACTTCTAACTTCTCTTTGGCTTTCAACAAATCATCAATGTCCTCATTTTCTTCAAGCTTTAAAATATCATCATTAAAACCATGCTTTTGATTCTTTAAGTTTCATTTGATCCTTGTGATTACTTTGACCTTGCTTTCATATATGTGAGTTCTGAAATAACATTACTTAACCAAGTATATTAAGTTCCACTTGTTTGGTAGCATCAAAACAAGATTTTAAGCCTTGTAAGGCCAATAGTAATTAAAACTGTGTTTGATTTCACTGAAACTCATGTTAGTTACACACTAATAATAATTTATTCCGTCTTACTAAGAAGTGTCTCACCCCAATAAATATATCAACCTTTTAAGGCCTACAAGAAATTGAGTCTTGGAGCTCCATAGCAAGACCTAGACAAGCTAACTGAGAGTGAGTATTGGTGGGACACTATTTTGTTCTTATCTAGTTGTTTTTAGTCATTCTTGGTTGTAATATGTTTTGGGAGTTATTGATACAAAGGTTGAGAGTTAGTACTCTAGTATGTATGGTGGTAAAATAATATTTTGCCTACTTTTCTTGTTCGTTTAAATTAATTATGGGATGGTATTACCTTGGAAGCCACTAGGTCCATGGATGTTGCATTTGTGGTATCAGAGGTATCATACGTTGGTCTCATTTTTGTGTTTATTATGGAATATTTTTGGGGGCATTACACACGTGACATTAGCTCCCGGATCTAAGTAGACATTTTCATCCAAATATGTGAGCTACTTATGTGGTGCAAGGCATGGTTTCCAAACTCGTGATAATAATCTTTTCCATCAATTAGGATACTTCATACCTTAGTAAGTCTGTGAGTTTACCTACGATTCCATACATCTTTGTAAATCCATATATTTTATTTTATAGGGTTTTTTTTTTTGTTATATAAGACTAAGTTCAAAATTAGCGTCATTTGTTTTTATAGACTTGTTACAAAAAAACAATAAGAGACATGTCTTTTATCATTTTAGTAACAAAACTTATAAAGAGGGGCAGTTGTAAACACCCAAATTTGTTTGGGGGTCTTACATTACAAAAATAAAATAAAAATTCATTATTTCTTAATACAAAAAAAAATACAAATACAAAAAAAATATAATTAAAATGCAATAAAAAAAAAAAAGACAAATGAAGTTCTTCATGGTGGCACTTGCACACACACACACACACACAAATTCAAATTCAAATTAGAAAAATTAGAATTTAAAACTAATTTAGCTACTTAACTTTGATTGAATAAATTTAAATTTGGTTAATCAAATTTAGGTTAGCAAATTAGGTTTAATTTTGATTTGTTGATTTGAATTAAATTAGCTAATTAGATTACTCCTAGAGTCCTATAAATAGGAGCCTAGGACATGGGAAAAAGGGGAGAGAAAAAAGAAGAAGAAGAAGAAGAAGAAGAAGAAGAAGAAGAAGGAGAGGAAAAATAATTCAAGGAAAGAGGGAAAAGAATAGGGGAAGAGAGGAGAAAAAAATAATTTCATGTTAAGAAAGAGAGAGGGAGAAAAAAAATGTGCTTTTCCTGAAAATTAAGGATTTGGGGGTGCCAGCGCAATCAGTTTTCTTTAGACTATTAGAGGGTGATTTCTCGTCCGATTGAGATGATATTTTACTAGGTGGTGTCTGAATCATCCTTCTTCACTTTGAACGATCCGATTGGAATTTGGATCTTGGAAAACTTCGGTTTTGTGACTTCAACATCAGCTTTATTGCAGCAACCATGTGTCTGCGCAGTCAGCTTGATCTAGACAATCGGGTGGTAAATTCTAATATGATTGAGCTGAATTATTTACAAGTTGTATATGACTTACCCTTATTAATTTTTATCATTAGATTATTATTTAGATTTTTAAATTGTGATTTTGCGCCTTGGATATCAGCCTCATGGCAACAGTAGTTTTAGGATTAGAGATGCCTGCGCAATCAGCTTGATGCAGACATTCGAATGGTTATTTCTCCTTTGATTAAGCTGCAATTTTTACATATTGTGCATGACTAATCCCTCTTAATTTAACTGGTTAGATTGTTATTTAGAGTTTTGAAACTTTTATTTCGTGACTCGGACAACAGTCTCATTGCAGCAGCAGTTTAAAGATTGGATGCTTGCGCAGTCAGCTTGATCTGAACGATCAGATGGTGATTCCTCATCCGATTGAGTTAATTTTTTTATAGTTTGTTCATGATTCATCCTTCCTAATTTTTATTATCATCTTGTTATTTGAAGTTCAATAATTTTGATTTTATGACTCGGACAGTAAGCCCAACGTCCTTTCTCTAGGATGTTGTGACAATAAATTTCATGATAATTTCTATGAAAATAATATTTTGAAAATTAATATATTGGTTAGAATTTAAATAATTTTAGAATAATTAGAATAATAAAATTAATGGTTTTACTAAAATAAATTTATTTTTTAATTAATTCTACTATATCAAATAGATTCAAATCATGCAATAAACCTAAATAATATATTAATATTTTTTAATATTTAATATACAAGTTAACATCATACTCTCTTTTAACTTAAAAAAAATTAAATCAAATTTTAGATATAAATTTATTTATTTATTTATTTTAAATGTTAATGATTAGGTGGGAGTTGCAACAGTTATTGATACAGTTATTGATAATTTTTTTATAGTTATTGCTCAAGCTTAAGCAAACTTGCTTTACACACAAGGTTCACATTTGGTGTACTTTGTTTAAGTGCAGAAGTGGACCACTTCCTACAATAATTATTTAAAAATCCTCTCTATTCATATCTATAATATGCTAAGCTTAACAGATTGTAAAATGCTAAAATATTGGAATTGCTATTTCACTAAATGGCAGTTCAAGCTATGAGCACCTTGATTATGAATAGTATTTAAAATTATACCTATATGTTATTTTGTTCAAATAATTAGGAGACTACTTTATTTTACCTGAATAAAAATTGTCAAGGAAATAACAAGATTTCCATATGAAGATCATACGTACAAGGCAACCCAAGGCAATAAAGATCGTATTCCTCTATTGAGATTGGTCAAACCACCAGACACAGATACTTAATTGGTGTAATCAACATGATATACTTTAATTGTCTGGTAAAGAAATTGTATAAATAGGAGCACTGTACAATGTAAGTACACACCGAAAAATATAAAAAATCTTTCTCTCAATTCTATTCTTCCTCTCCAAGTTCTAGACTCTGAATTTCTTCATGGTATCAGAGCCAAGTCAGGATTTCAACGTTAATCACTGATCGCTGATTGTCAATCGCAAAGCCGCCTACGCCTCTCTCTCTCTCTCTCTCTCTCTCTCCCCTCTCTCTCTCTCTCTCTCTTTTCTCCCTCTCTCCACCATCACCGATTCCTTTTTGCTTGCTACCGTTGCTTTTGTTCCATTGCTGGTCGTCGCTGTTGATTCCATTCCACGCTTCATTGCCGATCTCTCTGACACCAACTTCTTTAGGCTCTAACCAACGACTCTCTACCTCCTTCGACGCAATGCAGATCAGATCATCATCGTCGGACTACGTGCAGATCTTCTTTTCAATTTGTATGACTCCTGATGGCTACTACGACCCTCGGCTCTCCGTCGTCATTTGTTCTCACCACCACCGACAATATCCCTGCTGATTAATCTCAGATTTACACCCTACCTTTCTCAAATCTCCTTATATGCTGCTTTATATTCTTAATTTGTAATTGTACAAATACTATGGTCACTTGTGGGTGCACCAATTTCCACGCAACATTGAAGCCCGGATAGCCATATACCCATATTGTTTTTTATTTTTTATTAGAAAAAACCCTCTTTTATTTGTCTCCATGGCTACTAATACTGCAAGCACCAACAATTTTGATGATCCAACTCAAGTTTTTTATCTCAGTAATTCCGACAATCCTAACATTGTCTTGGTTTCCAATCTCTTGACTGAAACCAACTACAACACATGGAGTCAATCCATGGTCATTGCCCTCAACACCAAGAACAAGGTCGGCTTCATTGATGGTACCATATCCCAGCCCTCCAAGACCTCTTTTGTTGAGTATTGACAATGGAATCGTTGCAATAATATGGTAAAATCATGGCTTCTCAACTCTCTTTCAAAAGAAATTTCAGCTAGTGTTCTCTATTGTGATCTTGCTCGAGATATTTGGATAGATTTGAAGGAGCATTTTTCTCAAGTTAATGGTCCTAGGATGTATCATCTTGAACAAGAAATCGATAATCTTGTTTAAGGTAATACGTCTGTGGCCACCTATTTTACAAGGCTGAAATTGCTATGGGATAAGTTGTCGTCTCTTCAGTCTAATCTCTTTAAGGGAGATGTTGCTCCATACCAATAGTACCAGCGCACCATGAAGTTCCTTATAGGACTTAATGACTCCTATGGTGCGATTCACAGTCAGATTCTCTTGATGGATCCCTTGCCCACGATCAATCGCATTTACAATTTAGTTCTTCAAGAAGATTGTCAACGAAACATCCAAGCTCTCTCACCTGTTGATGGGGTTGCATTAGCCGCAAAACGAATTCTCCCCACCCCAAAAGATGGCAAGTCGTTCCGCAAGCCCAAACCAAAGTATACTCACTGTCACAAAGAAGGTTATACTATGGATCGCTGCTACTTCATCCATGGGTTCCCATCTGGACCCCATAAAACTAGCTCGGGTTCCAAACCAAGTGCACACCAGGTCTCTTCTATTGACAACAATCTTTCCACTAGCAATCTTCCTTTTACTCTGGATCAATGCCAACAGCTTTTAGCCTTGCTCCACTCCCAGTCATCGCCTATGGCAAACCATATAGGTACTACTAAGTCTTTATCAGGTATATTCTCCCATCTTTCTTTCGAAAGTCTTTGGATTCTTGACAGTGGAGCCACCGATCACATGGTGCGCTCTCCCACTGACTTAACCTATTCTATTCCTGTTTTTGGTCGCACAGTATGACTACCTGTAATGCCCCGAACCCATAAACCTGGGTCCGGTGTGTTATACCTGATAATATCCTAATAAATCATAATCCTTACATACATACGCAGCGGAAAACATAATCATAATCTCCATAAACATAGTTCTACAATACCAACATTCCATAATACCAAAGTTTGCTATATCCTAACTAGAATCCATAAAATTTATCCATCACCTGCATTTCCATAGATACATAATTCCCAAAGCATTTCAGTATTTTCACAATCATTCATCCCTCAACATCTTTAAAACAAAATGACATAAAACATAAATCATAAATATTTACATCCAAATGTCATCAACATATACCCTGTTTCTTTATATTCCTCAAAAAGACTAAATACCCTCGAGCTCCCTAAGCCTGACCTCGAGGATGTCCTGAAAAAGAAATAATCATATTCGAGTGAAACACATCTCAGTAAGGGAAGAAAATATACATATTAAAACAGCGTGTGGCCAACATAAGGTAAATAGATATCATTTTAATTACATTTGCAAATCATTTATGTAACACTGAAATCATTTTATGAATCTAAACAATCACATGTAAATATTTAACCCACGAGATTACCCAAGGATAGGGGTGATTACCCGCCCATACAAGTAGCACCCCTCTGCTCTGATACTTAGGTAACCCTAAGGTCACAACTAAAGCATACTAAAGCACTCACCTTACTCAGTAAGCTCTCAAGTGATAAATTGATCTCGTACTCACGTTCAACAATATTTTACCAGCAAAGGCCCTAAGGATAGGGAAATCTACCTGCCCATACAAATAAGTTCCCTCTACCCTAGTACGTTATGCAGATACTGCCACATCTGAAACTACTAGTGCACTTGCCTTTCTTTTCAAGCCCTTAGGCGAAGAGTTCGGCTCGCCCAATCATAACATGTTCTACATACATAAATACTTCTAATATCATAATACTTTATTCCTTTCTGTCATTATTCATTCATACACATTTGTTTATGTTCACAGCTTTAAACATCATATTTCATTTCACTTTAAGTGACTATTTCTCATTTATATCGTTCACATTTATCATTTCATTGCATAACATTTTCATTTCATTCTTTTGTACTACAGCTGGTCTTTAGCCATCATTTGTTAGTCCACATAGAAATGCGCTAGAATCTACTACAGTTAGTCCACATAGAAATGTGCTAGAATATGCTAATATGGTTGTCTTTCAGCTGTCTTACATTTACATGGTTGCATTTAACATACACAAGTAACATTGTCCATATCATATTTTATTCTCAATACTTTACTTACTTAACTTGCATCTTACACATTTAATATATATTTGCACAGAATCTCATGCCACACAATTTAATGGTAAAATTCATATACATTCCTTACAAAATAAGTCAACCCTCATTTAATATTTATATGCTGAAAATACATTTCATTCCTTACTTACTTCCTTAGAAGATACCTTTCACTTTCATTCGTTTACTTTCACATATACATAGCTATATAAACAACCTTAGGCTCAGAAATCCATATATATATATATATAAACAACACATAATCCATTTTAATTCATGAAAACCTGATTTAATATATAAATTTCCCCCTTACCTGATTTTCAAACTACGCTGGCAGGATCCCCGAACCGATACTCGCAGCGTTCACTTGGACCCTGAATCAAAAATCCTAACTTAATTAAAATAAATTCTAACTAACTCTAATCTTAAGAAAAACACTTATTTACTACTTCTTAGGCTCCAAATAACAACATTCATTAAGGAATTCCAAAAATAACCCACTGACCCTGATTTTGGGATGTTTCCCAAACCTCACAACCCAACGATCAGCTCCTATAGCTTTGCAGAGAACGATCCCACGAACCTCGTGGCGATTTCGAATCATCAAACTGGGTCAAAACTGACCTGAAATCGAAGAGAGAAGGTGGGAAAACCGTTTTAGAGATAGAGAGAGAGAGAGAGAGAGAGAGAGAGAGAGAGAGAGAGAGAGAGAGAGAGAGAGAGATAGAGAGAAGAGGATTCACGATTTTTATCTTGAAAATTAAGAAAACCTCTATTTATAGGCATGACTTCGTCGACGAGACACATTGATTCGTCGATGAGGCACTATAGAGACTTCGTCGACGAGAAGTTACCTTCATCGACGAAATTCAGAGTTCCAAAATATACTCTCTCGGGATTCCTTCATCAACGAGAAACTGGAGTTCGTCGACGAGCTTTAGAAGGACACTCGTCGACGAGGACAGGACATTCGTCAACGAGGCCTACTTTTTCTTCTTAAATCCTTCTTTTCCCTTATTACCCATTAATCCATTTTATTCGTTATATTTCCTAATTATTTAATTTTCCAGGTCATTACACTACCTAATGGTTCTCATGCTATGGTAACACATATCGGATCCATCATTTTCTTTCATTCCCTTATTTTGAAAAATATTCTTTGTGTCCCTTCCTTTCATTTTAACCTTATTTATGTTTGCTTGTTATATCAAAATCTCAACTGCTTAATCATTTTTTTTACACACCTGTGTTTTATTTAGGACTCACACTCGATGAGGATGATGAGACAGGGCACTAAGAAGGATTGGTTGTACTACTTCCACAAGGCATCTCCTGCACGTCGTCAGGTGGCTACATCAAATTCCCAACTATGGCATCGCCGACTCAGTCATTTATCCAATAAAGTCTCGTCTTTTCTTTCATAATATATTGATGGCATTTGTTCCAATTTGGATCCATGTTCCATTTGCTCATTGGCTAAACAAACACGTGTTGAATTTCCTTCAAGTTGTATTTTTTTTATTGTACCTTTTCAATTAATACATATTGTCATTTGGGGGGGTGGGGTTACAGTGTTCCATCACTCACCGTGGCACAATTTTTCTTAACCATTGTTGCTGATTACACTCGCTGTACTTGGGTCTATTTAATGCATCATAAGTCGAAGACTCGTTCTCTTCTCCAAACATTTATTCGACTCATCGAAAATCAATTTAACCGTACAATCAAAATTGTGCGTAATGATAATGGTTCTGAATTCAATATTCCCTCATTCTACTCTGAAAAGGGCATTGTGCATCAAACTAGTTGCATTTCCACTCCTTAACAAAATGGGGTTGCGGAACGTAAACATCGCCATCTTTTAAATGTTGCCTGAGCTTTTTTATTTTAGGCCAACATGCCCAAAGAATTTTGGGGTCATGCTCTTCTTACTGCCACTTATTTGATCAACAGAACTGCTACTCCTCTTTTGGGCGGGAAAACTCCCTATAAAAAACTCTACAACACCCCGCCCAAATATCAACACCTTCGAGCATTTGGGTGTCTCTGTTATGCCTCCACTCACTTCCGCCACCCTTCTAAATTTGACCCTCGTGCCATTCGTTGTGCCTTCATTGGATATCCCTATGGACCAAAGGGTTATGCGTTATATGATCTTGTCACTCACAAAATCTTTGTCTCCTGTGATGTGGTCTTTCATGAGGATCAATTTCCTTTTAGCCACACCCCTTTTGAACCATCCTCTTCTATCTTACCGCATCCTCTTAACTCTCCAGATCTTCTCTCTGCCAACCCTACCCAGACACCTCCTATCTCACCTCCTATTCATTCCCCTTCTTCTGCTCCAATGGTCCCTATCCAGCGATCCACATGTGTAGTTCAGCCACCTGCCTACCTACGAGATTTCCATGTTGAACAAGCACTCCGTTCTCGTCCTATCCCATCATCTGACTCGGCAGTGATCCGTTCTTCAGGTACTTCTTATGTAATGCCCCGACCTGCCACGTGGGACGCAGGGTGCTACTTTAGTGACGCTTGTGTTCCTGATACCATATTCATTATATAAAAGCAGTGGAAATAAATAATGCATTCTCCAAAATGCATTACTAGAGTTCTAAACTATCTTTATACACAAAGGTCTCCAAATATCCATATTACAGACCATAATACAATGCCAAAAACCAACTCAGTCCATACAACCATATTACATATCC
The DNA here is from genome assembly GCF_029873635.1 of Malania oleifera. NCBI lineage: Eukaryota > Viridiplantae > Streptophyta > Magnoliopsida > Santalales > Ximeniaceae > Malania > Malania oleifera. The sequence continues at coordinate 63,500,413 of NC_080429.1, read as the reverse complement.
AGGGACTTCAAACATAATTTAAATACATTAGAGTTCTTACAGACATTCACAAAAACTAAACTAGCTATCACCTTGCCTCAGAGTTCACTAAGCATGATCTTGAGATGGTCCTGAAAAATGATTTGTATATTGGGGTGAGACACTTCTCAGTAAGGTAGATTAAGTTAATATCAGTGTGTGGCCAACATGAGTTTTTAATGTATATAAAGTATCATCAGTTGTTAATAAACCACGGTTATAAAATCATTCTAAGACCATACTCACACACACACACACACAATTATTTATAAGCGAAAGTTCCTGAGGATAGGGGAGATTAGATTGCACGCCTATACGTGTAGCTTCCCTCTGCTCTAATACGTTATGCAACTTGGTATGCCTACAACTGATACATATCAGGGTATTTGCCTTTCTCAGCAAGCCCTCGGGCAGAGAGTTTACTTTACCATAAACATTTATGCATTTAAAATTGCATACATGTACTCACACCTTTACAGTTGAAAAATATGCATTTGTTTCCTTAATATAAACCAGTTCAATAAATAATAACACCATTTACATAAATCAATAGATATGTGTAAAAGATACTCCCTGAGACTAACACACCATTTACTTCCCCATGGTACGAGTTGTGCGGCCTAAAGGCTGGACTTATGCCCTAGGGGATCAACCCAGACACAATCAAAGTAACTATTTGCAAGTGCATCTACAGGCATCCACAACCCAGTTGCAGGTCTGATAGCCTTACCACTTCCTGGTCTGGTCCCCAAGAAAGGTACTTCATCCTTACGCAGGCTAATCGACTGAAACCACCCTACACCTCTCAGTATAGTGTGGGCATGCATGGTCTCGTAATAATTCCCTATTAACTGTACCATGTTCACAATACAACTAGTCCTCAGGGTTCTTAAACCATATCATACAATTTCGGTAATAAAAACTGTAGCATAAATCTAATTTCATATAGAACCTACCATTTAATAAAACTTGGCCCCTGGCCGTTAAATAAAACTCGACTCACAGTCGTTAAATAAAACCTGGCCCCTGGCTGTCATATCAAATCCTAGTATTTAGCAAAGGCTGTTCCAGTATGTTTCACAAATAGTTTAGTATTTTCACAACCATACCCAAATTCGGTTATACAATAAACCCTACCAATTATTCACTTGCTACACAATTTCAGTATTTGAATATAATCCATTAAACAACTGAGGAGAAACATAATATATTTAGTTCGTATGATAAAACCAAGCTTTCCACCGTTCATTTCATTCAAAATACCATAAGATATAATCGTAGTTTATAAACCCCCTTTTTGAACGGTCGGTTTTCAAAATAACTTTAAAACTATAAGTAAACGTACATATAACACCTTTAAATCAGTTCAAATTCGATAAAAACTTGGATTAACTTAATCCCCTTACCTATTCCTGAAAATTGACCGCTAACTTCTGAAACAAAAAACCCTAGCTTTTTGATCCGCCGTCGAAAACAAACCAGCAAGCCGAGAAAGAAGAGGAGAGTGATAGGAGACCGAGCATGGGCTCCAGGTGAGCCTATTGGAAAGAGAGAGTCACTAAAGAGTGAGAGTAGAGAGAGAGTCCAAAAAGTCACTTTAGAGAGAGAGAAAGAGAGATGAAATTTTGAGTTTATGAAAAATATACCTTACTTACTACTTAAGTAAACTTACCCATAGGAAAACCGTCAATGGTTTTCCCTGCCCTCACAAAACCGTCGACGATTTGGCAGTTGACTCACCCCTGCTGACTGAAACTGGCAATGGTTTTCTCAAACTCTATAAAACCGTCGATGGTTTGGGTCCTGCCAAACCAGTTTCCTTATTTTTCTTTTGTTTTCATTTATTTCTCTCGTTTATATTTATTTTCTTTTATTTTTTGGGTTCAGATTTCTATACCTTATCCTCTTTCTGTTTTTCTTTCTTATGATTCCTTTTTTTCTACACACCGTGCTTTCACCACTACTATCTCCATTGCACAAGAACCCCAGTCTTTTTTGCAAGCCAGGCAGGATCCTCAGTGGCGTTCTGCCATGCGTGCTAAGATTGATGCCCTGGAAGCCAATCAAACTTGGGCTTTGATTCCTTTTCCACCCCACAAGCGACCCATTGGCTACAAATGGGTGTACAAAATCAAACACAATCTTGATGGATATGTAGAACGTTACAATGCTCGCCTTGTTGACAAAGGCTACAACCAAAAGGAAAGGATTGATTACACTGAAATTTTTGCCCCTGTTGCCAAGATGGTCACTGTTCGCATTGTTCTCGCTCTTGCTGCTATCCACAATTGGCACCTTTTTCAGCTTGATGATAATAATGCCTTTCTACATGGTGATCTCCATGAAGACATCTACATGCATCTTCCTCCTAGTTTCAGATGAAAGGGTAGACTAGGATTTGCAAGCTTAACAAGTCTCTATACGGCCTCAAACAAGCATCCAAGCAGTGGTATGATAAATTTTCTTTCACATTTATCAATGTCGATTATAAGCAATCTAAAACAGATTACTCTATGTTCATCTGATCCCATGAAACAAGTTTCACCTTCATCTTGGTCTATGTAGACGATATTATTTTGGTAGGAAATAACTTGGAATAGATCATTGGGCTTAAGAAATACTTGAAAGAATGCTTCAAACTAAAGGATCTTGGTCTTTTGAAATACTTTCTAGGGATAGAGGTGGCTTGCTCCAAAATTGGAATTTTCCTATCATAGAGGAAATATGCATTTGAGATACTTGAGGAGACTGGTTTCCTTGGGGCAAAACTGTGTAATCTACCAATGGAACCTAACTTGGCATTTAGTGAGACGGAAGGAGAACTTATCTCAGATCCATTTCATATCGAAGACTGGTTGGGAAATTGATATATTTGACTATCATTAGACCAGATTTGGCATATGCGGTGCACACATTGAGCCAATTCATGGATAAGCCTAAAACTTCCCACTTGGATGCAGCACATCGAGTTTTGCGCTATCTCAAACAGTCATCTGGGCAAGGAATTCTTTTGTCTACTTCCAATGGTATTCAGTTACATGCATTTTGTGATGCCGATTGGGCTCGATGTAGAGACACTTGGCGATCTATTACTGGGTATTGTATTTTACTTGGAAAACCACCAATCTCTTGGAAAACCAAGAAACAAACAACAATCTCATGATCCTCAGTTGAAATAAAATACTGCTTTATGGCATCAACCTATTGTGAAATTACCTAATTAAAGCAACTTTTGACAGATCTCCAGATAGCTGACCCACAACCAATCAAGCTGTATTGTGATAATAAAGTAGCTATTCACATCGCATCTAATCCATCTTTCCACGAGCGAACAAAATATATAGAAATCGATTGCTATCTTGTACGGGAGAAGATCCAAAATCAAGTTTTTCAAGCTATTCACATACCTACAAGTCAGAAGCCTGCGGATTTATTCACAAAAGCACTCGGACCCACACAATTCAACCATTTACTGAGCAAGTTGAGTATGATCAATATCTACTCCAACTTGAGGGGGAGTGTTAAGGAAATAACAAGATTTCCATATGAAGATCATACACACAAGGCAACCCAAGATTCACCGTGTGACAATAAAGACTGAAATCCTCTTTTGAGATTTGTAATGACCTAAAAATTACACCATTTTTTTTTTCATATAAAATATAAATTATGCTGATACCCCTATAATGCCTACTATAACATCTCAGGCCCCAGATGGGCACTGAGGTATCCCTGTACACAAATTGACACACCTATGCAGTGGTAAACATAAAGTCATACACCCACATTTACAATACTAGAATTCAGTGCTTCCAAACCATATATATACATATTCACACATCACCCTAGTATCATCTGCTCAAAAATATAATCCTCTGAACACACTTACCATATAATTAGGGCAAAACACAAGATCTCCCTATATGCGAGCCTTATCTGCTCACTTAATTGGGTCAACTGAAAAGTGTTAAACCACTAGGATGAGACAGCGCTCAGTAAGAGGAAATATGCTATTACTAGTGTGTGACGACTGAGTTTCATAAATATTATATTGATAATATCTGAAACTATAAAAGCTGGTGAATCAATATGCAGTGTAACTCGCATTTATCATGGTTTAAAGTATAACTATAATATCTAAGTTTTCTACTTTTCATACTTCTAGTATCATACTATATTACTGATATTCTGTAAATCTATATACATATACATAATTGAGATTTTACCCTGGAAAACTATACGTCATGATTTAACCCCTTATGGTAGGGTTGTGCGGCTCGTAGGCGGGACTTAATCCTGGTTGGCCCACCAAGTAAGTCAATTGTAACTCTACCAATCCTCAGCCTGGCCAAACTGCATCCTCTTTTAGGCTCGAAACTGGTAACTATCTCGTCAAACCAACCTCCTCAATGCAGAGTACTGGGGGGATTGTAATCTCTTCATAGGCACGGCTGACAGAATCCATATATTATCTGAGATATGTGGTTGCACTCTGATATGAAAATAGCAACGGTATCGTGCTCTGCTAACTGAACATAACTTGATTCATCAGGGTCTGATACTGTATATACTATTTTTATAGATATCCTACTGTTTTCATCATGATTGAAAAATAACCATAACACTATAAATCTTATATGAAAAATACTATAATATCTTACTGTAATATCTAACTGTTATATCTGACTGAATAATCTGTAATGTCTGAGTGTTATGGTTTTGGAAAGCATGACATTCTGTATTTATTGTAAAATACTGGTTTGTATAATATTTGTAAAATATCTGTCTGGTAAATATATTTGTCTATAGATATACACTGTAAATCATTATATTCTGAAAAACTATACAAATTATGTACTAATCAAATATCTACTCAGGTCACATAATTATTAAAACTCATGTTCTGAAATTTGTAAAACTGTATAATTTGTACCCCATATATTAATAAACAAGTACTTTAATTTACTAATAATATTTCTGAATTTCATAGCATAGCATATTTCCTTTACCTAACTAGCTGGGAGGCTCGCCTCCCACTTAATCCTCACGCTCACGGCATATTATCCCCAAAATCCTGAAATAATACACATGCATATTTCCAATAAATCAACTATATTTCCCCAAACCTACATTCTTATAAATTTTCTAAATTATAATTTACATGGGCTCCTAAAAATATTCACTAAGGTCTGCAACCCATGTCTGCAGGGTCCCAAACACCCTATTCCTGAAAATATAATACTCAAATTTTACTTCACAAAACTCCAGTATATTAGCATATAATACTAAATCTGACCTCAAATGAATTGGGTAATACTGAAAATGCTCAAATAATACACTCACCCTGATTTTGTGATGGTTCCCAAACATCTTAAATTGACATTTCACTCTTGCTATGTTGTAGAGAATCTCCCTGATCACCATGGTAGCTTCTGATCGTCAAACTGGGGAGAGACGGAGCCGAAAACTTAGAGAGAAGTGAGAGAATCCTATCTTTAGAGAGAGAAAATGAGAGAGAGAGAGAGAGAATTTCCTTCACTAAAAACCCGTTTCCTGCATATTTATAAATGTCTTGACACATGGCCTTGTCGACGAACCACGTCACCTCGTCGACGAGTCCAAGAGGAGTTTTTTCGATGAACCCTTATTCCTTGTCGATGAAATTCAGGTCTTGAAAATCGCCCTCTCGGTATCTTCTTATCGACGAGACACATATCCCCGTCGACGATCCCAAGAGACCCTGCTGACCTTCTTAAAATTTTCCTTTACTTCCTCTTTTCTTTTATTATTTAATTACCATAATTCTATGGGTCTTTACAAGATTGGTCAAACCATGATTTACTTTAATTGTCTACAGAAGAAATTGTATAAATAGGAGCACTGTACAATGTAAATACACACCGAAAAATGTTGACTCTATGAGTCTGATCCCGTTTTGATTATGACAAAACCAATGTTTCTCACCTATGCACTGAACTTCTTGAACAAGTTCATCCTAAGCATGCACTGTTGGTAGGAACTCAAGTAAGTCATACGGACTATGAAGATCAAGCTTTATTTATGGCGTCTAAAGAATCTAAAAAATGAAGACCTTTTTGCTATTGTATTTGCATTCATTTTTAATTGGTCTATAATAATATGGTTTGTAATAATGCATCTGCATGCATGATAGGTTTTAATGCTCAAACAAGACCATAGATTGACCATAAGGATCCGAATGGTCTTAGGGCACCCTTTAAGGTCGACCGACACCAGATTTTTTCGGTAGACCTCAATAGACCTTAGTGAGACCTTAGGTCCCAACACATATGCACAAATAAGTCCCCATTATCACTTGCACAATCAAGGGATCAACATGAAATAAATTGGACAAAATAAGCATGTTCGGTCGACCGACCCAACCAAGCTTATTAGCTTGGTTGACCGAACTGGCTAGTGGTCAACTGTTTGACCATAGTATGAACGGCCAAACCTAGCCAAGTTTATTTATCTTGGTCGACCAAACCTCCCTAGGTCAACATATTAACCGCTCGGTCGACCGACCAAAATTATATGGGCAACGCCTTGGTCGACGGAACCCCCACGTGAGAATTTTCAACCGCTCGATTGACCGAACCTTGTAGTTCAAATTGACTCGGTTGACCGAACCGCATGGATTTAGAAAATTGCCTTTGAACCACTCATGTACGGTCAACCATCCTTCTAGTTTAAAATGATCCTGGTCGACTGAACCCAGCCACTTGGTCAACTGAACCTTAAGTACGGTCAACCAGTGCTCATGGGTTGGCAAAAATTACCGAGGTTAAAATGCTGTTATTTTTTATTAACCCCATTTAAACTTTTCCAAAAATGACAAATAGGTCCTCAACGGTCAAAATTAAAAGGGTCCCTATATATATATATATATCACTTCATTTGACTTAATTAGCAACAAATTAGCAAAAGTTATTATGAAATTTTCCTCTCAAAATTTTCGTACTCTTTTGCTACATTCTTTTGATTCCAAGCCCATATCTTTGAAAACTCTCACTCATACTTTCTTGCAAACATTCTTTTTGATTGAGTGTTGGTTTCACTAGTTCCCATCTCTTGCAAATCAATTGCAAGGTTGAAAAGAAGTTATTGTGGTTATTGAATACACTTTTACAAATCATTCCTTTGGCAAATACTCTCACATACACATACATTTTGAAAAATTCATTTTGAGAGTTCTTGCTCATTTGATCTATCCCATAGTATTTTATTTCATAAATATTTGATTGGGAAGATCTTGATTTTAGCTTGCTAGTCTTGGCATTTATATTGCAAAACTTGAAAGCTTGCATACTTCATTTGATAAATCTTTTGCAAGCTTAAACCCTAAGTATCTACTGTGATTGTATTTGATCAAATATTTGCTTGATACTTGATTAGGGTTTTGAAGTATCCTTGACTATTCACTGATTGAATATACTATCTTGAATTAAGTTTCAAGATCTCACTCAAGCATTAAATCCATATTATCTGTGAGTGCATATTTATCTGGATCGTAGTTAGTACATATATGCTTGTTTAGAAATGCTTAAATTATACGCAAAATGTCATATTCATTGATTGTATTTCAGGCGTGGCCTGAGGGGGCGATAATTCAGCCAGAAAGGATTGTTTGTAAAGGTTGAGGTCAGCTCTGTGCTAATTAACCTGGTTGTATTAGGTGCCGCTCCACCCGTTAAGTGAGCCTTAGTATAATCCTTGTGTTTGTAAGCCAAGACGGGGATATAGGTAGGATTGACTGAACTCGATATCATATTCGGTGTCACTTTTACATTTCCTGCATTATATTCTGCTTTGTATTTGATTTAAAATTTGCCTACTGAATATACCGCATATCTGATTGACACGTCATTGTATTTGGTTGAGAAATACTGAAATTGTGGTGCATGTATTGAAAATTATTTAATATATCATATATGCATTTTCATATATGCTTAGACTACTCTTAGGTTGCATTATATTGTTGCTAGATTAGTTCAACATAGGAGGACATATTTAAATCTCCAATTTACCCACCTCTTGGGATTGCACTAAAGTTAACAAAAAATATAGAAAATCTTTCTCTCAATTCTATTATTCCTCTCCAAATTTTAGACTTTGAATTTCTTCAAAAATACCATATAAATTTGTCTCATATTGAAAAAAATAAAAATAAAATTGAGGGCATACCTTACCTTGAGATCTTTTATAAAAGTGAGCTGAGAGTCCCACCACATGCGCCATAGGGGACGAAGGTGGGGATCTATGAATATATATATATATATATATATATATATATATATATATGTATGTATGTATATGGCATGCACCTAAATTTTTTGTATCGTAATTTAAAAATTGGTAAATGTATTTATTTCTATTATTGTATGTAATTTTTTTATATGAAAAAATAGATTATAACAATAAATTATCAATAATATCAAGTTAAAAGTAAATACACAATTTGATAATTCTTAAAAGAAAAAATTTGGAGAATAAAGAGTGAGAAAAATATTTATCATAAATATATATTAATTTTATTTCAAGGAAAAGAGAAGCTTTGAGATATTAATTACAATTAATAGCTTAATATTTGTTAGTGTCTTGAGTTTTTAAAAAGTGTCAATTATTTTAAATTATATCGAGAATTGGTGAAAACAATAGAATTAGTAATATTTAATCTCCTTACTAGATTGACTCAATTTATTTTAATTATTCTTATTTCTAAAATTGTAATTGGGCATACTTATTTTTTTTTTAAGTTATGAATTTTATTAAAAGCAAACTCATAATAAGATAAAAGATGACTATCTTGTGAATTACTTTATTAGATATAGTAAAAAAGAAACTGTACAAAAGTTCCATATTGGTTCAATGTTGATGACTTTTATATTACGAAAGAAGCGGTAAGTACAATTATAGGATCATTACTTAAGTTAAATTATTTGTTTATATTTGATCTTTTGAATTTTTTTTTTGTATATATCATGCACATAGTGACATATATACTTTTTATTTATTTATCTTTTTATAGTTATTGAGGTGTATTTACTCACAATTCTAATTAATAATTTTTAAATTCTTATATCTGTAGATAATTTGGTTTAAAATTAATAAAGTCATTATAATTACAAGCATATTAAAATAAATTCTTTAACTATATATATATATATATATATATATATATATATATATTGCCCTCTCCCCTTAAATATATTTTCTGGATCCTGCACAGCATGGTGGGTAGCTAATAAGTGTAAATGAATTCATATTCGAAACAGAATATGAATTTTTGAGTTTAAATTTGAATTTGTATAGACTTGAAAAAAGTCGATGCAATTTTATATTGTATTATATACATAACCGAGATTGTTATCCTATATTTCTAAATGAAAAATAAACATATTTTATGTATTTCATTTAATTTTTAATATATTTGAGAGCTACTATAAAATAAAATGGAGACACCATTCATACTTTATATATATATATATATATATAAAATAAGGTTTAATAATATATTTTTTCATAGTACTAATAATACCTATGAGCAACGTTACTCTCTCATCCCATCCATTTTTTTTTTTTCAAATAACTTTCAAACATAAAATAATTTTTGGATTTTTAAAAATATGGTTACCCCACGAATATTTATGCAAGGGCCCTGCCCCGGTTAAGGGGAGAATCTAAAGCGCGGTACTTTCTTTTCAATTCTTTGCTTGAGCGCTGCCTTGGTGGTCGGCGCCTCACTCTCCCGTCTAGACTGTTTTTCTTCTTTGCTAAGATGTCGTCGACGGCAGACATCGTGAAGAACCGATTTCTAGGGTTGTTGATATGGCAATCAATTCACTCAACTGTCATCTTCGTCCTCGTCCGAACCTTGTTGCTGGCGCCGTTCGTCTCCAGAAGCTCTTTCTTTCCCTCTCTCGAAGCCTGTCTCTCTTTCATCGTTTTTCACCTATCCCTCCTCCTGTTCTCAGTCTCCGTCTTCCTCTCCGCGTCTCCGCAGGCCTGTCGCCCTGCCTCGCTCTTTGACCTTGCTCTCGCCCTACTTCGATTCCTCTTTGTACCTTCTGCCGCTGCCCCTGCGGCCGATTTTTGCCGCCGCGCCAAAATTTCTCTCAGCTTGTTGCTTTTGGTAGCCGTGTCAGCTATGTCAGGATTCCTATCACTGGTTTCGTTGTGTGGCTGGCTCAACTCGGACTATGTTTTTGGTGGAGCGGTAGGGTTGAGAGGACTTGCTCATGGAATCATGTACGGATTATATTACGTTTTTAAGCACCGATGGGTTTTAAATTATCCCATAATTCAGGTGAATGAATCAACGGCCTTCTTTTTTCTTTTTTCATTGTCACATTATATATCCTTTGGATTATAAACGCTTCGTTGTTGTCTCACTAGCATTTTGTAGCCTTTTTTTTTTTCTCGGTTGTAGTGAGCATCATCTAGAACTAAATAAGGTTTTAGATTGATAGAAATTATTTTTTCCCTTCATGCTTCACAGTTGGATTAGAGTGAATCTTTATAATGTGTGCATTTTCAAATACCTAGTGTATGGAAAAGTTCGGACAAGGTGGCTCTTTTATCGCTTGGTTAAGGGACGAGGATAAACTGGTCCCTCTATTTCTCTCGTGTATTCAGGCTTTTTAATGCTAAATTTGGTCTTATTCTTGACTAGTAGCGTCTATTTTCAATGGTGTAAAGCAAGGGAATTAGATTTTGGTAAAAAAGAAGGGAGATGTACATTGAAGAGGGAAGTAGGGCTATTGATTGAGGGGTTGGATTGGTGCCCAATTCCTGTGGAGAAGCTATGTAGAGATGGAGAGGCCCTTTGAGGAGGATGAAATTAGAAGCTTTGGGGCCAGATGGATTTCATGGCTTTCTACCTAGTGCCTAAAAGGATTTCGCTACTAGACTCAAGGATTTTAGGCTAGTTAATCTCATCAACTGTGTATATTAAGATCCTCATTAAAGTGCTATGTAAAAGATTGTCTAGTATCTAGATGGATGCTATTTTCCAAATGTAGTGTCTATTAATTGGTGGTAGATAGATTTTAGATGCAACTCTAGTAGTTAATTAGGTTGTTGAAGATGTTGTTAGAAGAAATACAGGGGCCTGGTTTTGACATAGGATTTTGAAAATGCTTATGATCATGTTAGTTGGGATTTCTTGGATAGATGAAATATGCATTTAGGAGAGAAGTTCCGGCAGGCCTTTTGTAGTGGATGAAGATTCGGGGAAAATTGTTATTTTGGGGGAAAATCTAGTGGTTAAGGAAGCTATATTTGATAAGTTTTGGCCTAAAAGGTCTATGCTTGTCAGAAGGTAGTGTAGATGGGTTTTGAAATGAGGAAAAAGTTTGAAGGAGAGATACTGGAGGGAATTTATGTATAGTGGAAGAGCAAATTGTTTAGAAGGATGATACAAGTGAGTGGATAAGTTTGTGATGTCCTTAGTGATTGTGATTGTGATGGTGGTTTGCTTTTGGATGAGATTCGAGGGCTATATGGATATGTTTCTGAATCTGATGTACTTGAGGATTTATTGTATGTGCTGCCACCTCAAATGGAAGGATTGGAGCTAGGAAACATTGACACTTTTGGAAGCTTGATGTGTTTGAAACTGTCAGATACTGACATATCACTCCTCACACGCATAAGAAACTAATTAATTAATTAATTTTTAGATTGAGACACTACTTGACACGTCAAGAACATATTTGGGACATTTTTTGCAGCAAAATGCTGTTTTTTTTGCCCCTTTTAACAATGTTATAGAAATCCACAAAAAAGGTGAGAAGCGAAAAGGTTCTTTTTGACATTGAAGTGATTGGACTTTGGAGCCCTACTACACTGCGCCAGCCTTGCAAAGCACTGTCGATCCTCCTAACTCTTAGAATTTAGGGTAAAAGACATTGACTTCCCATGAAGTTTAGCAAAAAGACAATGACTTCCCTAAGGTTTCAAAAATCCTATAGACCTGCCATGAGACTTCAAAAATCCCATAAACGTCCCTTGACATTTGTTTTTTGAGACACTTATACCTTTCAAAAAGTTGTCTTTTTGCTAAATATAAAGAGGGGTTGTGGAATTTTTGAAATCTAAGTGGAGGTTCTTGAACTTTTTGGAACCTTAGTGGATGTTCAAGTCTTTTTGTTAAACCTCAGGGGAGTTCAGTCTCTTTTACCTAGAATTTATCCTCTCTCTAAAACCATCACTCTCTCGCCAAAATTGAACTTTAATTCTCTGTCACCTCTCACTGCCATAGTAGGCCACTATCCTACCATCAAAAGTTGATAGGGGCAATACTTTTACTGATGCATTGCCGCATCAGGGTCGTGTGATCCATCGAGTCATCATGAATCATTAGAGCAACATGCAAAGCTTGTGTTGACCTTTTATATATTAAATGCATCCCTTCCAAGCTTTGTTGCATGTGTGAGTTCTAGAATTACTGCAATTATTTGAGTAGCAAATACCATCAAACAAAATATCATTGACTTATGTGTCGTTTGTAGTTTCAGAGTCTAAATTAGTTCATACTTACACATGCATGGCTTAATATTTGAGGATCATATGAGTGCTAATAGGAACTAGGTAGCATTCCTTATTGAAGTTGACATTGCATGAGCTCAAAAGGAAATCGACACAAATGTCGTTGTTGTCTGCATTGAGTGATAAACACTTGGTTAAGGTTTTGCATCCAAGTGTAATTCTCACATAACGTTTTGCATCCGAGAGCACAAGTAGCAAACCCCACAAACCATGATCATAAGTCACACAAGTGAGGCATGCACATGGATTACAAGGATTGCTTCAATGTTCACCCCACACCCCTCAAAGTAGTCACCGCTCTAGATTTATCATTTTTTTTTTCATTTCTTTTCTTTTTAAATTTCTTGATGAGCTATGCCCATTGTGCACCATCAACCATGCCCTTGAGTTGTTTCTTTGTATTTGGGCCAATATGTTATAATATGAATGTAGTTGATGATTGTATAACCGTAGTTTGTAAAATGTGCAACTGATAGTTGCGTATGAATGATGCTTATACTGTGCTTTAAATTAAAATTACCTAAATGTTTGTCATCTAAAAGGAAAAACATGCCTAAGCATGCATGTTTTAAATTAATAAATTAATATACCCCAGCCATGTTGTGTCCTCATTTTTTAAAAATTATTGTATCGTTGTGCCAATATCAGTATCTGTGTCTCTTGTCAATATCCGTGCTTCATAGGTCTGGAGGGGATTAGTATTGTTGAAAATGATGGCATGGATGAGAAGCAAATGTGTAAGGTTGGAATATTTATCCATGTGGAGGAGATTTTGGGAAGGATCTAGAAGCTCAACATTTGATGGATAGATGTCTGATTGTGGAGGAAACAATATTTGGCTTGATGGCGGTGAGAGTAAGGTGAACAAGGTTAGAGCAAACTAGTAAATCTTTGAAGTGTTCAGTCAATTATGTAGGAAAGGGTTTAAAGAGGGGTTTTCTTGGTTAATTATTGTTAGTTTTGTTTTCGATTTATATTTTGTATTCTTTCATTATTATTTCTTATATTTCATTTTTACTTTTGTTTGAGGATATCCTATCATTGCCTACGATGTGCTTTCTATTTCCTCTCTTATCTTTTTTTACTAAAAAAATATATAATAATGCAGGAAAATAGCTAAACATGGTTAATAAGATACATCATTGTTAGGTATGTTGTGTATAAGGTGCCATAGTTGTAGTACAACAATAATAATCGTATTGACTATATTTAGTTAATAGAAATGATATTCAAAAATTAATTGAACATTAGTTACACACCTAATTTAGACATTAATAGTTGAAGAAAATGTTGTAGCTAATATGTAATATCCAAGTTCAGTTTTGCATAAAATTTCAAAGCTTGAAAGTTCACATTCTTATCCTTCTCGTTATTATGAGTTTTGATGTTGAATCTCAAAATTTAATTTCAAGGAAATTTTGTTCCATGGCCAAAATTTTGAAAAATTTTCTAAAATTTCAAGATTTCGATATTTGTTTGGATAATTTATGAAAAATTTGATGGAAATTTCACAAGGTAGACGTGGTTGCAAGCAGAAATTTGGTGGGAAATTTTAAAAATTTATTTTTCCCTATGTTTGGAGAAACCTTGGATTTGGAGTTGTATTGGATTTGAATAAGATGTAACACAAAATTGTATTGAAATTTGTCCAAATCCACTCAAATGCAAATCCAAGGTCCGAAATCCATGCTCCCAAACACAACCTTTGTGGAAACCTAAGTCCAAGCCCTCATCAATTAGGATGAGAAAGTTTATTGATTTATTTTTTGTTTTGAGTGAAATCGTAAGTTAGTCCATGTACTTTTAAGGGAGTTTTATTTTTTGTCTATATGCTTATTATTAGTATGATTAAAGACCTATACTCACTAATTTCGAATATTATAATGGAGGAAAAACTCTTTAATACCTATATACAAAATAAAGGAGATATTCAAAATTGTGATAACTATCGTGGAATTAAACTTATGAGTCATACGATGAAACTATGGGAAAGGGTAGTTGAACAAAGATTAAGGTTAGAAACGAAGATCTCAGAAAATCAATTTGGTTTTATGCTTGGGAGATCTACCACCGAAGCTATTTATGTTTTAAGAAGAAAAATGGAAAAGTTTAGGGAAAAGAAGAGGGACTTGCATATGATATTTATTGACCTTGAGAAAGCATATGATAGGATACCTAGGGAAATTTTATGGTGGGTTTTAGAAAAAAAAAGGTGTATGTTGTAGGTATACCGATGTCATTAAGGATATGTACGATGGAGTAATGACTAGTGTAAAGACTATAGATGGAGAAACTAGAGAATTTCCAATTATCATAGATGTACATCAATGATCTGCTTTGAGTTATCTTTTTGCTTTAGTGATGGACCAATTGACTAAAAGTATTCAAAAGGAGGTTCCATGGTGTATGTTGTTTGCAGATGATATTGTATTAATTGACGAAACTAGGGACGAAGTAGAGGTAGAGTTAGAATTATGGGGGGAAGCCTTGGAATCATGGTTTTAAATCGCGGTAGCGGGTAGCGTAACGTAACGGTAATGGGTGTAACAGGAAGCAGGAGTAGCGGATGTTACATAACGGGAAGCGGGTGTAACGGCCATGAATTTTTTTGAAGCACGCACAACCTTGTGCATATTAGCGTACTTACATGTTTTAAACTTTTTGCCATTCTTAGAAAGGGTTTTAGTGTATTTTGGACCCTTTAGTTCGAGTAACTAAGTTATTTGGTAAGGGCAACAAGTTTACATTTGTTTTAAACCATCATTGATAGAAAATTACATGTGTGCACGTATTTATACTTCTCATTGTTCTTATCTGTGATAAATTCTTATGTGTGCTAAATGAATTAATAAAATAAAATACATTATACACTCCATTAATCTATTAGACACATAAGACATACGAATAATGTAAATATAAAATAGCTAGAAAAGAAAGAAGGTTGAAGTTGAAAAATAAAGAACATAAATATCACATTACTAATATTATTAAAAAAAAAAAAATTTCCTAACAAGTTAGTGTTTTGAAATTGTTAATTAATGCATCTATTGTGAGTATTTAAAGAAATAGTAAATTTTGCATCATTGTCATCCTCATTATAATCTTTGCCCCCTCTTGCGACTTGATTTATTGAGAATGATATATGAAAAAGAGAGAAAAAGTGAGAAAAAAAAGTAAAAAATAAAATATTTTTTTGGTGTAACAGTCCTGTAGCAGTTACGTAATGGCCGTAGCGGTCTTTACGTAACGGTCACGGTCCGTAACGGCCACTACGGCCGCGATTTTTCTTCCCACCGATTTCGCGGTGTGTAACGGTATCGGTAGCCCAAAAATCCTTTACGTAACAGCGTTACGGAACGGTTGCGGCCTTTATTTAAAACCATGCTTGGAATCTAGAGGCTTTAGGATAAGTAGAAATAAAACAGAATATATGAAATGTAATTTTAGTAATGATAGGAGGAATATTGGAGACAAAGTTAAACTTGATGATGATGAAATAAATAACACTTGTAGATTTCGATACCTTGGATCTATTATGCAAGCTGAAGGAGAAATTGACGATGATGTAATGCATAGAGTTAAAGCAGGTTGGGTAAAATGGAGAAGTGCTTCAAGTGTGCTTTGTGATTGTAAAATACCCTTAAAATTGAAAGGGAAGTTTTATAGGACAGCTATAAGACCAACTATGCTATATGGATCGGAATGTTGGGCGAAGAAAAAACATAATATCCAAAAAGTAAAAGTTGCCTAGATGAGAATGCTTAGATGGATGAGTGGTATAACATTGAAAGATAAATTAAGAAATGAACATATTCGTAGTAAGTTAGGTGTAGCTCCTATAGAAGATAAGATAAGGGAGGGACGACTCAGATGGTATGGACACTTGCAACGTAGGCCTTGTAGTGCACCTGTGAAGAAGAGTGACTTAGTTACTGTGGGGGACAGTAGAAGGGGTAGGGGTGGACCTAAAATAATTTAGGACGAGATAGTGAGTAAGGATTTAATATCTTTGAATCTATTAAAAGAAATGATCCATGATCGCATAAATTAGCGGAAAAGGATTCATATAACCGGCCCCACTTAGTGAGATTAAGGCTTGGTTTTGTTGTTGTTGTTGTTTTAGGTGCAGTCCGACGGTGTTAGTGAAACTTGCTAAGATGTAACACCAAATGCAGCCCTAGCATTACATTTTGTTGTTTTGCTGTTAGGTGCTATGTGCCTAGCCTTTGGAAAAAAGAAAAGAACAGAAGTAGTGATTTGGCAACTTTAATTGCATCAATTTAATGTGTTTAATTTTACCCAATTAAAATGATAGTGAAGTGGCTAACTTATGAGTTCACTCTTTTTATTTTCGGTGCTGGGGTTGGGTTGGAGGGGATTAAGGTTTGCTTTTAAAATCAACACCACCTCCCCCAAAATAAACAAGGGAAAAAAAAAGGCAAAAACCCTGTGTTGGGTCCTCCTTACTCTGAATTCATGCCCAATGCTTGGTTGTCCAATGCAAGTTGGTAAAGCCTATTTTTGGTGGCCCAAAGAGGAGTTCTGCAATGAACTCTTCTGATTAGTTCATTTTTCCTACTATATTAGTTACATATATTTTATTTTCAAAAATTATAAAATAAATATGTGTGGCTCAACCTTCTTAATGCTTTTGCCAAAGCCCAAACCCTACCAGTTGGGCCAAGTTGGGCTAGGTCTGAACATATTTGAGGATTATTCTTGGTGTCCAAGCCCATCCAATCATGGTCTGCAGTCTTTAATAGGATTAACACTGTGGATTTGCTACAGGTAAGAAGATCAAATAAAGCTTTGTTTCTAATGTGTTATCTTTCCTAAGTTGTGAGATTAATGCCTATTTATTTTGCATTGTTCTTTCTTGTGGCACATTCAGAACATGTTTTTTTGGAGTTTTTGGAGAGCATTGTGTGTGTCCTTAGGAGAGCTGGTGGTTGTGGCAAGGAGGGTAAGATTATTTGGACATGCTACTTTTGCTTTAGTTTAGTGTATTTGGTTGGGGAGTAGCTCTAGAATTTTCAATTGGTAAATAATGTCTTATGATGTGATCTTTAGCAGATTTTCCTTTTTAGCTCGACTCTGCTTCTCTGCCTTTGGCATATTTAGAGGAGTGTGGTTGGTTGATGTGCAAAGAGATTGGAGGGCTTTGTTACATTAGTATTTGTTTTAGTTGTCTTTTTGTTTTGTTTGTTGTTGGATATCTTGTCTTGTTAACAAATTTTATTTGTTAGGCTGGTGGATTCTGAGGGTTTGTCTTGGTAACTGCTGTCAAAATTTCATTTTTCTTCACCCTTATCATTTCTTGCAGTTCCGCATTGTATGAAATTCATAATGGCCCATTTGAAGTTTTGAACTGCATACCATACAGACACCTAAGGCATTGCAAAAATCGGTTGAAGCCAGTTAAAACAGCCGAACTGAATTAATTTCAAAATTTCAAACCGAATCAATTTAGTGAAACAGTTCGGTTAATAAAATGGTTCGGTTCGATGCTAAAAATTATGACCAAATTTTATTCAGTTCAGACTCAGTTTTATTACTACTGAAGAAATTGAACTTTCCCCATTCTTCAGAATAGTCTCAGTTTGCCAGTTCCTATTTGATCTTGCCTCACTGCAGCACTGTTTGTCTGCATCAGCAGTATTGCCACACCCATTCTGTGACAGAGCAGCCTCTAATATCCCACTGTGAACTGCCACCACTGCCTTCATTCAGATTGGCTATCGCTCACTCATCCTAGCCTCATAGGGGATGCTGGCTGGCTGATCTGAATTCTGACACCATCAAGCATCAACCCCATCTCTGCCACTGTTCATCCTCAATCCATCACGATGAGCAGATCAATTTGACGAAGTGATGAAGAAGACGAGATAGAAATAAATTATAAAGCGGGGAAAAAAACCAAAATGGCAAGGGAAATGGTTGAGGAGAGCTGATTGGCTCATCTTTGTACCTCCTTCATCACCATCAGGTAAGATGTGAGAGAGGCGTTCATAGAAATGCGGAGAGAACATCAGATTTTTTCACCCGAGAAACCTTTGGTTTATAACTTAGGTTGGTTCGGTTTCTTAAAAGTTTTGGACCGGCTATTTCTATTGGTTTGGTTTGGTTATGTATGAAAAGTTCGGTTGGTTCAGTTCATGTTTTGAACAAAAAAAATTTGGTTCTGTTAGTTGTTTTGGCTGAGCCATCCGAACCGAATGATTCTACACCACTACAGACAACCACCCCAGACGCTAATATTGCTTCCCTTATGTCTCAGCTATACTAATGCTTTGAGCGTTTTGTTGGTCATGGGGGAAGAGGTAGTGGTAAACTATTTTTCTTAGTGCTACCTCTGTTATTGATTGGTGATGGTGGAGCTGTGGCAGTAGTCGGTGTTTTACTTTTGCTGTTGACAGTATAGGCATGTTTTGTTTTGTTTTCCTTTTTTCCTATCACATTCTTTTAGTTCATGAGCCTTTTTTTTTTTTGGTGGCAAAAGGCGAGATATCACTAACATAAATTGAGTCTTAACTCTGCTTATTTGCTCGTCTACCACAAAGGCTGTCTTTCATTAGCATGGAGTTAAGTTAGCTTACATGCATGAACATCTCTATAGGCACATTGTTTTGTTTTGGCATATCCGAATAAAACAACTTCTTGTTGCTCGTCCACTAAAAAAGGAAAAACATGATTTATGTGCTTAGCAGTTTCATTGAGCAATGTAATGAAATGAAAATTTTTACACATTGATAAATAATAGGATAGTGAGTCTAACTGCAACACAATCTGCTATATATAATGAGAACCAGAGTCTTTGCATGTTCCTTGATTTCTAGCCTCATTTAGTGGTCACATTTGCACTGTCCCTTGAATCACATTCTTTTGTGAACAGAAAAGTGAAATTAATAAATACTACTTCGTGGGTTACACAATGTTTTGTTTGGTTATATTTTGCATAGCTTGAGCTTATCCCTTTATTTATACTTCACAAAGAACATATAGTTCTTACATTGTCATTCAGTTCTATTATTCTATAGATTTTTGGCATGCATTTGGTGCCTTATCTTTCTTGGCATGATCACCAATTTTAATGCTCATATCAACAGCGTCCCATTTTCTTCAGCTTCAAGGTGGGCTTCCCTGGAGCTGTTCGACAAGCATTAAAGCTATCGAGTGCATCTTACCTGATTTCTGCATTTCTGGTGGTATTCCTCACTGATCGACATAAGGGTTATTCCACAATTGGAAAATTTATTGGGGAGCAGATCATCTTCTACATTGGAAGTTTTGTAGTATTCCTTTGTTTCGAACTGAGTCACCATCTACATCAGGTTAGTTCAATGAACTTATCATGTAAATAGTGTAGAAAAGCAAAAGATAGTGCAGTATACAGCTCTCTGTAGTTCTCATCAGAACTAATGTGATTAATCCTTGTTCCAATTCTGTTTATATATTCTGCTTATACCCTGTAACAAGGGCACATTTCCTGCTTTGTTATTTGGATTTGTAATGAATGTGGACAGCACCATGTCTGACATATTGAATTTGATCTTCTTATGTAGTTTGGGTGATATCCATTTACATAAGTGATTGGTGAACTCTGTCCAACAATCCACAATTTCTCAAGTGGCATATTGGTGCAAGATAAACATCCAACACAATAAAATTTAATTTCAATTCTACTATTTGTCACCTTCCTCATAGATTGATCATTCGACTGCAATGTGGCCGATTCTCAGTTCCAGCTTTTTGATCAGGTGTCGTTGGTTGAGCCCCCTGGCTCAGGGGGGACCAGAAAACAAAAGGTGTTTTCCCCACTTCGTTGGCCCGTGCCGTTCTTGGTTTGGGGGCTTTCGGGTCCCTCACGCAATTTTGGGGTTAAGCAAATGGGTTAGCCGACATTGCGCAGGAGTTGCAAGTGTCAACCACCCTATTGGTCACATGGCTTAGATTTCCTATGAATTTTCCCCCACTGTGATGTCACCAAGTCTTACTGGTTTCAGCCAATTTCTCACAATCAAGTTCGTTGATTTATTATCGAGCAAGTGATGAAACGGAACAAAGCATGCACTCAGACACAATTTACAAGAACACTTCCTCCCAACCTTTCAATATTTTATTAAGGCAAAGGAAACACTCTCTGCATATGTGCAGAAACACAGACACACACAAATTCTATGGTATTTCAGGGCATTCATTAACTCTATTTACACAGTTGACACTCCCAGTTGTCAAAAGGTTTGCCGTTGACGAACCCAACTGCCTATTTTGTGTTGGATGCAACCATCATGCATCAACAAGGCACTAACCAACTCTAATTGTTGTTGCGTGACTGGAATGCTGCTGGGTGTTGGAAACCTACGAAAACTCCTCAAACCAACCCATGTCTGTGGGTGGTCAGAGCACATGGCCAACGAGTTAAATCAATGTGTCATTGTGCATAGACTTCCTTCAGTCATGTCCCTCTCCATGCATGCGCATGTCACCACATAACATATGCATTTGACATGCAACCAGGTTAGGTTAACCACCCATACATCCTGCGAGCATAACCAAAAGTAGCCACAAGACTGAGTGTGTTAGAAACCATGTCCCCAACCATGTCCATCTTTGACCATGCCAAGTGTCCACAAAAAAGACCCTAAAAACCATAGAATGAGAATGCATATGACTTGGTTATACACATGCCTCGGCCATGGCATATGACCTGATTATCCCCATGCCTTGGCAGGGTCAAGTGATCAAGGGGTTGACATAATTTTATGGGTTGATAATGCTTATAGAGAGAAAATAATAATTGAGTCCCAGTTAAAAAAATCACTATTTTCTTGAATAATAATATTGCAGAATTAAAATTTACAACCACAATAAGCTACCGCAAATCAAGAACAAAAAATATAATTAATTCCCTAGGGTGCTAGTTTCCAAATTAAAAGATACCCTAAATCAGGGGGATGCACTTTTCAGATGTTCAGCATGATTGGCTTTTCTTGCTGAAATGATAGGGCCCCATTGATTTTTTCGGGTTATTTCTAGTGTCTTTTTGAAAGGTGATGTTCATTTTTCATTTTTCTAGGGTAACCCAAAGTTTTGTGTTGGAACTGGTGTATTCCCAAGAGGGGGAGGGGGTGAATTGGATATTAAAAAATTTCTTCCTAGGTATAACTAATTCAACAGTAGTATACCGCAACCTAGGGTCTTTCTAAATATATGCCAATTACCCAACACAATAAATTGAGGAGATAAATAAAACAATTATATTAGACTCAGTATTTCTCAATCATTCAAAGCATGTATGTAAAATAATCAAGACAATAAATAATAACACACGTGTACGAAAATTTAAAGTGCGGAAAATAAAGGAACACACGATATGATATTGGGGTTCGACCAATACTGCCTATATCTCCGCCTCATGCTCACAAACAAGAGGATTCTACTAGTTGCTCACTTCACAGGTGGAGTGACACTGTTTACAACACCTTACAGGTTGGTACACCTAGTTCTCCTAATCGGGTCTAAACCAATCTAGTGCTCTCCTAATTGGGTCTGAGCTAATCTGGGACTATTCACAGGGTTAGTCTCCCTCTTCCGACAATCCTTTGGGAATACAACAGATAATCAAATAATTTTGTGTACAAGGAAATGCTTCTACTACAAGCAGGTGTGTACAACAATAAGCACAATACCCTCACGTATGATGGGAAATTAAGCTCAATGTGAGAATGTGATTTTGTTAAAATGATTTTATAAACTTTGAAAACTGATATGCAAGATAATGCACTTCCAAGATTAAACCCCAATAAAATCTTTCTCCAAATATATTTTTCAAATAAAGTATAGAAGAACTTAGGGTTGTGCTTTCACAAAGAGAATAATATGATCTTTGATTTTAAAAAAAATATGCAATGAGTGTTTTTCAAAGATCTTGAAGACCCAAAAGCTTTCTTCTAAAAATAATATTCCGAACTATTGTTAATGAAAGCTAGGGTTAAAAGCTCAAAAATATTTTGCAATCAAGAATGTGAGCTATTGAAGTCTTGCAATAAATGTGCAAGATTCACAAGCTATAATCTGTTCACCCCAAAAATATTTATCAAGTAAAATATATGGGGGAGCCTCTAGCTAACACTCTCAAAAAGATTTTCAACAAATTAATATGAGTGAGAGTATTAAACCTAACAAAGAAAGAATGCCCCAAAGATATATGCTCTCCAAAAGAAATTTTCCAAATAAAAAGTGTAGGAGAGTATTAAAATGAACAAGAATAAAAAATATATTAGGAGGATTTTCTCTATAATTCTCTTGTTTAAAAATTGTAATGGAGGGGTATATATAGAGTCTGAGGGAATTTTGACCGTTAGGGACATATTAGGGATTTTAGAATTTGTTTAATGAAAAATTAACCCTAATTACCGCGGTAAAAATATGTGAACCCGAGAGGTTTGGTCGCCTGGTTCATAGGGCCAGTCGCCCGAACAGACTTAGAGACAAAATTGGTTTGGTTGGCTGAGCAAGGCACTGGTCAGCCGAGCCAAGGTGATTTTCCAAACCTTCGTAGGTTCGATCGCTCGGCCTAGGATTCGGTTTGCTGGCTCTTGACCTTCGGTTGCCCGATGTGATTTTGAACTATAGGTTCGGGCGGCCGAGGAAGATAAGGAAGCTCACCTTTAAGGTTCGGTCGATCGTGGGCGCTTTAGTTCAAACAATGTCGATCGCCCGAGTCTAAGTCAACTTGTTGACTTTTGGCCCATAGAGTGTTCGGTCGACTGAGCTGAGTATAACTAGAATGGTTCTATCGAACGAGGCTTTCTAATCAAGCCTAAAAACCCGACGTCGATCGACCCTTTGCTTTTGCCCTGATTTTGACCCTAACCAATTTAACCCTTTTGTATGAATTTAATTGTTAAGAAAAAGGTTTTCTGTGAAGTGTGTTGGTCTCTAGGGTCTGTCTACGGTCATTCTGAGCTATCTATTCACATCATGCATGCCATGCATTATTACAGAACAAATTATAAAATAGAATGCAATACAATTTAAAATATATGTCTTCTACTGTCTTGCTTTTCAAACTTCATGGAATACGCCAGGATGTATGATCTTGAGGTCCTTCTGGTTGCCATTTTCCCTTTACCTCATGTGTATGTTAAGATATAGACCTGTTCACACTCTAAATGCACACATGAGATACAGACGCTTTGTTAGCATCAAAATAGGGATC
Organism: Malania oleifera; assembly: GCF_029873635.1. Taxonomy (NCBI): domain Eukaryota; kingdom Viridiplantae; phylum Streptophyta; class Magnoliopsida; order Santalales; family Ximeniaceae; genus Malania; species Malania oleifera. The sequence continues at coordinate 63,476,607 of NC_080429.1, read as the reverse complement.
AGACTCAAAAAGTCAACATTTTGAAAGGAGATGTCTTAGTCTCCTCCTTGTACACTCCTATTCTATCAGTGAAATTCTTTTGTTATAAAAAAAAACTAATTCTCTTAATTAATGTTGAAACTCCCAATTAAATGCAGGAAAAAGTTCATGAAAAATAAAATTTAGGGTCTCTTTAGCTGTGGAAGTCAATTTCCCTTTTCCATTCCAGCTTTCTAAAAAATTACATAGTGTCACCTTCTTTCCCAGTTTTCCAAAATTTATTTGGAGAACTTGGAAAACAATAAAAATATGTTTTCAACTTTCCTATGTTAAAGTTGGAAAACAAGAAAATAAGATGTCAGTCTCATGATTATTTGGAAACTTAAAAATGGGAAATGAGAATGTTTTTCCAAACTGAATATGCCATTACTGTTCCTATTATTATTCAAATTTCTAGTGCAGTTACAGTTCAAAAGAATGTAGCATCCTAGGTTCTTTTGGTTATTTAAGGGGATTAGAGTATTTTTTAAAATTTATTTTATTCTGTGCAACTGGGGTTAGTTTGAATTGAGGGTTGTGATTTATTATTGCTAGCATCTCCGGGGTTTGGTCTTTTTATAAATCATTGTATGTAATTTGAGTTTCATTAATAATGAAGTCCAGGCTTTTAAGTTCTCTGAAGAACTTTAGGTTTGTAAAAACCCAAGAAAAGTGCTTGGATCAAGTGTTTGATGAAAGTTCTCATTCAATTGACGGCTATCAATGTTTTTGCTTCTTTATATATATATATATATATATATATTATAAATAAAATATGCCTGCACTTGATCAATAGAAGTCCACACAGAAAAGATTTGGATTGTATCAAACTAAATCCTTGAATCTCTTTTCAGAAAGTCTTCAAAGTTTGCCAAACTCCCCTTCTTCACTGTGATGTGAACTAACAACTCCTTGATTAAATACTCCTCTAATGAAAGGAACAATGGAGAACTTATGTTTTTTTGGGAAAGAATCGGCCATGACTAAACTTGATCTATGTGAACATTCATCAAACCCTTGCTTATTGTTTGTATGTTTGCTAGTTATTTCAACTTATTTGATCCGGCAATAAAAACTTCCCGGCCATTATATCTTTATCTTTATCGTAGCCTTCATAAATACGTGGACACACACCCCATATTGGTGGGAATTGCATTATGTAGAACTATTTTATTCAAGAAGTTCCTCTCAAAGATTATCCTTTGGGATACCTAAAGGATTGTGTTTCCTTTTGGTTATCTCCATTCAAGAATCCACATGATCTCCGCCCAAGATTTTGCATCTCATGCATGAGTTGCTCCATAATTATCCGCATCTCTAACCTCTCTTGGGCTTTATTCAAATGAGCAACTCTCCCTCTTCTTGCCACCACGGTGATTTGCTAGATCGTTCTTTGCCTTTTATACCAATTGATGTGGGAAACCTAGGAAAACCCTTTCTTGTGTTTTTAACACGAAAAATTAGGTTCTTAATTTAAAAACCAGAGGACAGAGTTACACTAATAACAAAAATCAAGCTGCATACAATTATTTATAAGCTTCTATTTTTGATATGAACAAATCACAAAAATGATAGCAATAACATATGACAAAAATGCTTCCAATCCTGTCCATTTTGTACACACAATAAAATAAGCCAAGAGGCTTGCGCTTGTTAAACGAAAGAACATATGATGCTAAATTGTCTTTTTTTTCCCCTTCTTTTTAATTAGTAAAAAAAAATCTTATTAAAGGGCATCAAGGGCATGCCACCCAAGTCCCAAGTACAACATTCATGAAAAGATTGTCCACATGTAGGGTGTCACAAAGCCCTTTTGGGGAAATGGCTTTGGAAATTCGTCACAGAAGAAGCTTTGGTAGAGAGATTGAGCACAATGACGATGACTAACGCTAGGTAGGATCCTGAGTTAGATTGGGGGTAGTGCGCCTTTGTTTTGGGCTTAGGAGTTAGTGAGAGGGGCTTTAGAGACCCAAATGAGCTCAATGACATGGGTTTGAAATTAATGAGTCTTGTTGGAGTTGAGGTAAGGTTGGGGATGAGTCCTGAGAATTACGAGCACAAAAAGAAGAAGGGGCAAAAAGAATTAAATAATTTGGCTTTTTCCATCGATTATGGGGGCGAAAAAGATATTGGGATGGGAGGTAAATGTGTAAGATTATGAAGATTATCAATTGGAACATCAGGGGTCTAGGGGATGTTAGGAATAGGAATTTGATTAGGGAGGTTTTACTTAGGAGTTTTCCTAATATTGTATTGATCTAGGAGACTAAGCTTGACCTAGTTGATTGGGAGGTTGTTACAAGGATTTAGGATGGCATTGTAAGGATTGGATTTTTATACCCTCTCGGGGTTTGGTGCGGGGCATTCTTGTGTTGTTGGATTCTTGTTCTTTATTACTAGAGTGGATATCCTAGTAGGTTTTTCTCTCTCCCTATTTTGTTAGAAGTTAAAGATCGGGGTCAATGGTGGGTTTCCTCAGTGTATGGCCCTTCTAGGCTTGTTCCTAGGGGCTCCTTCTAGGATGGGCTTTATTTTGTTTTTGGCTTTCGCTCCACTAGATGGATTATGGGTGGTGATTTTAATGTAATGAGGTTCCCTTAGGAGAAGAAGTGGGGAGATAGGGTCATTGCAACTATGCAGAAGTTTTATTTGGTTATTAGGGAGTGTGGATTGAGGGATCTTCCTTTGGGCAATGCTAAATTTTAGTGTTTGGTGGGTGGGGCTAGAGCGGTGGGTAGTAGAATTGTGACAGGTTCTTGTTTTCCAACGGGTGGGAGGTGGAGTTCCCTAATCTCTCCCATGTTGTTTACCTAGACCCACATCCCTAGACCCATATTCGATCACTTTCCTACTCCCTAGAATCAAGAAAGGTTTCTTGGTTCCTACTTCCTTCGGGTTTGAAAATGTGTGGTTGGATCAGGATCTTTCTAGACTTTGGTAAGAAATTCTTGGATTGAGGATGTGGTAAGGGGTTGGGAAGGGTTTAGATTTATGAAGAAATTGAAGGAGTGGAAAGAAAAACTAAAAGAGTTGAATAAGGTGGTGTTTGGAGATATTAGGTTTAAAAAGACTAGTATTTTAGGAGAATTGGATGAGTCAGACAGAAAGGAAGAAGTTGTTACTCTTTCAAGGGTGGAAGAGTCGATAAGGGCTTCGTTGAAGAATGAATTAGAAGAGGTGATCTTTTAAGAAAATAAGTAGTTGTAGGCAGAAGACGAAGTTTAAATGGATAAGAGATGGTGATTGTAATTCTAATATATATATATTATAGAATAACAACAGCTAGTGGGAAAATGAGGAAGAATTTGATTGGGGAGTTGAATGTGGACAGGGGGTTATTATCTCGAATACTTGTAGGATTGCCTTTGAGATCATTGATTTTTATTATAATGTGTTTTTTGAGAAGGATGAGAGCAGATCGAGGGTGGAAGGTTCAGAGTGGGATCCTTTGTTTGTTGATAAGACAACTTGGTTGGAGAGACCTTTCAAGGATTCTAATTTTATTTATTTATTTATTTATTTTTTATAGAATAGCAATAGCTAGTGGGAAAATGAGGAAGAATTTGATTGGGGAGTTGAATGTGGATAGGGGGTTTTTATCTCAAATACTTGTAGGATTGCCTTTGAGATCATTGATTTTTATTATATTTGTTTTCTAAGAAGGATGAGAGCAGATCGAGGGTGGAAGGTTCAGAGTGGGATCCTTTGTTTGTTGATAAGACAACTTGGTTGGAGAGACCTTTCGTGGAAGTAGAAGTTAGGTCTATGGTCTTTGGGATGGAGAGGGATAAAGCTCTTAGGTCGGATGGTTTCAATTTTGATTTCTTTCAAGATTGTTGGGCAGTAGTTAAGGATGACTTGTTGAAGGTTTTTTTTTTTTAGTGAATTTTGTTGGATGGGATTTTAAGTAACAGTGTTACTTTTATCTTTATGACTTTGGTGTGGAAGAAAAGTAGGTCTATCAAGATTTCTGATGGTAGACCTATTAGTCTAGTATCATATGTTCATAAAATAATCATTAAAGTGCCAGCTAAAAGGTTGAGTGTGGTGCTTGGTAAGACTATTACTATGGCACAAAGTGCGTTTGTGTGGAGAGGGGGGTTGGAGATAGATGGTGGATGTCATTTTGATTGTGAATGAAGTTGAGGACATTCAAAGGAGAAAGAAGGGGCTCGTTTTTTAAGTTGGATTTCAAAAAAAGATCATGTGAGTTGGAACTTTTTGGATAAGATTTTTATGAGCAAGGGGTTTGGAGAGAGATGGCGTAGTTGGATGAAAGGCTGCACGTCTAATGTGAATTATTTAGTGTTAGTGAGTGGTGAGCCCAAATCTTGCTTTAGGGCTACAAGGGGGGGTTATACAAGGGATCCTCTTTCCCTGTTTTTGTTTGTTTTAGTGGCTGATGTTAAGAGTAGGATGGTTGATAGGGTTGTGGAGAGAGGTTTAGTGAAAATATTAGGTGTCGTGAGGGAGGAGGTAATGATTTCGTGCCTTCAGTTTGCTGATGACACTATCTCTTTCTTAGAAGATCACAGATCTTCTTTTTTGAATATTTTGGGGCTTCTTTATATTTTTGAAAGGGTTTGAGGCTTAATATTGATATGCGGAAGAGTAGTATCGCCAACAACTAATGTGCATGTGGCCCTATTGAGCATGTTGGGGAGTTATCATCAAAGGTAAGATGTGTTGAGTTGAAGTGGCTGTTGTCCTATTTAGGGGTTCCTTTGGGGTATAACCCTAGATTTGTTATCTTTTGGGATTCGGTTGTTGAGAGAAAATCGGTTTAAATCGGTGGAAGGGAGCTCTTTTTTCTTTGGGAGGTAGGATTACTCTAATTCAAGCTTGTCTTTCTAGTATCTCGTTGCATTTTTGTTCCAGCATTTTTGTTCTATTTTCAAAATTTCTACATGAATTGCTAGCAAGATTGAAAGAATTATGAGAATTTTTTTGTGGTCAAGGGTAGGGGCCTTTACTGCTTTTAGGGATAATTTGGTGTTATAGGAGGTGGTTTGTAGGTATAAGCGGTGGGTGGTTTGGGTCTTCGAAATTTGGTGTCTAAAACAATGGCTCTCTTGGCCAAATGGCTTTGCGGTTCCTGTTTGAGGATTCTTCCTTGTGGCACAAAGTTGTTAAAAGCAACTTTGGACTCGACAAGAATGGGTGGGATACTAATTTAGGTTCTAGATGTTTTCTTGAGAAGTCCATCGAAAGCTATTTCTCAGAGTTATCCTGTTGTTGTTCCCCATACTAAATTTTGGCTCAATATGAGTTGCAATATTTTTTTTGGATAGGCCTTTGATCGGGGAATATTGTTTTGTCCATCTATTTTCGTTGTCTTTTTGTCAGAGTGTAGGGTAGAATGATTCCATTTCTTCTTTTATAGTAGATTGGGTGGTCCCTTTGTCTTCTTAGGATTTTCACTTTAGGGATCCTTGAATGATAGGGGAACGGAAGAATTATCCTCCTTGAAATAGTCTTGTTGAATAATTGTGGGGTGACTTAAGAAATTGATAATTGATCATGGTTTTCGGATCCCTTGGGGTTTTATTCTTGCAAATTTTTTTGTGAGTTCTTGGGTAGCACTGATTTTACTTTCTACGCTACAAAACTTTTTGGAAGGCCAAACTCCCACCCAAAATCAAAACTTTTCTCTGGTTGGTTGTGCTTTATGGGATCAACACTAATAACTTGTTGCAGATTAGGAGGCCTCTAAAGGTTCTCTCTCTAGATATGTTTATGCTTTGTTATAATTGCTCAGAATCTGCTCTGCATCTTTTCTTATTTTTCCTGGAGGGTTTGGAACAGGCTATTCAATTATTTTGGAGAAAGTTGGGTTGTCCAGAGACAGGAGGAGTTTTGGGCAATTTATTTTATTTTATTTTATTTTTTTTTTTTTTGTGCTCAATGGAACTCTGCCTTATTTTCAGTATTTTGGGGTTTGGGGAAGGAACATAATGTGCTATATTCTTAGGGAAGAAGTTATTGCTTCTGTTGGGAGAAGATCCATCATTTTGTTTCTCTTTGATGTGTGGGTGATGGAAATCTCAAGGGAATGTGATTTTTGGATATTCAATTTGATTGGCATTCTTTGCATTATTAGGGCATGCTGATTTTCTTTTTTATGCTTTGGTTTTTCTTTTTTGTTTTCTTTGGCATTTCCTGGAGTTTTTTAAGGAGGCATCTCTTCACCTGATTGTACATTCTTAAATCTATCAATAAATTTATTTTGCTCTAAAAAAAACTTTTTCATAACTAAGATAATCGAAAAAAGGGGAAGGGATCACCAAGCTTCACACGTTTAGAGGAGCTAAAGAAGTTAGATGGGCAGCCATTGATGGCCAGTAAGAAACTTGAGGCATTAATGCATTATGCGATCCTTCTGCACCACAGCTCCCCAAATCCCATTCTCCTGTAAAGAGGAAAATTCTAGTTAACTTGATCAAAAGTTTTCTCCATGTCGAACTTACAAACCCTCGCTCACTTTCTTATCCTTATGATAGGCATCCACAACTTCACTTGCAGTAAGGGCTGCCACAAAAGCATGTTGTTGTTGTCCAATGACTTCTTGGATGGATTTTTTTGAGCCTTGGAGCAAGGATTTCAGCCAGAATCTTGTAGGTACTTCTGAAAAGGCTGACTAGGTGGAAATCCTTGATGTTGCAACCCCAAGCTTCTTTGGAATCTTGGTAAAAAAAGTGGCATGAGTGCAACTCACAAATTTTCTTGTTCTGAAAAGCTCTTTAAAAATGTTGAATATGTCTTGCTTGAGAAGGCCCCAGTTAGCTTGATAGAAAGCTAAGGAGAAACCTTCGTGGCTGGGGCACTTTATCCTTATAACAATCCTTGAGGGCTTGGTAAATTTCCACTTCATTGAAGGTCCTCTCAAGCCACGCCACAGTGGAAGGGTTTAGAAATCTGAAATTGATTCTATCCACTGCTGGTCTCCAGAGGACAATCAATATAAAGGTTCTTGTAAAATAAAAAAATGGCCTTTTGTATATCCTCTTCTTCAGCCAAAGTGTCAATTTAAATACTAGACTAGGTGTTGAATCTTCAGTTAGCATTTACTTTTTAATGAAAGAAATTAGTGTGTCAATCCCCGCCTTGATCTACAAGGCTCTGGATTTTTGCCCCCAAGTGATCTCTTCCAAATTAATGACTCTAGCCGTTTCTTTCTTGAGAAAAAACATTCTAACCTTACTTTCGGCATTGAACCCCTCCCAAGTTCCTCCTCCTTGATGCCATTGGGGATCATGGTCTTGAACATTTATGAAATTATTCCTATACTACAATTTCAGCATTCCGTTCAAACCCCATGAATTTTGAGGCAAACACCAAGCTAGCTTTCCCTTTGAAATGGAGCATAGACCACTGTTGCTTAACCTAGTTCCTGAAACCTTCTTGTGCCAAGAAGTTGGCTCCCACTTAACTCCTCCTGTGTCCAGGATGGTAGGTATGAGACTTTTGAGTAACTTTTGGGAAGTGAATTCCCAATTTGCAGAGTTTGAGAACATATTTGTCTTTGAAAAGTGACCCATGGGTGGAAGCTAAATGAGGGCATCCCCATTGACGAAGTCCAGAGACTTGCTCATGCAAGTGTTCTCTGAGTTAGCCCCAGTTCTTTCATGAGGATAAGCAATCGTATTGAAGTCTCTCTCGATGATCTAAGGGTCATTCCACTGACTTCTAACATCCAAGAGTCAGAAAACTTTATAGGGTCCTCTACCTGTAGAAGCCAGGTGAGGATCCATTGGAAGTTATCCTCCAAGTTCTTAAAGAAGCAGGACATTGAGAAGGAACTAACAGAGTGGTCTAGCAATTCCACTAAATTATGCTTCCACAAAAATAATTCTCCTGCATTATCGGTAGCTCTAAGGAAAATCCATCAGCAAGCCTCCTGTCTCTATAAACTTTTGACCATAAAATTATCCATAGCTTCCACTCAAGTTTTGTGCAAACAAACAACACCACCATAAAATCAGCTTTCTCAACATGGGTTCACCATAAGACCTAGGTTGCTGCTAGCCTTCTCCATGTTGGAGTACCCTCCCACCTTGTCATAATTCTTTTAGCTGTTTCAATTACCTGTTAGTGTTCATCTTCGTACTATTGTCTGTGGGTTTTTGGTGATAATTTTCCCTTTCCTTTATTATTTTTTTTTTTCAATTTCTTCAAACAAACTCAAGGCCCTATTTTTGAAGCCTTCAAAGGATACAGTGATTGTTTTACTAACCAACTTCATCTTCTAGAGAACCTAATTGGAGTTTTGTTCCTTAAAACGTGCAATATCTATGCCTATCCCTTTGGCACTTCAAAATTTCCGTGTGGGGGGGGGGGGGGGCGGTGGTATTGTCCTGTAAAACTTCAACGTAATTGTTGGGGGCTGGAACTAATGCCAAGCATTCATAGAAAATATTTTAGATTTTATAAATGTTGCCACTTTACCTAAAAATTTAAGTTGTTATGTTGTGGGTCAACAATGTATATCAAGATTTAACACTTCCCCGCATGTATAGCCCGACAGCACATGGAGAGATGAACACATGATAACTTACACCCATGATAGAGAACACAATAATTTCTTGAACACCACACAATAAATGCGGCAACCAACAGGATTAGAACCTTGGACCTCCTTGAACCAGCTCTGATACCATATTAGAGTGCACCACTTTACCTAAAAGCTTAAGTTGTTAGGTTGTGGGCCAACATCGTATATCAAACTTTTACAATAAATGTTATAAACAGTCTGGAAATCTAAATTTAAATGTTATTGTTAGAGGTTATTTATGTCTTTTAGTATTATTACTATTAAGTGTGTTAGTATGTTAATTGGTGAGCGTTAGTAAGGTTATTATTGTCATTAGAACGTATTTGATTTGCATTATAAATAGAGGGAGAAACCTATTTTCAAGTTAGGTCATTCATTTTAATCAAAATCTCAACATGGTATCAGAGCGGTATCCAACTTGAACCCTATCATACCCAGCTGTTTCCTGAAAACACTTTCCTGTCGCTGCCCTTCTCAAATCCACCTCCACCCTTCATTATTTCGCAAAACCAACCATATAGCCAAAAACAAATCCCTTGGAAACCTACCTTCATAAATCCCCATTGCTGGAAACAGCCCCACGCACCGGCCCACTGTTGGCATTGCCGACCCCATGCGCAGGTGCGGGAAAGAGTTTCCAGCCACCTTTTTTTTTTGTCATCTGCTATGTTCCTGTTCCTTCTCTAGACAATATTATCAAGCTGTTGGGCATGTTTTTTGATTAAAAATCCAACTTTTTCAACCATGCAATCACGGTAATCAGTTTCTGTTCGGTTTTTGTAAAGGCTTATTTGTGAGTTTCTTAAAGCAGTGGCAGTGTTCGTAAGCTATGTTTTGAGGCTGTGGCAGTATCAAGCGTCTCAACGAGCTTCTCTTCCCATTGTATCTCTTGCCTAAATAGGTAATCCCACAGTATGCCTGTCATCCTATACTTGTCCTAGTCCTTGGGTCATAGACTCCGCTGCCACTAATCATATCACAAGTATGCCTAATTTCTTCTCTACTCTTCAATAGCCTGCAAATTTATCTTGTGTTAGTCTTATTGATGGATCCACGACTGCAGTCAAGAGAATTGGGACTGCAAATACCACTTCTTCTATTTCTCTTTCTTTGCTTGTGCATATTCCCAAGTTTCCTTTCAATCTTATGTCGGTTAGCAAGATTACTAAATCCATGAATTGTTCAGTAACATTCTTCCCTCATTCTGTGGTTATTCAGGATTTGGAAAGGAGGAAGACAATTGGTGGAGGGTGTGAAGGTGGTGGACTTTATCACTTTGAGCTGCTATCTCCTTCTATCACCTACACTGCTGCTGCCACACGTTTCCAAACTCCAAATTCATTGTAATCCTGGTCATCCTTCACTAGACAAGTTGAAACGTCTTATATTAGTTCATTTTGATGTTTGGGGTCTTAGTAGAGTTGTGTCCAAGTTGGGTTTCCGGTACTTTGTAACCTTAGTGGATGACTTTTCAAGAATAACTTGGCTATATTTAATAAAAGATTGTTTCAAGTTATTTCAAATATTTATGTGCCTTTTGTTATGAAATAAAGACTCAATTTGGCTTGCTAGTTCGAATACTTCGAAGTGATAACGTTAAAGGGTATTTCAGTTCACAATTTGCTACTTATATGACTCAATTTGGTATTGTCTGTCAATTATCTTGTGACCATGCTCCTCAACTTAATAGGGTTGCATAGAGGAAAAATAGACAGATCCTTGATATCGCTCGCACCTTACTTTATCAAATGCATGTTCCTAAAGTGTTTTGGAGTGGTGTTGTACTTACTGCTTGCTATCTGATCAATAGGATGCCGTCCTTTGTTCTTCGTGGTGAAATGTCCTACTCCATGCCTTTCCTAAGTCTCCTTTATTCTCTGTCCCTCCTCATATGTTTGGGTGTGTGTCCTTTGTTCATCAACTAACTCCTGGGGTGGATAAGTTGGATCCTTGTGCCATAAAATGTGTCTTTTTGGGCTACTCATATACTTAAAAGGTATCATTGTTATAGTCCTCTGCTGCATCGCATCTTTGTTTTTGCAGATGTTAGTGTCTTTGAGTCTGCACCTTACTACATCCAGTCCCTGAATGCTTTTGAGCTCAACGAGTCTCTCTTCCTCTGCCTAATATTCCAGATTCTACTCTGCTGTCCTTGCCCAACCAACCATTTGAGTCTCCATGTAATTCGAGTCGTTCTCATTATCTCGACCATCCTAATTTGTAGGTGTAGTCACGATGGCAGCTCAAAGGAAGAGAGTCTCCTCTAGCTTCTACTACCATGCCTTTGGTTTCCTTGTCTGATGATCATATTTTCCATGATGTTGATCCTCCCATTGCTGTTCGGAAAGGTAAACACACATGTACCCAACATCCCATTTCTTACTATTTATGTTAATGTTATGACTTCCCCTCACCCTCCTATTATTGTTTTGTTACTGATCTATCATTTACTACCCTTCCTAAATCTGTTCTCGAAGCTCTAGCCTACTCTAGGCAGAGGAATGCTATGGTTGAAGAGATGAATGCTTTATAGGACAATGAAACTTGGAACTTGGAATCTCTTCCTCCTAATAAGTCTATGGTTGGTTGTTACACTGTGAAAGTCAACCCGTGATCATTATGTGGCTCGTCTAAAGGGCTGTCTTGTTGCTAAGGGGTATACTTAGGTGTATGGTTTGGATTATTCTGATACCTTTCATCCAACTGCCTAACTTACATTAGTACATCTATTCATCTCCTTGGCTACTACTTCTCAATGGCCTTTGCATCAGTTAGATGTGAAGAATGCCTTCTTGGATGGTGATCTTGAGGAGGAGGTCTCTATGGAGCAACTACTTGGGTTTGTTGCTCAAGGGGAGTCAGCCTTAGTGTGTTAGCTCAAGAAGACACTATATGGTTTAAAACAGTTTCCCAGACCATGGTTTGGTCGATTCAGTACTGTAGTACTTGAGTTTGGTCTTTGATGGTGTTCAGGGGATCATTATGTGTTTTATCGTCATACTTTATTGAGTAGGATCCTTCTTGTTGTTTATGTGGATGATATTGTTATTACAAGTGATGATAATAAAGGTATTCAGAGTCTTAAACTTTTTATACAAACTAAGTTTCGAACTAGAGATTTGGGATTGTTGAAATATTTCTTGGTTATATCTAGATCTCGTATGAGAACTATTTTGTCATAGAGGAAGTATGTTCTTGATTTGTTGGATGAAATTGGTCTGTTGGGATCCAAATCGGTTGATACTCCCATAGATCCTAACAAGAAGTTAATGTTGGCTATGGGTGATTTGCTGCCTAATCTTGGAAAATACCAAAGACTTGTTGGAAAGTTGATTTATCTCACAGTCACTTGGCTAGATATATCTTTTGCAACAAGTGTTGTGAGTCAATTTCTAGATTATCGAAGGACAAGTCATTGGGATGCAGTTATTCGCATCTTGAGATATCTCAAAGTTGCACCTGGGAGAGGTCTTTTATATTGTGAGCAGGGTCACACTTATATTCATGGATATATGGATGCAGATTGGGTTGGATTGCCTTTTGATCAGAGATCCAAAATCGGGTACTGTATCTTGGTTGGTGGTAATTTGGTTCCTTGAAAGAGTAAGAAACAATCTGTGGTGGCCAGGTCAAGTGCTGAATTAGAGTATAAAGTTGTGGCTCACACTACTTGTAAACTTGTTTGGTCAAAGAACATGTTGGAAGAATTGAATTTTTCGCATTCTCAGTCTATGAAGTTGATGTGTAATAGTCAGGTTGCTCTTCATGTTGCCTCCAATCCGGTCTTTCATGAGCGGACGAAACACATTGAAGTTGATTGCCACTTTTTCCGAGAGAAACTTGTGCAGAAGCTCATTACTACCGCTTATGTGAAGTCTAATGTGTAGCTTGCTGATTTGTTTACCAAAGCTTTTTTTTTTGGGGGGGGGGGGTGCTGGTGTTAAATTTATTTGTAAAAAGCTAGGCGCATATGACATTTATGCTCTAGCTTGAGGAGGAGTGTTAAGAGGTTATTTATGTCTTTTAGTATTATTATTATTAAGTGTGTTAGTATGTTGGTTAGTGAGAGTTAGTAAGGGTATTATTGTCATTAGAATGTATTTGATTTGTATTAGAGAGAGAGGGATAGACCTATCGTCAAGTTAGGTCTTTCATTTTAATCAAAATCTCAACAGTTATAAATGCTGATTACAATAAAAATAATTGCAAAATAGCCGCAAAGCACTTAAATACACAAATAACCCAAAATTAACTAAAATTAAAAAAATACTTAATTTTAAATCTTCAAAGGGATATGATCTCCTAGAGTTGTTGCAAGTGGTCATCCATAAGATTAATTCAACCTTGATGCCCAAAAATGACAAATATATTATGATGAGGGATTTTAGGCCTATTACTACGGTAATGAGTTTATGTAAGATTTTACCTAATGTGTTGGTGAATAGATTAACTGAGGTTTTGGATGATACCATTGCTTGTTACCGTAGTGCCTTTATGGGGGGTTTACTGAATTTTGGATGTAGCTTTGGTTACTAATAAAGTTACAGAGCATAGTCATGGGAAGGAGGTTTTCTTAATGTTAGATTTTGAGAAGGCTCAAAGAGGATGTGTTTAGTTTTTTGGATTTTTGGTTCTAGATGGAGAAAGTGGACTGTGAGTTTCTTACCCATATTTTCAGTGATAGTTACTATGAGCCTAAATTGTGGTTTAATGCTTCCTGTGTCGTGGTGGTCCGTCTTGGAGGATTTTGTTGGGGGGGGGGGGTGTTGGGCTTGTTGAGGTGATCCATTATCTCCTTTTCTATTTTCTAGTGTGGTAGATGTTCATTGAAGGATGATTAATCTTGGTGGGTGGGGAGCGGTGTATTATGGGTTTAGAGGTGCTGATTGACCCACATTTTCAATTTGCTGATGACAGTACTTTCTTTCTCTTTGACCATTAAGGTATCGTTGCACAATAGGAGGCCTTTTAAGGCTTTATCTCTGGATGTATGTTGTTTATGTTTTGACAGTTTAGAATTTGTTTCACTTGTCCCTTCTTTGCTCTTTTTAATGGAGGATGTGGAATAATTGATTTGGTCTTTTTGGAGAGAATTGGGTGTGACAAGTGTTGTTGGAGGATCTTTTGACTCTCTTTTTGTGGTTTAGGAGTAGAGATGGTTTGGCATTGTGGAGCTGCAGGTTTTTTTTTAAATTTTGTGGAGGGTATGGTAAGAGCAGAACAACAAACAAAAACAAAACCAAGCCTTAGTCCCACTAAGTGGGGTCGGCTATATGAATCCTTTTCCGCCAATTTATGCGATCATGGACCATTTCTTTTAATAGATTCAAAGACATTAAATCCTTACTCACTATCTCCTCCCAAGTTATTTTAGGTCTACCCCTACCCCTTCTACTGCCCCCCACAGTAACTAAATCACTCTTCCTCACAGGTACATTATAAGGCCTACGTTGCAATTATCCATACCATCTGAGTCGTCATTCCCTTATCTTATCTTCTATAGGAGCTACACCTAACTTACCACGAATATGTTCATTCCTTAATTTATCTTTTAATGTTATACCACTCATCCATCTAAGCATCCTCATCTCGGCAACTTTTACTTTTTGGATATTATGTTTCTTCGTCGCCCAACATTCTGATCCATATAGCATAGCTGGTCTTATAGATGTCCTATAAAACTTCCCTTTCAATTTTAAGGGTATTCTACGATCACATAGAATACTTGAAGAACTTCTCCATTTTACCCAACCTGCTTTAACTCTATGCATTACATCATCTTCAATTTCTCCTTCAGCTTGCATAATAGATCCAAGGTATCGAAATCTACAAGTACTATTTATTTCTTCATCATCAAGTTTAACTTTGTCTCCAATATTCCTCCTATCATTACTAAAATTACATTTCATATATTCTGTTTTATTTCTACTTATTTTAAAGCCTCTGGATTCCAAAGCTTCTCTCCATAATTCTAACTCAGCCTCTACTCCATCCCTAGTTTCGTCAATTAATACAATATCATCTGCAAACAACATACACCATGGAACCTCCTTTTGAATACTCTTAGTTAATTGGTCCATCACTAAAGCAAAAGGATAAGGACTCAACGCAGATCCTTGATGTACACCTATGGTAATTGGAAATTCTCTAGTTTCTCCATCTATAGTCTTTACACTAGTCATTACTCCATCGTATATATCCTTAATGACATCGGTATACCTACAACATACACCCTTTTTTTCTAAAACCCACCATAAAACTTCCCTAGGTATCCTATCATATACTTTCTCAAGGTCAATAAATATCATATGCAAGTCCCTCTTCTTTTCCCTAAACTTTTCCATTAATCTTCTTAAAAGATAAATAGCTTTTGTGGTAGATCTCCCAGGCATAAAACCAAATTGATTTTCTGAGATCTTCGTTTCTAACCTTAATCTTTGTTCAACTACTCTTTCCCATAGTTTCATCGTATGACTCATAAGTTTAATTCCACGATAGTTATTACAATTTTGAATATCTCCTTTATTTTTGTATATAGGTATTAAAGTGCTTTTCCTCCATTCATCTGGCATTTTCTTAGTTTTTACAATTGTATTAAATAAATTAGTTAACCATATAATTCCGTTATCACCCAAGTATTTCCAAACTTCAATTAGGATGTTATCTGGTCCCATAGCTTTCCCATTTTTCATCTTTTTTAGTGCAAACTTAACTTCGTTAACTCTAATTTTTCGAATAAATCTTATATTTTTAGTCTTTTCCTCATTTGACAATTCTAAATTTAAGCCTTCTATTTGGTTTTCATTAAACAACTTACTAAAGTAACTTCGCCATCTTTCTTTAATATCTTCGTCCTTAACCAAGACAATATCATCCTCACTTTTTATACATTTTACATTTCCTAAGTCCTTGTTCTTCCTTTCTCTAGCTTTAGCAAGTTTAAATATATCTCTTTCCCCTTCTTTTGTACCTAATCTATCATACAAACTATTAAATGATCTATATTTAGCTTCACTAACGGCCCTTTTTGCATCTTTTCTTGCCTCCTTATATTTTTCAAAGTTATCGTTGTTTCTACATTTTTGCCACGTTTTATACCAAATTCTTTTTGTCTTTATGATTTTTTGTACATCTTTATCCCACCACCAACTTTCTTTGCTATTTGAGAATCTTCCCCTTGATTCGCCTAAAATCTCTTTTGCTATCTTTTTAATAGAGTTAGCTAATCTATTCCAAAGAGTATTTGAATCTATCCCATCCTCTAAGGTCCAATCCCCATCTTTGATCATTTTATCTTTAAATTTTATTATATTTTCTCCTTTTAGGTTCCACCATCTAGTTCTCCTACACTGGTTTATTTTATCATTTTTCTTCCATTTTTTAATGCATATATCTAACACTAAGACTCTATGTTGTGTGGTTAGACTTTCACCTGGAATAACTTTACAATCCTTGCATGATACACGATCTACCCTCCTAGTTAAAAAAAAATCTATTTGACTTCTATTTTGTCCACTTTTAAAGGTTATTAAGTATTCTTCTCTCTTCTTAAAGCAAGTATTCATTATACTAAAATCATATGACATAGCAAAGTCTAAGATCGTCTCACCAGACTCATTTTTGTCTCCATATCCATATCCTCTATGTATCTTTTCATAATTTTTATTATCTCTTCCAACATGTCCATTCAGATCTCCTCCTATAAATATTTTCTCAGTCCCTGGTATGCCTTGTATAATACTATCCATATCTTCCCAAAATTGTCTCTTAAGATTTTCTGCTAAGCCAACTTGAGGAGCATAAGCACTAATCATATTTATTATCTCTTGTCCTAATACCATTTTGATTTTTATAATTCTATCCCTTACTCTAATTACATCCACAACGCTATCTTTTAAGTTTTTGTCTATAATAATGCCTACTCCATTCTTATGTTTTTCTTTTTCAGTGTATCAAAGTTTAAAACCTGATTTATCGATTTCTCTAGCTTTCTCCCCCACCCACTTAGTTTTTTGAAGGCAAATTATATTAATTCTTCTTCTAATCATTGTATCCACAATTTCCATGCTTTTACCCGTAAGTGTCCCTATATTCCAAGTTGCTAATCTAATCCTAGTTTCCTGAACTAACGTCTTTACTTGCCCACATCCATAATGATGCAGGACCCTCGCATATTTGACACTGTACCCGGGCGCCGACACGGCGATGTCTTTATCTGTGCTTTGGGTTAGGATAAAGCATTTGCTCTTGTTGGTTTTTTGGCTTTTGTTTGCTTCAGAGGATTATCTTTTTCAGGCTTACAGTGTGACTGGTGGGCCGTGCTGTTTTGAACTTTTGATATTTATTTTCTTTAATTGTTTTATTTTTGAAGAGGATTTCTTATGTTACTTTTTCTACTCCCTCTTCTTTTCCATAAAAAAAGCTATTTTTCCATAAAAAAAATTTTGCTTACTCTTTTGCAAGTTTTTGAAGTGTGTTAGGGTACAGATCAATCTTTATAAGAGTGATCTGGTGGGTATTATTTTCAACCAAGGGTTTTTATTCAAGTTTGCTAAGTTGTTATTCATAGCTGCCCATTTCCTATTTATGTGTTTTATTTTATTTTATTTTATTTTTTTAATTTTGGAGTTGTTATCTCTTGGATTTTAGTAGTCTACAAGGTAGCCAGGAAAGAGGATACATGGAGAGGGGCATTTTCTACTTTGAGAGGGCGTATAACTTTGATCTATGAAGCATTGATACTGACATGTGGCATGATATGGAACTATACTGACACTGCAATGTGGAAATTTAAAATTAGGATATGACATGGCAGGGATAAATTATTAATTAATTTTTTGAAAATACAAATTTATGCAAGTTTTCCCTCTTACAATGAAATATATTGATATAAAATAAATTTAAGGTGAGTTATAAGAATAATTTATGCACATTCTACAAATAAATTCTAGCTAAGGAAAAAGGCAAATGCATTTGGTGGCCTTGAAAGACAGTTACACAGCACTGACAGTAATGAGAAACAAAGCAGTAAAGAAAGAAGTTTTGAAAAGAAAGGCAGAGCAATGGTCACGCAGAGAGCCGCTGTTAGAACTCATCGAGGAGTCACAAATCACAATTAGCAATCTAAAAAGGGTGGGGGTGGGTTAACTGCTGGCACTGAGAAAGATAAGTGAGTGGGTGAATGACTCTGCAATCAGGAATCAGGATAAAAAAAGGCTGTCAGAACTTTCCGGAGAAGACCAAGCTGCTTCTCAGGTCTGGACTTTGTTTCTAAGGCTTCAAGGGCTTCCTTCATTCAACCAAGGGTAATTGAAAGACTCAAACCAAAAACAGCAATATTTGACTAATAATAATAATAATTGACCAAGTGACTTGGTTCTTAGCTTATTCTGAACATGTATGTGAATACTGAATACAGCAAAAAATAAATGTTCAAAAGAAAAACCCTTGATGTAGGACAGCAAGAGACAGAAACAGAGAGAAGATTGAGGGAAGGAATAGAGAGAAGGGAGAAGAAGATAGAAACAGCCGCTGAGTTAGAAACAGGACAGAATGGAACATAACAGAGAGAAACGAGAGAGAGGAAAAAGGAAGGAGAAGATATGAGAGGGGGAGAGAGAATAGATGTAAGGGCAATGGGAAGAGAGAGGGATTATTGTGAAACTTAACCAATCATCAAAAGATTCTTAACCTTACATCATAAGCCTATATATATAGGAAACTAAGAAACTGTATAAGATAATCTCAAAATAATAAAAAATTACAAAATAACCACAAAGTAATTAAGCATTACTGAAAAAAAATATCACTAAACTACTGTAATACTTAATCTCTTAAATCTACGCCTTCTAGAAAACTATTTAAAAGGAGGCAAAAGTGGTCCTCTATCATCCTACATTGTTCTATATACTAAAATTTTTTAAACTGCACAATTGAGGCTTGCTTCAAGATAAGGCATGCCTACAATGCCTTCTGGCTTAGTCTGACATACCAAAATCTTGAAAGGGTAACACATAATTCCTCAATGCTCATGTATTTGACAAATTGCTTACTTTTTATGCCTTTCAGATAGAGGCTTACAGATTTTGGGATTTTGAATTTAAGTTAGATTTGGTTTGTAAATTAGAGTCATCAAAATTTAATCAAATGCTTATTTGAAAAGATGAAGGAATGTTCTAATAGGAGTGAATGTCTACTCTCTTGAGACTAAACCTTTCCGAAACATCTAAGAGTTACATGTTTTATCATGGATAAAATTTGAACTTTGTAATGTTAAGTCACGGTCTAGGAGCCTTGCAACCGTGACACATGGTTTTGGTGTATGATTTTGACTTGGGGGGAAGGTTGGTTAACCTAGATTCAACTATGTGGTTGTCATGGGCATGGTTTTGCTATGTCATTTTGACATTGGGGCTGGTTTGGATGGTATTGATGATGGCGTTCTTGAACTGAAGATGTATGATCATTACATCTCTAGTGATTACTCATATATGAATGGGAATACTTCAGAGACATAACTTTTAGGGGAACACTGGATGAGAGGCCTACCTTCCTTGATAGTAAGCACCTTGAGGAGCACTCAGGGGTAGGCTCTTGACATCTTCGAGGCGTGTCTTTGGTTTTTGTGTGGGATTGGGAGCTCCATAGACAATTCGTTTGAGAATGAGATTGTGTGGTGCTCTTAGACCGGAGGTTTGGGTGTTTGCTCTTCTTGGTCATTGACTATAGGGTTGGGTGGTGTCATCCAAGACCTTGATTGGGTTGTGAGGATGAGAGTTACCCTTAGTGCTAGTGGAATGAGTTTAACTCCCTTATTGTTCAAGTCTGGGTTCCTTAGTGATGACCTTAGTTGGATCAAGGGCTTTTGAGCCATGAGATTTGATCCATTGGGTTAGACACTTGAGTGTTTCTTTAGATGAGGATAAGTATGGATGGGTTGGACTTGGTGTTGTCTTGCCGCCGCTTGGGTGTGACTCCTTGAAACTTAGGTAGATCTTGGTGAGGGTGATTTGTTTTGGCCTTTGAGATCTCTACATTCATGACACTATGCTTAATGCTTCACGTGGCTTACTTGAGTGAATTTAATATTGTTTTCGTAGAATGACCAACATGTACTTTAAAAAATCGTATTTGAATTTATTTATTTTAATATTTTTTTGGTCATTTTCCAAAATTTATTCTTACTTTCCCAAAATTTGTTCGTTTGTTTTTTTCCTGTCTATTTGTACTTTATTTATATATTTTATACAAAAGAAAAAAAATTCTTATAAGGCTTATGATTCAGCACCTTGAGGTTTATACCTTATTTCTATTAGGATTCCCAAATTAATTGGTTTTCTATTTAATGATAGGATTCCCAAATCAATTGGGATTTCTATTAATCTATTATGATTCCCAATGAATTCTATTTAATGTTAGGATTATTTATTATTGGGATTTTTATTTAATGTGATAGGATTCCCAAATCAATTGGGATTGAGTCCATTAAGGACTTGGATTTGGATATTTTACATTCCTAATAGGAGTAAGTTTCCCTACCCCATATATATGTAACCCTAGGGGCTTTTCCGTCCAAGCCATAACATAATTCATTGCCTTTGGGCTATTTGGAGGCAGATTCCCTCGAAGTGATCAAACCCCATTTTCTCTTACAATTTTACCTTTTTAAAATTTCCCCTACTTCTCCCTTATAAAACCTTAGGATCTTATCATTTGGTACCAGAGTCGGGGTTCTTGTGGATGTCGTTAATCCGCCAACAAAAGTAAGATATTGGAATTCTTGATCTTCACTCATACGCAATGGCCTAAAAAAACATAGAGTCCTAGATGGAAGTTAGGCTAAAGGCTGAACTTAGCAATATGTTTAAGTCTCAATTTGAAGAGATTCTAGCATCGCTCTCTGAACTACTCATTACATCTTCCCACAAAGAGAGAGAAGATGATGCCTTTACATTAGGTAATTGTAGGGAGCAAATGTATGGGCACGAAGGAGGTTATAAAGGAGAGCGTGATTGTGGTCCTTCTCATATGAAGGTGGAATTTCCTTGGTGGGACAATGATGACTCTATCATTTGGGTTTCTAGGAGTGAAAAATACTTTTGCTTTTTCTGCACTCTTGAATAGAGGGCACAGTTGCAAAAAGGGACAATTGTTGATGATTGAACTAGGGGAGGAGCGAAAATAGGTTAAGGATGACCTCCCTTATTCAAATTAGGAAGGTATGGAATTTGATGATAATGATGAATCTATCACTTGTTTAGTTCATGCTTTAGTTGGTTATGCTAATCCTCAAACCATGAAAATTAGTGGCTTCCTAAAACACCAGCTGGTTTCTATCTTAATTGATATAGGTAGCACTAATAATTTCGTGGACACTAAAATTGCTAAACGACTAGCCTATCTGGTGGAGCATTGTGAAAAGTTTGATGTGAAGGTTGTAGATGGAAAGACCTTGACATGTTAGAGCAAGTGACCGAAGGTTAAACTGACTATGCAAAACCATGGCTTGTATGTTGATTTGTTTTTGCTAGTAGAAGTTTATGAAGTAGTTTTGGGTATTGAATGGTTAAGGACTTTAGGTGATGTAGCTTGGAATTTCTCTAAACTGGTTATGAAGTTTGTCGTGAATGGCTAGAGAGTGACTCTTAAAGGCAAATGTTGTGGTAATGTCACCACAATTTCAAGCCTTCGTATGGAGAAGCTCCTTAAGAAGGAGCGACATGGTTGCTTGGTACATCTTCGAGCACTATAGTTACAACATCAATCTGGCCAGAATGAAAGGCTCTTTTATTTTTGAATTTTTGACCTATTTGCAGAGCCATAGGGATTGCCACCTCAGTGAACACATGATCACCATTTTCCTTCATTGCCAGGTAGTGTCCCAACTGATGTCAATCCTTATCACTATCCTTATTTTCAGAAAGCATAAATAGAAAAGGTAGTGAAAGAAATGTTAGATGTGGGCATAATTCAGCCAAGTGTCAATCCATATTCTTCTCCTGTCTTATTGGTGAAGAAGATGGATGGCTTTTGGTAGATGTGTGTTGATTATTAAGAACTAAACAAGAACATTGTGAGGGATACATACCCCATCCCTGTTGTGGATGAATTGTTAGATGAGTTGGGAGGTGCCCAGTAGTTCACCAAACTCGATTTGAGGTCAGGCTATCACCAGATTCGGGTACACAAGGATGACATTCAAAAGATTGTGTTCAGAACTCACAATGGCCATTATGAATTCTTGGTTATACCTTTTGGTTGAACCAATGTGTCTTTGACCTTCCAAAGTCTAATGAATGACATTTTTCAATCTTATGTAAGTTTGTTCTTATATTTTTTGATCATATCCTGATATGTAGCTCATCTCTTGAAGATCATTTAGGTCATTTGTGAATTGTACTCACCACTCCTCGTGAGCATCATCTGTTTGTCAAGAAATCCAAATGTAGTTTTGCTTGATCATGTGGTATACCTTGGGTATATTGTTTCCTAAGAAGGTGTTTCAATTGACCTTCTAAAATACAAGTGATGTAAGACTGACCTATTCCTCAAACAATCAAAATGCTTCGAGGATTTTTAGGGTTAACTGGTTACTATTGCAAGTTTGTCAAGGATTTATGGAAATATTAGCGCTCCACTGATTGCTGTACTGAAAAAGGATGCATTCAAATGGAGTGAGGAAGCTGAAAGAGCCTTTGTCAAGCTTAAGCACGCAATATCCACCACACCAATTCTTGCCCTGCCAGATTTCAACAAGGTGTTCATCATTAAGTCTGATGCATCAAGAGCTGGCATTGGTGTAGTTTTAATGTAAGACAAATGCCCCATTGCTTTTATCAGTGAGACTTTTTCTCCATCTCACATTGACATGTCCGTTTATGGCAAAGAGATGCTAGTCATAGTGCGTGCAGTTAAAAAGTGGAGACTGCGTTTAATTAGTTGGCATTTCCAAATCCAAACTGATCACAAGAGTTTGAAGTATTTTTTGGAGCAATGAATCTCTTCCATGGAACAACAAAAGTGGGTCACTAAGTTGTTGGGCTCTGACTGAGATTATTTCCAAGAAGGGGACAAAGAATGTGGTGGTAGATGCGCTTTCATGACTTCTTGAACAAGTTGAACTTATAGCTATTTGTGTACCTGCATGTACTATTGAGCAAATTATGAAGGAATATCTGGGGACTAGAGGTATTATCCAAAAGCTACAAAAGAGCCAACTTCAGTTCCTTCTTACCATTGGGACTCTTTACTTACTATATAAAGGGAGGATTTTATTAGTGCCATTCAGCCCACAAGCAAACCGTACTGCAAGATTTACACACATCACCGACTGTAGGTCACTCGGGTTTTCTTAGAACCTACAAGCGTATTTGCTCAGGAATTTTACTGGAAGGGAATGAATGGTGAAATCAAAAAAAGATTGTGGCAGAATGTGATGTTTGTCAACGACAGAAAGGGGAAACCGTGGCGAGTCTAGGCTTAGCTTCTTCCTATTCCAGAAGAAGCTTGGACTGATATCTCCATGAATTTCATTGAGGGACTACCATCTTCTCATGGTAAGTCTATTGTTTTTGTTATTGTGTACTCTCCCACAAAATATGATCATTTTTGTGCCATAATTCGCCCTTATATTGCTATAAGTGTTGCTCGTACTTTTGTTGAGAATATTGAGAATTTGCATGAAATTTTTCAGTATGTTGTCAGTGATTGTGACAAAGTCTTTACCAGCAACTTTTGGAAGGAGCTTTTCCGTTTGTAAGGAACACAATTGAAAATGAGCACATCATATCATCCACGATCAGATGGGCAAATTGAAGTTGTTAACAAGTGCTTGGAGACTTATCTTCGTTGCTTTGCTAGTGACAAATTGAAGGATTGGGGTGTGATGGCTCCTATTGGTAGAAAGGTGGTATAATACCACTTATCATTCCTCCATCAAGTTGACTCCGTTTGAGGCTGTTTATGGTCGAGCTCCTCCTGTTCTTGCTAAGTATTCAGCTGGATCATCTAGAGTTGATTAACTTGACAAGTTACATGATTGAGATGCAGTGCTTCAGCTCCTGAAGGAAAATCTTGTTGTAGCTCAGGCTTGTGTGAAATAGCAAGTTGATAAGCACCATAGTGAAAGGGAATTTGTAGTGGGAGATTGGGTATTTCTCAAGCTACAGCCCGGTCTGTGACTGTTTGTTCTTCAATGAAGTCGTCTCATCAATTCTACAAGCCTTATAAGATCCTAAAACATAAAGGCCCTGTTGCTTATCGTCTTGACTTACCAATAGGTTCTAAGGTACATCCAGTTTTTCATTTGTCTTGCCTAAAAATGAAGTTGGGGGAGCAAGTTACTGTGTAGCGCCACTTGCCTAATGTTGCACCTAAAGGTGAGGTTCAAGTGCAGCCACAAGCAATTTTGGATCGCTGGGTGGTCAAATGTAGAAGTCGAGACATTATAGAAGTTTTAGTTCACTAGTCTCGCTTACCATTTGAAGATGCAACTTATGAAACTTATCAATCCTTGGAGGAGAGATTCCTAGAGTTTATTGTTGCTTAGCCTTGAGGACAAGGCTGATTTGAAGGAGGCAAGAATGTTAGGATTCCCAAATCAATTGGGATTTTCTATTTAATGATAGGATTCCCAAACCAATTGGGATTTCTAATTAATGTATTATGATTCCCAATGGATTTTATATAACGTTAGGATTATTTAATGTTGGGATTTTTATTTAATGTGTTAGGATCCCCAAATCAATTGGGATTGAGTCCATTAAGGACTTGGATTGGGATATTTTACATTCCTAAAGGATTCTTAAATTAGTTGGGATTTCTATTAATCTAGTATGATTCTCAATGACTTCTATTTAATGTTAGGATTATTTAACGTCGGGATTTTTATTAATCAATTGAGATTGAGCCTATTAAGGACTTGGATTGGGATATTTTACATTCCTAATAGGAGTAAGTTTCCCTACTCTATGTATGTAACTCTATGGGGCTTTTCTATCCAAGCAATAACATAATTCATACCCTTTGGCTAATTTGGTGGCAGATTACCTTAAAGTGATTGAACCCTATTTTCTCTTACTATTTTCCTTTTTTAAAATTTCCCCAATTTCTCCACAATAAAATCCTAGGGTCTTATCAACTTCATTATGGTTAAAACACTTGGCATTATGCCTTTGCCTTTTGAAACACTTATATTGTGGCATCTTTCTTTTCCCTTATCATGTTTTACATTAGCTTATTGTTATTGATAGACATGACAGTTCTATTGAGTACATAATTCTATATATTTAACTCCCTTGTCTTGCAGCTCTAGTATATGAGCTCCATTTAAGTCTATGTGGTTAGGTTTCTTATCGCAATGCTTTGATTGGTTTGAATCATTTTACTCTAGAACTCATCATATATATATATACTTTAAATATCAGCCATTTGACTTCTGATTTGTTTCCCAATTCCCATATAATTTGATGCTTTGGCCATATAGGTGTTGCTGACAAAGAGGTTCATATTTGCACCACCTAAAGGATCGGCTGCTGCAGAAACAAATCCTAGTGAACATCTCCTTGCAGCTTTAGAGGAGAGCACCCCGAGATCTCTTTTACATTATCTTGCATATCTTGATTTGTGTATGGTTTGTGAGAGAAATGTTGATACCTGGCGCCGAGCTGCTTTTTTTGAAGAAACAGCTGAAACTTACAAGAGAGTCGTGGCTGCATGTGTTAGGCCTCTGGAACAGTTCGTGTTGAAGCTGGGTGAGGGTTTGGAAAGTTGTTCTGTTGACAATACATGGCAGTTGTCCAATCAGTTAGGACCACCGACTGATTCATGTATTGAATCAAAATTTTATGAGCTCTTTAATGACTCTCAGGTACCAAAAGCATTGCTGATTTAAATCATTATATGCAACTTGTTCATTAATTTATTTATTTTGCTGATGTTATATTTTTGCAAATCTTTTGAAAAAACAAAATTAATGCTTAAATCTCTCTTTACTTTTTAATCTTTTGATATAGTTGTAACTTTATGTCTAGGGAATTTATGCAATACTGATTCATGTGTGAAATTTTTCTAGTGCTTTAATATGGCTGTTAAGTATTATTTATTTATTTATTTATACTTGTCATTTTTATATTATTTGTCGTGAGAGTCTTAGATGATATTAGTAGTTATAGGCTTATAGATTTTTTTTTTGGATAAAAAGAAGATTTATCACAATAGGATATCAACAGTTATATTCTCTTTGTTTTTGTGTTTGGTAATTATAATGCGTGATTATGAACTACGGGGTATATGATCCCACATGTGAGACAAGGATGAGTAGATAGCTTGGGGTTTCGTCGTAGCCCAAATACACGATTGAAATGATTGTGTGTTTTCAAGATAATCTTCATGTCATTATTTAGATTTTAGTTCTTTATATAGTTTATGATTAGGTGTTGAATTAAGATTTAATGCTAATTTAGGTATGAGTATAATATTTCTTTTGATTACATGTATGATTATTTGATTTTATGCTATTTGAGTTCTTTTGTTTCTTTCACTACTTATTTAGTTTATTTGTGTTTTAAATTAGATGATTCCATAGTTGTAAAATTGACATTTGAATCATGATGGTAATCTCAATTTCTTGAGTCAAGAATCGATAATCAAATTGAATAATAAGATTCGGTAAAAAAATTGAAAAATCAATTCTAAATGACATGCACCAATATACAACAAATAAAATAGTAAAATACATTGAATGAATGAAATTTATTAGATGTGGATCAATCATGTTGCTAATTGGAATGAGGCTTGCTTTGAAGCAAGTTTTGTTGGCTTGAATCCTACCATGATCTAACTCAAACATATGCTCATATAAAATAAACAACAAACCATTCTAAGATTATATTCTATTGATGCTTGACAGTTGAATGTTGAATAGCTGATACAATGTAATAATAGAACACAAAGTCTAAAAGTTTAAGATACACTTAAAAAAATAAGTTAAGAGCCCAGAAAAATTTAAGAAAATTTAAATTTATGTTTATGAAGTGTAAGCGTGTAACATATTCAATAATAAGGAATCATATGTATGCTTTCTTCAACAATGAGAGCAATTAAGAAAAAAATTGAACTTATGGCTTTTATGATAATGAGTTGACAATTTTTTTTTGAACTTTATGGTGTTCAATACAAAAAAAAAAAAAAAAGAAAAAAAAAAAAGAAAAAAAAAAAAAGGAAATCATTTTTAATGCATGGGCTATCTCTAACAACTAAAACATGAAGAAATGAACCAAAAACAAAAACAAAATTGATTAAAAATGAAATGCTAAATGTGGAGAAGACAACCAAGTAACACACCTACACACAAGGAGTTGGCTCAGGTTTTCTGCTAATCTTCTTGATAGAAGAATGCATAAAACAGAGAGGTGCAAAATGACAAGGCTAGGAGTCTTGTTTTCTTCTCTCTTATGGGACAGAACTCATGTAAATAGAATTTAGAATGTAATTGTGCCTAAAAAAAAAAGGAAGTTAGAAAGGCTTTTAATCGGAGTGTAAGAGGAGTTGGATCTGCCTGGAGCAGAATGTGACATGATAAAGATGAATTGCAAGAACCCTGCAATTTGATAGGATTTTGCAACTCACCTGGGTGAATCATGATTCCTATAGATTCAGTCACCTCTCAGATTCTATCCTGCAATTCGACTTGAAATGTGTCTTGCTTGACATGAATCATATAATTGAATAAAAAATTGTATGATTCTAACTATGGCTGAGTCCATGCTTATTCTTTGAGTAGCTTTAATTAAATGATTCTGTGTGATTGTGCTTGATTTATGGTTTGATTTGACTATTTGAGTTATTTGAGGGGGATTAAATGCACCCGTGGTCACTTGACTATGGACTAAAATCATTGAGGCTAGCAAACACTTTATTATTTATTTTTTGTGCGATGAGGTCACTGATCTACCTAATCATTGCAGTCTCCCTTTCTCTCTGATTTAAATGTGTCTCCACTATATTTGCTTACATAGAAGGCACTTTTTGCGTGCGTGGCAGCATGGGTCCTACCTTGGGAGATGCCTCTTCGTTTCCCTCCAAAAAGAGTCATGTGACTCCTTCATGAATTCATCATTTTAACTCTTTCTATTCTAGGGTTTTGAAAGGTGGAGAAGAAGTCGAAATTGCTGAATTGAAGCTCCGACCAACTTTCCTGATCACCTTCTTTGTCTTGGGTTCTCTGTTTCTCACTCCAATCAAAACCATTCATCCACTTCCCAAGACAAGATGGGTAACGTATCCATTTTGGCCATCTGTGGGAGCGCCATGAAATGCATCAGAATGTCTTGTTTTGCAGAGGCATTGTCGTGGCTGTTCACTCCATTTTCAAACACACATCCTGCCCCAAATCCATATTTTTCCACTTTCGTTGTGGTTCACATTCTCAAGTATATTCCCTTCAATTTGAATTTGAAGTTCAAAGTTTACATGTTCAATGAGAAGTGTGCGGGAAGCGGTAACTTCACATCGGCACCAGTGAAATGCGCCGTGATAATGGGAGTATCGATGTTTGAGTGCTGTAGCAAGGGGGGCACTCTAAATTGATTACTTCTGTCACCAGCAATTCCAACTGGTTGTAAGTAAGCCGTCAGAAAAATCGTCAAAGTGATGTTGGAATCTGTGATGGTGTTCCCTTTTGCCACGACTTTGTTGGGATTGCCGGTGCTAGGGGAAGAATAAGAAGAAGTGAAATCCAGCTTTTGATTTGCCACGCTGATGGATTCCAACATAAGGCATAGAAAGTGCCCGGGGTTTTCAAAACCATGGGAGTAGAAACCATGGTTATCAAAATCCCGATCCAAATTGTGCTATTTACGATCGTACGATCCATACTTGCCTAAACAATCCAGATCTTA
The DNA here is from genome assembly GCF_029873635.1 of Malania oleifera. Taxonomy (NCBI): domain Eukaryota; kingdom Viridiplantae; phylum Streptophyta; class Magnoliopsida; order Santalales; family Ximeniaceae; genus Malania; species Malania oleifera. The sequence continues at coordinate 63,448,140 of NC_080429.1, read as the reverse complement.
AGTAGAATCTTAATAAAGTAGGATCCCAGTAGGATCTTATTTGGAACCTTAGGATCTTAGGATCTCGATCCTATTTGCGATCCTACCAATCCTACTTTTTCAATGGAATATGGATTTTTCCTGTTTAGGATTTCGATGAAAAAGTCTCAGTATTTATTTTTATTGGCCAAAACACTTCACTTTTGCAATAAGCACAAAATTTGGTTTAGTTGGATAAATGCATCAAATTAGGCAACATAATGAGCATGTTTTAGGATTTGTTCAATCCAAGTCAACAGAGCAGTTGAGCATCTTTGAAAGCTCTCTTCCTTCAAAATTGAAAGCTCTATGAGAGCTTAGATTTCTTGATAGACAGATCCTAGGTTGTCTATCAGTAGGCTTGGACTGTTCCTTCTTCCAACAATAGAAGAGGTCAGCTGACAGCTTGGAGATCAATAGAGAGCTTCAACAAATAGGAAGTTGCACAGTTAGGCTGAGAGCTTAAAATTGCAGGCCTGTTGCAGTTATGCGGTATCTTTGTGGTTCTTTTTACTTTTATTTTTTTATTTTTTTTTCTCCTCTTATTATTGACAAGCCAGATACCTATCTTTTTTCCCAAAACAAAGCGCATATAGTTTTATGCTTCCTTTTCTTTTCTTTGCGACTAACAAAATGTTCTTTCTCTTCCTTCTTTTTTTCCTTCTCCTTGTTCTTATGGTCTGATGACAAAACTATGGAAACTGAGAAATTTACATCAGTTCATTGTATTAAGATTAGCAATTTCTTCTTCCTTCTTATCTTCATTCTTTTTGATTTTCTTTTTAATTATAATTATTAAATAAATAAGCTAGCAATAGTCTGCCCTTTGCAGAGCACTTTGCAGTTCAGGCTATTTAGATTTTTTTTTAATCTTTTTTGAATGTTCAAAATTGTTGAAATGAAAAACCTGCTAGGTGCTAGCTTGCAAGCTAGCTACATTCTTGAAATTTGCTTTAATTTCTTAAACTTACTACCAAGTTTTTAGGACTATTTTATTGAGAGTTGTCATAAATCACCAAATATATAAAATTTTAATTTATTTTACATTGTAAGTGGAATTTTACGATACGCGATCTGATCCTACAATCTGATCCTGTGGACCCTCCAACAATCTAATGTAGGATCCCGATTCTAACAACCTTGGTAGAAACCATCTTGGTGCTGGTAATGTCAGCCTCAGCACCAAAGTTCATTTTGCTAGATCCCATGTGCCAGTAGGCAAAAGGCTGGATCCCATTGCTGTAGCCTTGTTGACAATCTGATTTCCTCTGTTCGTCAAGCTTTGGAAAATCCCTTGAACTACGTGAGGAGTTATTTGGGTGAAATTCTTGAACCCTGCATTGACCATGATTCTGATGACGTTGTTGTCGATGATATCTGGAATCTATGGAGTGTGTCCCTAACTGGGTCAAAGGTAATTGGAGTGCTAGAGTACCTGCAGCGTGAGCTTTAGAAAGCACTTCTCTGGCAAGTTTTGGTTGGACCGGAGTTATGGTGAACTTCACAACCTTTTACTATGTGCTGTAATTGATTGAGTTCATCTTCTTCTTCTTCTTCTTCTCTTTTTTTTTTTGGTGTGTGTGTGTAAATGAACACAGATTAATTACAGAAAATGAAGAAGATTTTAATTTTATGTTTTGTTTTATTTAATTTGTGTCATAACAATTCTAGGACTCTGCTTGCTACACACACTAAAATGGCTTTCCATGTAAGCATTTCCAGAGAGATTGCTTTTGGTAGATGAGTGACCTTTGTGTACAAATAAAGTTTAGTGACCTCAATTGCTTTTAGTCAATAGTTGGGTGACCATGGGTGCATTTAACTCTAATTTAGGGTTTGTTTCGTATCATTTCTATTTTGTGTTTTCTGTTTTGGTTGTTGGATAGGGAAAGAAACTGGTTATGACGATGCATTTGTTTATATTGCTAGTTGAGTTAATTTAGGGTCTGTTTGATATCATTTATATTTTTTATTTTATGTTTTTGTTGTTGTGCAGGGAAGAAATTGTTCATCATAGTGCATTTGTTTATGTTGCTAATTTGTTTGTTAGTTTTTGCCCAAAAACTGAAAACCATTGGTTTTCAGTTGTGCAACCTGTTGTCACGATGCTTTAATATCCATAATTGGCTTTGTAGATCAAATCATTCATTGTATACAAAATCTTAATTAAAATTAAAATAAAATGACCATACGAATTTAAAATAAAATTAAAATAAAAATGCACATTTTTTTTTTAAAATTTGAGAAAACAATAAAAGTCAGTCAAAGAATCATTTTGACCTCTTTTCTGTTGTCATGTACAATAGGATTGTTCTTTTGGGTTCCTTTATGCGTTGATCTTGTTAAGAGATTAGGGGTTTTGGGGAGTAATGGTGGTTTATGTTAGTCTACAGTCTCATGTAGTTTTGTTTGTGTGGCCTTCTTGTCTTTTGTAGTTTTTTTTTTTTAATTTATTATTTATTATTTATTATTTATTTTTTTACCAGTAAAATAATTTTATTTAAAGAGCATCATGGGATGCCAACCCAGAGTACAGAGTCAACCGTCTTGCAGGGTGTCTCATAAACCTGAAATTACATTGTGTTCATTCACTACAACAGCTAGAAACCACGGTGATCCGCTGCTCTTTACTTATCTGAAGCAGTGTAATTGAATTTTTGAACACTCTTTTGTTCCTTTCCTTCCAAACACGTCGGAAAATTGCAAGAGGGATGAGAGACAATGCCTTTCTCTTTTCTTTGGTTGCCTAAATTTCTTTCCAAGCCCAGAGCTCCCCTACCACAGAGCTGGCAGTAGCCCACCATTGTCTGATCAAAGTCAGAGCCATATTCCAAAGGTTCCTGGTGCAGGGGTAATGAAAGAGGATTTGCTCAACTGGTTCTGCATCAGCCATGCAATGAAAACACTTGTTGGCAATGGTCAACCCCCTTTTCTGCAGGTTGAACAGTGTTAAGATCTTTCCAGGTGTTGCCTTTCAGGAAGAAAAGCAATCTTTGTTGTGGTAGCTGTCTTCAAAATTCATGTCCATGGGGTACTGCTGTGGTTTGATTCCATTGATGAGAGTTTCGTGTAGAAGGATCTGACTGAAGACCCTGTTTTTATATAAGGCCCACTCTGGTAGATTGGGAATGTTTTGGCGTCGGAAATTGTAGAGATTGCTGTAAAAGTCAATGAGATGATGGAGATTCCAACCTGCCATGTTCTGAAAAGGAAATGTTCTAGATCCTCTGATCTGATGTTTGAAGGTGATGACTGATGAGTGCTTCCTTATCACAGGCCAAGTTGTAGATGGCAGGAAATAATAACATAGAGCCTGTCGCTACTTCCACACATCGTGCCAAATGTAAATGTTGTCCCCATTCTCTACTTAAAATCTGATAAAGGGATGAAGTCATACCATGGTTTCCTGATGAATTTCCACACCCCTACACTTTATGGTTCTTTACCAGCTTGAGTGGTCCATTCATTATGCTTAACCCAAATTAGTAAGCAATGATTCCCTGCCGAAGGTGGTGACTATGGCACAGTTTTGCTTTTGTTGAGACATAAATATTAGATGCTGTTTTGATGTCTAACAAGGTGGTTGATGATGTCGAAAAGGTGGCGTAAGAAGGGAGTGGTTTTTGTAATTGGATTTTGAGAAGGCTTATGACTTGGTGAATTAGAGCTTTCTAGACAATGTGATGGATAAGAAAGGTTTCAGGCTCGTGTGGAGGAATTGGATAAAAGGATGCCTAAGCTCTACAAATATGTCGGTGATTGTAAATGGACAGCCTAGGGAGTGGTTTAGGGGCTTCTCAGGGCCTAAGGCAAGGGGATCCCTTATTATTATTCATCCTGGTGGTTGGTGGGTCAAGTAGGTTGATTTTGCATGCTTAGGGTTTAGTGATGATAAATGATTATTGGTTGGGAAGGAGGAGTTTGATTGGGCTGGATTTTCATGGGGTTTCAATCATGTAATGAGACTGATATTTTTTTGGGGGATAGAAAAAAGAAAAATCATTATGGGAGTGGAAATGAAATATAAAGGATCCTAATTGTTAAGAAAAATAAAGAAATAAATAAAAGATGAGAGAGAACATAATATCAGCTGATCTATTTGAAAAATCTTGGAAGCAAATTGGAAATGAAATATAAAGGATCCTAATTGTTAAGAAAAATAAAGAAATAAATAAAAGATGAGAGAGAACATAATATCAGCTGATCTATTTGAAAAATCTTGGAAGCAAATTGGAAATGAAATATAAAGGATCCTAATTGTTAAGAAAAATAAAGAAATAAATAAAAGATGAGAGAGAACATAATATCAGCTGATCTATTTGAAAAATCTTGGAAGCAAATTGATGTAGGACCTAAAGAAATAGAATTGAGAGAGAAACAGTGAGGAGGGAAGTAGAGAGAAGGGAGAAGAAAGAGGCTGATGTGCAGGACTGAACACAGGACAGAGACAACTGTGAACAGAACATAGAATTTAAGCAGAACAGAGAGACCAGAAGAAGGGAGGAGGAAGGAGGAGATGAGAAGAGGGAACTGTACGAAAGATAGAGGCTGCAGTTTTGACTAAAAAATGAGGGCTGCCCCATGCAACTTACAAACGAGGTATTGATATCTACAACTGAGAGAGAGAGATGGTAACCGTCTATGCCACTTACAAAGTATTGATGCCTACAACTAACTGAAAGATGAAAATACATAAAACCCAACATAACATGAAATTACACAACAGGAAAAAATCTAATACAATCAGTTTCCTAATTCCATGCCTAAAGTATGCCAAGTAGGCAGCGTAAAATGTAGGTGACTAGGTGGTCCTGCATCTTAAATTCCTTTGAAACAATCAGAGGTAAAAGCCCAAAATGACCGGAAAAACCAATTCTATAAGCCATTGTTGCCCTACCCTTGGAACATACTACAGCCCCAGGTGGCGAAGAGCCGACATCAAGGTGCCAAACCTTCCCTCTCGGGGAAGATCAGCCTGTTATCCCTAGAGTAACTTTTATCCGTTGAGCGACGACCCTTCCACTTGGCTCCGTTGGATCATGAAGACCGACTTTCATCCTCGCTTGATGGGTAAGTAAACATAAAAGATATCCTATTGATTACCATATTTAATTTACAATATATTAACTTCTATAAAAGTATAAAATTCAAATAAAACCCACAAATTCTTAATTTTAGCTTCCCACTTGGGTACATATTCTCCAACAACTAGCTATGAGTTAGATGCTTGTCAAATGCTATATCATGTCCAGGATGCTGTCCCTTGATCAGTGGAGTACCTAGGGCAAAAAACTTGGCACCGCATGCTAGTGCACCTGCTGTTTCTCCATCTTCAGTTTGAATCAACGAGCATCAACCCAACATTTTTGAATGTTGTTTTTGTTGATTTTTTGTCTGAGAAATCAATGATTAATGTTGACGAATCACCAGTTCTTTGGAACTGTTCAAATGCTTATTATTATTGTTCATTGGTATTGTTCACCATCACTGTTCATGTACAATGATCACTACTGGTGTTGATTGATCATTGTCTGTCCACAGGTACTGTTCAATTCTATTGTCGATTGCAGCCCAAATTTTATTGTTTTTAAAAAACTGATGGCATTCTGGGGAAAAATTGTACTTATTCCTTAATTGGTCTTGGATGGTAGCAAGTTGAAGTACCTTCCTCCAGTAATTGTCTTCGTATTCCAGGTTGTATTTATTGCATTCATTGAGTTCATGGGATTGTCATGTACTATTGATGTTCCATAGCCTTGTCTTTATAAAGGCTTTCATTTGCATTTTAAAGCCTCTTAATAGATTACTTGTTAACTTTTGCTTGAATAAGTGAACCGAACCTGTTTTGTACAATCGCTTAATGGCTCATATCAGCCTCACTGAATCAAACTAGGCAACGATCTGATTTGGAAGAAGGCCTTTGAAGAGGCTTTGATGCTTCTCTCTCTCTTTGGTCCTTGCAAATTCAAGTAGAAGTTTCCTCTTTTATTCAAAGGGATCTTGTCAGGGTGATGTTTGTTGATTCCTTATGTTTGGAATTAATAATTGGTGTCTAGCTTCTTTATTTTTTCAGTTTTCAAATTATTTTTTGAACTATGAAAATTAAAATTAAAATTTGTGTTATTTGTAACTGGGCTTTTTTTTTTTTTTTTAAAAATGTTATTTTTGTCATGTGCATTTAAATTTGTATCAATTTTGTAAAATTTAAGTATTTTTTAGTAGTTTTTTTTAGTTTTTAGTTTTTGTATTTGTGTGTGTTTTTTTAAAACTTATGAATGTGCATGCTTTTGCCATTTTAACCCTTAAAACCTAAAGAGTTTTAGATATATCTACTAGTTTAGGGTTCTCCATGGATCAAAGTGGTTTGTTTCTCTGACCAAGGAAGAGCATTATCCCATGTTCTGTGAGGTAATAATACTCGCTAATTATTTTGCAGCTATTCGCATGGTGTGCACGGGCTGTTGCATCGTTGACTGCTCATTCACACAGGGAGGACAGGTGTGGGGTCGCTCAACTTTCCGGCAGCAATGCTGTAGTTATCTCAACCCTTCTGTCCTGCCTGCTGGCTGTCGAAACATTAATGGGGAAGAAGACAAACTTGCAATCCCATCAGCTAACAGGACCAGCTGGTATTCGGTGGGCAACGCTGAACACAGGAAGGAAAGACGCGACGACTGCCATTATGGGTAAAAAGAGAGGTGGTCCGTTGCACGTGAAGGCTTATGCCCTGGCAGATGTTATGAGGACGACAGTCTATTGCATTGTCTCTGCTTTCCATGGCGAGATGCTAAGAAATGACAAAGCTAGACTTCTGGAGGATTGGATCGTTTCCAGCAAGCCTCTATATGGGACTCGTGAACTCCTCTTACATAAATTACGTCTGTTCCTTGATTTCCAAGCTTGCTAGCAGCACGTGAGCTTCTTTCGCCAGCCTCATTCACTCTCTCCATTGCTCTTAAGCAGTTACCAGCCTTACAAGAGATCCTTGTTATGGAATGTTGGGCGCCTAGGAGTTGTGTGGAACGTGGTGAACGTCTTCCAGTTTTGTACGTTGGGAACATTTGAGCAGAGAGAATCCCACATGATACGTTGTTGCGTGATGTTTTATAGAAACTGGCTAGGCTGTTGCATGTCATCTTTCACAGCTTTCTGTAAATTTGGATAAAATAAGTGCATTTTTGTTTAATCAACGATTTTGTTCATTTCCCTTTCTCCAGTGTTCTGAGCCGAGGGGGTGCCTACAACTCTGAGGGCCGTTTCTTGTGGAAAATATTTTTTGTTTTTTGTTTTATTTTTATTTTATATTTTCTAGATTTACATTAAAAAAAAGAAATAATTTTTTTTTAAAATGTCAAATGATTTTTCATTTTTCATTTTGAGATTTAAAATAATTGAAAAAATAACTTATTTTTTGAGTTTTTAAAAATTATACAAGGGATCCATACGATTAAAGTCTGATTCAAATTTCATGTTCCTATGTGCAAATAAAATTAGAAATTTAGAAAAATAATAAAAAGATATTTTCTAACCTTTATATAATTTTGGAAAATTAGAAAACAATGTGCCATTTAGATAGTTATTTAAAATATTATAAATAAAAATTAAAATCATTTCCGCCAACAAAGAGTGTCAGAATTGTTCATTTATTACATGCAAATGTGGTTAAAATGAAAAATTGGCTATACTTTTTATAATATTTTGGAAAACTCAATACAACAACGAAAAATCAAACTGTAAGTTCCTATAGGTGGTGTTGGTTACATGAATGATTTTTTTTTTCTTTTTATCAATTTACATGATCATGAACAATTTCCTTTGACAAATTTAGGACTATTAAATTGTTATTCACTTTATTTTAGGTCTACTTCTATCCTTTCTATTGCCCCTCATAATAACTAATTCATCATTCCTTAGGAGAGTTTTATTTGGTCTACATTGTAGGTGCCCAAACCATCTAAGTTGTTCCTCTCATATCATAACTTGTACAAAAGCTACGCATAACTTTATGTGAATATGTTCATTCTTAACTTGTACAAAAGCTTTTTTATCTCGATAATTTTTGCATTTTGGATACGTTTTTTAGTTGCGCACCATATTTTGATGCATTTAGCATAATTGGTCTTACAATCATCTCGTAGAGTTTCCTTCTTAATATTAAGGGTATTTTTTGATCACAAAGCACATTGAAACACTTCTACATTTTGTCCAACCTACTTTGCATTACATCTTATCAATTTCTCAACTTACATAATAGATATAAGGTACCAAAATCTAGTAGTGCTATTGATTTCTTGACTATTAAGTTTAACCTTTTCTTTAATATTTCTCCTACTATGACTATAATTACATTTCATATATTTTGTCTTATTTTTACTGATCCTAAAATCTGTAGATTCTAAAGCTTCTTTTTATAATTCTAATTTAGATTCTACTCCACCCCTAATTTCATCAATCACGACAATTTTTGCATTTTGGATATATTTTTTAGTCGCGGGCAACATTCTGATGCATTTAGCATTAGGATTGTACATGGTTCAGTTTTGCCAGAACCGAAAACCGAACCAAAATTTTTGATTTTGGGATTTTCGAACTGAAACCGAAATCGAAACAGAACCAAAATTATGCTTTAATTGAAAACCAAAAATGTGGCGGTTCGGTTTTAAACCAATTTTTTTTACAAAAAAAAACCTTTATTTTTCATAAAGTTGTTGAAAATTTATTGAGCATTTTAATTTTTTATAGGGACGCAAAATAAAATCTGTTGGACACTTTTAACAAAAATAACCTTTATTTTTCATAAAGTTCTTAAAAATTTATTGAGCATTTTTATTTTCTATAGTGGCTATATGGCTATATTGCATGCTATATTTTTACTATATATATCTTATATAATTCGGTTTTTCAGTTTTTTTTTTTTCGGTTTGGTTTCAACATAAAACCGAAACTGAACATTTTTATTTTTAGAAACCGCAACAAAAATCGAAAACCGAACCATTTATGGTTTTGGTCTGGTTTTCAATTTTTCGGTAATATTTGTACACCCTTATTTAGCATAATTGGTCTTACAATCATCCCATAGAACTTCCTTCTTAATTTTAACGGTGTTTTATGATCACAAAGCACACTGAAATACTTCTACATTTTATCTAACCTACTTTAATTCTATATATTATATTCTATCAATTTCTCCTTTAACTTACATAATAGATCCAAGATACTAAAATCTACTAGTGCTATCAATTTCTTGACTATCAAGTTTTAACCTTTTCTTAAATATTTCTCTTGCTATGACTATAATTACATTTCATATATTCTGTCTTATTTCTACTTATCCTAAAACCTCTAGATTCTAAAACTTTTCTCTATAATTCTAATTTAGATTCTACTCCACCCTTAATTTCATCAATCACAACAATATCATTTGCAAAGAACATAGATCACAAAACCTCATTTTGGATGCTCCATCACTAGAGCAGAAAGATAAAGGCGCAAAGCAAATCCTTGATATACACCAATTGTGATTGGAAATTCCTTAATCTCTCAACCACTAGCCTTAATGTGAGTCATTATTCCATCGTACATATCCTTAATGACACGAATATATTGACTAAATGCACTTTTTTATCCCCCTAAAACTAGTCATAAAACTTCCTTACGTACGTTATCATATGCTTTCTTAAGTCAATAAATACCATATGCATGTCCCTCTTCTTTTTTCCTAAATGCTTACGTTAATCTTCTTAAAAAATATATAACTTTTGTAATAGATCTTTCAAGCATAAAACCAAATTGATTTTCTGAAACCTTCGTTTTTAACCTTAAGTCTTTGCTCATCTACCCTTTCCTACAGTTTCATTGTATGATTGATAAGTTTAATTTTACGACAATTATTACAATTTTGAATATCCCCTTATTCTTGTATATATGTATTAAAGTACTTTTTCTCCATACGTCATACATTTTCTTAGTTTTTATAATTGTGTTAAATAAATTAGTTAAGCATATAAATTAGCTATTACCTAGGCATTTCCAAACTCCAATTAGGATGTTATCTTGTACTATAGTTTTGCTATATTTCATCTTTTTTAATGCAAACTTAACTTCATTAACTCTAATTTTGCAAATAAATTTAATATTTTTAATCTTTTCCTTATTCGTTAATTTTAGGTGTTATTTGTTGCTTTTATACTTTGGTTTTTGTAAGCAAAGAAGGAAGAGGGAAAAACATGAAGGGGTAGCACAAGAGAGATCGTCGACGAATGCCCTGTGTTTGTCGATGAGGGGACAACAACGGTTCGTCGACGAAGGCTCTGAAATTCGTTGACGAGAAAATATTGAGAGCAGGAAATCTTAGACTTATGAATTCATCGACGAAAGCCTGTTATCATCGATGAAGTGTCTTCTGTAGATCGTCAACGAAGCTCTGTACTCGTCGATGAAAGACGCTTAGGCTGCGAGCAGGTTTTCTGAATTTTGAATTTTTGAACATTGGGTGGTTGGGCAAATGGAGGGAAACCATCGAGAAACTTCTATATATGTAATTCTGGGCATACATTGAAGAGAAAGTGATAATTTGTGAAGTGTATTATGTACATTGTGAATTTCTTAGTGAAATTTGTGTGTCATTGCTTTTGTGGATGCAGGCTTTTCCGAACCATGTAAAATCGTGTTGTTCTTGTTTTGGTTGTTTATATTTACATCTTGTTTATTTCACTATGCGTTTTATTTGTTCGATCCATATCACAAAAAATTGGTATCAGAGAGATTGTTGTTATGACATTGGGATCATCTTCAAAAAAATTTGACATTGTCAAATTCGATGGAATCGGGAATTTTGGTTTATGACAGAGGAGAGAGGACATTGTTGTGCAATAAGGAATGGCTAAGGCTCTGCTTGATACTCAACTAGAAGGAATGGATGAGACAAAATGGGTAGATTTGAAAGCAAAGGTAGCGTCTATAATACGCTTGTGTTTGGCCAACGAAGTTCTTTATTGGGTGATGGAGGAGGATTCTCCAGCGACGATCTGGTGAAAGTTAAAAAGCCGATACATGTCTAAATCCCTAAATAACAAAATTTTTCTTAAGCAACATTTGTATTTGCTTAAGATGGTTGAAGGATCAAGTCTGAATCAACACATTAATGCCTTTAATCAAATTATAAGTGATTTGGTGAGGGTTGATATGAAGTTTGATGAGGATGATAAGACTTTGATGCTGTTAAATTGTTTGCCCTAGACTCATACCTACGAAAATCTTGTGACCACTCTAACATAGGGAAAAGAAACTCTCGATTTGGAAGAGGCAACAAGTTTCTTGTTAAATTTTCATCAAAGGTTGAAGATATGTGATGAAGGAGAAGGACTTGTGATAAATGGTAGTAATGATCGAGGCAAAGGAAAGTTTAAGAATGGGTCTAATCAGAAATCTCGAAACCAATCCAAAAAGAAGAAGGAAATCCAATGTTATAAATGTGGTAAAAAGGGGCATCTGAAATCGGAGTGTCTAGATTGGAAGAAGGGAAATGCTGAAAAGTGTAAGGAGATTTCAAGATCTATGAATGTTGTTCAAGATGAAGATTTGGTGGATGATGATATTCTATCAGTTTCAGTGGAGTCAGATAATCTAAAGGACTCTTGGATACTTGACTAGATATGTTCTTATCACATGACTCCGAACAAGGGGTGGTTCAACATTTATAGGTTAGTGAATTCTAGATCAGGTCTTATGGGTAATGATGCTTCTTGCAAGATCGTTGGCATAGGAAATGAAAAAATAAAAATGTTTGATGATGTTGTAAGAACATTGTATAATGTAAGACATATACCTGAGTTGAGAAAGAGTTTGATATCTCTTAGTACTTTGGATTGTAATGACTTCAATTACAAGTCCAAAGATGGAGTCTTAACTATATGGAAAGGTAATATAACTGTAATGAAAGGGTAGAAACAGGATGAGAATATTTACATGTTGCAGGGAACTACCATTGTAGGTGGAGTTGTAACCATGGATGCTGAATCAGATGAGACCGTCTTGTGGCATATGCGCCTTGAGCATATGGGGGAACATGACATGAAAGAACTACACAAGAGAAAATTGTTAAAAGGTTTGAAATCATGTCAGTTGGAATTTTGTAGGATTTGTGTTCTTGGAAAACAGAACATGACAAAGTTTAGAACAACTACTCACAAGACGAAAGGAATTCTTGACTATGTGCATTCATATGTTTGGGGCTTGGTAAGAGTTGCATCAAAGGGTGGACATGTGTATTATGTGAGTTTCATTGATGATTACTCATGGAAGGTTTGGGTTTACTTCATGCATCACAAATCTAGTACGTTTTCCAGGTTTAAGATTTGGAAGATTGAAGTGGAAAACCTGATAGGGAGGAGAATCAAATACTTAAGGTTGGATAATGGTACCGAGTACGCTGATTCTAAGTTTATGAAGTTTTGTGCAGAGATGGGCATTAAGAGACATTTTATAGTTTTCCGGACACCTTAACACAATGGTGTGGTAGAATGGATGAACCAGAATCTTTCTAAAAGGGCTTGGTGTCTTAGATTGAATGTAGGGCTATTGAAAAACTTTTGGGGTAAGGCAGTTAGTATGACTTGTTTTCTAATAAACCGATCACCAAGGGCATCACTAGCGAGTAAAGTGGCGGAAGAGGTTTGGACGGGAAATGCAGTAGACTACTCCGAATTGAAGGTATTTAGGTGTCTAGCCTATGTCCACCTGTCTAGTGAGGAGAGGTCTAAGCTTGATTTGAAGTCTCGTTGTTACATCTTTTTGGGATATCTAGAAGGTGTAAAGGGGTATAAGCTGTGGGATCTAGTGGCAAACAAGGTGGTGATCAGTAGGGATGTAATCATTGATGAGAAAGCTATGATGAAACGTACTCAAGAGTTTGATGAACGGAAACATAAGCCAAAAAGTTGGGGCAGTGATGAACATGTTGTGCAAGTGGAGTTAGAAGCTCAGGTCAACAAAAATGATCATGGTCCTACAGTTATAGGGAGCTCTAGCTCAGGAAACCAGCAAGTCGACGATATTCCTATACAGATATTCGGTCGCACTATCAGGCCTCCATCAAGGTATGGTTTTGAAGGGTTAGTATCTTATGCTTTCCTTACTTGTTGCAATGATCCAACTATATTTCAAGAGGTAGTGCACGATCAGGAGAAAGATAGGTGGATGGGAGCAATGATTGAGGAGATGGAATCATTACATAAGAACTAAACTTGGGATTTGGTGGAGCTTCCAAATGGGAAGATACCGATAGGTTGCAAATGGGTATATAGGAAGAAGGAGATAATTTCAGAAAAGGAAGGAGAGAAATTCAGGGCATGGTTGGTGGCAAAATGATACTCACAGAAGAAGGGGATAAATTATGATGAGATCTTTTCTCCAGTGGTTTGACATAACTTTTATTAGAATTGTGCTGGGGTTGGTAGCTCATTACGATCTTCATTTGGAACAAATGGATGTGAAGACGTCGTTTCTTCACGGTAACTTGGAGGAACAAATCTACATGGTACAATTGGAGGGATTCATTGAACCAGTAAAAGAAAATTTTGTTTGCAGGTTAAAGAAATCTTTTTATGGGCTGAAACAGTCTCCAAGGCAATGGTATAAACAGTTTTATTCTTATATGATCAAGATTGCCAACAAAAGGTGTGAGTATGATTACTGCATATATGTGAACAAGCTTGAGGATGGTTTTCTTAATTTCTTATTATTGTACGTCGATGACATGTTGATAGCTGCAAAGGATTTAATTAAGGTGAATAAGTTAAAGGGTCTATTGTATAAGGAATTTGACATGAAGGATCTTGGTTCAGCTAAGAAAATACTTGGGATGGAGATTTGTCGAGATAGGACTGCAGGGAGATTATGGCTATCTTAGGGCGGTTATGTGCAGAAGGTGTTGGAGAGGTTTAGCATGGCTGATGCAAGACCAGTGTGTACACCTCTAGCTAATCATTTCAAGTTGTCTATTGCAGATTTCCTAAGTTTGGTTGAGGAAATACGGGATATGTCAAAGGTCCCCTATGCTAGTGCTGTGGGGAGTTTAATGTATGCCATGGTGTGTACGAGACTAGATTTGGCTCATGCAGTGAGCGTGGTGAGCAAATTCCTCTCTAATCCAGGAAGGCAGCATTGGGAAGCTGTAAAATGGATACTCAGATACTTGTGAGGTACATCAGGATATGACATCATGTTTGGCAAGCAATAGGGTTGTCCTTCAGTTATGGGGTTTGTTGATGCAGATTATGCTGGAGATATGGATGATAGAAGGTCTACAATGGGATATGTGTTTAATCTTGTAGGAGGATCGGTATGTTGGAGATCCATGGTATAGTCTCTAGTAGCATTATCCACGACTGAGGTGGAATATATGGCAGTTGCCGAAGCTGCAAAGGAAGCCTTATGGCTTACTAGTAAAGTCAGAGAGATGGGGTTATGACAAGATGGTGTGGTGCTGCATTGTCATAGTCAGAATGCCATTTATTTGGTGAAGAATTAGATATACCATGCTAGAACCAAGCACATTGATGTCAGGTTCCACAGGGTTCAGGAATTGATTGCTTTGGGTGAACTTGTGTTGGAGAAAGTTCACACATATGAAAATGTAGTGGATATTCTGACGAAATCAGTTACTTCTGAAAAGTTCAAGCATTGCTTGGACTTACTCCATGTCTCCAAGTAATAGAAGGGAGATATACCCAACCTAGCGTTTTCAAGTTAAAGATGGAGCAGTTCATGTTTTTTGGGAGTCTCCTAAGGGGCGTATAATTGCCAAGGTGGAGGTTGTTATTTTTGGCTTTTATACTTTGGTTTTTGTAAGCAAAGAAGGAAAAGGGAAAAACATGAAGGGGCAGCACAACAGAGATTGTCAACAAATGCCCTGTGTTCGTCGACGAGGGGACAACAACGGTTCGTCGACGAGGGGACAGCAACGGTTCGTTGACGAACGCTCTGAAATTCATCAACAAGAAAATACTGAGAGCAGGGAATCTCAGACTTCTGGGTTTGTCAAAAAAAGCATGTTCTCATCGATGAAGTGTCTTCTATGGATCGTTGACGAAGCCTTGTACTTGTTGATCAAAGATGCCTGGGCTGCAAGCAGTTTTTCTAAATTTTGAATTTTTGAACGTTGGGTGGTTGGGCAAACGGGGGTAAACCTCTGAGGAACTTCTATATATGTTATTTTGGGTATATATTGAAGAGAGAGTGATCATTTGTGAGGTGTATTGTGTACATTGTGAATTTCTTAGTGAAATTTGTGTGTCATTGCTTCTGTGGATGTAAGCTTTGTCGATCCACGTAAAATCCTTTTGTTTTTGTTCTGGTTGTTAATATTTACTTGTTGTTTATTCTGTTGTGCGTTTTATTTGTTCAATCCATATCACAACATTAGGTTTAAGTATTTTGCTTGGTTTCATTAAATAACTTATTAAATTAATTTCATCTTCTTTTGCCTTCTTTCTTAGCTAAGACAATACCATTCTCCCTTTTTATATGTTTTACATTATCTAAGTCTTTATTGTTTCTTTCTCTAACTCTAACAAGTTTAAACATATGTTTTTTTTTCATTTTTTAGTATCTAATCTAACATATAAATTATTAAATAATCTATGTTTAGCCTCACTAATGATGTTTTTTTGCATATTTTTTCGCCTCCTTATACTCTTCAAATTTTTTTCATGTTTCTACATTTTTACAATATTCTATACCTAATTTTTTTTTTTTTTTTACTTTATAACTTTCTGGACATCTTGCTTCCATCACAAACTTTCTAGACTATCTGAAAATCTTCCTCTTAATTCACTTAAAATCACTTTTATTATCTTTTTAATAGAGTTGACTATCTTAGTCCAAAGAGTTTTGTATCAACACCATCCTCTATTGTCCAATCACAATCTTTGATAATTTTATCTTTAAATTTTATTATATTTCTCCTTTTAGATTTCACTAGATCATTCCCTCGCACTGATGTTGATTTAGGTGTAATCCCAAGAGGGGGAGGGAGGTGAATTGGGTATTTTAAAATTCTTTGAACCTATTTACCACTTAATCCCTATTTGTATATTTAACAAATCAATTTCAAGAATTTATGAAAAAATTAAAATTATTTTATCAATGAGTTCTTTTTACCCAATTAATTGTGTGTAACGTTAATCACCATACACATGCAATATGAATAAATAAAATTTAGTGCGGAAAGTAAAGAGCTAAGAGGAGAGAGAAGACAAATGCAATTTTTACGAGGTTCAGCCAACTCGGTCTACGTCCTCGCCTTGAGCAACCCACTCAAGGATTTCACTATAATCCCTGCTCCTTCAATTGGGGCGGAGCTTCCCTTACAATCTGCTGCTTACAAGAGGTACAACTCCCTCCTACTCCGCTGCTTACAAGAGATACAACTCTCTCCTCACACCCGGTTCACAGCCCAAACCGTGATTACAATCGAATCTATAAAACAATCAAAGTTGCTTCCAAACAAAGCTAGTGAGTACAATTCAATTTCCTAATACATTACCATATGATGAATTTTGAAGCTCAGAATGTATAAAACGATACAATCATTTATGAATGATTTGCTTCAACACACAAATCCCTTTTTATAAAATCTCCCAAAAATATTTATATAACTCAATACGTTGGAGAACTTAGGTTAAATCTTTGAATACAAAAACAACTTTGAAGATTGCAAAGATTTGAAACACACTTTGTCAACAACAATATTTCTCTCAAGATTTCAATCTCAATGTGATCTTGGTAGTATTTGACGTAATGTGTGTGTCTATATATATATATATATATATATATCTATATGATGAGAATACCAAAGATAAAAAATTTAATATATGATTTTCAGAAAATATCCTTCAATATATATAGATATAGTTATGCACTTCTTAGGATATCTAATCAACTAGTTTAGAAGTATCCAAAATATCAAGTCTTTAACTAAGAACACACTTGAATAATAACTCTTTAATCAATAGCCAATGAAAAACTTTCTCAAGGATTGAACTTGTCAAAGACAATCTTTATATGAATATGAAAACTCAATATCAAACTTCTCTAAAGATATTAAAAAACAAGTGATGAGATGAGAAACTCTTGAAAATAATAATTTGAATCACCAAACCTTAATACCGAGATGAGATCAAAATGTATACGTGAGATCCCTTTTAGTTTTTTGAGTAGATTTGCTTAAGGAAGATGAATATAGGATGGAGTGAAGGCAATCGTGTAACAATCAACTCTAGTTTCTCAATTCTCTTTCAATAATATGTTCTCTTCTCTTCTTGTTTGTATTCACTATCCCACTAGGATTTAGCTATTCAGTATATATAGTTATCTTGCCCTTAGAATAGATCTTGACCATTGGATCAAAAGATAGCTCGTGTGTTCGCACATTAAAAAATTAGATTTTTAAGTTTTCCTGCAGGTTCAGGCAACCGAAGTGGAGTTTTGGCTCCTAAAGTGGCGAGTTTAGGCGCCTGAAGTCACAAGTTTAGGCGACCGAAGTGCCTCAGCCAGATTCTATTTTTCACCTTAATTCTTCAGGCGACAAAGGTTGAGTTCAGGCTACCGAAGTTTCCATTTTCTGATTTTTTTTTCTAATTAAAAAATCCGCTTTGCTCTCTTTCTTGGCTCTTTTATAAAAATACTTTTCAGGGTTTTAAAAGTATTTCAAAGTCCATGAATGTCCCTTAATGATGTTCATGAGATGCATGAGTCCTAAAGTCATTCTAGGTTATATGTTGAGCCTTAAATTAAATCATATGAAAATGTAAATACATGAGTTCTAAGTACCCATTCCCATGACATTCTTGAACTTTGTACGTGTATCTACATTCTTGTACTCTTTGAGTTCCATGGATCTGTCCAGTTATGTATACTTTATTCTTTATGGTTTCCATGACTCGTCATCCTTTTGTGCATGCTTAATATAGTTCCTGTTCACAAACTCAATACATAGATCAAATACCAAGTGATTTGTCATTATCAAAACAGGATTGGACTCATAGAGTCAACAACTGATTTATATTTTTTTTTATTTTCTATTTTTTAATATATATATCTAACACTAAAATTCTATTTGTGTGGTTAAACTTTCACATGAGATAACTTTACAATACTTCCATGACAAATGATCTACCTTCATAGTTAAGAAAAAAAAAAATCTATTTAACTTTTATTTTTTCCACTCTTGAAGGTCATTAAGTGTTCTTCTCTCTTTGTAAAGCAAGTATTCATTGTAATAAAATCATATCCTTGGACTCATTTTTATCTCCATGTGCATATCCTCTCATAACCTTTATTATCCCTAATATCCTTTGTATAAACTATCCATATCTTCACAAATTATCCCTTAAAATTTTCTGCTAAGCCTATTTAAAGAGCATAAGCACTAATGACATTTATTATCTCTTGACCTAGGATCATCTTGATTTTTATTATTCTAACCCCTACTCCTTTGACATCTATAGCACTATCTTTTAAGTCTTTGTCTATAATAACTCCTACCCTTTCTTATATTTTTCCTTTCGAGTGTACCAAAGGTTTGAATCATGATTTTCCAATTTCTCTAGTTTTGTCTTCTACCCACGAAGTTTCTTGAAAGCCATATTTGTAAAGACCAGAAAAATTGAATTAATGAGAAAGTAAAAGAAAAGAAGGTTTTTGGTTTGGTGCAGACCAAACCGTCGACGGTTTGGTGGGAGACTAGAAAAATCGTCAACTATTTTGTATTTACTGTGGCCCGATTACAGGTAAAATGGTAGAAAGGGCGAGTTAAAGACCCAAACCGTCGACGTTTTTGTGAGGGGTGTAGAAAACCGTCGACGGTTTTGTCTGTAGTGCTGATTTTAAAGGGGGTTGCGAGCTTCATTTATTTTAAACAAATAAAAATCTCTCTCTCCCTCTCGGAACCCTACGACACCCTCTCCCTTCTCTTTACGATTTCACTCCGATTATAGCCCAAATTGATGAATAGAAGCTATCACGGAATCTTAGGAGCGATCCTTAGCGGTTTAATCAGAGCAGATTTTCAATTTAGGCATTCCAAGCACCACTCCAAAGTCGAGGTAAGAATGTTAAATGTTGATATTTAATTGATTTAATGGAGTGTTTGGACCTAGAGATGTTTTAATGATAATAATTCGAGGGTTGATGTTGTTTGAATTGGGGAAATGTGAATTTCAGGGTTTTGAGCTTCGAATGCCATGGGGCGTGGATTTAGAGTTGTTAGCAGACCTTTCAGTAAGTTAGGTAAGGGGATAGATTAAGTCAGGTATTTTTAGAAAATTAATCATTGAATATACAATATTTGATTCAGAAAGGTATATTTATGAATTAGTATAGTTTTTGGGAATACTGATGTTGAATTGAGGAAACTTTGAAAACATATTTAATATTATTTTGTCAGCAAAATATGTTTTCCTAGGCTAGATAATATATTACAGAATAGTACTCACTAGTGTGTGGCATGGGTATAAATTTTACTGTAAATAATGGTATGTCATAATATTTTATATTTTCATAGAACAAGCATAATTTGATGACAGTTTTTAGAAAAACTATAAATAGTATAAAAATTATATTTTCAGTATATTATGATATTCAGCCGGTGCAGATGCTGTGATGTTCAGCCGGTGCAGATGCCGTGATATTCAGCTGGCGTAGAAACCATGATATTCAGCCAGCGCAGATGCCATGACTAGATATATTTATAACAGATATTCAGAAATATTATTATTACTACAAATTTTACACAAAATCATGAAATAGCATTATTACAGTTATTAATAAAATATACTATATTGTAGCAGAACCCTGATGGACTAAGTATGTTATGAGCACGGTATTGTAGCTAACTAGCCAGATCAAACAGTGTAACCCCCTGTGTGCCGACCCAAGAAGTGTTTCGGAGAGTAGGATGGACAAAGTAGGTTGGTGATAGTTGACAGTGCAACCACACTATTTAGAAAGTGTTGGGTCAGAGGCTGATTAGCCCGAAGTGTTGCAGAGAGCAGGATACCTACTGTGTGCCAACCTGAGAAGTGTTGCGAAGAGTAGGATGGTCGGACCAAGTTGGGTGGGCAATCGTGCATAGTTATGTCATGTTTGACTTAAGGTAGGCCAACCATGGTTAAGTCTAGCCCTCGGGCCGCACAAGCCGATCATGTGGGGTTAATTCATGACTTAGCCTTCCATCTAGGGTATGATTTCAGTAATATATAGATATAGTAGATGATTTATATGTATACAAAAATTTAGTATGATATAGTGTGTTATGTTGATTTACGATTTATTCAGATTAATACAAAACAATTTTACCTGATTTTTCAAATGCAGTTAAACTATGTACAAATTTTCCTTACTTATCAGATACATTTTTTCACGAACAATATATGTTTATAACACAATAATACTCATGTTGCTACACACTAATATTAGTTTATCTCCTTTACTGAGAGGTGTCTCACCCTAGAAATACAAACATTTTAGGAAACCTAGGTAGGCAAGCGGACCGAACTCCGAGATAGAGGAGGCTGATAATGCTACCTTGGCTGAAGGGTAAGTAATTGGGTTGAAATCAGGATGGGTTTTTGGGGGTATGACCCTAGGATAATTATAGTCCTTTTTGAGATGTATAAGTGTATATATGGCCATGGTAGAACTCTGGTATTGTATATAAAGTTAAGTACATCATGGTTTCCACTGTATAGTTGGTATGTATGTATGGACAGGTTTATCCCCGGTACCCCTTTGGGTCCGGGTTGACTTTGATTATGTTTTATGGTATCAGAGTAGAATTATTATTAAAATATATATAGTAGAATTTTTGGGGTGTAACAATATTAAATTAATTTTTATTCTAATCATTGTGTCAACTATCTCTATGCTTTTACCTGTAAGTGACCCTATATTCCAAATTGCTAATCTAATCCCCATATCCTAAACTAATTTCTTTACTTGCCTACGTTTAGAATGATTTAGGAACCCTCACATTGGCATCGAGATGACTTGCGCTTTAGGGTGATGACCTAGCCCACTTTTCCCCCCTTTTTGCTACACTGAGGTGGATGAGTGCAACCCATCGCTTGTCAAGAATGTCCTAGTGAATAATCAATAAGGATTCATATCACAATGACCTAACAAGTTTTATACTTGGGTCAGCTAAATGAAAAGTAAATGAAAACTGAAATTTTTTTCCACAACTAAACAAACTCTTTAACTTTTATGTTTGTCGATAAAAAGGGAGGGAGAAAAAAAGTTGAAAGAAAAAATGAACAAAAAATGTTCTTATTTTTAGTTACTAAGGGAGGGAATAAAAAGTTATTTTCTTTTCTTTTCTTTTCTTTGTTTAATTCCCTCTTCTCCAAGCTAGTATAAGGCTTTGACATTACAAGAAGAAAATGTATTAATATTATGAGGTGACAATGTAAGGATATTACAAGGGTAGATAATGATCCTACATGTGCTCTCCAAGGATTTGCATTTTAAGCAATAACTTTTTTGAGTTTTAAACAAGAACTCTTGGAGTAAAGAGTGTATAAATTTTCTTGCTTATCAAAAAATGCAACTAAACTCTTTCATACATGTACTTTGATGCGTGTTTGTTGTCCTACCATTGTGTGATGGTTATTCCTTATGATTACAACCCTTTCCCTTACATGCTAATGGATACTGTGTTGACCTCTTGCTCTAATTGCAGCCAATGTAACTTATGGGATACTTGTGCACACGTGGTTTATTGTTTAAACATTAGATGACTTGGTCGTGAAGAGTTTTTGACAAAAGCCCTATGAACCACACAAGTAGAAGGAAACTTAGGGTTAGTGACAACTGGTATCAGAACACAATCAAGCACCATGAGTGGTCATGAAAGAGCCGCTAAGTGGTAAAGATAGAGCTTATCTAGACACTCAAGGAAAAATTGGTAAAGTTATAAAAAAATGAATGTTTGTAGGACTTCAGGCAATATTCATTAAGTTTTCAAACTCTAAGGGTGTGACAATAAATTTTTGAGGCCATAAATGAGGACTTTAGGAATTCTGGTGGTGCTAATGCATTTGAGGAAAAGGTTGTTGAACTAAAGAATATTGTTTCTAGAGTTAAATCCAATAGACCAATGGGGCTTGAGGCCCTTTAAGAGGAATGTCGAACAAATGGAATCCTATGATATTAGGCTAAAATAACTTGATCCTTTGTATGTGAGTTTTGTAAAAAAAGAAAAAAATTTGCTTATAGATCATGTCAAGGAGTCTATAGATACCATTAATGTGAGACTAAAAGGAGTTAGCAGAACCTTAATAGAAGCTAGAAAGATTAAGGACACCATAAACCAATTGCAAAGACAAATACAACACTAAAACACCAAACTAAATGTGTTCATGCAAAGGGTTTACTAATTAGGGATGTATTTAGTTGATAGTGGTCAAATGAAACTATTAGAGTCTAAGTCTTATAGTGATGCTCGAGATGCCAAATCATTAGAAAAATTTCTTGTTGATTTGGATCTATACTTAATTTAAAGCCTCTCAAATTGAATCGTACGAGACAAAAGTCACCGTAATGACTATATATCTCACCAATTATGCAAAGTTATGATAAGGAGCAGAATATAAAGATATCCAAAATGAAGGTTGCATCATAGACAAATGGGAGGACTTGAAGTGGGCAATGAAGTCCTAGTTTAATCTAGAGAATAAGGAATATATAGCTCATCATAAATTGTATAACCTACAACAAAATGGATCAATTCAATATTTTCTACGATAATTTGATTATGATGTTTGATATTAAGGATATTGCAGCTATTGATAGACTATTCCATTTCCTTAGAGGACTAAAGACATGTAAAAAATGAATTAAGAAGCAAGGGCTCCAAAATATCTTCTTTACCCTTGCCACTGTAGAACAACTAGATGCTTACTTATGATCCTTTAAAGAGGAGAAATTTACCTCCACCAACAGTAAGTCAAGGGTTAATAAAATGAATAAGCCTATGGATAGAGAAGGAGAGAGTAAACCTTTTAATCTTGGGAAAGAAAGAGTCCCTTCCATTCTAGTGATTCAAAGGGAAGGCAAGAAGAACCTCATAAAGCTAACCTTTCATTGTCTATTTTTTTTGAACGAGACCTCATCCATTAGAAAAATTCTATCACAAGAAAGCATTAAGTGCTCTAAAGGCACCAACTGAGGAGAAGGAAGCTTTGGTGGAATATTCGCAATAGAACATCTTGGGAATTTTGAGATTTCTTGGTGCACTCAAACACCAAATGAATCAGAACAAGACCCAAGGAAAGGGTCTCATGTATGTTGACTTAAGTTAAATGGTAAAATCATAAAATTTGTGATTGAAATTGGTTCCACCTATAACTTCATTATCAATTTTGAAGCAAACAAATTAAAATTACAAGTTCACAAGAATATAGGGAAATCAAAAGTAATAAATATTGAAGCCTTGTCTACGATCGGAGTCACTTCTTTGATACCTTGTCAACCTTGGGGTGGGATAATAGATTTATAGTAGTACCCTTAAACGACTTTGATGTGGTAATAGGAATGTATTTTCTTAAGATTACGTCGAGTATCTTAGTGTTTACAACCAATTGCTCTTGATACTTGGGAAAAAGAATGTGTAATGTTGGTGGTTGTGAGTAGTATAAACGAAAAGAAGATCCTCTCAACCTTTCAATTCAGACGAGGATCGAAGAAGAAAGAACCATCCTTGCTTGTATTGCTAGTGACTCCAGAAGGCGGTGGAACTTAATCAGGGGCAATAATTTTTGAAGAATTTTAAAAGTGAAGCCAGATCAATTATTAAAGGTAATTTTGCTTCAATGGTAAGTGGATTATGAAATTGAGCTCCTTATTGGTATGAAACTATCAACTCAAGCCCTTTATTTAATGGTACACCTATAGTTGGTAAAGCTACAGAGGCAACTAAAGAGGTACTTCAGGTGGGGTCTATTCAAACCTTTGGGGCCCTTGTTTTGTTAAAGAAGAAGCATGATAAAAGGTTGCAGTAGTGCATCCAGACTCTTAATATGCTGATTATTTTAAAAAAGTACCTCATCCTCATGATTGCAGATTTATTTGATTAGTTGAACATTGTTAAGTATTTATGAAGTCAGATCTAGGATTAGATAACCACCAAGTTTGTATTGTTGAAGGAGATGAATAAAAAATCAGTTGTGTCACTCAATATAGAGCATTTGAATTTTTTGTTACTTCTTTTGGTCTAAACAATATACTAACGACGTTTTTGTACTTGATGAATTAGATTTTCTAAATTCACAGTCGTGTACCTTGATAACATTGTAGTTTTTAGTTCAAATTTAGCAGATTATAATAAACGTTTGTGGCAAGCCCACACTAAAACTCAAATTAAAAAAAAGGAGAAATGTGCGCTAGCTTAAAAACACATCTAGTTCTTAGGCCATATTTTTACGGTGGGACAGATATGAATGGTTCTAGTAAAGTTCAAATAATTTGTGAGTGGAAGTCATTGATCTATATAAGTGAACTAGAATCCTTCCTTAGACTTGTCAAAATCTATAGAGTATTCATCAAGGGGTATTCTAGGAGAATTATGCAATGCCAACTCAGTTTGATTTAGAGCTCGAGTAGTTGGATGCTAAAACAACATTTCTTCATGGCAGCTTCCTGGCTATAGATGATATTGATGCTGCAAAGAAGATCCTTGCATAGATACAAAGATATAGGAAATATTGGAAACTTTGGGTCTCTCAAAAGACTTAAATAGAGAAGGTGTTGGAAAGGTTTATCATAAGCAATGCTAAGCCAATGTTTACCCCATTGGAAATTCATTTCAAGATAACTTTAGCACAATTTCCATAATCAGAGGAGGATGGGGAGGAGATGTCAAGGGTACCATACACCAATGTAGTGGGTTGCTTGATGTATGCTATGATTTGTACTCATCTAGATCTCACATATGTATTTCTTGTGGTGAGGACGTTTATAGAAAATCCAAGAAACGAGCATTAGAGTGCTTTAAGTGGGTCCTCCATTACTTGAAATGCATTACAAATTTTGGCATTGATTTGGTACTAGATAGGATTCAATTTTAGTATAGGTATTTGTTGATGTAGATTCTGTAAAGGATTTGGATGACAAGAGGTCCAAGCCAAGTTATGTATACATTATGGTTGGTAAGCCTATTAGTTGGAGATCCATGTTATAGTCAGTTGTTGCATTATATACCATTGAGGTAGAGTATATGGCAGTGACAGAGGTTGCAAAGGAGGCTATGTGGTTAAAGAGATTGGCAACTGAACCTGACATAGAGCAACAACTATTCATTTGCATTGCCATTCACACAACAATAAATCAAGTCTATTATACTAGAACAAAGCACATTGCAGTCAAATATTGCAAATTACGAAAGTTTATTGGTACTAATGGGATTCAGTTGGTTAAGGAGGTTACAAAAGAAAATAAAGTTGACATGTTGATAAATGTTGTCATTAAGGAGAAATTCTTACATTACTTGAAAGAATTAGTAATGTGCAATTTCAAGTGGAGATATAGGTTTGAAAGTTCCAAAAAGGTGAATATTAACCAAGGTAAAGATACTTAAGTTATGACTCATATATAGAGGGATTATCTACTTGAAGTCTATTACAAGTGGGAGGTTTCATATGGAGGATGAGGGGGGGGGGGGGGGGGGCATGGGGCCCTAAGCCCGCCATGCAAGAAACTCTACGCCCTCCCCCGCGGTATTGTAGAATATGTTTAAGTTAGAGCATAGTATAATTATATCATCATATAAGGGAATTTGGGGTTGTCACATGAGGCTACAATGCCAGCTCAACTTTTTGAGTCTTGATCACATGTTTTGAGTGCCCATCAACCTCAACTTTATGTCATTTGTCATGTATTGACAGCTTTAACTTTGGAAAAGTAGCTTTAGTCATTTGTCTTGTACTTTCAACTTTAATAAAGTAGCTTTAGAAAAGTAGCTTGAGATTAAAAGTGTATTCCCGAGAGACCGGGGGGGGGGGGATGAATTGGGTAATTAAAATTTTATTAGAGAAAATTTAGATTACTTTATTCCCTTTTTTAATTTAAACTTACACAATCACACAATTTCAATGTCTAAGTAGCGACTGTACTATATCAATCGGGAATCCTAGATATGAATATGAATTCTAAAATTATAACCCAAACTTAATACTTCAATTAACTTAGTAGAACAATTATTAAAATTAGATTTTCAACAATACTTCAATAATATTTTCAAGATGCAAATTCAGTATTACAACTATGATTATCTTAGCATATATGTTTCAATTAAATGGTCAATAACAAACCACTTACCTTAGCTATTTCATTCAACAACTCAGTAATTTATACTTATTTGAATTTTCAATCTAACAACTTAAACATACAACCAATCTCCCAGATACAACTTAGTTCAATCACAGCCAAAATAAAATATTCAGCAAATTCCCAATAATCAGAAAGTACTCAAAAAATATATAAAAATACATGCAGGTTATAATCTTGCAATAATGTAAAGAGTTAAGGGAAGAAGAGCTGAACATCGGATTTCTTATAAGGTTCGGCTAGCAGCCTATGTCCTTGCTTCAAGCAACCTGCTATGAGGATTTTCCTTTCCACTTCGTTACCAGGTGAAGTAAGCCTCTCTCCATTCAAGGTGGAGTTTGCCTCTCTAACGAGAACAATCCTCTCACTAGGCAATGATTCAAAATCCTTGAATCGTCAATAACAAAAACAAGAAACAATTTTGTTCGTACAATAGAATACTCTCAGCTAGAGCAAATTTGTACAAGTTAGTATCACAATATACTTCAAAGAAATCAATATAGAAGTTGAAGCTCCAGATTATATCACCAATATTCTGATTAAAGAATGTGAGTTTTAGAAGATTGAATCAGAATTGTGTGAGAAATTTTAGTAAGAACACAACAGCTCTTTCAGGAAAATTTTTAGCAGTATAACTCAAAAATATGATTCGTATGTGTGTTGTGAGTTAAGTACATAGTACAAAAAAGTTTCCTATTGTTTTCCTTTAGTTTTCTCTGAGTTTGGAAACCAAGAAATCAAATTTGAAAACAATATCAACGCTGTTAAAAGTTTAAAACATAAACATCAGTCGACTAAGCCCGAGGGTCAATCACCTGAGCTCTTTTAAAAATAATGCATTTATAAATTTAGTAATGAATTTGGAAACAATATCAACGTTGTTAAAAGTTTAAAACATAAACATCAGTCGACTAAGCCCGAGGGTCAGTTGCCTAAGCTCTTTTAAAAATAACACATTTATAAAGTTAGTAATGGGTCAGTTGACTGGACATGATAGGTCAGTCGCCTATTCCTATTTTATTTTCTCATTTACAAAGTCAGTAGCACATCAGTCGCTTGACCACCTGGCCACTAATGTTTTTCAAAGTTTGGCTCCAAAACTTAACTTGTAACTTGGAAAACTTAATTGAAACTTTATGAAACTATTTTCCATGATTAAAAATAGGTCTCTAAGTCCATGATATATCCTAAGAGCTTCAATCAACAATATTGAAATTCGAAGTACTTACATAAGACTTTAACAAGATAAAAACTATACATAAGACTTTAACAAGATAAAAACTATCTAAGAGCCCAAGTCTTCATGTCTTATAGCTTCCATACTTTGTCCAAGCTTTAACCAAAATATGCTTCATTCATCATGTCTCATAGTCTTAAGTGTAGACGTCATTCAAGTTTTTCAAGTATACTTTCATAAAAATACTTGAGCCCTGAAACTTAACTTAAACAAACGTGTTAAGTAACCTTGATTTGTTATCATCAAAATGAGATTACGCCTTGTTAGACCAACAATATCTCCCTTTTTGATGATGAAAAATGAGGAGCGAAAATGAGTAAGCCTTAATAAATACTCCCCCTTACAATAAGCATATCCTTAACAAGTTATTTAGAATTGTCAAAACTTATATCAAAATATGTATCAAACTTTCAACACTTTCAACATATATCATGGTATATCAAGTATAACTACCCCTAAATGAACTATTTCTTCTAAATATATTCAATAAGGTATATTTCTCAAAATTTAGAATATTTATATAAGTCCATGTATATGTGTGAATATGTAAACAATGTCAAGCTTATATCATGCTATACAATGTCAACACGCTCAATTTTGCCATGCTTCTCCCCCTTTTGCCATCAACAAAAAGGATTAACAAAGAAAAGTAACGTACAAATCAACTAAGGACCATAAATCAGCATTCATTTTTCAAGAACAAGGTCCATATTTAGCGTGCAATTCTCAAGTGAAGCATCAATCAAAATGTCCATTCCAGATACCCATCATTTAACATGTAAAATAGATGCAATATAATCCAAATTCAACATGAAAAATAACATATCCAGAACAACTAGTACAACGAAAAGTAGCAAAAAAGAAAAAGAAAAAGAGAGTGTTGACTCTATGAGTCCAATCCTGTTTTGATAATGACAAATCACTTGGTATTTGATATGTGCATTGAGTTTGTGAACATGAACTATATTAAGCATGCACGGAAGGATAACGAGTCATGGAAGCCATAAAGAATAAAGTATACACAACTGGCCAGATCCATGGAACTCAAAGAGTACAAGAATGAAGATGCACGTACAAAGTTCAAGAACGTCATGGGAATGGGTACTTAGAACTTATGTATTTACATTTTCATATGATTTATATTTGAGGCTCAACATATAACCTAGAATGACTTTATGACTCATGCATCTCATGAACATCATTAAGAGACATTCATGGACTTAGAAATACTTTTAAAACCCTGGAAAGTATTTTTATAAAAGAGCCAAGAAAGAGAGCAAAGGATATTTTTTAATTAGAAAGAAAAAATTCAGAAAATGGGAACTTCGGTAGCCTGAACTCAACCTTAGTCGCCTGGAGAATTTCTTCAGGAGCCTAAAGATTAAGCTCAGTTGCTTGAAGAATTAGGGTGAAAAAAAAATCTGGATGGGGCACTTCAGTCACCTGAACTGGTGACTTCAGGCACCTGAACTCACCACTTCAGGAGCCTGAACCCCACTTTAGTCGCCTGAACCTGCAGGAAAACTTAAAAATCTAATTTTTTAATGTGCGAACACGTGAGCTATCTTTTGATCCAATGGTCAAGATCTATTCTAAGGGCAAGATAACTATATATAATGAATATCTAAGCCCTAGTTGGAGAGTGAAGACAAACAAGAAGAGAAGAGAACATATAATTGAAAGAGAATTGAAAAACTTGAGCTGATTGTTACACGATTTCCTGCACTCCATCCTATATTCATCTTCCTTGGGCAAATCTACTCTGAAACCTAAAAGGGATCTCATGTATACATTTTGATCTCATCTCGGTATTGAGGTTTGGTGATTCAAGTATTATTTTCAAGAGCTTCTCATCTCATTACTTGTTTTTTAATATCTTTAGAGAAGTTTGATATTGAGTTTTCATATTCATATAAAGATTGTCTTTGACAAGTTCAATACTTGAGAAAGTTTTTCATTGGCTATTGATTAAAGAGTTATCATTCAAGTGTGTTCTTAGTTAAAGACTTGATATTTTGGATACTTCTAAACTAGTTAATTAGATATCCTAAGAAGTGCATAACTATATCTATATATATTCAAGAATATTTTCTGAAAATCATATATTAAGTTTTTGATCTTTGGTATTCTCATCATATATATATATATATATATATATATATATATATATGTACACATTAAGTCAAATACCACCAAGATCACATTGAGATTGAAATCTTGAGAGAAATATTGTTTTTGACAAAGTGTGTTTCAAATCTTTGCAATCTTCAAAGCTATTTTTGTATACAAAGATTTAACCTTAGTTCTCCTAAGTATTGAGTTATATAAATATTTTTGGGAGATTTTATAAAAAGGGATTTGTGTATTGAAGCAAATCATTCATAAACGATTGTATTATTTCATACATTATGAGCTTCAAATTTCATCATATCGTAATGTATTAGGAATTTGAATTGTACTCACTAGCTTTGTTTGGAAGCAACTTTGAGTGTTTTATAGGTTCAATTGTAATAACGGTTCGGGCTGTGAACCGAGTGTGAGGAGAGAGATGTATCTCTTGTAAGTAGTGGAGTAGGAGGGAGCTATGCCTCTTGTAAGTAGCGGATTGTAAGGGAAGCTCCGTCCCAATTTAAGGAGTAGGGATTATAGTGAAATCCTTGACTGGGTTGCTCAAGGTGAGGACATAGGCCGAGTTGGTTGAATCTCGTAAAAATTGCGTTTGTATTCTCTCTTTCCTTAACTCTTTACTTTCTGCACTATATTTTATTTATTCGTATTGCATGTGTATGGTAATTAACGTTACACACAATTAATTGGGTAAAAAGAACTCATTGATAAAATAATTTTAATTCTGTCATAAATCCCTAAAATTGATTTGTTAAATATACAAATGGGGATTAAGTGGTAAATAGGTTCAAAGAATTTTAAAATACCCAATTCACCCCCTTCTTGGGATTACACTTAAATCAACATTTGGTATCAGAGTGGGTTTACATAGACTTAATAGTTTATTTGTAAAAAATCACATGACACATATCGGTGTAACTCCATTCGGTGAGGGACACTCATCCACTAGACCACCAATTTTCTGTGGTGTAAATTATACCTATTGGAAATGTAGGATGAGCATATATCTATTGAATGTAGATTGGAAGATATGGAAAATAGTCACTAAGGGTAATCATATTCCCATGGAAGTAATTGACAAGATTAGTATACCTAAAACTGAAGATGAATATACAGAGGAAGACTGGAAATTAGTGCAAATAAATGCTACTACAATGAACTTACTGTTCTGTGCATTAGTTGTAAATGAATTTAATAGGGTAATGACATGTAACTTGACTAAAGAAATTTGGAAAAAATTAGAAGTTACATATAAAGGCACTAAGGAAGTAAAAAATAGTAGGATAGACTACTTACTAGTGAATTTGAAGCATTTAAAATGACTGTTGATGAATCTATTCAATCCATGTATACTAGATTCACACATATCATAAATTCTTTAAATGCACTTGGAAAGACTTACCCTACTTATGAGTTGATTAGGAAAATACTCAGGGGACTACCTCCAGTGTAGGAAGTGAAAGCTATGGCTATAACAGAAGGGAGAAATCTCAAGGAGATGTCGGTGGACAAACTCATTAGATCGCTTATCACCTATGAGCTTGCAATAAATGAGAGGAAAAATGAGCAGAATAAGACAAAGAAAACCACAACGCTTAAGGCAACATCTCACAGCTCTAGTGAGGGAAGTGACTTAGAATCAGATGACGACATGGCCTTGCTTACAAAGAACTTCATGAAGTCCTTGAAAAAGAATAAGAAGTTCAACAAAAAATTTCAGAACTCAAAATCAGAAATAGGAGAGTCAAGCATGAAGAAAAAGAAGTAAGATCCTCCAACATGCTACAACTGGCGAGAGGTTGGACATATCAAGCCTGAGTGTCCCAAACTAGTGAAAGCCTCAAATAAAAAGAAGAAGGCGCTGTGTTGACCTTATAGGTCGTACCAGGAAAAAAAAGGGAGAATGTTGACATTAGAGGTCGCACCCAGTTTTGATAATGACAAATATTGATATTTGATGTTTGTTAAGTGTTTGTGCACGTTCAAATCAAACTTCCTTGATGGCACTTGAAGAAACAAGAAGACCGTGAAGCTTTGTAATTTACTTTGTAATATATTAGTCATTTATGTAATAAGGTCTGTAATAGTAATCTAGGATATGGTTTGTATGCTTATCACCTACACATCATGCACATAAGATATAGTGTGAGCTCAACTTGACCATAGTAAGACCCTAGGCTCCCACACACACACACACATTGCATAAAATATGAGTGTGAAAGAATTGTGCTTAAAATTGAATATATCTAAGCAAACCAAGAGGAGTCGGGTGACCGAACCCTGGCAGTTTAAACTTCCTCGGGCGACCGAACCTTGGAGGTCAACATGTTGACCTGTATTCGGGCTACCAAACTGAAAGTGTGCACATAGTCCTTAGCCGCCTGAAAGCCTCGAAAGGGACAACTTACCAACTCGGGCGACCGAGCATTTCAGTTCAAAAATAGACCCAGGCGACCGAACACAAGAGTTCGAGCACCTGAACTATGTACCAGGCACCCAAAGTCACGTAGCTTTGCTACTGACTTTGATTCGGGTTGCCAAAATAAGATAAGGGCAACCGAATCATATAGAGGACCTTTTATTGCTGTGTCTTCTCAGGCGACCGAACCTCGGTTCAGCCACCCAAACTTTAGCTGGTTAAAATTAAATTAACTGCGGTAAAAAAGGGTTAAGACGGGCTAATTGGGTTTTAATTGTTTGGAACTTTCTTAATAATACCCATCATATCCCGAACGGTTATAATTTTTCACCTAGCTATAAATATACCTTCATTTGTAAAATTAGCCAAGGATTAGAAAATTGATTAGCAAAGAAATTCTCTCTATCTTTAAAATCCTCTCTTTGCCCATATACTCTCAAACTTGCCCCCTTTGATAAGATCTGAGATTGTGAGAGTCCTTCGTGTGTTATTGTGATTGCTATACTGTGCTTAAATCTCCCATTTGTATGGTTGTTTAATATATTTCTCTGGGGGAGTTTTAGCTTAGGTTTAACCCACAGATTTCTTCATTATAAATCTAGCATGGGATTAAACCAAGGAAGCTTAGGATATTTGCATTTCATCATTGCAAGGGTTCGATAGCTTGATTTTCGGTGTGCAAATATTTTTCAAACTAACAAGTATTTCTTCAAACTAGTATTATGCATCTTTCATTGAGGAAAATCTATTTGAAGCTAATTTGATTATCTGCTTAGTTTACTTGGAATATTGATGTGCTATTGAGATATCCTATTTAGAATTCCAAGTTGTTGCTTGTGTTGAAATACTCTTGAGCATCATACTGATTATTTTGTGATGAGCATTGATTAAGCAAAACATACATCACTGAGCTTACACTATATTCACACCATTGATGTGTTTGTGATTGAGCGCACTACTTGGGTACAAATTTGCTTTACGTGAAAGCACTATTTCATTGTACCATTTT
Source organism: Malania oleifera (assembly GCF_029873635.1). Classification (NCBI taxonomy): domain Eukaryota; kingdom Viridiplantae; phylum Streptophyta; class Magnoliopsida; order Santalales; family Ximeniaceae; genus Malania; species Malania oleifera. The sequence goes on along the minus strand of NC_080429.1, from coordinate 63,414,948 downwards.
CTTGTAATATCTGAGTGTTTCCAAGCGTGGCCTGAGGGGGCGGTAATCCAGCCCAATAAGGATTGTTGTAAAGGTTGAGGTCAGCCTTGTGCTAATTGGCTTGGTTTGTATAGGTGCCGCTCTACCTGGTTAAGTGAGTAAGTGAGTGGTAATCCTTGTGCTTGTTAGCCAAGGCGGGGACGTGGGCAATTGGCTGAACCTCAATAACATTTCTATGTGTCACTCTTACTTTATTGTTTTTCTGGTGCATGTGTTGTTAATTAAATTGCTTCATTTAGTTTCTGATATATTTATATTACTTGCACTAGATTGACCATAGGGTTATGAACATACTACTATTAGGAGGAATACCTAGGGGTTAAATTTTAAAATACCAATTCACCCCCCCTCTTGGGATCACGGTAAAGCTAACACGTTGAAAGTCGGTTGGGATACATACAACACTAGCTGTTCAGAATCTGAATCTAGTGACGACGAGATTGCCAATCTGTGTCTAATGGCACATGATGACCTTGAGGTGCAATCATCATTTTCATCATCTTCGTATTATTCTAGTGATTCTGAAAATGAAGATGACATGATTTCATATGATGAACTGAAACAAGAATACCTGTACTCTATTAAAATGCTTGAGAAGAAAACAAAGAAAATTTCTGAGTTGAAAAGTAAAGTCAAAGAACTTTCAAGCTTAATTGAACGACAAAATGAATCTCATGCATCTTTCATAAAAGACAAAGAATGGAAAATTGAGGAATTAGAAAAGAAGTTGAAAGATAAATATGAGATTATTTGCAAATTTCTGAGGGACAAAACAATTTTGAAAAGCTCCTAGGATCTCAAAGAAATTCCCTGGAAAAGGAAGGGCTTGGTTTTAATGGGAATGAAAATTTAAAGAAGAGACATCTTTACATGGGTTATTTTATAAGAGAGTCATAGTGATATGTTCCAACTTAGAATTATCATAGAAATATTACATGCTTTAAATGTAAAAGATTGGGTCACCTAAAATTCGACTGTCCTTTCAAAAATAAAGATGTCAAAATTAAGAAAGTATGGAAGATCAAAAGAGAATCTAGCACTAACCCCCCTGGACCCAAGAAAATATGGGTACCAAAGCTAGTTGTCTGATTGTGTCTTGCAGATATGCTTAAAATCAGCATCCTCAAAAGGCAGATGGTACCAAAGCTAGTTGTCTGATTGTGTCTTGCAGATATGCTTAAAATCAGCATCCTCAAAAGGTAGATGGTATATGGATAGCAGATGCTCACGTCACATGACCGGGGATAAAGCGAAGTTCACATCCATCACACCCAAGAATGAAGGATTTGTCACCTTTGAAGATAATGCTAAGGGAAGGATCACAGGTGTAGGTAAAGTTGGCAATAATTTGTCACTTATTATTGATGATATTTTACTGGTTGAGGGTTTAAAGCACAACTTGTTGAGTATAAGACAACTATGTGATAAAGGTTACAAAGTATCGTTTGGACATGATAAGTGCATAGTTGAACACAAAACTGATAATAAGATACTATTCACAACTGAACGTCATGAAAACGTATATACCACAAGTTTTGATAACTTAACCTCACAGAGTGTGACATGCTTCTTTGCTATGAATGAAATTAGCTGGATTTGGCATAGGAGACTAGGACACATAAACATGGATTTAATCTCTAAACTTGTTAAGCAAGAACTAGTTAAGGGACCGCATAAAACTAGATTTGTGAAATATAAAATTTGTGATGCATGCCAACTAGGAAAACAAGCAAGAACAAGCTTTAAGAAGAAGAAAGAGATCTCCACTACTAGGCCACTCCAAATGCTACACTTAGACTTATTAGGAGGAAAATCATATGCCTTTGTCATAGTTGATGATTTTTCAAGATATACATGGGTACTGTTCTTAGGTCACAGAGATGAAGCATGTGAACAATTCATAAACCTGTGCAAGAAAATCCAAAATGAAAAAGGATATACAATTACTAAAATTCGAAGTGATAGGGGTAGAGAATTTAAAAATCAAGGCATGGAAGACTACTGTAATTCATTAGGAATTGCCCATAATTTTTCAGCTCCTAGAACACCACAACAGAATGGTGTAGTTGAAAGGAAGAATATGTATGTACAAGAAATGGCCAGAACTATGCTTAACGAACATAAACTATCTAAGCACTTCTGGGCTGAGGCAGTAAATACCGCCTGTTATGTTCTAAATAGAGTTCTAATTAGACCATCACTTAATAAGACTCCTTACGAATTATGGAATGACCATAGACCAAACATATCATATTTTCATGTCTTTGACTATAAAGAAAATCTTTGACTGTAAATGCTTTGTTCTTAGAGACAATGAGCATCTAGGAAAGTTTGATGTGAAATTAGATGAAGGTATCTTCATAGGGTATGCCTTAGATAGTAAAGCCTATAGAGTATATAACAAACAAACATTGACGGTTATAGAATCTATTCATGTTGTGTTCAATGAGTCAAATCCATTCTCCAAAAGAACTGATGAAGATGAAATTAAATTAAACAAGGAATTTGAAGAACTATCCATTGAGAATGATTTAGAAAAGAAAAATGAACTTTAAGGAACCATCCATTGAAATTGATCAAATTGAAAATGAGGTTAATGAATCACCTAGAGAATGGAAGTACATTAAGAATCATTCCATTGATCAAATAATAGGCGAACCATTACGTGGAGTAGCCACTCGATCCTCACTTAGGAATATGATCAGTCATTTTCCCTTTCTATCTCAAGAAGAACCTAAGAATGTGAGTGAAGCTATAGAGTATGAATCATGGGTATTGTCCATGCAAGAAGAGTTAAACCAGTTTGAGAGAAACAAAGCATGGACATTAGTTCCTAGACTGGACGATAGGTCAATCATTGGAACAAAATGGATATATAAGAATAAAAAGGATGAACATAGGGTAGTTGTGAGAAATAAGGCAAGACTAGTAGCTCAAGGATATAACTAAGAAGAAGGTATAGATTTTGAAGAAACCTTTGCACCTGTAGCTAGAATGGAAGCCATTCGAATGCTTCTAGCATATGTAGCTTTTAAGGATTTCAAGCTATATCAAATGGGCATCAAGAGCACATTTTTAAATGGTTACATAAATGAAGAAGTGTATGTAGAACAACCTCCAAGATTTGAAAATCATATGAATCCAAATCACGTTTATAGACTAACAAAAACATTGTACGGTTTAAAGCAAGCTCCTAGAGCTTGGTATGAAAGGCTAAGCAATTTTCTACTAGAAAATTGATTTATAAGAGGAAAGATAGATACAACTTTGTTCATAAAGTATAAAAGCAATTTTCTACTAGAAAATGGATTTATAAGAGGAAAGATAGATACAACTTTGTTCATAAAGTATAAGAAAGATGACTTGCTCCTAGTTCAAGTATATGTAGATGACATCATATTTGGAGCTACAAATCAAGATCTGTGTAATGAATTTGCCAATACTATGCAAAACGAAATTGAGATGAGCATGATAGGTGAACTAAATTTCTTCCTAGGACTTCAGATCAAACAAGAAAAACATGGAATATTCATAAATCAATCAAAGTATATTAGAGATCTACTTAAAAAGTTTAATATAGATGATGGAAAAATGTTAGGTACACCTATGAGCGCTTCATTGAAATTAGACAAGGATGAACAAGGTATACCAGTAGATGTCAAACTTTATCGTGGAATGATTGGTAGCTTATTATATCTAACTGCCAGCAGACCTGATATAATGTTTAGCGTATGTTTGTGCGCAAGATTTCAATCTGCACCAAAAGAGTCACATTTGCTAGCTGTTAAACGAATACTTAGATACTTAATAGGAACCATGGAAATTGGATTATGGTATCCTAGGTACACATCTTTTGAGATTATCAGCTATTCAGATGTTGATTTTGTTGGTAGCAAAGTGGATAGGAAGAGAACAAGTGGTACTTGTCATTTCTTAGGACATTCCTTGGTCTCTTGGTTTTCCAGGAAGCAAAATTCAGTCGCTCTTTCCACAGCTGAGGCTAAATACATAGCGGCCGGTAGTTATTGTGCTCAAACGTTATACATGAAGCAATAATTGAAGGATTTTGGATTAAACTATGAAACAATCCCCATAAGATGCAATAATACGAGTGCAATAAACATCTCAAAGAATCCTATATTACACTCATGAACTAAGCATATAGAAATACGACATCATTTTCTTTGTGATCATGTGCAAAAAGGGGATGTAACACTAAAGTTTGTATGCACGGATGAACAATGGGCATATATATTCACGAAACCACTTGTGAAGGAAAGGTTTATCCAAATTAGGCATGAGTTAGGCCTGATGCATAGTCGATAGGTTGCATAGAATTATATTAGACGACAATTCAGGGGGAGCAATGTCACCTAAGATGTAATCATTTGGTATCAAATCAATCAACATTTGTTCTCATTTGATATAATATTAGTCAACATTTGGTATCACATCAATACTTATTTGATAACCTCACATAATCTTTGAAATTTATGCATTAGCATGAAGGATGATTGATGTAAAAAGGGGAGAAGTTTTTTTTGGTCAAATCTGCTAGTTGGACAAGTTTAAAACTTTAAGATGTAAAATGGACGAAGAACATATGGTTATGTACACTCATGCACTAATTCTTATACACCTTTTTGTTGATGTCAAAAGGGGGAGAAAATTAAGGAGCAAAAATTAAAAGGAGCAAAAATGTTGTTGGCATCACTAGATAAATATTAGGAGCAAATATGGTTGGAAGCAAAGGGGGGGATGGATAATAGCAAAAATTGTTGAAAAATCAGAAGCAAAAATTGTTTGGCAAAACTAATTGTGTAAATAGGAGAAGAGTTAGGCTAAACAACTTGTGTATGGACATGAGCATATTTCATTTGGAATCAGACTAAACCACTTGTGTATGAACATGAGCATATTTTATTTATTGAATATTTAATGCATTATTTGAGGGGGAACCTTGTTAGGTGTAACCGATTATCTATCTTTTTTCTCATGTATTTGTCATCATAAAAAAAGGGGAGATTGTTGACTTTATGAGTCCAATCCTGTTTTGATAATGACAAAATTGGTATTTGATCTGTACATTGAGTTCAAGAACTATATTAAGCATGCACGGCAGGATATTGAGTCATGGAAGCCATAAAGAATAAAGTATACACAACTAGGCAGATCCATGGAACTCAAAGAGTACAAGAATGAAGATGCATGCACAAAGTTCAAGAACGTCATGGGAATGGGTACTTAGAACTCATGTATTTACATTTTCATATGATTTAATTTGAGGCTCAATATATAACCTAGAAGGACTTTAGGACTCATGCATCTTATGAACATCATTGAGAGACATTCATAGACTTAGAAATACTTTTAAAACCTTGGAAAGTTCTTTTATAAAAGAGCCAAGAAAGAGAGCAAAACAAATTTTTTAATTAGAAAGAAAAAATTCGGAAAATAGGAACTTCGGTAGTCTAAACTCAACCTCAGTCACCTAAAGAATTTCTTTAGGAGCCTGAAGATTAAGCTTAGTCACCTGAAGAATTAGGGTGAAAATAGAATCTGGACGAGGCACTTCATTCGCCTGAACTGGTGACTTCAGGCGCCTGAACTCACCATTTCAGGAGCCTGAACTCCACTTCAGTTGCCGAAACTTGCAGGAAAACTTAAAAATCTATTTTTTTTAATGTGCGAACATGTGAGCTATCTTTTGATCCAACGGTCAAGATCTATTCTAAGGGCAAGATAACTATATATACTGAATATCTAAGCCCTAGTTGGAGAGTGAAGACAAACAAGAAGATAAGAGAACATATTATTGAAAGAGAATTGAGAAACCTGAGCTGATTGTTACACGATTGCCTGCACTCCATCCTATATTCATCTTCCTTAGGCAAATCAACTCTGAAAACTAAAAGGGATCTCACGTATACATTTTGATCTCATCTCGGTATTGAGGTTTGGTGATTCAAGTTATTATTTTCAAGAGCTTCTCATCTCATCACTTGTTTTTTAATATCTTTAGAGAAGTTTGATATTGAGTTTTCATATTCATATAAAGATTGTCTTTGACAAGTTCAATACTTGAGAAAGTTTTTCATTGGCTATTGATTAAAGAGTTATCATTCAAGTGTGCTCTTAGTTAAAGACTTGATATTTTGAATACTTCTAAACTAGTTGATTAGATATCCTAAGAAGTGCATAACTATATCTATATATATTAAAGGATATTTTCTGAAAATCATATATTAAGTTTTTGATCTTGAGAGAAATATTATTTTTGACAAAGTGTGTTTCAAATCTTTGCAATCTTCAAAACTATTTTTGTATTCAAATATTTAGCCTAACTTCTCCAAAGTATTGAGTTATATAAATATTTTTGGGAGATTTGATAAAAAGGGATTTGTGCATTGAAGCAAATCATTCATAAATGATTTATCGTTTCATACATTCTGTACTTCAAATTTCATCATATGGTAATGTATTAGGAATTTGAATTGTACTCACTAGCTTTGTTTGGAAGCAACTTTGAGTGTTTTACAAATTCGATTGTAATCATGGTTCGGGCTGTGAACTGGGTGTGAGGAGAGAGCTGTATCTCTTGTAAGTAGCAGAGTAGGAGGGAGTTGTACCTCTTGTAAGCAGTGGATTGTAAAAGAAGCCCCGTCCCAATTTAAGGAGCAGGGATTATAGTGAAATCCTTGAGTGGGTTGTTCAAGGTGAGGACGTAGGCTGAGTTGGCTGAACCTTGTAAAAATTGTGTTTGTCTTCTCTCTTCCCTTAACTTTTTACTTTCTGCACTACATTTTATTTATTCGTATTGCATGTGTATGGTAATTAACGTTACACACAATTAATTGGGTAAAAAGAACTCATTGATAAAATAATTTTAATTCTTTCATAAATCCCTGAAATTGATTTGTTAAATATACAAATAGGGATTAAGTGGTAAATAGGTTCAAAGAAATTTAAAACACCCAATTCACCCCCCTCTTGGGATTACACCTAAATCAACAGAGAGCAGTGTCAAAAGCTGTTGTAATGCAAATATTACATTCCAAGTTTGTTTAGTAAAGAGTGTAGCTAATCATCATCTCCACCATCTGTTTCTATACCCTATTGATCATCATCTTCATGTTCATCATCTCTTGAGCTCGTCTCCATGGGAGCCTTTCCTCTTGAAGAAGAGGAGCAGCCTATATAACTCTCTATGCGACCGAGCCTCTAATCAAAAGCAGTGAAGTGAGAAGTGAAACTGCATTGAAGTGCATTGAAGGATGTGTTCATATCTCCATAAAATGTATTGAGATGTGAGTCCATATGCTGCTGATAATGTGTATACCATGAGGGAGTATCATCTGCTGCTTGTTGGGGTTCTTGTGCTTATTGATGTGTTGTAGCTTGCTGTGGTTCTCTACATGCCCTTGTACCCTTTGGCAACCATCCATATCTTTCACATTTAACGTAACCCATTTTCTTAATTGTTGTGGAATAGAAAATATAATAGTGGGTTCATTTTATGAATAATGTGGATGGTGTGTTAATGCCTAGATGTTCAAAAATAAGGTTTAAATTCTTCCATATGGAAGAATGACCTTTCTAGCCTCTTCTCATGAAAGTATCCATTTTAACATCAGGCTGGTCAAATCAAGTTTATTACCATTTAACAGACTCCACATCACAAAACAATCAAGGTAGGAGATATGGTCATGTGACCCTACCCTAGGCAATATGTTATAAGTGATGAGTTTCTGTAAAATTTGGGCTTGTAGATTTAGCTAACGATACAAGGGAGGATGGCCAAAATATACAGGTTCCTCTATTATAATCATAGGTAGGAAACTCCTCGGGGGTAAAATCTTGGGCCATTATCCAGGATTGTCCAATGGGTGCATAGTCAAATTCTCCTTCTTGGATTCTTAACCTAATAGCTAAGGTTTAAGGAGTGATGGCAAATGATTTGTTCATGACCTGAGTGGTGCACACAATTTCTCCTTTCACCATATTTGCATAAAATAGCATAACAAGATTTGGATAAATGCCTTTTGCTTGATAAGTAGTAAATCATTCCCAACCTAAGGTATTGAACATAGGCAAAATGTCGGGAAAATCTTCTCTAAAGAATTGAACGTCTAGAAACTTACCGAATATGGGTTCAATAGCTCAAATATGTTCTTGATAAATTTTTTTGGCATGAGGCATTATCAACCATCTCTCAATGTCATGGCTATTGTCTTTCCTAGAGGTGGAGTCTCAGTTCACGGTTTGCCTTGTTCTTGGTGTGATTTTGAAGAAAATAAACGGTGAAATCCTTTAAAATGAAAGATGGAGCGTTATTTCAAAGATTAAAAGGAGGAATCTTCGTGGGGGAACTCTTCGAAACTAAGGAGAAGAGCTTCAGTTCGAAACTAAGGAGAAGAGCTTCAGGAGAGTGGAGAAACAGGGTTAGGAGATTGAAGTGTGAAAAGTTAGGGTTCTACAAATAGTAAATATATATATATTGCCGCGGGTCAATCAACTGCCCTCGAAGAGTCAGTTGCATGACCTGTGTATTTCTTGAAATTCCACAAGTCAATAGTGAGTCAATCGTCTGCCCTCAAAATTCAGTTGCCTAAGGAGCTTGAACATGATATAATCGTAAGTCAGTGTAAGTTTAGTCGACTGATGGTAAGTAGTCAGTCGTCCGAACTTTAGGATTTTTGACTTACTCATTCTTTTAACTCAATCACTCATTCTCATTAATTTCTCCTTCTTAATTTAACTCTCGACTGTGCAATAGAGCTAATTCTCGTCAAATAGTGATGAACCTATCCTTTGAATGAGGTTTTGTGAAAATATCTGCCCATTGCTCATCTATATTTACAAATTCAAGAATGATGTCTTCCTTTTGCACATGAACTTTAAGGAAATGATGTATAATATTAATGTGCTTAATCCTAGAGTGAGAAATGGGATTTTTGGCGCTAGTATTATCACATTTAATTGGTACAACCAAATATTCCAAACTAAAATCTTTGAGTTGTTGCTTCATGTATAGAGTTTGTGCACAACAACTACCTGCTACTGCAGATTCAGCCTCAGCAATAGACAATGCCATGAAATTCTATTTCTTGGAAAACTAAGATACCAGAGATCATCCTAAGAAGTGGCAAGTACCACTTGTACTTTTTTGGTCTATCTTACATCCTGCATAATCCGCATTTGAATAGCTTATCATTTCAAAGGCGGTATATTTAGGATACCACAAACGTAAGTCTATAGTACCTATCAAATACCTCAATATTCTCTTGACCGCTATTTGGTGAGATTCTTTAGGAGCCGCTTGAAAATGAGCGCACATGCAGACGCTCAACATGATATCAGGTCTACTAGCCGTCAAATAGAGCAAGCTGCCTATTATGCTTTGGTAGTATTTCACATCTACCGGCTTTCCTTACTCATCTTTATCAAGATTGATAGAAGTGCTCATTGGAGTCTCCAATGGCTTGCCACCTTCTATATCAAATTTCTTATGCAAGTCTCTTAGATACTTTTGATTGATTTATGAATGTGCCATTCTTAGCCTGCTTGATTTGAAGACCAAGGAAATATGTCAAATCGCCCATCATGCTCATCTCAAAATCGTCTTGCATGCATTTAGCGAAGTCTTTGCATAAATCCTAATTTGTAACACCAAAGATAATGTCATCAACATAGATTTGTATGATGAGCGTATCATTACTTTTAGACTATATAAATAGGGTACTATCCATTTTTCCTTTAGAAAAGCCATTTTCTAACAAGAAGGCACTTAACCATTCATACTAGACTTCAAAAGCTTGTTTTAATCCATATAGGGCCTTTGTTAGTCTAAACACATGATCAGGGAAATGAAAGTCCTCAAATCTGGGGGGTTGTGCAACTCATACCTCTTCGTTTATGAATCCATTCAAAAATGCACTCTCCACATCCATATGATATAGTTTGAAGTTCTTGTGAGATGCATATGCTAGTAGCATTCTAATTGCTTCCATTCTAGCTATGGGAGCAAAGGTCTCATCATAGTCTATACCTTCTTCTTGATTATGATCTTGAGCAACTAGTCTAGCCTTGTTACAGACTATAATGTCGTTCTCATCCTTCTTATTTCTAAAAACCCATTTGGTGTCGATTATTAAGTGATCAATGGGTTTAAGAACTAATGTACAAACTTTATTTCTCTCAAATTGGTTTAACTCCTCTTGCATGGCTACTATCCATGAATCATCATTTAATGTTTCGATTATGTTCTTGGGTTCCTCCTGAGATAGGAACACACAATTATTGCACAGATTATTAAATAAAGATCTAGTAGACACCCCTCGTGAAGGTTCACCTATAATTTGTTCCTTAGGGTGATTCCTTATGAACTTCCATTCCTTAGGCAATTCAGATTGATCAACAAAGTTATCATTTGAAGGTGAGCTGGTTTCATTACTCTCATATTTTACTTCTTGAATTGCTAGGCCTTCTAAACTTTTCTTAATTTCTATTTCATCAACTTCAATGGGTTTAGAAGAAAATGGATTAGCCTCATCAAATGCTACATGAACTGATTCTACAACTGAAAGGGGTTTTTTTTTTTTTTTTTTTGTTGTAGATTCTAAAGGCTTTTCTATTTATAGCATATCCTAGGAAGATTCCTTCATCTGATTTAGCATCAAATTTTCCTAGGTTCTCTTTATCATTTAAAACAAAGCATATACATCCAAATACATGGAAGTAAGATATGTTTGGTCTTCTACCCTTCCAAAGTTCTTAAGGGGTCTTCTTTATGCTGGTCCTAAGGGAGACCCTATTCATCACATAACATGCGGTGTTCACCGCTTCGGCTAAAAAATACTTAGGTAGGTTATGCTCTATTGACTCTATGAGTCATATCTAATTTTGAAAATGACAAATCTATTTGTATCTTACTTGTGCCTTGAGCTTTTGTACAAGATTAACCTTAGCACATATGGATGGTAAAGATATAGTTGTTGTCGTAAGGAACCAAATGCTCACACCACAAGATGGCACTTGAAGAGCAAAAGGGTATGAAGACAAATTTTCTTTATTGTAATTGCAATTTAATTTTTGGGTCTGTAATAATTATTATGATATGTAATAATTGCATCTCATGCATAATAGGACTTTAATGCTCAAAAGCCATGGACTAACCATAGGGACCAAACCTTTCACCTAAATTCTTTTTCAAAATTGCTTAAAACTTACAAAAGGTTTTGGAGGAAGGTTGATCAACGTTGGATTTTTGGATCAAATTAAGAGAAAAATTGTAAATTGAAATATCCTCCGTTGACCGACCACCCTTGAGTTATAATCTAATGGTCGACCGAACCACCGTTTGTCCGGAGTCAGAATGTTGACCACGACTCTATTGATTGACCCAACTTTGAACTGAGCGTCCACGATCAACTGACCTCCACTCTACCTTCCTCGGAAAACCAATCCTTTAGTTCAAAAAAGTTCCAGGTGACCGAATGTCAATAACTGGCTAACCGAAACATTCATCGGGTGACCAAACCTACAAAGGCTCGAGAAATCACTTGGCTCAGCCGACCGACCTTTGCCCACGGTTAACAAAACCCAAAAAGTAAGAGATTAGTAATTTGATTAAGCAAAAATTCTCTCCAAATTTTTTGAGCTTTTATTGCCTATATACTTAGATTCTTCAAGCGCAATATACATACTCTCTTTGATTCTTATTTGCAAAATCATCTTTGATAAGAGAGCATTTATTTCGTCCTCTTCATTTGCATTATTGTTACAACTTGAAGAGTGAGTATATTTGTGAGCTTCGTACATATATTTCAAAGCTAGTATACTCTCTCATTCATTATTGTTGAAATTATTTTTAGAGAGTTAGCTTGAGTTGATCCTAGATTATTTCATTGATAAATATTATCTTGGGATAACTCTTTTCAGCTTGAGAATCTTTGCATCTTTGTGTAAGATTCAAAGGCTAGGTTTTTTGCTTATTGCAAAAATATTTTTTGAGAAGCTAATCTTTACTATCTCCTGATTTTATTGTTGAAAAATATTTTGTGGAGATAAAGTAATTTGAAGTATAGATCTTTGCTCTTTTTAAGAGATTAAGTACATAATATCCATTGAGTATAAATCTCTATTATACAGGAGTGCATTGGTTATATTGTGGAACATATCTGCTTAGTATAGAAGCACTTGTTTTGTACATAAAAATTATTTGATTATCTGTTATATACCCGACGTGTGGTCGGAAGAGGATTGCACTGGCCTGTAACGTGCATCGAATGACTTAGACCCAGTTAAGAAAACCAAGTGCACCTTTCTAAGGTACTATTGTAAAGGTTGGGGTCAGCCCTGTGAATTTGACCTGGGATATTCCCTTGCCCAGTAAGGAGAGGGTAGTGTATTCGGTGATGCTCCACCCATAAGTGAGCAACTAGTGGAATCCTCTTGCTTGTGAGCTTAAGGTGGTGACATAGGCAGTATTGGCCGAACCCCGATATCATACCGTGTGTTGTTCTTTTCCTTGCGCACTTTATTACCTGCTCTTTAAATTCAGTTCATGTATATTTAATTATTTATTGTCTTGATTGTTTTCACATACATGCTTTGAATACTGTGGGTATTGGAATCATTTTAGAAAGACCCTAGGTTGCGATTTACTGTTTGTGGATTTGAGCTTAACCTAGGAAAAAATTTAAAATTCCAATTCACCCCCTTCTTGGGAATACACCAATTCCAACATGTTCATTTAGCATGGTCTTAGCCATTTACTAAAGAGACCTATTCTTCCTTTCAACAACTCCATTTTGTTGAGGTGTATAAGGTGCTGAGAAGTTGTGAGCTATTCATGAAGCAAAGGTTTGCTATGTCCTGATCACTTGATTCATTTTCTGAGTCATTTGAGCTGGAGTTGTCCCAAGTTGTTGCTTTCATTGCTTTCTTTTTCTTCTTTGTGTATCTTTCTTGAGCCATGGACAATCAGACTTTATACGCCCGTTGACTTTTTGAGTCCGATCCCTATTTTGATAATGAAAAAGTGCAAGTATCTTATGTGTGTATTTAGTATGTGAACATGTTTATAATTCAACACAAACATAAGGGAATGAAAATGGAAGCCAATGAGGGACTTAAAACTTATACAGCTTGACGTATTCCATGAAGAATCAAAAAAGTAAAGAAGAAGAAGACATATGTTATTTGAATTGTAATGCATTTAGAATATTTGTATTGCATGTCTTATATGATATGATGCTAAGCTCAAACATGACCATAGACAGACCTTAGGGGACCTAACCTTTCATTAAAAACCTTTTTCATAAAAACTAAAATCATACAAAGGTTTTGGAATATTTTTAATGTCAAAAGTGGGCTAAAGTCATGTTTTTCAAAAGGGCCCAGTTGACCAGCCTTGTAGCCCCAATTGATCCGCCAGGCCATCCCAATCTACTGACCTTCCATGCCTTATTGGAACCAATCGACCGACTTACTCCTTTTTAGGCCAGAATTATAAAGCCCAGCTAACCAACCCTATTTTTCCTTCTGAACCCCAATCGACCTACCTTCAAGACCCAACCGACCGAATCATCAGGCCGACATGCCGTTTCTCGGGGATTTGAAAATCGCCTACGGGCTAGCCAACTGGAGCCTCTGCCAGTCGATCGAACCTCTAGGGTTGAATTATTTTTAAGCCAAACCATAGTTAAAAATTCAAATTTAATATTATTTTAATCCCCTAATGGCTAGTGAACGGTCAAAAATTTGAAAAGTCTATAAATACATGCCCAAAGCTCTTAAATTGGTTGTTGAAAATATTGATATATATTATCTCATATTTTGGGCATTTATTTTCAAAAATCAAAGCTCTCTCTCATCCATAAGTTGATCAACATCTTACACACTTCATCCTTGGAGGATAAGGAAACTACCTAGGTAAAGTTGGAGTAGTCATCAACTATGACAAATGCGTATTGCTTTCCTCCTAGACTTTGTGTTCTGGTAGGGCCAAACAGGTCTAGATGAATAAGTTCTAGTGGCCTACCTATAGAGATGTGCTTCTTCTTCATAAAGCTTGTCTTGGTTTGCTTCCTAAGTTGACAGGCATCACACACCTTGTCCTTTACAAACTTGGTTCTAGGTAGACCCTTGACTAAGTTCTTTTTAGCTAATTTGGACAATAGCTCCATACTAGCATATTCTCGTTTCCTATGCCACAGCCAACTAGCTTCATTCAAGGCTATGAAGCATTTGACTTCTTGAGATATCAAATTTTCAAAATTTTTGCAATATACGTTATCAACCCGATTAGCGATAAACAAGGTGTCATGCTTTTCTCTTTGTTTAGCTATGCATTTGTCTTGTTTGAATGTTACATCAAAACCTTAATCAATTGACTAATGCTAAGAAGATTATGCTTCAACTCTTTTACCAATAACACATCATCAATTACCAAGGAGGGTTCCTTACCGACTTTACCGATGCCGATAATTTTGCCTTTAGCATTGTCTCCGAAGGTAATATGCCTGCCATTCTTTAGCGTCAGTGAGGTAAACTTGGACTTGTCTCCGGTCATATGCCTTGAGCATCCACTATCCAAGTACCATTTGTATTTTGATGAAGTGAACCTAAAATATACCTACAAGAAGGGTTCAAGATGTTACTTTTGGCACCCAAACCTTCTAAGGTATTTTGAATTTTTTTTAGTTTCAATTTTCACTCTCCATACCTTTTTGATTTTAACATTCTTTCTCTTGTATGGACATTCAAACTTTATGTGTCCCTTCTCCTTATAGAGGAAACACGTAGTGTGTTCATATGCATTAGTGGAAGATGTGCTTGCATAGTATTTTGAGGCTTTTACAAAGTACCCCATGTAGAGGTTCTTTTTATTTGTGTTCTCAACTTCATTGAATCCTAGTGCTTCTTTATCCAAGAACATTCTTTGTGATCCAACAAGTTTATCAAACTTCTCTTTTCCTTTAGTGAAATTGTAGATGATTTTAGCTTGATCCTCAATTTTTCTTTCAAGACTACATAATTCTGAGTCTTTTATACTTTTACCATTCACTTGCAACTTTACTAGTTCTTGAGACATTTGGTTGATTTTACTCATGAGTTCATCAATAATTGAGTCTTTTTCTTTTTCAACTGATTTTGATTACTCTAGTTGGTCCATTAACTTCTCATTTTGTTCTTTTAGTGTGATGTTTCTCTTGGATACTTTTATGAACCTTTTACGTAATGAGA
This sequence comes from Malania oleifera, assembly GCF_029873635.1. NCBI lineage: Eukaryota > Viridiplantae > Streptophyta > Magnoliopsida > Santalales > Ximeniaceae > Malania > Malania oleifera. The sequence continues at coordinate 63,399,660 of NC_080429.1, read as the reverse complement.
ATAGTTCAACTTGAATTTTTCTATATGAAGGCATACTCTCGCAGGAGTCACTACACAATTCATCACTAAATTCTTAAAGTATTTATTATGCTTTCATTTTTAAATCTCCCACTCTTCCATTTTGAAAACTCTTCCTGGGAGAAAATCTTTTTGGGTTATTTGTAAAAGTCTTGAGCATATATAAACTCATATATATTGCTTGAAAGACTTTATACTACACATCAAATTTCTCCGCTCCATCTTTCATTTTAAAAATCATTTTTGGAGAAATTTTGTGTTATTCAAAAGGGGTTGAGCACATATTTACACTCATATATATTGTTCTTGAAAAGCCTCTTTGCATTTGTGCTTTCATAGATAAATCTTATTTTTCAAAAATCATTTGAAAGCAAAACCCTAGGTTCTCCTACATTTTTACTGAAAAATATTTTTGGAGAAATATTTATTGGGTTTAAATCTTTGAAGTATATATCATATACATCTTATTCAAAGATTGCAAACATATTATTGAGAAAAGTACCCAAACTCTATTGAGCTTTAAATCCTATAATTTGAGAGTGCATATAAAACTTTTATATTGTACACATCAGCATATTTGAGAAGCATTTGATTGTACCCAAAAATTTAATTTTCATATCTTTGTATTCTAGGCATGGGGTATATCACCTAAAGAGGAGGACACCATCTTGTAAAGTGTGTACCAGTTTAGCTCCGCCCAGTTAAGTGAGCTAGGGGGGGCACCATTCTGTAAGGTGTGTACGGTTTAGCTCTGCCTAGTTAAGGGAGCTAGGGGGACTCCACCTTGTAAGGAGATTTGTAAAGGTTTGGCTCCATCCGGTAAGTGAGTTTGGGGGACTCCACCTTGTAAGGAGCATTGTAAACGGCATCGCTCCACTCGGTTAAGTGAGCAAGGTAGTGAAATCCTTGGGGGATTTACCCAAGGCGAGGACATAGGCAGGATATGCCGAACCTTGTAAAATATTGAGTCTGCATCTCTCTTCCCTATACTCTTTACTTTCCAACACTTGTAGATTTATATTTTATTTATTGTGATTGCTGTGAATGATTTAAATATTTGCATACCTGAATATTAGTGAGACTAGTGACTGCTTAGAAATACCCTAAGTTGTGTAATGGTTCTTAAAAATAGGACATACTTGACCTAGGAATTTTTAAATACCTAATTCACCTCCCCTCTTGGGAATACATCATTCCTCACAATTGCTATGAGAGCCTCGTTGGAAAAAGCTTAACAATTTGTGTTAAAGATTGCAATAGCTTAAACTGGTGTATCGTCATTTTGTGAGGGACAACCCTTTTCCAGAACTCCATTGTTTTGTGGTGTCAATTACACCGCCTAGAAACAACAAATGAACATATTTATAAAATCAATGGATTGGAGAGCCTGGCAAATAATTGTTAAAGGAAATTGTATGTAAATAAATGAAAATGATTTTAGTTTGATTAATTCTACTGCTATGAACATGCTATGTAGTGCTTTAGATTCTAATATTGTTCATGAAATCATGACATATAAATGTGCGAAAAAAAATGTGGGAAGGGTTGGAAAGGAAATATGGGGGAACCAAAGGGGAGGAGTCTACTACTCCGAACGTTTCAGCCTTAAATGATCAAGAAGAGGTAAATCATGGGCAAATGGCTCTAATTGATGAAGAGGTATATGCTTCCCAATCTACCTCAATTATTGATGCATTTGATGATTCTTATGTTGAATACTGCTATGCGATGAATCATTTGATTGCTCTAGTGATAATTCTGTTAATAATTCATGCAATGATTCATGTAATGATTATTGCGATAAAATTTATGATGAATCATGCGTTGAAGTTAATGATGAAAGCATGCCATTTAACAAAGAACTAGAAAAAGCTTTATTTAAACTACATAAGTTTTTAGTTTGGATGTCTTAGTAGAAAATGATCTTGAAGAAAGAAAATAAAAGATTGGCAACATAATTAGACAATCTAAAAGAATATCATGCCACCTTAGAAAAGAAAAAGATTGTGAAGGTTTTGAAAATCACTTGCTTAGAAAGAAAAATTAAGGTTATTCTGAAATGATTTTCAAATCCATAAGTGAAAAAGATAATTCAAATAAACCCTTAGGAGTTAAATGAAATAATCTTTTCAAAAGGATTCAAGATCATCCCATAAATCCCATAGTCATTTGTCTGCCTCATTTAGTAAAAATAGGACATAAGCAAAAACTTTCAAACGCATATAAATCCTGCTTATATTGTGAAAGAAAAGGGCACATTCGATATACCTACCAATTTAGAGGTGCCTGGGGCAATGATAAGAAAATGATATGGATGATCAAGAAAGCAAACCCTGTAGGACCAAAGGAAGAATGGGCTCCTATAGGAATTACATGATCGATCAATTCTTCCTTAGATCTTAGGCTTAGGGCTTAGGCGTAGTGATGACTAGAAGACTTGGGAAGTAATGTGCGCTTAATTTGTTAAACCTTAGTATATAGTAAGAATATTAAAGAATCAAGCCAATATGAAAATTCAAGTAATATCCAATCTAATCGCTTAAATGTTTATATATCATAATGATTGGATAAAATATGAAAATATTGGCTATAACATGCTAACTTTGAACTGAAAAGGAATAAGTAAATATCTACTTAAATGAGACATTAGTTTCCACATTACTCATATCATTCCTTTGAAATGTTCAAAGTAAAGGTTCAGGACTTAATTGGCTAAAATATCTGGAACCTTATTTTTTCTGAGATGAAAAACATAAATCATATTCTCTTAAATAAAATCTCAGAAGCATGCTGGAATAAATCCACTTACAAATGGACAAAAGCATCTTTGCTTGGTACATAATTCTTAATGCTTAACTTATGCCTAAATATGAATATCTTAAGTTGAGCATCTTTCATCCATTGCACATAATTGAGTCCTAGGGATCCATCTCATGCTATCCATATTGTATTAAATGATTAAATATTTTTTATGGATGGGTATTATCTCTTGATCGTGATTATGACATGAACTGCTTTGAGCCATTCAAAACTATTGATTCCATCTTCTCTTATGGTTAAGTACTTATTAGATGACACTCATGGTGAACATTGAAAGAAAGCTATTTTGTGAAGCAGCGGCACCGGGAAGAACTGGCATGTAAAGATGAACAACCTGCATTTGGAAGATGGTTGGCCAGAGTTTACCAGAGACCATGGCTTGCACGTGGGCAATTTCTTGGTGTTCAGGCATGAAGAAAACTTGGTGTTTCATATTATGGTCTTTTACCAAACTGCCTGCGAGAAGAAATACCCACGGTCCGATTATCATAATGTGAAACTAGGAGATGATTATCAAAGCCAATATAAGGATCAAAGTTTCAAACCAGGTCCTGTGAAGAATTTCAAAGAGTCTAAAGATGTCTTCAAGAAGAAACTAGTGCATCATTGTTGTTGGAGCACTGTGCCATTTTTTTTGGGGGATCCTACAATGCGTATACCATCATCCTTTGTGAAGAGCTAATAGTTCGAGTGATAGATGCTGTAAGATGATCCTATTTGCATTAATCATGGTTGGCTTGCTTTCCGAGTTGCAAACTACCAAAATAGGTGAGACATAATCTTTAGCATGCCTATCCTGAATAATGTATTGCCTCTCCTTTCATAAGTTCTCAAGTAAAATTCAAATCCATTAGAGCTTTATATCCTTAGAGAATGTTGAATGGCTAAGATGATTGCACTAGGTTTCAATTTAGATGACAGTTCAAAGTTCAAAGAAACCTATACATAAGCAGTTAAACATGGAAGCCATTCGAACTTGAGCCTCTCACGCATTAAGATTCATAAGAAAAGAGGCAAAATAGGCTTAGTACACCAAAAGGAATATTATTCGTGACTTTTTGGTCCTCTAAGCCTAAGCACTAAAAGCCAAGTTTAAATCATTGAAAATCCGAGGGACTTGGCTAAAAATTTGAACGAAAAATGAAAAAGCCGTAAGATGATGATAGTGCATAACTGAGGGGGAACATTGTTCTTTCATAGCTATACTAATTAAATGCTCTCATGATCATACTCTATTTGTACTTGTATGCCCTTATGAGTACAGCACTGTGGCTTACTATCCATAATGTACTGAATGCGTAGATTTCTTTGATGGATAGTGACTAATTTTTAATCTGGTATCATGAACTATTATTGATTATACTTAATTGGATATACTGGATTGCATGCTTAATCTGGAACGCCAACTGCATGGCTGATGCAATATTGTGAATTGCATGCTAGTAGTGGATCTAGGTTGTTGCATGCTTGATCTGAATGACATCTGTATGATGCAGAATATTGTAAATTGCTTGCTGTAAACAACCAAGTTTTTGGTGCATGTCTTTATGGAAAACGATCTATTTACAAACGACATGCTGCCTAAATTTCATTAAAACTAAATTTTTCTAGAACACTCTAAATTGTTTACATATTCTATGATTTTAGGAAAATCTTGTTCATGGACACCATTTGGTCTAAATCATATTTTCTGAACTTCATTGTGGACCTAAATGGTTAATTAGGCTATTTTAAAATTCAATATCATATGCCTTGATTATAGTCCATGACTTTGGGGAAGTTTTTATGTCTCACACACTCATTGAGTCCTTTGAGTTGTGTTATCTTCATCTAAACCCCAACTACATAATTATTGCATGATTATTTGAGTATAGCCTTACTAGCTATCAAGTGGTGAATTGAATGCAATATGTAGTAACCATGTGCAAACGGTTGTAATATGTTGCATGCTGAACTTTATTTTAAAGGATGACTATGTAGTGCATGGATATCTAATCTTTATCCTTGATTGAAAATGCCTGCATGAGAACATACAGGGAGCTAAGCTCTACCCTTGAAGAATAGGGTCTAATTTAAAAACTTGAGTACTCATATGCATCACACATGTTTAACCTTTTGAATATTGAGGTTCTTCTGAAAACCCTGAACATCATATCCTCCTCTTAAAACTCTATAAGTAAATATGGATTGTTCTTAGGTTTATGGGCATTATATCATGCCTAAATATCTATTTTCTGATACATTTGTGCTCCATAGGATGTGAAAAGTAAGGTGTATGCCCAAGAGGGGGGGGGGGTGAATTGGGATTTTAAAAGTTTCTTTTTAATATTTTTACAAATTAAAAACCTTTTCTAAATTTAGAAAACACACAAGAATGCTTTGTTTTTAAAACTTTAATTAAACCAACCACAATCCACACTTACAAGCCAATTACTTTTAACAATAACAATCAATCAATCAATTAATTAATCAATCCCAAAATACTTAGCCAATATATGAGCTGTAGCACTTCCTTGATTCAGCCTTTGTGTAACTCAGATTAGAGTTTGTTAAAAGCCCCGTATTTATGAATTTTATGCGTTTCCTTTTAACCAAGGTTTCTGAAAACGATTAATCAACGTACTCCCTTTAAGGTTTCCGAAAAAGATCAATCAACGTACTTAAATTAAAAGTGTTCTCAATCTCAAACTTTTAGCTTCCTACACTTAGATATACAATCAAGCAATTTATATATGTAAAAATTTAAAGAGAAAGGGTAGAGAATGAGACTGAATTTTTTATGAGGTTTGGCTTACACCAGCCTACGTCCTCGCCTTAGGAAAGACCACCTAAGGATTCCATTATAGCACTCCTTTCTGAGCGGAGCAAACCGTTAAAATCCCTCCTTCAATAGGCTAGAGTGTGCCTCTCCAAACGATACCTGACGCTTGGTCTAATAATGATTCAAGAACCTGAACCATCTACACAAAAAAACAAGAACAAGATTTTGTATACAAAGACACTCTCAAAGAAAGCTAATTAGTATAACAATTCAACACTAATAATATACTTCAATTCAAAACAATAATTGAAAGAATTTGAAGCCTTTAGAAGTATATCACTGTGAGCTTTCTTTCTACGTTGAAATAATTTAGAGTAGACTCAAAATTTGCAAGAGATTCACAGTAACCTCAGTAGAAAAACTCAAAAAGTATTAGCACAAAAGAGCTTTTGAGAGTATTGGGAGTTTTGAGAGCAAGAGAGCTATATTGCTGTAATTGCTTGGTGTGTTTGAATCCTTAGCATTGGGGAGTTATTTATAGATGAGAAATCAAGAGTTTTTCATGTTCCCCAAGTGACTTAGAGTGTTTCCCAAGTTTTCATAATGGCTAGAATTTAAAAAATCAAATTTGGAAAGTGCCCGTTATGTTTAAAATTTAAAATCTCGAAGAGTCAGTCGACTGGGAATTTAGAGTCAGTCGCTTGGATCCATTTAAAATAGAGATTTTCAAAGGTAAAACTGAATCAATTGACTGGAAAGACAGGAGTTAGTCGCCTGGGTCCTCTCAGGTTAGTTCAAAATTAGTTTAAATACGAGTTAGTCGCCTGGGAAATCCTTCTCAGACGCTTGGAAAGACCAGAAAACTGATTTTTAAATTTTTGTTTCCAAATTCTTTTTACTCTTTGCTTTCCCCAAAATAAGTTAAGGCTTTTGAAAGTATTTTTTGGGATTTTACAAAACATGGTCTCTAAGTCAATTGAGTTCCTAATAAGCTTCAAATTCAAAAAAATTATCATTTGAATGAAGTACTTACATACAGACTCTCTTAAGACATTAAAACATTCTAAGCTTTGGAGTCTTCAAGCTTGTTAATTGTTGAGTCATTTTTGTCTTTGAGTTTCAACTCTCTAAGCTTTCATCAATTCCTCTTTGGTATTCATGCTTTCATATTCTTTTCACATGAAGTCTTGCAATGAGCTTTGCTTTAACCTTGAGCTTTAAACACCTGTTACCTGAAGATTATTACTCACAACAAAAATATGTTAAATAACCTTTTATTTGTTATCATCAAAATAGGATTAGTAAGCCATGTTAGGCCAACAATCTCTCCCTTTTTGATGCTGACAAATAAGGAACAAAATATGAGTGAACCTTGAAAAGACTCCCCCTTAACTAAGCATGTTTTTAACATGGTTTTGAAAGTACGATAATCATGCAATAAAATCAACTTCTGCAGTTTTATGTGAGTTCATATTGTAAGAGCTTATATTCATTATATTTCATATATTCACCATATTACAACATATACATTCACTTTCAATCATCTCAATGTCATATTGTAACTTTATGCTTAATTTTTTCTTAATCTTTCTCCCCCTTTTGACATCAATCAAAAAGAGAAAATAAATAGCCATCAAGGTCTAAGATTGACACAAAGTCATATACACTAGATGATATATATTTAAGAGCATAAGTGTACATAATGTAATTGGAGATACACATAAAAAACAAACTAAAATACAATCCGAAACATAGATAAACTAAATACATATAGAAAGAAAATACCACAAAACAACTAAAGGAACAATGAAATACATAGCATGATAAAAAGAACACTCAAGCATCAGCAACAGCTGCATCATCATCATCAGAGCCTTCATTATCTCCTTCATCTTTCTCTTCCTCAGATTCCTCATCAGAAGCATCATCACTAGGATAATGTGACAAACTAGCCTGATATTGCTCTAAACGGCTAAGTCATTGATCAATGGAGGAAATACTAGATTGAAGGGAGGAATGGCTTTCCTTAAGAGATTGAAAACCTGAATGTACATTATTACTAAAAGTGGTGAACTAATGATGGAATGGTATGAACCATGTAGGAGCATCAAGTTGTGGTTCGGGCTGCTGTTCAGGAGCTTGTTCAGGAGCTGGTCTTGGTGACCTTCTTCTTCTTAGAAACCAACCCTATTTAGACTTTGCATAGCCCATCTGTTTGAGTGTTGTAGAATTAAACAAGTCATATTGAGTTCTTTTGATGAACAACTCAGTTTGACTGATGATTCTTATATGAGAAAACAAAGCATTGATGAAGCCGCCATATGGAAGAGTAACCCTTCATGCTTCCAATCTTGTCCACATCCATTTCAAAATCAAACTGGACAATTCAAGACACCATATGATGAAACAGTCCACATATGATAAATAATCATGTGATCCGACCTGAGGTGTGATGTTATATGTAATGATTTTCTGAAGGATTTGTGCTTGAAGGGTCAACTGAGTATACTTAGGAGGGATCCTAAATTCTTCCGGTGCTTCTTCCATAATTAAAGATAAAAATTATTATGGGGTGAATCCTTGATCCATGATCCAAGTGCATGAAAATGCAGGACACTCAAATTCACCACGATCAATATAAAGAATAGGGGCCAAGGTTTGAGGAGTTAGGACAATTTTATGACCTCTGACTTCGGTGGAAAGAACCGATTGATTTTGGTTCATATTAGCATAGAATATCTTAACAAGATTAGGGTATAGACCCTTTGCTTGAAAGACTACAAGGTTTTTCCATCCAATTGCCCTAAACAAAGGTAGAATATTTGGAAAATCATCCTCAAAGAAGGTTGTGTCAATAATCTTACCAAGTATAGGATCAGCTACACGAAGATGAACACGATACCATTGTTTTTCTTGAGGATTAACCAGCCATTGATCAAGATTATCATCTTCTTATTGACTAGAGGTAGAACCTCGATTTGTAGCTCGTTTGGTTCGTGGCGTATTGATGACTCTTCGCAGAAACCATAGAATTTCGAAGGAGAGAATGTGGGAAGATGATTTTTAAGGGTTTTATGGAAGAATTTCAGGTTTAGAAGTAAGGGGAATGGAAGAAGGAGGTTTCAAGTGAGTGGAGGTACAGAGTCTAGTTGACTGGATAGAATGAAATTATTTTTTTCATGCTAAAAATTTATAAACCCCGATAATCCAGTCGATTGAGTCACTCGAAGTCAATTGCCTGACTTACAGAAAAATGAATTTTTGCAACTCAGAGGCTTGTCAGTCGACTAGGAATTCTGACTTAGTCGCCCGACTCATAGACAGGATGGAATTTAGCAGCACAGGGGCTTGTCAATCGATTGGGAAATCTGACTCAGTCGCCTAACTCCTCAGAATTTTCAATTTTTCTCCTTTTCTCTTCTTGTATTCTTTTTAAACCACTTCCCTATTGTGTAATAGTCCTAGTTCTATTCTAATTGATATAAATCTTTGTTCTGGAAGAGATTTCGTGAAAATGTCAGCCCATTGGTCGTTTGTATTAATGAATTCAAGCATTATATCCTATTTTTGTACATGATCTCTTAGGAAATGATGTCTTATGTCAATGTGTTTTGTTCTTGAATGTGAAATTGGATTTTTAGAAATGTTTATAGCACTTGTGTTATCACATTTAATTGGAATAGTTGAATATTCTAAGTTTAAGTCTTTTAATTGTTGTTTCATGTATAATGTTTGTGCACAATAACTCCAGGTGGCTACATTCTCAACTTCAGCAGTGGATAAAGCTACGAAGTTTTGTTTCTTTGAAAACCAAGATACTAGAGATCTTCCTAGAAAATGACAGGTACCACTTATACTGTTTCTATGAATCTTACAGCCTGCGTAATCAGCATCCGAATAACTAATCATTTCGAATTCGGTGTCCTTAGGATACCAAAGTCCTAAATCAATTGTTCCTATCAAGTATCTTAGAATTCTTTTAACATCTATTTGATGAGATTCTTTAGAGGCTGATTGAAACTGTGCACGCATACATACACTAAACATTATGTCCGACCTACTAGCTGTTAGGTATAACAAACTTCCTATCATATCTCTATAATATTTCATATCTACCAGCTTTCCTTTTTCATCCTTGTCAAGACTTATGGAGGTACTCATGGGAGTTACTATGGGCTTACTACTTTCCATGTCAAATTTCTTAAGCATGTATTTTATATATTTAGATTGATTTATAAAAGTTCCATTCTTGGCTTGTTTAAATTTGTTTTCTAGGTTGGCAAGCATCATAAATTTTATCTTTTATGAATTTCGTATTTGGTAAACCTTTGACTAACTTTTTTCTAGATAAGTTTGATAATATATCCATACTTGCATGTCCTAGTCTTCTATGGCAAAGCCAACTGGCTTCATTTATGACAGCCAAACATGTTATATCTTGAGAGATTAGGATTTCAAGGTTTATACAATATACGCTATTGACTCTATAAGTAGTAAATAGGATTTCATGTTTTTTTGGATTTTGAACTATGTACTTGTCATGCTCAAAGACTATGTCAAACCCTTTGTCACTAAGTTGACTTATGCTTAAGAGGTTATGCTTTAATCCATCCACTAACAAAACATCATCAATTGTAAGTGAGGGTTCTTTACCTATTTTACCAATCCCGACGATTTTACCTTTAGCGTTGTCACCAAACGTTGCATACCCTCCATCGTTGTGAACTAGGGTGGTGAACTTTGTTTTATCCCTGGTCATATGTCTTGAACATCCGCTGTCCAAGTACCATTTCTCCTTTGATGGAGTGGTCCTAAAGCATACCTACAAGGAAGGATTCACAGTGTTACTTTTGGAACCCAAACCTTCTTCATTCTCTTTAAGTTGTATCTATTTTTAGTGTTTACTTTCCATTCATTTTTTATTTTGACATACTTCTTTTTAAGTGGACAATTAAATTTTATGTGTCCTTAATCCTACACAAAAAGCAAGTAGTGTGTTCATGAATATTTGTAGATGATGTACTAGCATAGTATTTTGCTTCTTTTACAAAATAACCCATGAATAAGTTCTTCTTCTTTTTTGTTTTCAATTCCATTGTAACCAATTCCTTCTTTATTACTAATCATCCTTTGTTGTCCAACCATCTTTTCAAAATTCTCTTTTCCTTTAGTAAAATTGTAAATGTTCTTATCTTTATCTTCAATTTTACTTTTAAGTTCACTTACTTCTAAGTCTTTCTTGCTTTCACCATTTACTTGTAGTTTTACTAACTTTTGAGACATGTTGTTAATTTTCTTCATTAGACCATCAATATGAGATTCTTTTTCTTTTTCAGTTGTTTTAGAACTTTCTAGTTGATTCTTAAGATTTTTATTTTGTTCTTTCAATGCTATATTCCTTTTAGATACTTTAATGAACCTATTGTGTAAGGTGAATAATTTAGCTTGGATTTCCTTGTATGAAGGCATACTATCACATGAATCATTACAAGACTCTCCACTAGATTCTTCCGATGAACTATAGTAAGAGTTTACCTCAGCATTGTGTTCCATAAAGCACATGTTAGCAACTTCCTGTTTTAAATTTTCTGATATCTTTGGGATCTATGTGGTTGATTTTTCTGATCATTATAATTTGAAATGTTCTTAAATGCTGACCAGAAAAATATTGCTTGCTTGAGCCTTGTATTAAAGTTTCTTTTTCAGCAAGCATCGTCCCCAGTACTTTTTGAAAATATCAAAGGTGGAAATTTTTTTTTACCAAAATGAAATGTTTTATGGCAAGATTTTTTTTTAAAACTAGGATATGTCTTATCTCTTGCCTATATGATTAAATGAATTCATGGCATGTGGAATTAGAATTTAAAATGTATGCCATGAAGTTTGAAAAACTTTAGGACTTTATTGTTTATATTTTTTTTGGGCATTGCATGACTGGTTCATTGATCATATATAGAAATGCATGCTAACAATCTTTTGTGGGTCTAATGTAATATGTGAATTGAAAAAAATTGTGGATTTTTCTAGTCTAACCTTGTTTAATATGTCATCTTAATCTTTAATGGTCAATTATACTGTTGTTGTGTGCTTAATTCCATTTTTTTTTTTTTTCAAAACAACAATAAGAATGATTTTATATGCCCAAATTTTTATGTCAAATAGGGGAGTTCTCTTGTTAAGCTACGTTTTTGTTCAAATTGTTTTACACTTAGTTTAGTCCTTTTGTTGATGCCAAAAGGGGGAGATATTAGTTTTATGATCAAAATGAAAAATATTAGGAAAAATATTTCTTCACTCCTTGCTTATTTTTAATATGGCAAATAAGTTTAAATGGGGTAAATATATGAGCTGCAAGCATCGAGTATCTGTGCTTCATTGCCAAAACTAAATGCATAATTTAATTAAAATGTCTTCATTCTTAAATATGCTTGCGTTTCATTTTTTATCTTTAATTTATGCATATTGAAAGGGAGGCCTTTTTAGGCTAAACCCATGTTGCTCTCGTGTGTTTGTCATCATCAAAAAAGGGAAGATTGTTGACTTTTTGAGTCCAATCCCTATTTTGATAATAACAAAGCACAAGTATCTTATGTGTGTATTTAGTATGTGAATAGGTTTATAATTCAACACACACATTAAAGCTACTTTTCTAAAGCTACTTTATTAAATTTGACAATATCAGACAAATGACTAAAGCTACTTTTCCAAACTTAAAGTCGGCAATACAAGACAAACAACATAAAGTTGAGCTTGACGGGCACTCAGAACATTTGATCAAGACTCAAAAAGCTAAATTTGCGCTGTTGTGGCAACTTATAGGTCATATTTTGCCTCGTATTCCTCTTCGTCCTCTGCAAGATTGAGAGTCACAACTTCAAGATCGTCAAAAGTTCCATTATTACTGGTTTATTCTACATAGTATAGTGCCAACCTATTTGTTATATAGATTTTATAGAAGAGCAGGAATAGGACTGAGTAATGGTTGGTCTGGGCTCTTCCATCATATTGGTAATGTATTGGTTTAAACAAATCTTGTGGAAGCTTCTTTAGATCAACATTATTAAAGTAACACATATTCTTTCTTGTTTTAACCCACAGGCAAGCTGATAGGTGAGGATCTTTGAATGGATTTCCTTTGAAACTTCTTGTCCTTTCATATATAGGGAAGACGTTGACACACCTCTCCCTTCTCTGAGTTTGGACTTCTGAAATATTATCATAAAATAAAGCCAATTGACCCACTTATCTTTAGTTTTAAAAAACAGGAACCAATCTTTCAGATAGCTGTACTGTTGGGGCCTTTGCCTTCTGTTTGTGAGGAAAGCTATGTCCGTGGTTTGTGTAGGACCATAGAAATACGGTATGATCTGGAAAGATGCCAAAGGAGAAGTAAGACCTCTTTAGGGAAATTAATATATTACAAGGTGGGTACCTAGAGACCATAGAGGTAGGGACAGAGTGGGTGCCAATCAAAATATTTAAATGGGGCGTCAACCAAACCATAGTTGGAAATAAGAATGGACTGAAGCCCTTGTATCATCTTGGTATTTCCCTTTTCAATGGTATGGAAAATAATACTGTCCTGGATATCACTAGGTATACTTTGGATCCTTTCTGTGAAGTTGGATGAGTTTGAAAAAGTTGAGGATGCCATGATAAAAAGAACTTGGAGGTTGGTTGGTCTTGAAAGGAAGTCACTAAGGATGTTAAGCTTTCCTTTGATGTGCTTTATCTCAAATTTATACCATGAGAACCAGTTAGCCAATATAAGAAGTTGTCCTTATGGGAGGATCTTTTGCTTGAACTCTATCATCTTTTGAATATATGACATCCAATTTTATTGTAAAAGTATCTCTTTTTTTACTTTTTTGAACGTGGAGTGATAATGTAATTTGTATTCTTTGAATGCTCCACTCTTGCATCCACAAATGCTTCTAGTCCCATGTTCTTTTTCTTCAACTAAAGCTACACCCGAGTATTTATCACTTGCATCAATTTGGAAGATTCTTTTTCCCTTTTCAGGAATCTGGGGAGGTGGCAATTGCCTAGCCATACCATTAAGTGACCTTATCACTTTAGTGTGTCTGGATTCCCGTGTGGGCACATCTTTCTCTTTTAATAACTGATGCAATGGTGCCATATAGACTACCAACTTTGGAACAAAGTTTGCCATATAATTGACAATACCAAGAAATTATTGCAGTTACTGTGTCGTCATCTGAGTATATGAAAAAGTGCTTAGCTGTTTTGCAATGTGTGGTTGTAGTTCGTTCTTTCCTTGGTTTACCTTCATCCCATGGAAATCAATTGCTTTAACACCAATTATCATCTTCTTTTTCCAACAGCATGATTCCATAGTGCGCAACAATCTCCATGAATTGACTTAAGAGTTTAGCATGAGATATTGTATCCTTTGAAAACCATAGAATATCATCAATGTAGATTAGGGCATGAAGGAGAATGGGATGGAAGATCTTAATCATTGCCCTTTGGAAGGTAGATGGGGCCACCTAAAGCCCAAACGGCATGACAGTCCATTGGTAGTGGAAATTAAGTATGAAGAAAGCTATCTTGACCCGATTGTTTGGATAGATGCCCAACTACCAAAAACTTGCTTTCAAGTCAAATTTTTAGAATATATGGGCCTCTAATAATTAAGATAATTAGCTAGCCTGATTTGGTAATAAGAATTTGTCATCAGTAAAAAAATTGTTGAGGAGATGATAATTTATGATGAGTCTGAGCTCTCTTCAAGCTTGTTCAACCCTTTTGTTGATATAGAAAGCCTCATAAGCTCATTATTACTTTGTTGGCTCAATAATTCCTTTTTCTTTCAGTTGGGTCAACTCATTCTGGGCTAGATAATAATGTTCTAGATTCATTCCCTTATAACTTGCCTTGGTCGAGTTGATATCTTCATTCTTCTTGAAAGGAAGGCTGACAAAGAACTCAAGATTCTTCCATAATGGCTTTGAACTTTTCTTTAAAAATTCATTATGGTAGTTCACACGATTTGCTTGTATTAATCGGGCTGTTTTAATCGGGCTTTAATCTTTTATGAAAACTGAGTGATCTCAAAGAGATTACTGGTCCCGGTCCATTATAACAGATATAACTTGAACTTTAATCCTTGTTTTTTCTATTGGACCTTATTTAACTACTGAATAATGTCGAACCTAATGAGGAGATCCTTGTTTGGAAGGTTTGACCCAAAGAATGTAGTCTTGATTAAGCATTCTGGATGAAGCTTAATATAGATTGGTACACTCTTAATCTAGCTTGGGTAACGAGGTCCTCCCAAGCACCACATAACTCCTCAAGGATTGTGGATATAAAACAAATCCAAATTTAAAACCTGTGAAATCTGTAATTGCCTATAATCTCCAAGGTTTATCCACCAGATTCTAAGTCTTCTGAAAAATTTAGAAACAACCCTTCCGATGACCTCTTTAAAGGTAATCCCTTCTTTCATCATTTTTTTATATGCACAAAGCATGGAGTTTGAGGATCTTATTCCTTCACTGATTTGGAGATATTACTTCTAATGAAATGGTTGGTCCATTACCATTTGGACTATTTAAAGTTTGCATGCGAATATCAGATGAGGTATTTTTTGATAGATTGATGTTGTCACCAATTCCTTTGTCATCTGTGGGATTGTCATAATTTGATCTATGGGTAGATGGCTTGGCCATCATCGTGGATCTAGGAGGTTGTATTTATTCCTTAGATGATTCCTCATCTGTTATGATAGGAAGTGCTTATCTTGGGCCTTCCTTTGGATGTGAGGGATCAACCATCTCAGAAATAAGCTTGGAGATAGAGTTTTATTTTTCTAAAACTTCAATGTGTGGCTCTAGATCTAGATCACTTGATTCTTCAACTTTTTTTGTTTATCCTTCTTCTTTTGAGCAGTGGAGGCTGTCGTTGATTCAACCCTCTGGGTTTTGGTTAGTCTTTGAGTGTGCCACCTCTTTTTAAGGAGGATAAAAGAGTCACTACCTCTGAAGGATGCTTGCACCAATATAGGCTAATACGTTGGTTGAGGAAAGCTCAAAGCCTAAGTGGATGGTGGAAATAGAGGTCTATCCTCGTTTGTCTATGTTGTTGTTGCTGTATTTTCTTGGGAGAATTAGTTTAGCCTTAAGATGCTACATTTTTTCTTCTTTCTTTTTGAAAGCAGAAAAGAATGGTGACATGCTTCCTAATCATTTGCATAAGCTCCTCTTTTTCTTTTTCTTTTTTTTATATTTTAAAAATGCAAAACTTTAATGATATGCCCTCACTTTTGTGAAGGAATACTGTGGTTTCAAGACAAGTATTGAGAGATTACAAATAAAGAAATTAAAGCCCTCCCAAAAAAAACACCAACAACCATCCAAATCAGGACTACAATCCAAACAATGCTAAATAAGAAAAAAAATCTAAACAGACCTATAAAACAATAATAAAATAAAATAAAATAAAATCACACAATCAAATCCTTATGCAATCTTTGGATATGATTCTGGAATTTATCTATGAGGATGGATGTGATTTCAAACCTTTTTTCAACCTTATTGGCCAACCCCATTTGGTTGTCAACAACTTGTTGTAGCATTCTATTCTAGGCAAGGGTATTCTTACATTGCCAATTGAGAGCTTCCTTTGCTAGAGACACCTGCTTAGTAGATCTATTTGGGTTGAGACAATTGGATCTCTGATCTTCCAGGAGTGTTTTGTTTTATACCTCACATCTTCGTACTCTAATGATGGAAAATCACCATCATAGTTTGAATGTATTAGCATGTCAATTTGGGGGGAGATAACCATTTTTTGTTTTCTTTCATTCGTATTTGAGTATTTGACATAGTAGTCAAATTTCTCTTATGATTCTCCCAAACAAGCTGACTGTTGAATCTCCATCTTTGTATCTTTTTCTTACCTCTAACTTCTTCTTCATTAGACTTAAATATTAGATCATTAAGACATTCATTACAAGTACAGTCAACATCAAACCTCTTGTGGCTGCATTTGGTCATGAATTGGTAAATTGAAAAGTCATATCCCTTGAAGTATGGGATTGGGACATAAGATACCAGAGATGCTAGATCGTGAACTTATGATCTTTTGAAAGTGTTGATGACTCCTGATGCGGTTGAATCATCATGGTGGGAAAGACATGCTAAGAGGATGAACTTGTCAAGGATTCTTGATCCTTTGAGAAGGATATGTGAATGTCATCATTCTTCACTATTTTATAAAGAGGATCATGGAGGATGACTGGCTTCGGGATCTGATGTAGTTGCTCATACTTGGTCACCTAAGATTTTGGGAGGTGCTTTAGGAGCTCTTCTCTAGGTAGTTGTAACAACCTGAAATTTCCCTCCTTTTTTTTTTCCTTTTATATATTAATAAATGGGCTTTGAAACCTTAGATAAACATAACTAACATCATCATGGCCCAAAGTGGGACCGCGGTATCCTGTGCCTCTCATATAATTCCTAAGCAGCAGAAGTACATACACATCCAACATATACCAAAGTACAATACCAGAGTATTATATACCTGGCTATACACATACACACATATATACATAACACTTCCCAAAAAGTCCCCAAAAATATTGTGGGTTCCACATACCAGCCCAAACTCACCCCAAAAGTTATGCCGACTCAACATCACCTCTACCTTTGAGCCGGCCCTACTCGCCTCTTTGAATTACTTGAAATGTTTAATAATTTTGGGGTGAGACACCTCTTAGTAAGAAGAAACATGTTATTACCAGTGTGGGGCATATGAGTTAGTTAGCAACATATCATTTAATTAATAATGTATACGATATATATCAAGAAAACATCTATATAATAACACTTGCTTATATCATATAAAATATGGAAATTTCTGAGTTTTCTATTCAAAAGTACTTCTATCTATAATACGTAATCTCTGTTTTCGGTGTGTACTATACATAGCTATATATCTTTAAATTTCCCCTTGGATGGCTATATGCCATGACTTATCCCCTCATGACTTGGTTGTACGGCCCAAAGGCGGAGCTCACACGCCAAGGTTTATCCACCAAATTCTAAGTCTTCTGAAAAATTTAGAAACAACCCTTCCAATGACCTCTTTAAGGGTAATCCCTTCTTTCATCACTTTTTATATGCACCAAGCATGGAGTTTGAGGATATTATTCCTTCATTGATTTGGAGATATTACTTCTAATGAAATGGTTGGTCCATTACCATTTGGACTATTTAAAGTTTGCATGCGAATAGCAGATGAGGTATTTTCTGATAGATTGATGTTGTCGCCAATTCATTTTTCCTCTGTGGGATTGTCATAATTTGATATGTGGGTAGATGGTTTGGTCATCATCATGGATCTAGGACGTTGTATCTCTTCCTCAGATGATTCCTCATCTGTTATGATAGGAAGTGCTTATCTTGGGTCTTCCTTTGGATGTGAAGGATCAACCATCTCAGAAATAATCTTGGAGATAGAGTTTTATTTTTCTAAAACTCCAATGTGTGGCTCTAGATCGGGATCACTTGATTCTTCAACTTTTTTGTTTATCTTTCTTCTTCTGAGCAGTGGAGGCTGCCGTTGATTCAGCCCTCTGGGTTTTGGTTAGTCTTTGAGTGTGCCACCTCTTTTTAAGGAGGATAAAAGAGTCACTACCTCTGAAGGATTCTTGCACTAATATAGGCTAATACGTTGGTTGAGGAAAGGTTAAAGCATAAGTGGATGGTGGAAATAGAGGTCTATCCTCGTTTGTCTATGTTGTTGTTGCTAGATTTTCTTGGGAGAATTAGTTGAGCCTTAAGAAGCTACATTTTTTCTTCTTTCTTTTTGAAAGCAGAAGAGAATGGTGACATGCTTCTTAATTATTTGCATAAGTTCCTTTTTTTTTTTTTTTATTTTAAAAATGCAAAACTTTAATAATATGCCCCCACTTTTGGTGAAGGAATACCGTGGTTACAAGACAAGCATTGAGAGATTACAGATAAAGAAATGAAAGCCCTCCAAAAAAAAACACCAACAACCATCCAAATAAGGACTACAAATCTAAACAATGCTAAATAAGAAAAAAAAAATCTAAACAGACCTATAAAACAATAATAAAATAAAATAAAATCACACAATCAAATCCTTATGCAATCTTTGGATATGATTTTGGAATTTATCTATGAGGATGGATGTGATTTCAAACCTTTTTTCAGCCTTATTAGTCAACTCCTTCTGGTTGTCAACAACTTGTTGTAGCATTCTATTCTAGGCAAGGCCATTCTCTCATTGCTAATTGAGAGCTTCCTTTGCTAGAGACACCTGCTTAGTAGATCTATTTGGGTTGAGACAATTGGATCTCTGATCTTCCAGGAGTGTTTTGTTTGAGGCCTCACATCTTCATACTCTAATGATGGAAAATCACCATCATAGTTTGAATGTATTAGCATGTCAATCTAGGGGGAGATAACCATTTTGTGTTTTCTTTCATTCGTATTTGAGTATTTTACATAGTAGTCAAATTTCCCTTATGGTTCTCTCAAACAAGCCGACTGTTGAATCCCCATTTTTGTATCTATTTTTGAGTTTTTGCTGAGAGTTTTTCTTCTTTTTCTTACCTCTAACTTCTTCTTCATCGGACTCATATATTGGATCATTAAGACATTCATTACAGGTACAGTCAACATCAAACCTCTTGTGGCTGGATTTGGTCATGAGTTGGTAAACTGGAAAGTCATATCCCTTGAAGTATAGGATTGAGACATAAGATCCTAGAGACGTTGGATCGGTCAAGTCGACAGAAGTAGCTAGTATGATCATGACCTTATGATCTTTTGAAAGTGTTGATGACTCCTAATGCGATTGAATCATCATGGTGGGAAAGACATGCTGAGAGGATGAACTTGTCAAGGATTCCTGATCCTTTGAGAAGGATATGTGAATGTTATCATTCTTCACTATTTTATAAAGAGGATCATGCAGGATGACTGGCTTAGGGATCCCATGTAGTTGCTCATACTTGGTCACCTAAGATTTTGGGAGGTGCTTTAAGAGCTCTTCTCTAGGTAGCTGTAACGACTTGAAATTTCCATCCCTTTTTTTCCTTTTATATATTAATAAATGGGCTCTAAAACCTTACATAAACATGACTATCATCATCATGGCCCAAAGTGGGACCGCGGAATCCTGTGCATCTCATATAGTTCCTAAGCAGCAAAAGTACATACACATCCAACATATACAAAAGTACAATACCCGAGTACTATATACCTAGCTATACACATACACACATATATACATAACACTTCCCAAAAAGTCCCCAAAAATATTGTGGGCTCCACAGACCAACCCAAACTCACCCCAAAAGTTATGCCGAATCAACACCACCTCTACCTCTGAGCCGACCTTGCTCGCTTCTTCGGATGACTTGAAATGTTTAATAATTTTGGGGTGAGACACCTCTTAGTAAGGAGAAACATGTTATTACCAGTGTGGGGCATATAAGTTAGTTAGCAACATATCATTTAATTAATAATGTATACGATATATATCAAGAAAACATGTATATAATAACACATGCTTATATTATATAAAATATGGAAATTTCTGAGTTTTCTATTCAAAAGTGCTTCTATCTATAATACGTAATCTCTATTTTCGGTGTGTACTATACATAGCTATATATCTTTAAATTTCCCCTTGGATGGCTATATGTCATGACCTATCCCCTAATGACTTGGTTGTGCGGCTCGAAGGCGGGGCTAAACACTAGTTGACCCTTCAGTGCTAGCCTAACTGTATGCATATCTGGATGCCTATAGCACGAAAGGCCTGCTCCACCTGGTCTGGACGCTAGGGAGCTCACACTCTACCTAAGGCACAATCGGCTGTACCATACTCTATTTGAGATGTATGGTTGCATTGTCTATACTGTAACGCAACGGTACCGTGCACTGTAAATTGCAGTATTCCATCGGGGTTTGATACTGTATAATAATATTTATATATAAATCTAGTTATTTTACCATGATTCTTTATCATATGTGTATCCATGACGCAATAATAACTGTATATCTGTATATTCTGTAATTCTGTAACTCTAATTCTGTATTCTGTATGTCATGGCTCTATATTCTGTATAATTTATATTTCTTTATATCATGATTCTATATTCTGCATATCATGGTTCTATATTTTGTATAATCATGGTTCTGTATATTTCTGTATAATCATGGTAAATAAAAATACTGTATAATCACTCTGTAAAATACTGTACAATCATGCTCTGAGATTTACTATGAAATCATAATTCTATAAAATACTGTATAAGCATGATTCTGTAAAATACTATATAATCATATAAACTATATTTCTGCATAATTCTGTATATAAAATTGTATAATCATGCTTTTGTAAAACTATATAACATATTCTACAACATTCTAGTATTTCTCAAGCACACAATATTAAAACTCTATACATATGTTCTGATCAAATATTATATCATACTGATAAAATGTCTAATGAGGCTGGCATAATATGTATTCCCCTTACCAAGCTATCTAGCTCTAAATACTGCTCATACTTTCATGCATGCAGCGTTCATAATTTCCAACTCTTTAAAATAACACCCACATAATTCCTAGTCACACAACTGAATTTACCAGAATAATTATTACATTCACATTTTGCCCAACTTCACATATTCAACATTTCTAAACTATAATTACCTGAGCTCCTAGAAACATATACCCACTGGGTTCCTTAAACCATATGTGTAAGGTTCTAAAAACACCCTAATCCTGAAAACACAATACCCCAATTTTACTCCACAAAACATCAATATATTCCCATACAACATAGAATCTAAACTAAGATACACTTGGTAATACTGAAAATGCCCAAATAATCAACTTACCCTGGTTTTAAGATGGTGCCCGAGTTGGCCTAACCAACAATCTACTCCAACAGACTTGAAGAGAATCTTCCCAGGAGTAGTGTGGCGGCTTCCGATCATCGAACCGATGAAGAACAGAGCTGGAATCATAGAGAGAAGGGGAGAGGGATGGGTTTTAGCGACACAAGGGGTTCCTACTTGAATTTCTTGTTGAAAAATCCGAATTGAGCATTTTTTATAAACTACGGATTCATCGACGAGACATGTCACCTTGTCGATGAGTCCATGAAGGAAGTTCATCAACGAACACCTCACCCTCGTCGATGAGTTTCAAGCCTTGAAAATAGCCCTCTCGGTAAATTCTCGTCGACGAGACATGTGTCCTCGTCGACGAGTCGAAGAAGGATGTTTGTCAACGAGAACCTTGCGTTCGTCGACGAGACCCTGTGAATCCCTTTTGAAATTTTCCTTCTCTTTTCTTTTATTATTTAATTACTATAATTCTTATGGTCTCTACATTATCCCCTCCATATAAATTTTCTTCCTCGAAATTTGCTATGTGTATTAAACACCATCCATTAAGGAAAATGGGCTACTTATGTTATTAATTACCCTCACTTATGGCGGAGGAACATTGTGGTTACATAAGTAGTTCTGGGAGATTACAATTATACTCATAAAAGAAAATTTCTCCAAAACCCAAAACACTACCTACCCTATAATCTAAAATACAACTATACATTCATCACTCTATACTGATTAAAATAAAGCTGTCATTATTTGAACCATACTAACTATTATTGTATCCCACTAAACAAGTGTGGGTATTTTTGTCTGATTTCCTCCTCAAGCTCCCACGAAGCTTCCTTTATGGCATAATTCCTCCACAAGACTTTTACTAACCTTCCTGTCTAGGATCTGTACTGGTGCTTCTTCATATGCCAGTGAATCTCTAAGCTCTATCTTTGTATAACTGATCACATGGGATGGGTCTGAGATGTATTTCCTCAGCATGGAAACATGAAATACGTTATGTATTCTAGATAGAGCTGGTGGTAGAGGTAGCCTGTAGGTAACTGACCCCACTCTTTCAAGTATCTCAAATGGGCCAATGAACCTAGGGCTCGGCTTACTCTTCTTTCCAAATCTCATAACTCTACTCAGTAGAGCTATATTCAAAAATACTCGATCTCCCACGTCAAACTCTAATTTTTGGCGGTGAGTATTTGCGTAACTTTTTTGCCGACTCTGAGCTACACTGATTCTATCTTTAATAAGCCAGACTTTATTATACGCTTACTGCACCAACTCTAGTCCCAATACTCGCCTTTCTCCTACTTCATCCTAGAATAATGGAGAACGGCACCTTCTATCATATAAAGCCTCGTATGGTGTCATCCTAATGCTAGCCTGATAGTTATTATTATATGCAAACTCGACCAGCAGCAAATACTGGGTCTAACTACCCCCGAAATCTAGCACGCACACTCGCAACATATCCTCAAGTATTTGAATCATCCTCTCTGTCTGCCCATCTGTCTAAGAATGAAAAGCGGTGCTGAATGCTAACTGTGACCCCATATCCTCCTGAAAGCTCCTCCAAAATCGTGAAGTAAATCGGGGGTCTCGGTCAGAGACTATCGATACTAGCACACCATGCGAGCACACTATCTTTTGAATGTATAACTCTGCCAGTCTGTCCATAGAATAGTTGACTTTGATAGGGATAAAATGAGCAGTCTTCGTCAACCTATCCACGACCACCCATATAGCATTTTTTCCTTGCCGCGTTGGTGGTAGCCCTGACACAAAGTCCACGGAAACATAATCCCATTTCCATTCTGGGATATAAAGTGGCTGCAGCTGCCCTACCGATCTTTGGTGCTCAGCCTTTATCTGCTAGCACGTCAAGCATTATTCCACGAATTCAGCAATCTCCTTCTTCATGCCACTCCACCAGAAGGATTCCCGTAGATCCCGATACATTTTCGTACTACCCGGATGCACAGTGTAAAGGGACCTATGAGCCTCCTCTAAAATCATCCTCCTGATCTCGGTGTCTGTAAGAACACATAGTTTGGCATGGAACCTCAAAGCTCCGTCATCTGAAATACTGAACTCTTCCTCCTATCTGTCCTGTACTTTATCCATCAATTCTGCTAATTCTATATCATTCCTCTAGGCGGCTTTAATTTTTTCTTGCAAGTTAGGTTATACCACCAGGTTGGCAATGAATGCATGGTGATCAGCCTCTATTAGCTCCACGCCTAACCTCTCCAAATCCATCTGAATAGGGTGCTGAATCTCCACTGCTAACAATACTGCCCCCACTGACTTTTGGCTCAGTGCATCAGCTACCACATTTGCTTTCCCTGGGTGGTAGCTAATAGTGCAGTCATAATATTTAATGAGTTCTAGCCATCTTCTTTGCCTCATATTCAGTTCTTTCTGAGTGAAGAAATATTTCAAACTTTTGTGGTCCGTGAAGATTTCACATTTCCCTCCATAAAGATAGTGTCTTTAGATCTTGAGGGCATATACTACTGCGGCTAGCTCTAAATCATGCACAAGATAGTTCTTCTCATATTATTTAAGTTGTTTGGATGCATAAACAATAACTCTCCCGTGCTACATCAACACACACCCGAGCCCCCTCTGAGATGGATCACTGTAAATAACAAATCCATCCTCTCTTGATGGAAGAGCTAACACCGGGGCAGTAACCAGCCTCTATTTCAATTCCTGAAAGCTCTGCTCACATTTAGCAGACCATTCAAACCTTGGATTCTTTCTCGTGAGCCGTGTCAAGGGACCTGACAGTATGAAAAACCCATCTATAAAGTGCCGGTAATACCCTGTCAGTCCCAGAAAACTCCTGATTTCTTGAACATTTCTCGGCCTTGCCCAATTTATCACTACCTCAATCTTTCCTGGATCAACTGCTATACCATTCCTGGATATCACATGCCCTAGAAAAATGACCTGCTTAAGCCAGAATTCACATTTCTTGAGTTTCGTGTACAACTTTCTTTCCCATAATACCTGCAACACTAGCCTCAGATGATGTTCATGCTCCTCAAAACTTTTCGAATAGACCTGTATATCATCTATAAAAACTACAAAGAATTGGTCCAGATACTGATGGAACACTCGATTCATCAGATCCATAAACATTACCGATGCATTCGTCAAACCAAACGACATAATGAGAAACTGTAATGCCCATAACAGGTCCTGAAAGCCGTCTTTGAAATATCCTCTTCTTTAACTTTCACCTAGTGATAGCCTGACCGAAGATCAATCTTGGAGTAAAATTGAGTCCCTTGGAGTTAATCAAATAAATCATTGATTTTGGGAAGAGGATATTTATTCTTTATCATCACTTTGTTTATTTCTCTGTAATCAATGCACATCCTCATGGTTTCATCCTTCTTTTTTATGAATAAAACCGATGCTCCCCAAGGCGACACGTTAGGCCTGATAAAACCTTTTTTTAGTAGTTTTTGCAACTATTCTTTTAATTCTAGAGCCATTCTGTAAGGCGCTTTAGATATTGGTGCCGTTCCTAGAAGCAAATCAATTGCAAATTCTATTTCTCGATCAGGTGGTAAGCTAGGTAACTCCTTCGGAAAAAAATCTGAAAATTCTCTAACCACTAAAACATCAGTAAGCTTTAATTCTTCCTCTGGCTTCTCCTTTACATAAGCTATAAATCCCTGACAACCTTCCTAAAGTAGTCTCCACACCTGTAAAGCCGACACTAACTGCGGTGGGGCACGCACACGTGATCCCACGAATCTGAATTCCTGCTCTCCCGAGGGTCTGAAAATCACTTCTTTCTGATGACATTCAATGTTGGCATGATTAGCTACCAACTAATCCATACCCAATATCACGTCAAACCCCTGCAAGTCTATTACCACGAGATTAGTTGGTAGTACTTTCCCTTAAATGGCCACTGGAAAATTCCTAAGTATTAGCAGGTAGTAATCCCCGTTAATTTAGCATGACCCAATGATATAAATGAATGGGTGGCACCCGTATTAAACAAAACCACAACTTTATATGATAAAGCGGTAAAAGTACCTGTGACAACATCTGCAGCAGTCTCTGCGTCTCCTGGCGTCAGCGCATAAACCCTCGTCGGGGCTACATTCCTCTGCTGGCTGCCACCCCTGAGTGCTTGATTATGTCTCTGGATCTATCTAGGGGATGGTGCTCTATTCAGTGACCACTGACACTCCCATGCTATGTGTCTAGGTCTACCACAACTGTAGCAAACATTACTCCCCAACCGGCATGCTCCTGTATGCCTCCTACCACAAGTGGAGCAAATAGGTATGTCTGCTCACCCCTATACCCATGATCTCCTCCCTTCTATCTTTGAACTTTGCCAGACCTATCTCCCCTCCAACGGCCTCATCTAGAGCTCACCTAAAATCCCAAAGATGCAGACCTATTTCTCTGACTCAAGGTCCCCACATCCCTATGGCTTGGTACTCTTGCATCTTTTTGCTCGCTCTCCTTTGCAATAGTGGCCCTGTCAACCAGCTCAGAGAAGTCTTGCAGTTTTAAAATCACCACTTGTTTATAAATATCCCGTCTCAAACCCCTCTCAAACATCCTAACCTTTTTTACCTCATCTGGAAGAATATAAGGGGCGAAGTGCGACAACTTAATAAACTTCGCTACATATTGCTGGACTGTAAGATTCCCCTGAGTCAATCCCAGAATTTTTGCTACCTTCTTCTCCCTGATGATGGTGGGAAAATAACAATCAAAGAAGATTTCTTTCAATTGACAGCAAGTCATAGCTACTGGTACCTACCTCTATTCCTCCAGTAACCTCGTAGCAGTCCACCACCTCTCGGCCTCACCTGTAAGTTTATAGGCAGCATAAAGAACCCTGTGCTCATCGATGCAATGGAGGACCATCAGTATTTTCTTGATCTCCTATATCCAATTTTCAACCAATACAGGATCGACTCCTTCTGAAAAGGCCAGAGGATTCATCTTCGTAAACTTTTCAATAGTATAGCCTCGCTCTGTCGATGGTCCTCCTTGCTCTCTGGAGCTACGTGCAATCTTAGCCATAACCTGCTGAGCCATACTATGTAAGACTACATCTATATCCCCACCACCTGTACTCGAGGGGCCTGCCCTATCATCCCCACTAGCATGGGAGCTACTCCCTCCAGGGTCCATCCTGAAAAGGAAAAAAACCATAATCTGAGGACCCTGTCTATATAACATAACTAACATATTCATCTACTTGAAACCTCATATTACCAATTAATTTATCACTCTTACTCTCAATTTAAGATTCAGTCTTGTAATTGAGAAACACAACCCAACCATAAATTACTATGGTTTTCCTGAAATCGTCACCCTAAGAAAGACACAGAAACCACAACGGTAATTCTGCTTCCTGATCACTATACAAAACCCCAAATACTTATCTTCTTTCCCCCAACATTGACTCACTAAATTTTTGATCCATTCCTATACTCTGGTATTGTTTCTACTGCACTCTATAGTCTATAGAACCTAACAACCTAGGCTCTGATACCAAATTGTAACAACCTGAAATTTCCATCCATTTTTTTTTCCTTTCCTATATTAATAAATAGACTCTGAAACCTTACATAAACATAACTAACATCATCATGACCCAAAGTGGGACCGTGGTATCCCATGCATCTCATATAGTTCCTAAGCAGCAGAAGTACATAAACATCAAACATATACCAAAGTACAATACCATAGTACTATATACCTAGTTGTACACATACACACATATATACATAACACTTCCCAAAAAGTCCCCAAAAATACTATGGGCTCCACAGACCAGCCCAAACTCACCCCAAAAGCTATGCCGACTCAACACCACCTCTACCTCTGAGCCGGCCTTGCTCGCCTATTTGGATTACCTAAAATGTTTAATAATTTTGGCGTGAGACATCTCTCAGTAAGGAGAAACATGTTATTACCAGTGTGGGGCATATGAGTTAGTTGGCAACATATCATTTAATTAATATTGTATATAATATATATCAAGAAAACATCTATATAATAACACATGCTTATATCATATAAAATATGGAAATTTCTGAGTTTTCTATTCAAAAGTACTTCTATCTATAATACATAATCTCTATTTTCAGTGTGTACTATACATAGCTATATATTTGTAAATTTCCCCATGGATGGCTATATGTCATGACTTACCCCTTTATGTTTGGGTTGTGCGGCCCGAAGGCGGGGCTAAACACTGGTTGTCCCTCTAGTGCTAGCCTAACTGTATGCATATCTGGATGCCTATAGCACGAAAGGCCCCCTCCTCCTGGTCCGGGCGCTAGGGAGCTCACATTCTACCTGAGGTACAATCGACTATACCATACTCTATTTGAGACGTATAGTTGCACTGTCTATACTGTAACGCAACGGTACCGTGCTCTGTAAACTGCGGTATTCCATCGAGGTTTGATATTGTGTAATAATATTTCTATATAAATCTAGTTGTTTTACCATGATTCTGTATTTATATATAACCACAATTCTTTATCATTTATACAGCCATGACGAAATAATAACTGTATATCTGTATATTCTGTAATTCTGTAACTGTAATTCTATATTCTGTATGTCATGGCTCTATATTTTGTATAATATGTATTTCTATATATCATGATTCTATATTCTGTATATCATGGTTCTATATTTTGTATAATCATGGTTCTCTATATTTCTATATAATCATGGTAAATAAAAGCACTGTATAATCACCCTAATCCTAAAAACACAATACCCCAATTTTACTCCACAAAACATCAGTACATTCCCATAAAACACAGAATCTAAACTTAGATACGCTTAATAATACTAAAAATTCCCAAATAATCAACTTACCTTGATTTTGAGATGCTACCTAAGTTGGCCTAACCAACAATTTACTCCAGCAGACTTGAAGAGAATCTTCTCAAGAGTAGTGTAGCGGCTTCCGATCATCGAACCGATGAAGAATGGAGTTGGAATCGTAGAGAGAAGGGGAGAGTTACGGGTTTTAGAGAGAGAAGGGGTTCCTGCTTGAATTTCTCTCTAAAACCCCAAATTGAGCCTTTTTATAAACTGCGGATTCATCAACGAGACACATCACCTCGTCGAAGAGTCCATGAAGGAAGTTTGTCAATGAAGACCTCACCCTCGTCAATGAGTTTCAGGCCCTAAAAATAGCCCTCTTGGTAAATTCTCATCAATGAGACACGTGTCCTCGTCAACGAGCCCAAAAAGGATGCTCGTCGACGAGAACCCTGCGTTCGTCGTTAAGACCCTATAAGTCCCTTTTGAAATTTTCCTTTTCTTCTATTTTATTTTATTATTTAATTACTATAATTCTTCGGGTCACTATAGTAGCCATCTTGGAATATGGACATGGCTCGGGACAAGAGTAGTATCGTAATTGATAAGGAGAGCATCTTGATTTTCCCGAGGGATTGCCAAATCAAAAGAATGGTTTTGAAGTCTATAAACCTTTTAATGGTGAAGAGTGGATAAAATGAAAATAGAGATCCATGGTGCTCCAAAAATCTAGATTTGGACCTTAAGAGCAATCCTTATATTGGGATCAGATAAGTGTAAACCGAAGATGGGGAAGATCGTAAAGCTAATCATCCTTACATTCAACATTGTCTGCATAGTGGCAATGCAAGCATGCTTGTACCTATAGAACTTTGAATCAAATAGAGCAATCCTGGAGCAAATAGGAAGACCTTTCCTCCCATAGAAGGTAAGGAACAGTTTGACCGCACCAATATGGATATAGGTGAATCCCTGGTTGAGATACTTTCGAAAAAGATATGAGGAGAACTCAAGGGTAACAAACTATTCTACTTCAGTTGCCAAGAGTTGGTGAGAATCAAAAGGTGAGGCCTCAATGATTTCTTTGATGCCTATCTGCACAACCATTTTTCTAGTGATTTTCTTTAGAAAATTTAAAGGGTTTTGTCATAGACATAGTATGGGTTTGTAATTTGGGGACTCTTGGTTTGAGGGATAAGGCCCTCTTTTGGTATATAGTCTACTTCATACAACTTAGATAAATATCTAGGAGAAGAGTTGAAGGATGGGACTAGAGTGATCATGGCTCTAGAAGACATGACTTCTTAATTGACACACTCAGAACCTCCTTTCATAACCTATGAATTAACAGATCTCTTGCCCATGTTGTAAAATAAAACACAAAATCAATCAAAGTAATCCTAATCCCTATCAATCATTAGAGAAGCCAGCTCTACCCGACCAAAACACAACCTTCCATGGCCTTCCAACAAGTCAAGGGCACCTTAGGTCTTATTCTCTAATGACTTCAAAAAGAGAAGGATGCTTGGAATGAAATGTTTAGTCTAACTTTGTTCATTACTGTTTTGATGTGGAGGGTCCACATGGGATGTGGCAACCATAGAGCATACTAGGTTAGGACAATAACCTCTGTTGTGGGCGAATAGATCCATATTTTAAGGAGTGATGCAGGCTTCGAAGGAGTCTTTAAGCTGCCATGACTCTGATACCAAATGGGTACTTAGTGTAGGATTGAAAACAAGAAAGGGTAGAATAAGGAAGAATAGAACAAGAAACACATTGAGAGATATTTCATTATATATAATATTGTAGCCAATGGTTGAAACCATAACGCAATTTTTGTTTGATAATATAGTGAAAATTGCACATAAGCTCTTTGGACGTAGGCACACTACCAAACCACATAAATTTATTATTTGTCTTTTCTCTTTTTATTTTTCTCAATTTTTATATTTATTTGTGGTGTTTGCATAACCTTAGGGTGTGATTTGACAACAGGAAGAATATCTGTAAGTCTAAAGAATGCCTGGAAATTTATCTTTGATGTATTTATGTTCCTGTAATTTGTTGAGTATAGGACACTGTCAGAACATGGCTATGACATGTGCATCGACAATGGGATTCATACTATCTGATGACTAGGACAGACTAAGAGAAAGAAAAATATGACTCAAAACTATTTGGTTATGTTTAACATCAATTTTAGAAATTTACCTTGCTTAATTTAGTTATTTCTGATGACAATTGGTTGTGGCATATGCACATTGGACACTTGGAATTTGGTAGCCTTAAATTTCTTGCTTGAAAAAAATTAGTTTTGACTCACTGTTTATTGATTGTCTGACTAAATTTTATGAGTGTTTTAGAAAAGAAACATAGATATTTTTTTTCCTAAATATAATTCTTGGAGGACAAAGAATTTGTTAGAGTTGATCCATTCAGATTTGGGTTCTGTGGAGGTTTTTTCCAATGATGGTTGTAGGTATTTTTTTACTTTTATTAATGATTACAGACGGAAGGCATATGTTCATTTTTTGAAGAATAAATCTATAGCATGTGATGCATTTAAGAGATCTAAATTTTATTTGGAGAAACAAAGTGGAAACTCAATTAAAATTTTGAGAATGGATAGAAGTGTAGAGTATACTATTTGTGATGGTTTTTTGATGAATAATGATCTTAAATACCAATTGACAGGTAGATACACTTCACAACAAAATGAAGTGGCAGAGAGGAAGAATATGACAATAGTGGATATGACTAGACCTAAAATGCACTCAAAAAATTTGCCTAACGCTTTCTAAGTGGAAGTTGTTGCTTGTGCTATTTATCTTATAACAAAATGTCCTACTAGAAGTAATTGACACTATAAGAAGCCTGGATCAGCTTGGAATCCAAATATTGGATGTTTTAGGGTGTTCGGATGCATTGTTTATGCTCATGTGTCAGATGAAATTCAGAAGGAGTTGGATAATAAGGCAAAAAAAAAAAAGTTTTTGGGATTGGATAATAACGTAGGAAAATGTTTTTTAGTGGCCATAG
Source organism: Malania oleifera (assembly GCF_029873635.1). Taxonomy (NCBI): domain Eukaryota; kingdom Viridiplantae; phylum Streptophyta; class Magnoliopsida; order Santalales; family Ximeniaceae; genus Malania; species Malania oleifera. The sequence goes on along the minus strand of NC_080429.1, from coordinate 63,368,272 downwards.
TTATGAAATATAAGGATATAAGCTACTCAATCCAGTTACTGAAAAGGTAATTTTTTAGTTGAGATGTCACTTTTGATAAGCAAACTACTTGGAGTTGGTCTACTAAAGAGTCAGAATTGCCATCAAAACCTTAATTTTCTTTTTAATGAAAATTTTGACAAATTAGGTGAATTCCTAGCTGGTGATCCACAATCTTCTACAATTTTTCCTTTTCTCATGATTCATTTAGTCCACTGCAACGTCAATGTCACTTGCTGGTTAAATTGCAAGATTATGTTATTAATAATGATAGTGATTTAATGGATGAAGATGTTGTGAATTTTGCATTATTTGCATATTGTGATCCATTATCTTATGAAGAAGCTCACAATGATGATTGATGGATCAAGTTATGGATGAAGAAATTCAAACAATTAAGAAAAATAATACTTAGGAGCTCAATACTTTTCCTCATGGGAAGAAGCATATTGGAGTTAAATGAGTATATGAGATCAAGTACAAGTCTAATGGAAAGGTAGATCACTTCAAAGTATGTTTGACAACAAAAGATTACAAAGAAAAATGTAGGCATCGATTATCTTGAGGTGTTCACACCGGTTTCCTGACTTGATGTTGTGCATATGATTATTTCTCTTGCTGCTCAAAATTCTTGGAAAAATTTTCAATTGGTGTAAAATTTGCATTTTTGGGATCCTTGAAGATGAAGTATATATTGAGCAAAGATGTCCTCACGAGTATACTTTGTATGTTCAATATGACTACAAGGTTGTATTCTTATTATATGCTTATATGTAGGTGATTTCATTTTTACTAGTAATAATCCAAAGATGATTTCAGATTTTAAGGTGACCATGATTCATCATTTTGAGATGATAGATATGAGTTTGAAGTTGTATTTTCTTGGTATTAAAGTTATTCAAACAAAAGAAAACTGTAACGCCGCGAAAATTCTTGCTATATTATTTTTCTATTATTTTATTTTATTTTTTCTATTTTAGTTAATAAACTCTAATACCATAAACTGTAAACAAAGTCAACTCGGACCCAAAGTGGGCTACTGGGAGTTCATAAATACATATCAATTGTGCAGCAAAAAAAAACTTACATTAATTCATCTATACAATTTCTGAATCAAATACTATATTTTTAATGGTAACTTTTCTAAAAATACCTGACATAATCTATCCCCTTACCTGTTTCTTGGAACTATGCCTGCAGGGAATTCAATACTATGCATGTGGCGCCCGCAAAAAGCATGTATCCATAAACCCTAATTCAATCAACTTAACCCTAGAATAACAACCATTCAACATACCTAGGCCCAAATATTACCAATAACTAAATAAACTTTCAAAAATAACCTCCTTACCCTGGTTTTGGAGTGGTGCCTGAAATGCCTGATTCACAAAATTACTCTAGTTAAACTATAGAGAATTGCTGCCGGGATCCCGAAATCACGTTTATAAGCTGATTTGGGCAGAAATCAGGCGAGAAATCGAGGAAAGATAGAGGGAGAGCTACAGCCCTAAGAGAGAGAAAGAGAGAGATTTGATTTCCTTTAAGAAAAATGAGCTGTCGGACCTTACATATAAACTACTGCCAGAAAAAACAGTTGATGCTTTTCCTAAAATCGTTGACGGTTTGGTTTTTAACCAAACCTTTTCACCATTTAACCCTTAACCATGTCGCACTAATAACAAAACTGTCGATGATTTGGCCTACACCAAACCAAATTCCTTCTTTTCCTTTGTTTTTCTAATTATTCCTATTTTTCGGGTCGCTACATTCTCCTCCCCTCCTTATAAAAATTTTGTCCTCGAAATTTGCCATCTTTCATTTGCACTAACCTTAAATAAAAAAGCTGAAATTTTATTAATTACCCTCACTTATGGCAGAGGAATACCGTGGTTACATATACAATTATGGGAGATTACAATAATTAAATCAAAACTCTCCCAAAACCAACCAAAATAGAAAACTATTACATTCAACTAATTAACCTGCATAAAAATCTACTTATATACATGATTTCTTACCTAAATCATTACCTTTCCCTGTCTAATGTTGGACCCCACTAAATAAATGTGGGTACTTCTGATGCATTTCCTCCTTTAACTCCCACGAAGCTTCCTCAACTGCATAATTCCTCCAAAGTACTTTTACCAATGGGATTTTACTTTTACCAATGGGATTTTCTTGGTGCGTAATTCCTACTCTTTATAATCTAATATCTGAATGGGCACTTCATCATAAGATAAGGTCTCACCAATCTCTAGTGTCTCATAACTTAATATATGAGATGGATATGAGATGTATTTCTTCAATATGGATACATGAAATACATCATGGATTTTGAATAGTGCTGGGGGTAATGCTAACCTGTAGGCAACTGGACCAACTCTTTCCAATATCTCAAACAACCCAATATACCTAGGGCTAAGCTTACCCTTCTTCCCAAATCTCATTACCCATTTCATTGGTGCAATTTTCAAGAACACATTATCACCTACATCAATTCCTGCATAGCTTTTCATCGGCTCTGAGCTGTTCTAATTCTTTCCTAGATAAGTTTGATTTTCTTAGAAGCTCGCTGTACCATTTCTAGCCCTAATATATGCTTTTCTCCAATTTCATCTAAATATAATGGATATAGACATCTCTGACCATATAATGCCTCATACGGGGCCATCCCAATACTGGCCTAGTAGCTGTTGTTGTAAGTAAACTCCACTAGTGGCAGGTATTGAATCCAACTGCCTCCAAAATCTAGCACACAAGCACGCAACATATCCTTCAGTATTTGTGTAGTCCTATCTGTCTGTCCATTGGTTTGAGGACTAAAATCCAACTGGGATCCCAAAGCTCTCTGTAAGCTTTTCAAGAACCGAGACGTGAAACGTGGATCCCGATTAGAAACGATGGACACAAGCACTCCATGCAATCTGACTATCCCATGGAGTAGTTAACTCTGATGGGAAGAAAATGGGAAGTCTTTGTCAATCTATCAACGACTACCTAGATGGCGTCCTACCCATTAAGTGCCGGTAGGAACCCTGATATGAAGTCTATAAAAATATGCTCTAACTTCCATTCAGGGATGTGAAGTGCTTGCGATGATCCCGCCGGTATTTGATGTTCAGACTTTACCTACTAGCATGTCAAATACTACTCTACATATTCAACAATTTCTCTCTTTATATTACTTCACCAGAAGGATATCTGCAAATCCTTGTACATTTTTGTACTTACTGGATGTACTGTATACAGGGAACAGTGCATCTCTTCCAAAATAGTCTTTTTAATTCTAGCATCATCAGGTACACACAACCTACTACAAAACCCCAGAGCTCCATCATCTAAAATATTAAAATCAGCTCCCTGTCCGCTCTACACTCTATCTCCGATCTTTACTAATTATGTGTCTTGCATCTGCGCAATCTTAATTTTCTCCCTCAAAGTCGACTGAAGTACCAGATGAGCAATTAATTCTTAATGACTACCCTCTACCAGCTCTACACTAAGTCTTTCTAAATCCATTCTAATCTGAGGTGCAGTTACTATTTTTTATACGGATGCGCACCCTGATTTACGGCTTAACACATCAGCTACCATATTAGCCATCTCTAGGTGGTAACTGATGGTACAATCATAATCTTGAATCAATTCGAGCCACCTCCTCTGCCTCATATTAAGCTCCTTTTGCTTGAAGAAATATTTCAAACTCTTATGATCTGTAATCACACCTTCCACCATACAGATAATGTCTCCAGATCTTTAATGCATACACCACTACAGCTAGCTCTAAATCATGAGTAGGGTAATTTTTCTCATACTCTTTAAGTTGATGAGAAGCATAGATTACAACTTTCCCTTTTTGCATTAGCACGCATCCGAGCCCTTTCTGAGACGCATCACTATAGATTACGAATCTACCATCTCCTGATGGAATAGTCAAAATTGTTGCAGTGACGAGCTGCTGCTTCAATTCCTAGAAGCTCTGCTCACAATCGTCATTCCATTCAAACTTAGCATTCTTCCTTGTTAGCAGTGTCAGAGGCCCTAATAGCCTAGAAAATCCCTCTATGAACCGGTGATAATATCCCACCAGTCCCAAGAAACTTCTGATCTCTTAAATATTTTTCGGTCTCGCCCAATTCACCACCACTTATATCTTACTTGGATCTATAGAGATACCATCCTCGGATACCACATGCCCAAGGAATGTGAATTTTTCTAATCAAAATTCACACTTCTTGAATTTTTCATACAATTCCCTTTCTCTAAGTATCTAAAGTACCAGGCTCAAATGTGTCTCATGCTCCTCGGGACTCCTTGAATAGTTCGAATGCCATAACCAAAAATTCATAGTGGCCATACCGAGTTTGGAACACTATCTTGGAAACATCCTCTACTTTGACCCTTACTTGATGGTACCCAGAGCGAAGATCAATCTTAGAATAGACTCGTGTTCCTTGGAGCTGATCGAACAAGTCATCAATATGGGGAAGAGGATACTTGTTCTTAATTGTCACTTTATTTATTTCTTTCTAGTAAATGCACATCCTCATCGACCCGTATTTCTTCTTTACAAATAGAACTGGTGCTCCCCAGGGCGATACACTAGGTCTGATAAATCTCTTATCTAAAAATTCCTGCAACTGTTCTTTTAGTTCTTTTAATTCTACTGAAGCCATTCTATAGGGAGCTTTAGAAATCGGTGTCGTCCTTGGAAGCAAATTAACGGAAAATTCAATCTCATGATCAAGAGGTAATCCAGGTAGCTCCTTTAGAAAGACATTTTAAAATTCGTTCACTACTAGAATATCGGTAAGTTTCAATTCTTTCTCTGGCATTTCATTCATACAAGCTATGTACCCCTGATATTCGTCCAGGAGTAGCCTGTAACAACCTGAAATTTCATACCATTTTTTTCCAAATAATATATAAAATATATTGATAATAATTTTACTGTGATACCCCTGAAATCACCTATACAGCGGAAAGCATAAAGTCATACATCCATAATTACAATACCAAAATCTAGTATTAACCCAAAGCATACATACATAATTATACATCATCCCAGCACGTTCTACCCAACACTCATGAATACTACTAAAAAATACAATCCCTTGATAACACTTACCCTTCAGACAGGGTAGTGTAGAGACCTCTCTACCTGCAAGCCTAATCCACTCATTTAGTTATATCACCTGAAAAATGTTAATTTACTAGGATGAGACAACGCTCAGTGAGAAGAAATATGCTATTACTAGTGTGTTGCAACTGATTCTACATAAACAATTTATTGATAAATAACTGAACTGAGATATCGCGTAAATACTGTGCAACTCACACCTATATGGCTTAAATACAATTGTATTATATGAGTTTTTTATTTATCCATACTGATAAGAATATAATATATCTGTTGTTCTTCTGTAAATATGTATATATATAAATAATAAAGAAATGTCCTTGAAAATTTGTATGTCATGATTTAACCCCTCATGATAGGGTTGCGCAGCCCATAGGCTGAACTTAACTCTGGTTGGCCTACTAGGATAAGTCACCTAAATACTCTATCAATCCTCAGTCTGGCCATACTGCAATCCCTCTAAAGGAACGGTACTAGTATCTACCTTGTCCCGACCTCCTCGACCCAGATGTCTGGGGAGCCTGCAATCCTTCCATAGGCACGATTGACGAAATCCACACACTATCTGAGATATGTGGTTGCACTCTAATCTGAAATAGCAACGGTACCGTACTCTGCTGACTAAATCTGTCTGAAATAATTCATCAGGAATTTGATACTATACAATACTAATATATATAATTATCTTACTGTTTCATCATGATTCCAAAATAACCATAACACTATAAATCTGATCTAAAATACTGTATTATCTGACTAAAATAACTGTAATATCTGACTGAATAATCTGTTATCTGAGTGTTATGGTTTTGGAAATCATGGCATTCTGTAAATACTATAAAATATCTATCTGTATAATATCTGTAAAATATATATCCGATAAATATCTATCTATATAATATCTATCTGCAAAATTTTATCTGTCTATATAATATCTGTAAAATATCTATCTGATAAATATCTGTCTGTATAATATCTGTCTGCAAAATATATTTGTCCGTATAATATCTATCTGTAAAATATATATGTCTATATATACATTGTAATTCATAATTTTGTAAAATCTAGTAAAACACATTTTTAGGCAAAAACACTGTAAATTATGATATTCTGAAAGACTATATAAACTTTGTACTAAACAAATATCTACTCAAGCCACACAATTAAAAAATTCATGTATTGGAATTTGTAAAACTGTATAATTTATACCATGTACCTTAATAAACAAATACTATAATTTACTAATAATATTTCTGAATTTACTAGCATAGCATATTTCCCTTACCTTGGCTAACTGAACTCATCTACCTATTCTAACTCATGCCCACGGCGTTCATAATTCCATTTCCCTAAAAATATCACACATACATAAATATATATATATATATATATATATATATATATATATATTCCTGTCAAATAACTAAATTCCCAGAATAATCTCATACTCACATTTCCCGAATTATAAACTATTCATTATCTTACCTGAATTTCTATGAACACCCACTAAAAAACCTAGCCTGCCTGCCATGTATATACCAACGTTGAATTGTATAAAATCTCAATTTCTCAATTTGACCTCAGAAATACATTCATATCTAAGATTATACCTTCAATAAATTATTAATCAATCTAAAAATACCCAAATAACACCCTTACCTGGTTTCCTGAACTACGCTTGCAGGGATCCCAAAATTATACCCGCGGCGCTCACCCGAACCCTGAGTTCAATAACCCTAATTTAATCAAATCAATTCTAAATAAAATACTATTTAACATTTCTTCAGCCCGTAAATTCCCAATAAACATTTAAACTTCCAAATATAACCAATTTACTTAATTCCTCAAATCTCACTCTCACTTTGGAGTGGTGCCTAGGATACTCAAATTAAAATTTTACTTCGGCCAAAATGATGATGATCGAGACTAAGACCCCGTGGTGGTTCCCGATCGTCTATTTAACTTTAGATCTCAGGAGAAATTGAGTAAAAAGTGGGTGTTTACCTTTCCCTAGGAGTGGTACTTATGCCACTTCCATGACAAATTCGCTCCAGTAGAAATGTCGGTGGCGGAGTTAGGAACCCAACGATATTTTCCAATTTTCGATTGATACTCGTTAAGCCGATAAAATTGATGTGAGAGAGAGAGGTGGCGTAAAGGGAGGGAGAGTGGCCTCGCGGCCAAGTAGAAGAAAGAGCTTCTGTTGGAGGAAAGGATTGCAATTTGAGATTTCAAATTGAAATCTCATCAGGAAGCTTCCAGCTTCCAATAATTACATTATAATAGTATTATATTATAAACTTACATTTATACATACATACATATATATATATATATATATCACTTATCAAATGTGTGTGTATATATATATATGTATATATATATCCTATTATATTATTTATTTAGTTAATTAAGTTTAATAATATTTAATTAATTAATTAATAATTAATATTTTATTATTATTTATTATTATTATTATTATTATTATTATTATACTTCCATGCATATAATTTTTTGGGGCGTTACATTCTCCCATCCTTATAAAAATTTTGTCTGAAATTTGTTGAATACAACCCCAAGTCAACTCCATCATTAACCTAATAGGTTTTGAGTTAATCTTTTTAACAAGCCCATTAGAATTGATAACTAACATAAATGGATGAATTATACATCTTGTTTTAATGTACCTTACTTCAGCACTAACACTCAATAATTTCAATTTTCATCTCCAGTCTTCCAAAGATCCAACACCGACATAACCTCAAGACCCCATTATGTTTGTTAGTGAATATCACAAGTGCAACCTATGAGGATGTACTAGATCGAACAAATTCCTTGTCAGGGAAATTTTCTAGTTACACCCTAAATTGCTTTAGTCCAGTTAATGTCATTCTATATGAAGCGGTCGACATAGGCTCCGTTTCTAGCACCAAATCAATATTAAATTCAATCTCCTCTTAGAGGTAGCCTCAATAAATCATTTGGGAAAAATATCTAAAAATTCATCACCGATGGGTAAAGAAGTTTGGAATTCGTTAGCTTGTATATTTCTTTCATTGCTGTTACAACCCCAAACATGTGCCCAAATTTTGTTCTTTCACAAGCACTCAAGATGTCAAGTATGAGAGCTTATAAAGAAAACCCTCACTCCATTTGGATTTCTGAGTACTATTTTCTTTTAAAAACAAAGAACTAAGTGAATGATCAATAGATAACTACCAATGGTTAGCCTCATTTTAAATAGAAAACTTACAATAATGACTTATACTCATTAAGGACCATACCTGCTGGGACATCCAAACTAGGATGTGTAATCATTTTCCTGTCAGATCAAATGTATAAAAGCACTTCAAAAATTATATAATCTTCTAAACATTCTCTAAAATTCTAATTACCCAATTCCTTTTTAATGCCAAACTAATATACAGGCTTACACTTTTAAATTAGTGTAAGGTATCATTTTCCTACCAAATTGGTTCCTAGATTTTTTTTTTTTTTCTTGCTTCCAACAATTTTAAGATTCCACTTCTAGCCTATGTTCGCAAATGTTGAATATCTAATATAGTTGGAAAATATCCTCAATGAAAAACAAGGATTGTAATTATAGCAAGTCTAAATCCTGTTATACTGACTTCAAGTCAACCATTACCTTGCTTTAGTGATTGGAAAAATATGCAATAAACACGTACCTTGGTTTCTAGTGCAAAATACAATACTAAGGAAGTTGTTTAGTCAGTTATTATCAATGATCTAACATTGTCTGGCAGCATAAGTCTCGTGTAAAATGGACTAAGAAGGAAAGAGTGACATTAAGTTGTACTAGAGAGTTGCTAATGGTAGAAGGATTATATTCTGAAGATGGTTTCAAAAGCCATAATCAACTGCAGATAACCACATAAGATTTCACATGAAGTTGTATACAAGTTAAATCCCAATCGAGTCGATGCCTAAGTGGTTAAATTAGTGTCCCATTGCCAAATAGGATTCGCACCGGATAGAGTGGAAAGATAAAGCTCCAGATCCTAGCATACATGGTTTTATGATTTTTCTTCTAAACAAGTTGATAAAGATGATTCTGTTAGGTGTTATTTGATTCTCAGGATCCTTCGAAAGACTTGGTAACGTGATGCCCATGACATCTTGTTCCCATGGTTGATTTCAGATTATGGTGATGATCCCACTTCCTAGGGAATAAAGAATTTCCACAGAACATAGAAGTCCAATTGTTGCCCACTTAGTATCTTACATTCTTATGGGCATCTTAATTTTAGGATTACACTCTCCCTGCTATTTTGGCCGACTTATGAAAATATGTAACCGATGCACACTCTCATCGATCCATCTTTCTTTTCCTCAAACAATACCGGTGCTCCTCAGGGCGACACGCTAGCCGAATAAACTCCTTATCCAACAGTTCCTACAACTGTTCCTTCAACTCTTTTAGTTCTACCGGTGTCACTCTATACGAAGCTTTATAAATTGGCGCTGTCCCAGAAACCAGATCAATAATAAACTCTACCTCACGATCAGAAGGTAGTCCTGAAAAATTCTCAGGTAATACAGCAAGAAAATCCCTCACTACTAGAATATCCTCAATTGCCCCTTCCGATATTTCCTTCACACAAGCCAAATATTCATAGCAACCCTCTAACAACAACCTCCTCACTTGAATGGCGGATAACAACTGTGGTGGGGTGGGCACCCATGACCCCACAAATCTATACCCCTGTCCTCTTGGAGTCGAGCACTACCTCTTTCTGATAACAGTCTATAGGTGTAGTTAGCAGTCAATCAGTCCATACCCAATATTATATCGAATCCTTGGCTAACTGAACTCATCTACCAATTCTAACTCACGCCCACGGCGTTCATAATTTCATTTCCTTGAAAATATCATACATACATACATACATACATACATATACTCTTGTCAAATAACTAAATTTCCATAATAATCTCATACTCACATTTCCCGAATTATAAACTATTCATTATCTTACCTAAATTCCTGGGAACACCCATGAAAAACCTAGCCTGCCTGCCATGTATATACCAACGTTGAATTGTATAAAATCTCAATTTCTCAATTTGACCTCAGAAATACATTCATATCTAAGATTATACCTTCAATAAATTATTAATCAATCTAAAAATACCCAAATAACACCCTTACCTGGTTTCCTGAACTACGCTTGCAGGGATCCCAAAATTATACCCGCGGAGCTCACCCGAACCCTGAGTTCAATAACCCTAATTTAATCAAATCAATTCTAAATAAAATACTATTTAACATTTCTTCAGCCCGTAAATTCCCAATAAACATTTAAACTTCCAAATATAACCAATTTACTTAATTCCTCAAATCTCACTATCGCTTTGGAGTGGTGCCTAGGATACTCAAATTAAAATTTTTCTTCGGCCAAAACGACAACGATTGAGACTAGGACCCTATGGTGGTGCCCAATCGTCAATTTAACTGAAGATCTAAGGAGAAATTGAGTAAAAAGTGAGGGTTTACCTTTCCCCAGGAGTGGTGCCTACGCCGTTCCCATGACAAATACGCTCCGATAGAAACGTCGGTGGCGGAGCTAGGAACCCAGCGGTATTTTTCAATTTTCAATCGATGCTCATTAGGCCGATGAAATCGATGTGAGAGAGAGGTGGCGTGAGGGGAGGGAGAGTGGCCTCATGGCCAAGAAGAAGAAAAGGAGCTTCTGTTGGAGGAAAGGATTGCAATTTGAGATTTCAAATTGAAATCTCTTCAGGAAGCTTCCAGCTTCCAATAATTACATTATAATAGTATTATATTATAAACTTATATATATACATACATACATATATATATATATATATCACTTATCAAATATATATATATCCTATTATATTATTTATTTAGTTAATTTAGTTTAATAATAATTAATTAATTATATTATTATTATTATTTTACACTTCCATGCATATAATTTTCTGGGGCGTTACATAACCTCCTCGTTTGAATAGCTGACACTAGTTGTGGTGAGGAACGCATGTGCGACTCCACAAATCTGAACTCCTACTCTTTTGGAGGTCTGAATACCACCTCTTTCTGATGATAGTCGATGCTGGCATAGTTGGCGGCTAACTAGTCCATTCCCAATATCATGTTGAATCCATGCATGTCTAACACTATGAGGTCAGCAGGTAGCAGTATCCCCTGAATATCCACTAAATACCCTTTAAGTACCCTTTGACACTTCACTACTGATCTTGGCGGTGTGGCTATTGATAATTCGGTGTCTAGCAACTGAGTTTCTACCCCACATAACTTTACCCCATAAATACAAAAGAGTGTGTGTGTGATACCCCATGAAAGAAAGGTTTAAAAGGATTAGATGTTACTATCCATATCAACAAGGTGCACCTTTCTTTTCGGGAGCCTTCCTGCAAGAACTCCACGGTAAGCGTGCTAAACTTGCAGTAATCTTGGGATGGGTGACCTTCTGAGAAGTTTTCTCAGGAAGTGTATGAGTGAGAACAAAACACACTGAAAAGGACACGTGTTGGTCTGTGGGGCCAGTCATTAGTCCGATAAGGCTCGCCCCCTGTTGTCATGTCTAGGAGGAGGAGGAGAAACACAGTGCTTCCTAGAAAACCCAAGTTGGGGCGTTACAAAATGGTATCAGAGCAATTACCCAGCCGAAAGTGTGATGAGATTCATATCGTCTAAGTTTGGAAATGTGAGTTCGCAATGAGGACGTTACGTTTTGTAAGTGGGGGAGAATGTTATACCCAATGGAAGAAAGGCTTAAAAGGATTAGATGTGTCACGCCACGAACCCAAAAATGGGACCTAGGAGTGAGAATGTAACCTAACCTGTCCTTGTATCTAACAAAACATTCAAAGATACATAACAAATGATGAGGGTCCGACCCCGTGGGGTTCCCATGCACCCAATACACATCCAATCACAATAGAATATACGCAATAGAAATATGGTCGTTCTATATACATACAGTACCATACCAGAGTCTATACATGGACAGAATCAAAGCTCTATCATACAACGTACAACTGGGTGCCCAACATATCTCAAAACGGCAACCCGCAAAAACACAAGTCCTAGAAATTACCCAAGTGCTACCCGTAGTACACCGACCACTACGCTCCCGACACAAGGACGCTAGTTCCGGTTACTCAAAGGACTTGAAAAAATATGCATGTACAGTAGGGGTGAGACACCTCTCAGTAAGGAAGAATACATGTTATGTCGGTGTGTGGCATTTGAGTGTTATCATGATGCAACATACACGCAGTTAAATGCAGTTCTAGTACTAATTTCACGTTAGTGCATACACGCACACAAACACATGATCAGCAATCCCCGTGTCGTCACTACCTTGGCCCGAAGCCGGCCCGCAATATCCAGTGTTGGCCCGTAGCCAACCCGTGAAACACGACGCCACCGGCACATGGCTAGTCCCCGACTTTCATGGCATCGTACCGGCTCTAAACTGGTGGATCCACACCCTTCAGTGATCAGCCGGGATAGACTCATGCCCTCGGATATAGAGTCGGACACTCTGCCAACCTGGCAAATGATTTCATACGCCCTCGAATATAGAGCAAGACATTCTCAGTACTTGGAACAAATTCGAAATTGCGTTCCTACTAGCATTTTAACTAATCACACACACATGCATGCTCATATAACCAAACAAACCACACCCATTTGGTAATCTAAAATCATGATTTTCCAAACACATACAGTTTAAAAAAAAGTCAAGGCACGACCATCCCTATAACACAGTATAAATCAACATATACATTCAGTTTTCAACAAAACCAGGGATGCAACCCGTCGCCCCTTTTTTTCCAAAATTGCAATCATGAAAAACCCATAGTTTTCCCAGTTAGATCCCCCCCAAAAGAGTAGCCAAAACACACACAGGACCGTAACCATAGTTCTACCAAGTCCGATTTCAAAAATAATTGATATAAACAAAATTCCCCTTACCTTTTCCCCAAATAACAAATCCCAAACTCTAAAGCTTCTAAACAGCGAATCGAGTTCCAAAACCTACAACCAACAGTATAGAAAATACTCACAACATTGTTCTCTACAAAACTACATGATCGGAATTGAAAACCGAGCCTTACCTCGATTTTACGCCAAAACCCGAAAATGGTCGAACCAAAAATCCGATCCATAGAACTTGTAAAGAATCCTTACACGATCCTTGTGGTAACTTCGGATTAGCGATCCTTGCGACGATCGGTGAAGAAATCTAAAGAGAGGAAGTGTAGGATGAGTTCTAGAGAGACAGAGAGAGAAAAAGAGATTTCTTAGCTGAGAAGTAATGAAAACTTCTATTTATAGCACCCTTGACTTAGCAGCTTTCGTCAATGAATTGCGTTCTTGTCGACGAGGCTCTATAGTCTTCTTTTCGACGAGACCATGACCTTGTCGATGAGTCTAGGATTTCCAATTTTTCGAAACCTCTCGAATTCTCCTCGTCGATGAGCCCTGAATTTCGTCGCACTTCATAATGCAATTCAGCTTCTCCTCTTTGACGAGCCTCTAAACTTCGTTGACGAGAGATACAAGACCTTCGTTGACAAACTCTAGCTTCGTCGACAAAGCTTGTTCAAATTCCAATTTTACCCCTCTCTTAATTATTTTAACCCATATATCACAGTTCGGGTTCTTACATCCTCCCCTCCTTATAAAAATTTTGTCTTTGAAATTTGCAATCTCTCATTCGTGAACTCATTTAAACAACTGAATACATGCACGTACTCTAAGAAAATTGGCGACTACTACAACGCGGCCCCATTATACACATACATACACACCCTCGCTTATGGAAGAAGAATACCATGGTTACAACATAACTGTCTCAGGAGTTCAAAATACATACACACCCCCGATGACGAACCACCTATCCCAACCCAAAGCGGGATAACATACAAGTACTTAAAACAACTGTGGATACTTCTGGCATATTTCAGTTTCCAGTTCCCAAGACGCTTCCTCAACCTCGTGGTTTCGCTACAATACCGTCACCAACGGTATCTCTTTAGTATGAAGCTTCTAAACTTTACAGTCCAAAACCTAAACAGGTATCTCCTCATACGCTAAAGTATCCTTAATTTCCAACTCATCATAACTGATAACATGTAATGGGTCCAGCATGTACCTCCTCAACATGGATACGTAAAATATATCGTGGACCCTCGAGAGTGCTGGGGGTAGTGCAATCCTGTAGGCCACCGGTCCCACTCGCTCAAGAATCTCGAATGGTCCGATGTACCTCAGGCTCAGCTTGCCCTTTCTCCCAAATCTCATCACCCCTTTCATCGGAGCGATACGTAGAAATACCTTACCCCCACCTCAAATTCTAACTCACGGCAGCGAACATCTGTGTAACTTTTTTGCCAACTCTGAGCTGATCTAATCCTCTCCCAAATCAAACCCACCTTCTCAGACGCCTGCTACACAAGTTTAGGTTCTAACACCTGACGTTCACCAACCTCATCCCAAGATAAAGGAGAACGACACTTCCAACCATAAAATGCCTCGAACGGTGCCATCCCGATACTAGCCTAGAAGCTGTTATTATACACAAACTCTACTAGTGGCATAAAATGTATCCAACTACCACCGAAATCTAACACACAAACTCGTAACATATCTTCCAAGATATGTATTGTCCTCTCTGACTCTCCATCAGTTTGGGGGTGGAACGTTGTACTGAAAGTAAGTTTCGTCCTTAGTGCCTCCTACAAACTCGTCCAGAATCGAGAAGTAAACCTCGGATCTCGATCTGACACAATGGACACTGGTACCCCATGCATTCTCACAATCCTATGCATATACAAATTTGCTAGCCTACTCAAAGGATAGCTAACCTTCATTGATATGAAATGAGCAGATTTCATCAATTTGTCCACAATCACCCAGATAGCATTTTGTCCATGAAGTGCTGGCGGAAATCCGATCACAAAATCCATGAAAATATGCTCCCATTCCCACACCGGAATAGGCAAAGGCTGCAACAGCCCTACCGGCCTCTGATGTTCAACTTTTACCTACTGACACGTCAAAAACTACTCCATGAACTAAGCAATCTATCTCTTTATACCAAACCACCAGAAGGTCTCGCGCAAGTCCCCATACATCTTCGTACTACTCGGATGTACCGTATATAATGAACAATGCGCTTCCTCCAGAATCATCTTTCTAATCTCATCATCGTTCGGAACACATAGCCTGGTCCCAAAACTCAATACACCTCCCTTAGAGATGTTAAACTCTATAGCCAGTCCCTGCTGTACCTTTTCCATAACCTCTACCAACTCTGCATCACTAGCCTGTGCGGCCTTTATACGCTCAAACAAAGTTGGCTGGACTACCAAACTAGCAAGATAAGCCTAAAAATCACCATGCACCAACTCTATACCTGAACTCTCCAGATCATGTCTGATGTGATATTGAGTTACAATCACAGATACAGCCGTAGGTTCTGACTTTTGACTCAATGCATCAGCTACCACATTAGCTTTTCCTGGGTGATAACTAATGATGTAATCGTAGTATTTAATCAACTCAAGCCACCGTCTCTACCTCATGTTCAACTCCTTCTGCGTAAAGAAATACCTAAGACTTTTTTGGTTAGTAAAGATCTCGTATTGCACTCCATACAAGTAGTGTCGCCAGATCTTCAATGCATATACAACAACAGCCAACTCCAAATCATGTGTAGGATAATTCTTCTCGTACTCTTTCAGTTGCCGAGAAGCATATGCCACTACCTTACCCTGCTGCATAAGCACACATCCCAAACCCTTCAAAGACATGTTGCTATAAATCACAAACCCACCATCCCCCGAAGGAATGGTTAAAACTAGAGCAATAACCAGCCGATGCTTCAACTCCTGAAAGCACTGCTCGCAATCACTAATCCACTCAAATTTCACTCCCTTCTTGGTCAGTCGAGTCAGAGGCCTAGACAGTTTAGAAAAACCTTCCACGAACCAACGATAATAACCCACCAGTCCCATAAAACTCTGAACCTCCTGCACATTCTTCGGCCTCACCCAGTCGACCACAGCTTCAATCTTGCTAGGATTAACCGATATACCATCAACAGTCACCACATTGCCTAAGAATGCCACTTGATCCAACCGAAATTCACACTTCTTTAGTTTAGCATACAGCTTCTTCTGCCGCAGAATCTGTAATACTAACCCAGATGATTCTCATGCTATTCTGTACTCCTCATGTATACCAGAATATCGTCAATTAATACCACCACAAACCGATCTAGGTACTCATGGAAAACCCTGTTCGACAGATCCATGAACACCATCGGAGCATTCGTCAACCCAAAAGGCATGACTAAAAACTTGTAGTGGTCATATCTGGTTCGGAAAGCAGTCTTCGCCATATCCTCCGATCTGACCCTCACCAGATGATACCCTGACCACAAGTCATTCTTTGAAAAGACCTGCGTCCCCTACAACTCGTCAAAGAGATCATCTATACGAGGTAAAGGATAGAGATTCTTCATAGTTACCTTATTAATCTCACGGTAATCAATGCACATCCGCATCGACCCGTCCTTCTTTTTCACAAACAATACTGGAGCTCCCCAAGGCGAAACACTAGATCGAATGAATCCCCTGTCCAGTAATTCCTGCAACTGCTCCTTTAACTCTCGAAGTTCTGCTAGAGCCATCTGGTACGGAGCCTTAGAGATTGGTGCCTTACCATGTAGAAACTCTATCGCGAATTCCACCTCACAATCCGGAGGTAAACTGGGCAAATCATTTGGAAACACATCCGGGAACTTGCTGACTACCCAAATGTCCTCAAGTCTCAACTCATCCCACAGTGGTTCCTTCACAAAAGCTAGGTACCCCTGAGATCCGTCCAAGAGTAGTCTCCTCGCCTGCAATGCTGATAGAATCTGTGGCGTCGAATGCACACACAATCCCATGAATTCGTACTCTTGCTCCCCATGAGGTTTGAACACTACTACCTTCCTATGATAGTCGATCACAGCATAACTGGAGAACAACCAATCCATCCCCAATATAACATCGAACCCTGACATGTCGTATACCACAAGATTCGCTGGTAGCAGCTTCCCTTGAATTACCACTAGGCAGTTTTCCAACATCCTCCTATAGAATGATACACTCCCAGATGGTGTAGTAACAGATAACACCTCGTTCATGACTTGGGTCTCAACCCAACACCATCCAACAAAACTCACAGATATAAAAGAATGGGTTACACCCGAATCAAACAAAACAAAATCCTTATTTGAAAGCAATAATAAGGTACCTATCACTACGTTCCTCGCATGCTCAGCGTTTGCTGGAGTAAGAGAGTATACTCTAGCTGGAGTTGTATTTGTCTAAACGGTTCCCAGAGGTATCTGATTACTCCCTCGGTTCACACTAGATGCAGGTACATCTCACTTCGGTGCATGACAATCGTGAAACATGTGACCTGGCTAGCCACAGTTATAGCAGTTACCCCCAAATGACCGGCACTCACCCTTGTGCCATTTGTGGCATCTGGTACACGACCACTAGCCTGGCTCCCCTGAGAACCCTGGCGCTCGATATTCTGACGGTAACCCTAGCCCTTGTCCTCTTCTTCCACGATCCCTGACGAGATCTTGATTGAGAACCAGAAGGTACTGTCTTCTTCCTCGATTCCTGATCCACCTCATCCTCTCAGACATCGGTCTCAATCACCGTGGCTTTATCCACCAACACCGAGAACTTGTGGATCTGAAGCATACCCACTAGTCTGTGGATATTCTTCCTCAAGCCCCTCTCAAATCTCCGAGTCTTCTCATACTCAATCGAGATCAAACATGGCACGAACCGGGATAGCTCTATATACCGAACCGCATACCCCTGCACCATCATACTTCCCTGAGTCAGAGCAAAAAGCTCATCCACCTTCACATCATGTACTGAAGCTAGGAAGTATCTATCAAAGAACACCTCCTTGAAACGGCTCCACGACATCTCTTCAGGACCACCCCTCTGTTTTTTGAGCAGATTCAGTGCAGTCCACCATCAACCCACCTCCCCAGATAACTGGAAGGTAGCATAAAGGACTCGCTGCCTATCCATACAGTGCAGGACCTCCAAGATCCTCTCAATCTTCTCCACCCAGTCCTCTGCTATCATTGGGTCATGTCCTCTAGAGAATGTCGAAGGATGCATGCATGTGAACCTCTCAATGGTGCACCGCATTGCAATAGGAGAGCGTTCGCGTCTCCTCACACTCCATCCAATCTATCACAAAACCTGTCTCGTCAAACCTCGTGGCACAGAAGGAGACTCATCACTCGCAGTCTCCTCGGAGCCACTTCCCAAGTCATTATCCTTGGGCTCCATACAGAAACATAGTAGGAATCTATCAGTATCCCTACAACACATACAGTTAACATAATGATCTATAACTAATTATGTTAACTACTCCCTGCCAGGTTCAGGTTCGTCCTACCACACTGACACGAAAGTCATCAATGGTCTACCCTGCCTTTACTGGAATCGTCATCCCAGGAAAAACACAAAATTTCGCTAACAAATCTCGGTCTAGCAATAGAACAATCCTCAACCAACACCACCCACACCCAACATCCTATACTCTGGTATGTACTCACAACTAAGCCTAACCAAGTCTACAAGACTTAACAACCTGCTTAGCTCTGATACCAAGTCGTCATGCCTTGAACCCAGAAATGGGACCCAAGGGTGAGAATGTAACCTAACCTATCCCTACATCCAACAAAACATTCAAAGATACAGAACAGAGGATGAGGGTCCGACCCTGTGGGATTCCCAGGAACCCAATACACATCCAATCACAACAGAATATATGCAGCGAAAATACGGTCATTCTATATACATACAGTACCATACCAGAGTCTATACAAGGATAGAATCAAAGCTCTATCATACAATATACAACTGGGTGCCCAATATATCTTAAAACAGCAACCTGCAAAAACACAAGTCCTAGCACTTACCTAAGCGCTACTCGCAGTACACCGGCCACTACACTCCTGACACAAGGACGCTAGTTCCGGTTACTCGAAGGACCTGAAAAAATATATACGTACAGCAGGAGTGAGACACCTCTTAGTAAGGAAGAATACAGGTTATATTGGTGTGTGACATTTGAGTGTTATCATGATGCAACATACACGCAGTTAAATGCAGTTCAAGTACTAATTTCACAACAGTGCATACATGCACACACACATGTGATCAGCAATCCCGGTGTCGTCACACCCTTCGGCCTGAAGCAAGCTCTAAATATCCGGCGTTGGCCCGTAGCCAACCTACGAAAAATGGTGCCATCGGCACATGGCTAGTCCCCAACTTTCATGACATTGTACCGACGTTAAACTGGTGGATCCACTCCCTTCGGTGATCAGTCGAGATAGGTTCACGCCCTCAGATATAGAGTCAGACACTCTGCCAACCTATGGCTAGAAATTTCATATGCCCTCGAATATAGAGTCGGACACTCTCAGTACCTGGAACAAATTTGGAACTGCGTTCCTACTAGCATTTCAACCATTCACACACACATGCATGCTCATATAACCAAACAAACCACACCCATTAGGTAATCTAAAATCATGGTTTTCCAAACACATAAATTTTAAAAACAAGTCAAGGCATGGTTATCCCTATAACACAATATAAATCAACATATACATTCAGTTTTCAACAAAACCAGAGATGCAGCCCGTCGCCCCTTTTTCCCAAAACTGAAATCATGAAAAACCTATAGTTTTCCCCGTTAGATCCCCCCCCCACCCCCGCAAATGAGTAGCCAAAATACACACAGGACCGTGAACCACAGTTCTACCAAGTCCGATTTCAAAAATAACTGATATAAACACAATTCCCCTTACCTTTTCCCCAAATAGCAAATCCCAAACTCTAAGGCCCCTAAACAGCAAACCGAGTTCCAAAACCTACAACCAAAAGTATAGAAAATACTCACAACATTGTTCTCTACAAAAATACCGAATCATAATTGAAAACCGAGCCTTACCTCAATTTTACGCCAAAACCCGAAAATGGCCGAACCAAAAATTCGATCCGTAGAACTTGTAGAGAATCCTTCCACAATCCTCGTGGTAACTTTGGATTAGCAATCCTTGCGACGATCGGCAAATAAATCTAGAGAAAGGAAGTGTAGGATGAGTTCTAGAGAGATAGAAAGAGAGAAAAAGATATTTCTTAACTGAGAAGTAATGAAAACTTCTATTTATAGCACCCTTGACTCAGTAGCTTTCATCGATGAATTGCGTTCTCGTCGATGAGGCTCTATAGTCTTCACGTTGACGAGACCATGACCTCGTCGACGATTCTGGGATTTTTGGCTTTTCGAAACCCCTCGGCTTCTCCTCATCGACGAACCCTAAATTTCGTCGCATTTCACAGTACCTCTCGGCTTCTCCTCGTCGAAGAGCCTCTGAACTTCGTCGACGAGAGATACAAGACCTTCGTCGACGAACTCTGGCTTCGTCAACGAAGCCCGTTCAAATTCCAATTTTACCCCTCTCTTAATTATTTAAACTTATATATCACGGTTTGGGTTCTTACAAGATGTTACTACCCATATCAACAAGGTGCACCTTTATTTTCGGGAGTCTTCCCATAAGAACTCCATGGTTAAGCGTGCTTAGGTTGGAGTAATTTTGGGATGGGTAACCTTCTGGAAAGTTTTCTTAGGAAGTGTGTGGGGACAAAACACACTAAAAAGGACATGTTTTGATCTGTGGGACTAGTCATTAGTCCGATAAGGCCCACCCCCTGTTGTCTAGTTCAGGTGGAGGAGGAGAGACGCATTGCTCCCTGGCAGACTCATGTTGGGGCGTTACAGTGTGGCTCCTGAATCAAATAAAACAATAACTTTAATTGAAAGCATAGAAACAATGTCTGTCACCACATCACCAGTCGCCTCAGTATCTCCTAGTGTAAGTGCGTAGACCCACACCTGTGCGGTATTCCTCTGTTGTCCACCTCAGGGTGCCTAATTGTGTCCTTAAAATTGTATGAGGGTGGGAGCATTGCTCAGCTGCTCATAACATTCTTGTGCTAAGTGACCCGGTCTACCACATTGGTAGCAGACACTCCTCGCTTGACACTCTCCCACGTGCCTCTTGCCACATCTAGGGCAAATAAGAGAAGTCTACTTGCCATGAAATCCACAACTTCCCATCTCCTGTTTCTGACCCCTATTGTATCTACCTCTTCTCCACGGGCCTTGGCTACTACCCACCTGAAATTCAGGAGGCGTGGGCCTCTTCCTCTTACTATGCACCTCGACACCCCTCTGCCTGCTCCTCTCCACTACAATGGCCCTATCTAACAATTCTATAAAATCCTACACTTTCAAAATTGCCATCTATTCATAGATTTCTTGCCCCAAGCCTCTTTCAAATTTTCTTGCCTTCTTCACCTCATCTGGGACTATGTACGAGGCAAAGCAAGATAGCTTAAAAAACTATCACAAACTGTTGAATTGTCAAATGTCCCTAGGTTAGATTCAAGAACTCCTCCACTTTAGCTTCTCTAGTGGTGGTGGGGAAATATTAGTTGAAAAACATCTCTTTAAACTAGATCTAGGTCATGGCTATAGGTACTAGTCTCTGCTTCTCTGGGAGAGCAGACCATTAATGCTCAGCATCCCCTATCAGTTTAAATGTGGCATACATAACTCTCTGTTCATCAGTGTAGTGCAGCACTGTTAATATCTTCTCAATCTCTTCGACCCAGTTCTCGGCCACAATCGGGTCTACACTCCCTGAAAAGGCCGAAGGATTCATCTTGGTGAACTACTCTATAGTGCAACCCTTGTCCACTGATGGGCATCCCTGCTCCCTAGAACTCCGTGCTATCTCAATCATAACCTTCTGAGCAATACTGCGTAGGACTGCATCAGAATCACTGCCGCCCATACTAGAAGGCCTTGCTCCATTACCCCCACCAGCATTAGCATCGCTATTCCCAAGTTCCATCATGAAAATAGAACAACATAATCTTAGAATCCTAACTTCATAACATGACTAATACATTAATCTTAACTAAGAACCTCATATAACCCATTAACCTAATGTCCTTATTCTCAATTTAAGATTCAGTCTTGTAATTTAGAAACAAAATCTGACGATAGTTTACCATGGTTTTCCTAAATCGTCATTCCAGGAAAAACACAAAAACTACCACGAAGTTCCTGCCTCCAAACTACGGAACAAAACCCTAAATTTTCACCTTAACTTCCAACATTGACTAACTAAAATCTTGATCTACTCATTTCCTTTCTTCTTCAAGATCTATTCCTATACTCTGGTATTTTTTTTTCCGTTGAGCACTAAATTCTACTAAACCTAACAACCTAGGCTCTGATACCACAATGTAACGCCCCAAAAATTTTGGCTATATTATTTTTTTCCATTTTACTTAATAAACTTTGATACCACAAACTGTAAACAAAGTCAACCCGAACCCAAAGTGGGGTACCGGGGATACACCTATTCATAAATACATATCAATTGTGTAGCGGAAAACATGATATACTTGAACCTTATATACAATACCAGAGTCCTACTAACTTCATAATTATACATATACATCCCCAAAAATCCATAAAATATTCTAGGGACTCACACAAAATCCCTCTCTCAACTCAAACACTTACCCCGTAGCTAAGGCAGTACTAAAACCTCTCCGATCTTGGAGCTCGCTCTACTCGTCTGTCTGGGTTTCCTAAAATGTTTGAATTTTGGGGTGAGACACCTCTCAATAAGTGGGATAGATTAGTATCAGTGTGTAGCGCATGAGTTCTATTATGTTATAAACATATACTGTACATAATTAACTGCATCTGATAAATCAAGTAAATCTATCTTGTATAAACCTGAAGAAATCATATTTCAACATAAACATACTGTGTCATAATAAATTTATGTATACATATAAATCGTCTGTTGTATCTATATAATATTGAAATTTTTGTATGCATATAAATCGTCTGCTATATTTGTATAATACTAAAATATCTCTTTGCATATAAATCGTCTGCTATATCTGTATAACACTGAAATTTCTATATGCATATAAATCGTCTGCTATATCTGTATAATACTAAAATTCTCCCCTAAATGGATAGTTAGTTGATATCATGTATTACCCCCACATGATTGGGTTGTGTAGCTCGTAGGCGGGACCTAACAATGGTTGGCCTACCATGCTAAGCCAAAACTGACTTGTCTGTAGTACGATTGGCCTCCCAGCCTGGTTCGGACTGCCAAGGGGGCACACTACTACACTGGGCTCAATCCACTATCCATACACCGACACTCTATCTGAGACATGTGGTGGCACTCATCTGAAATGATAACTACGGTACCGTGCTCTGAAACTAAACTAAGTCATCTAGGTTCTGCTATCATATAGTACATTTCATAAATAACTATAATATAACTATTTCATGGTTCTGTGTAAAATCTGTCATAATAATGTTATTGAATAAACTATTATAAATATATCTAGTCATAGCATCTAGGCCGGTTGAAATATCATGGCATCTGGGCCGGCTGAAATATCACGGCATTTGGGTTGGCTGAATTATCACGGCATCTGGGCCGGCTGAATTATCACGGCATCTGGGTCAACTGAATTATCACGGAATATGGGCCGATTGAATTATCACGGCATCTAGGTCGACTGAATTATCATAATATACTGAAAATATCATAAGTTCTGTACGGGTTTTAGATTTTCTAAAAATTCATTATAAAAACATGTTTGTTCTGTGTAACCATAAAATAATCTGACATGCTAATATCTGCAATAAAGTATTTATAATCATGTCACACAAGTGAGTGCTATTCTATAATATGTTGATTGTCTGGGAAGATTATATTTTTTCTAAAAAATAACAATAAATCTGTTTCCAGTGTTTTCTCAGTTCAAACATCAGATTTCCAAAAAAAACTTACATTAATTCATATATACGATTTCTAAATCAAATACTATATTTTTAATGGTAATTTTTCTGAAAATACTTGACATAATCTATCCCCTTACCTGTTTCCTAGAACTATGCCTGCAGGGAATTCAATACTACGTCTGCGGAGCCCGCACAAAGTATTGGAATTGGTGTATTCCCAAGAAGGGGAGATGAATTGGAATTTTAAAATTTTTTCTAAGTTAAATCATATATCAGTAATACACAACCTAGAGTCTTTCAAAGCATATACCAATTGCGCAAATAAAAACAATATGCGGAAATTAAATCATGCGCAGTATTCACAGTATACCAAATATAACATACAATTGCATGAATAATAAAGTGCTGGAAATTTAAAGTAGACACACGATATGTTATATGGGTTCG
This sequence comes from Malania oleifera, assembly GCF_029873635.1. Classification (NCBI taxonomy): domain Eukaryota; kingdom Viridiplantae; phylum Streptophyta; class Magnoliopsida; order Santalales; family Ximeniaceae; genus Malania; species Malania oleifera. Next base: position 63,343,685 of record NC_080429.1, on the reverse strand, counting down.
GCCAATATGTCAACGTCCCCGCCTCAGCTTGCAAGCCCGAGAATTACCACTATTGCTCACTTAATGGGTGGAGCAGCATCGTTTACAACACCTTACCAGGATGGTGTACCTACCTTTCCTAATCGAGTCAAAGCCAATCCGAGACTATTCACAGGGCTAGTCTCCCTTTTCTGACAACCCGTCGGGAATACAACTAGTAATATCAAATTTGTGTACAATCAAAGGTGCTTCTAAACTAAGCAAATGATGTACAACAATATGCTCAATGCAATTACAAATTGCACTTCCGTATGATATGAATGTATAAGTTCAGTGAAGTCTAAATGCCAACTCTCAGTTATATGCAACAATAACAATTTATATGTGAGAGTGGTGTGAATATATCTTTGAGTTAAAATATGTATATGAGTCACAAGCAATAACCTCAAATATATCAAAAGCACACTCAAATATCTCTAGAACAAATATCAAGTATAAAGTATAGGAGATATTTGAAATCAAGCTTGTTTGAAAAGTATTTTATAAAAGCACACAAAAACAAGCTCAGGAATCTTGCTACACAAATACAAGACTCACAAGCCTTTGAGAGTATTCCCACTAAATACTTATGAATTAAATCACAAGGGAACTCTCAAGCTCACTCTCAATAAAATCAATATCAAACAAATACAATGAGAGTGTAAGTTAATATGAACAACCTCAATAATACTCTTACCAAGGGATTTTAGCAAGTAGGATGAGTAAGAGAGGGATTTTTAGCTAATATGAGTATTTTGAAAATTCAGAGGATTTTGGTTAATGATATTTGCTAATCTCTCCTTAATCTTTCCAACTAAAGGAGTATATATAGGCATACTCAAAAATATAACCGTTGAGGGACATAGGAGTCTTTTTAGAAAAGATTAATGAAGGTTAGATAAAATTAACCTTGTTTTACTGCAATTAAAAATGTTCAACCCGAGAGTTTCCGTCGACTATATTTTAAGTCCTGTCAACCCAATTGCCAAGTTTGGTCGACCAAGAAGATTTTGAACTGAAAGTTTGGTCGACTGACAAAGGGCGATTTCCGAACCCTTCGAGGTTCGATCGATTGTATTTGAAACTCGGTTTGCTATTCTTTATGGTTCAGTCTACTCAATCACAAATGAACTAGAAGTTCGGTTGACTAGGTTGTTGGGGGTCAGACACATGTGAGTTTGGTCGATTATGGAAGATGGGTTAAAAAAGAATACAGCCAATCGAATGAAGTCAAAATGTTGACTTCTACCCGGTTCAGTTAACTAAGGTAATTTATACTACTTAGGTTCGGTCAACTAAATTTGTACACAAACTATTTTTTGCTCAAATATAGACCTAAGTTAAATCCCTATAAATGTGACTTATTAACCTAATTGCTTGAGGGATTCCTATAGTCATTCTATGGTCTTTTTGAGCTTATGTAATCTATTATGCAAGTCATGCAAATATATTATAAACCAAATTAAAAACTAAAAGCAATACAATGAGAAACTTCTTCTTCTTTCTTTTACTCTTCGGATTCCTATGGATTATGCCAGGAGTATGCTCTCTTTAAGGTCTTTCTGGAAACCACATCACTTATGTGTGTTCTGAATGATTAACCTGTTCAAGTACCTAGGCACACACATTAGTATGATGCGGTTTGTCATTATAAAAACCAGGGATCAGACTTAAAAAGTCAACACAAAGCCTGTATCCATAAACCCTAATTCAATCAACTTAACCCCAGAATAACAGTCATTCAACATACCTAGGCCCACATATTACCAATAACTAACTAAAATTTTAAAAATAACCTCCTTACCTTGGTTTTGAAGTGGTGCCTAAAATGCCTAATTCACAAAATTACTCCGGTAAACTGTAGAGAATCGTTGCTGGGATCTCAAAATCATGTTTATTAGTTGATTCGGGTTGAAATCAAGCGAGAAATCGAGGAGAGAAGGAGGGAGAGTCGTAGCCCTAAAAGAGAGAGAGAGAGAGAGAGAGAAATTTGATTTCCTTTAAGAAAAATAAGCTGCAAGACCTTACATGTAAACTACTATCACACAAAACCATCGACGGTTTTCCTGAAACCGTCAACAGTTTGGTTTTTAACCAAACCTTTTCACCATTTTACCCTTAATCGTGCCGCAGTAATAACAAAATCATCAATAGTTTTTTGCTCCCCCACCAAACCGTCGACAATTTGGTCTACACCAAACTAAATTCCTTCTTTTCCTTTGTTTTTCTTATTATTCCTATTTTTCGAGTTGCTACAAAAACATATTTATTTCCCAAAAAAATAATATGCACATGATATTTTGAAAAGATTTACAATGGAATCTTGCAAGCCAATTTTGACTATGGTTGAAGATAGATTAAAACTTGTGAAGGACGATCCTGGTAATTTAGTTGGATCTATTGATTTCAAAAGGATAGTGGGTAGTTTATGATACTTAACTTCCAATAGACCTACTTATTAGTAGATTGATGGAGTTTTCGCGACAGTCACATATGTAAGTAGTTAAGCATATTTTGAGATACGTTAAAGATACACAATCTCATAAAAATTTTATTTATGTGTTAACAAAGTGGAGCTTGTTGGTTACATAGATAGTGATTGGATTGGAGATATTGAAACTCAAAAAAACATTGCTTTTCATCTTGGTTCAAAATATTCTTAGTCTTCTAAAAATAGCAGGTAGTTGCTTTCTACAATCGAGATGGAGTATTTTATAACTACTAGTAGTGCTACTCAAGCAATTTGATTTTGTGGGATACTTAGTATATTAAAATACTAATAAGATAGCCATGCAAAGATTTTTTGTAATAATATGTCTGTTATTGCTTTAACAAAGAATTTAGTTTTTCATAGTAGAAGCAAGCATATCGACATCAAGTATCACTATATCCAGGACTTGGTGCTTGACAAAGAAATTATAATTAATTTTTTTTCATCTAAAAATCAAGTTGTAGATATAATTTCAAGGGAACATCCCAAACTCATGATTTGGTTCAAATTTCTAACACTTAGTGAGAAGAAAATTGTTTTTTTTTTTTTTTTTTTGCCTCATGCGCCAACTTCTCATGAAATCCACTTAAAAATGCCAAAATTAGTAATTATAAAGTAAACATTTCTCTTGAAATTGACTCTAACCAATGTTAATCCAATTGCGAACGGTGTGGTTGAACATGAACCCAATGATCAAAATTAATCACCTCAAGGATATGTCGCACAATACTGTAAGATTCATAAAATTAATTCATAAAGATGAGTATTTATCAGAATAATTGGGAGCAATTCTTTTACAATAGCCATCAAGTAGTATAGAGGCACATACATAAGACTCCTTAAATACCTAGGATTTCCCTGGCATACTAGACTAAATAGGGAAACTCATTCAACAAATAGAAAATCTTTTAAGTTTCCTACACACAAAACTAAATATGAAAATCTATACAATAAGTAATAGGAAACTTGATTTATTTCCTATGTAGTCTCCCTGAAACCAAATTCTTCAAAATTAATCATTTTCAGAAAAAGTATTCACTCAGGAAAAAAAAATATTGCAGTCTCCCTTATATTTGAATTATTATTATTATTATTATTATTATTATTAAAATCATATTATTTCTAAAAAAATAATTTTTTTTTTGAAAAAAAAACCCTCATTTTTACATGTTACTATAAAGGGTAGTGATGTAATGCTCATCAAGGAAAAGCAAGTAGCTGATAAGAATCAATCAAGCAGAGCGCTACCCTTAGCTCTCAACACCTTCAATAAGAAATTTCTAGCGACCCTTATTTGGGTGTGTCATGGTATTCGGAAAAATCCAAACCTAAAGTTGGGCGTTGTGTGAAACTTTAAAATATTAGGAAAAAATTTCATAAAAATAAAAAATAATTTATCATTTGCATTGCAAGATCGTGATCGTTGTGAGGTCAGATGCTTTAAAATTAATCTTATATTTTTTATAAGATCATGTGGTGCTACCAAGGAAACCCAAAGGGTGACTAGGTCGAGTTAAAAGATTTTAAAGTACTAAATAATAGTAGATTCACAAAATGGTTCGACCAAGGCGCGACCAAGAAATCTTGGAAGTGTGACCTGGTCGACTATGCTATCAACTGTACACAGAAATCTTCCAGAGTATGTTGACCAAGGTGCAATCAGGAAATTTTGGAGGTGCGACCAGGTCGACGCACATAACACTTTGAACAGTTGCGACTGTTTATGTAACTTTTGGGAAAAGACATAATTTTATCTATTTAAATACATAATTAACACAGATATAGAAAAACTCATCATTCTCTCATTCTCTTTCTCATACAATGTATTTGAAGGGCTATCCCTAAGGGGCACAACGAATTCCTAATTTGTGATCAATATTTTTTCGTGTATGATATCAAATTATATTATGAACTTTATTATATCCGGAAAACGTGTTTACTAACTCAATACCCACCGATCTCGTGAGGAAAAATAATGTTTTAAGAAAAATGACACTATAACATGCCTTGATCATTTTCTGTTTTGTAACATCTTCTCTATTTATTTCTTACAAAATATTGAAATTTAAGTACATGTAATTTGACATATTGATATTATCAAAAAAAATTTATTTTTACTTTCCTCGAAATACAACCATTAATTCAAAGCCATGAAATTTTAAAGTTATAATTTAATGTCTTAAAATTTCAAATACCTCTTCCTTCAAAAATACCATAGCCTAAGACTTGGATGAAAAATTTAGTCTGAACAAATAAAAAAATATTTATTTTTTATTATACTTTTTCCTCTATATCAAATACTATTAATAATAAAATTTATTCTATTCTATTATAATTAAATGTTAGAAAAATCAAATATTAGCAACATGAAAAAATAATTTTGTTCATTAATTTGTTTCATTTTGCCCTTTTTTTTTTTGCTCTCTAATACCATATATCAAAAATAAATTATTTCTCATTTCCTTTCCATTTCTTAATGTTCCCCAAACTCCAAAAAAAAATTCTGTGAAATAGAGTTTCCAATACATCTATCAAATTAAATTCTGGAGCCTAGAGATCTAACAAATGGCAGGCGTTTGGCTTCAGACAGGACTCCCTCCCCAGTACAAGGTGCAACAAGCAAGAACTCGCTGACGTAGAAAAAAATTAAATTAGAGAAGCAGAAACCTTCGAAACTGGAATTAGGACTTGGGAACAAAATACAGCAACATGCCCTCACATGTCTAAAGGAATTGGACATGGGCGGACGCCCCAGGAGCAAGCTCATGGTAACCCCAAGTCCTAATGTGTTGGATTCAATTATGCATGAAGGCCAAATACTGACGAACCCCAAGTGCTGCTTCCAGCCCCCAACTTGGTGCCGCCCAAGGGGAGGAGGGGTCCAAAGGACGTCCACGAATAAGACTAGAGTTTTGGGTTCAAGACAAAATTTACATGCCACCAATGCCAGGGGGGGAAGGCTATGGTATGGATCAGCAGTTGGCCAACCCAACCTGTGTTCATCAAATGTGTTTTAATAGAATGGTTTGGTTAACTGAACCACGCCCAGCCCGGCAGTCCAAATGCTGCTGCCAAAGATCATAGCGCCAGCTGCAGTTCTTGTTTCTGAATGGGATCCCTCGTCACTACTTAAAATTGAGAAAAGTGAGTCCTCTATGTGCAGCTGCAACTCCCAGACAATTGCAAGAGCATCACAGTAGTTGCTACTACTAAAAATGGGAATTGGACAACCTTTCAGCCTAGAGAGGACTCAAAACCTCACCCACACTGGCCACTAATCTCAGTTGAAAAGAACTGCTCTGCTTTATCAATGAAACTACGGGGGAATCTACAGTGCAACATTAATGTAGAAGAATTGTCTGAAGCCAGTAGATTGTGCTTCAGAGCCATTTCTTCAAAATTTTTTGTAGATTTATCTCTTCGGTTTCGTGCTTTGCCAATTTTAGTGTTGGTTCCTGAAGTACTACCTTTCCCCACAGCAACTCGATTGCTTCTTGTGGTACAACGGTTGGGTCTTAGAGGGATATCACCTTGAAGCTTTCTATATTCAGGACCTAACAAATTACATTCAGCAACAGAATCATCTGACGAGGGATTCTCTATATTCTGATCCAATTTAACTGCAGACAAACCACTTCTGCAAGATCTTAACAAGGACACAAGCATATCTGTACTAATTTCTTGCTGAATCACACCCTTGTTCTGCTCACACCCATAGCAGGCAGCAACAAGTGTGCCAGCCATGACTGGCATCAATTCTGGATCACTGAAGAACACAAATGGGAGATCGCATACCTGTATTCAAGTGTGACAGTTGGATTTTTCCATTACCATCTTGAAAAAAAAAAAAAAAAACATAACATCTTGACAAAAGAATTCTGCTGATGATTCACTGACCTTATGAAGGATAGTAGGACTCTTCCCCCATCGAAGGACAGCTTGATTCCCAGGGTGGAACAACGCAAAGTAGCCAAGAAGCAATAAAGACTCTAACAGAAGCAAGCCAACCTAAAACAAATTGAAAAGAATGTAATATTAGTAAGACTTGCTGAAATACTCAGCACAACAAATTTGGATTCATCTACAGCACAAAGTGCAACTAATAACCAAGAATAGTAAACAAAACTTCATCCAGATTTTCCCTGCTGTTATTTATTTATATATTTTTGGGTTGGGGGGCTAGTGAGGGGATTCCGTCATTCATTCATAGTTTAAAAACTGACATAACAAGCCATCAAACAACATAAAACACACTATACTTCAACTCCAGAGAGATTTTGAAGAATGGTGCCTGCAATGCACACATCAATCATGCATAGGGTTCTCTTGAAAGGTGACTGAGCATTCATTTTCTCAAGAATTTCTGTTTTTTATTTTGTTTGAATAAATATTTATTATTTCCAATTGATGTAGCTTTTATCACCTGATCAGTAGCTCTTCTCCACTTGCTAGTGCAGTGAGAAAGAAGGAAACTCATCAAGTGGAAAAATTCCATTTTCAAGTCCGGCCTAGCCTGTAAGAAGTTCATGAGTTCATAAAGAAAAAAAATAAATAAAGTTATTCCTGGTGCAAAACATATAAGAGATGCATCTAATAATAAACAAAAATAAATAAAAAAGGAAAAATTAAAAGAAACAATAACAAGAAGAAATGAAAACTAAGTTCAAGAAGCTAGCTACCATCTAACCCGAAGCTTGTCAAAATTAACTTACTAGCATTCTCTGAACAAGAGAAATATCCATAAGAGCCAAATTGTTCAAAACCTTCAGCACTCCAGTTGCCACTTCTTCAAAATTTGATGGAAGGACATATGATGCCTGAAATTCAATATGATTCATTTTTTTATTATTTCATATAAAAACTTGCTCAAAAAGAGTGCCCTGGGGACTCAATTAGCATAGACAGCCTTAACATCAGAGATGAAAATAAATAATTTAGATGGTGCAATTAAAGTCCCAATATATCATGAATTCATAGTGATACGTAACCAACGTCATTATCATGCATAGATGCAAAAATAGAGAAGTTGGGGGTATAATGGCATATTCTATTTCATGTCTATTTGAATATTTTGCCATGTAATCAATTTGTCAAGCAAAAGTGAACAATAATGACCAAGAGCATAGGCAAGAATGAACTCTGCCTATGATGCACTTAATGTCCTAATCTTTCACATATAGCTCCCAAGCTCAGGTAAAGGTGGAGGGTTGCGTTAGGTAGCTGACAACTAGCATAGAACTTGTTAAATCACTATAATATGAATTCTTATCGATTATTTGTTGGGCGTCCCCTATGGGCAATGCATTGTACTTACACCACCTGAGTGTAGCAAAAAGTAGACGAGGGTGGTCTAGGTCATTGCCCTGAAGCGACGTGTCGTGTCGGCACCCAAATATGGTGTCAATATGCGAGGGTTCCTGCATCATTCTGGATGTGAATGGGTAAATAAGTTAGTTCAGGAGATTAGAATTAGATTAGCATCTTGGAATATAGGGACACTTACAGGTAAAAGCATGGAAATTGTGGACACAATGATTAGAAGAAAACTTAATCTAATCTACCTTCAAGAAACTTAGTGAATGGGGGAGAAAGCTAGAGAAATTGAAAAATTAGGATTTTAACTTTGGTACACTAAAAAAGAAAAACATAAGAATGGGATAGGAATTATTGTAGACAAAAACTTAAAAGATAACATTGTAGATGTCAAAAGAGTAGAAGATAGAATTATAAAATCAAATGGTCATAAGCCAAGGGATAATAAATGTCATCAGTGTTTATGCTCCTTAAGTAGTCTTAGGAAAAAACCTTAAAAGACAATTGAAAGGGATAATAAAAAGGTTATTAGAGGATACATGGAGGATATAGATATGGAGACAAAAATGAGTCTGGGGAGATGATTTTAGACTTCTTCATGTCATATGATTTTATTACAACAAATACTTACTTTCAAAAAAAAGAAGAATGCTTAATAACCTTCAAAAGTGGACAAAATAAAAGTCAAATAGATTTTTTCTTAACTAGGAGAGTATATCGTTCATCATGTAAGGATTGTAAAGTTACCCTAGATGAAAGCTTAACCATATAACATAGAGTTTTAATGTTAGATACATGTATTAAAAAATGGAAGAGAAAGGATCCAATAAATCAGTGCAAAAGAACCAAGTGGTGGAACCTAAAGGGGAGAAATATAATAGAATTTAAAATAAAATGATCAAAGATGGTGATTGGACAATAGAGGATTGTGTAGACATAAACACTCTTTGAAGCAGGATAGCTAGCTCTATTAAAAGATAAAGAGATTTTAGGTGAATCAAAAGGAAGATTCTTGGTGGTGGGATAAAGATGTCCAAAAAGCTATAAAGACAAAAAGAATTTGGAATAAAACATGGCAAAAATGTAGAAACATGGAAAACTTTGAAAAAATATAAAGATAAGAGAGAAAAGATGCAAAAAAAAGGCCATTAGTCAAGCTAAACATAGATCATTTAATAATTTCTATACTAGATTAAATAAAAAAGAAAGATGGTGAAATTACTTTAATAAGCTATTTAATGAAAACCGAGTGGAAAGCTTAAACTTAGACTTCACAAATGAGAAAAAGACTAAAAGATATTAGATTTATTTGCAGAATTAGAGGTAATGAAGTTAAGTTTGCACTAAAAATGATGAAAAATGGAATAGTTATAGGACCAAATAACATCCCAATTGAAATTTGGAAATGCTTAGGCGATAACACAACTATATGGTTAACCAAGTTATTTAACACAATTATAAAAACTAAGAAAATATCAAACGAATGGAGGAAAAACACTTTAATACCTATATACAAAAATAAAGGAGACATTCAAAATTGTAATAATTATCGTGGAATTAAACTTATGAATCATATAATGAAATTATGGGAAAGGGTAGCTGAACAAAGATTAAGATTAGAAACGAAGGTCTCAAAAAATCAATTTGGTTTTATGCCAAGGAGATCTACTACAAAAGTCATATATCTTTTAAGAAAATTAATAGAAAAGGTTAGGAAAAAGAAGAGGGACTTGCATATGATTTTCATTAGCTTAGAGAAAAAGTATGATAGGGTATCTAGAGAAGTTCTATGGTAGGTTCTAAAAAAAAAAATGGTCTGTGTAGTAAGTATATGGATATCATTAAGGATATGTACGATGAAGTGATGACTAGTGTTAAGACTATAAGTGAAAAGACTAGCAAATTTCCAATCACAATAGATGTACATCAAGAATCTACTTTGAGTCATTATCTTTTTGCTTTAGTAATGGATGAACTGATTAGAAGCACCCAAAATGAGTTTTCATGGTGTATGTTGTTTGTAGATAATATTTTCTCGATTGATTAAACAAAGGGTGGAGTAGAATTTAAGTTAGAATTATTGAGAGAAGCTTTAGAATCTAAAGGCTTTAGGATAAATAGAAATAAGATAGAATATATGAAATGTAATTTTAGTCATAGTAAGAAGAATATTGGAGACAAAATTAAACTTTATGGTGAAAAAATCAATAGCAATAGTAAATTTTGATACCTTGGATCTATAATGCAAGCTGAACGAGAAGTTGAAGATGAATGCATAGAGTCAAAGCAAGTTGAGTAAAATAGAGAAGTGCTTCGAGTGTGCTTTGTCATTATAGAATACCCTTAAAATTAAAAAGAAAGTTTTATAGGACGGTTGTAGGACTAACTATGCAAAATGGATCAAAATGTTGGGCGACCAAGAAACAACATATCCAAAAGGTAAATGTTGTTGAGATGAGAATGCTAAGATACATGAATGGTATAACATTAAAGATAAATTAAGAAACGAATGCATTCACGGTATATTAGGTGTAACTCTTGTAGAAGATAAGATCATGGAGGAGCAACTCAGATGGTTTGGACACTTACAACATAGGTCACATAGTGTGCTAGTGAAGAAGAGTGGATTGCTGTGCTGTGCAGTAGAAGAGATAGGGGTAGACCTAAAATATCTTGGAATGAAATAATGAGTAAAGATTTAATAGCCCTGAATTTGTTAAAGGAAATTATTCATGATTGCATAAATTGGCGGAAAATGATTCATGTAGCCGACCCCACCTAGTAGGGTTTAAGGCATGGTTTGTTGTTGTTGTTGTTTGGCATAGGTGATGAAAATTAAGAAAGTATAGGATTGAGAGACCTTAGGAGTGAGTATATAATTTTTTCTATTACTATATATATATATATATATATGTATATGACTTTTATTCATATATGGACGATTTAGAGCGAAAACACCAAAAGTTAAGACGCATACAATTGAGAGGGCCTTCAAGAATCTATTGTAATATTTTCCAATTTTTATTAGTGTGTATGCTTGTGTGTGTGTGTGTGTGTGACTTATTTAGAAATGTAGGATTTACTGCATAAGCACCAAAAGTTAGATGCACACATTTGAGAGGGCTTTCAAGCATCTACTGTAATATCTTTCTATTGTTATTAGTATATTATATATCATCTATATTATATAGGGTACAATATTCTTTAATATAAAAGAGAAAATTATATTAGAAAACTAAAAAATTACAAAACTTCAAAGAAAATGATGTCCGGAAGAAACACAGAAATTAAAAACTAAAAATAGCCCCACCTCCCAGTGCGCACAGAAACGAACAGTCCTGAGCACAAAAGATGTCTCTTAATGGCTTTTCTAACTCCTTGGCATAAGGAGGGGGGGAGGTGTAGTAGACCACTGCCTCTTTTCAAAGTAATCAAAGCACTCCTCCCCCACTTCCCACCCTCCAAAATTTTTAAAAAATAAAAATTTGAAAAGAAAAAATCTCTCTTCAAGAGCACACCCTGTCAATTCCAGCAACTTAATATGTCAGAAAGGAAACAGTAAGTATCATCACATAACTGTAAGTGAGAAGCACCTCATCCAAAGTTTTGAACCCACCCTAAGGCCCTCCACTAGACCCCTCTCCACCCCACAGCTAATCATCCTACTAAGGGCATCTATTAATGAAGCAAATAAAAAAGGAGTGTAGGACTAAATCATGATAAAGGGTGACCATTAACTATCACCTAAACAATGGCAAAGGATAAACACACTATAATCTACCTCCTCCATCTAGGACAAACCCTTTGCTCCGTAACAACCAATCCAAATGAACTCCAGCTTACCCTCTCATGAGCTTTCACAAAGTTCCATCTTAAATACAATCCCCCTTCCTATGACTGTGTTTTACATCTTTCACAACTTCCTTGACCACCAAAGCTGCATCCAGACCCCCCTGTAAAAGCACCGTGAAAACTAGATATGATAACACCAAAAACGTCACTTACTCTATTTGCAAACACCGTATAGCTAAAATCTTATATATAGTCACCAAGCTAAAAGGCCGACAATCCCTCACCCTAATGGATTTATACTTCTTAGGCACCAAGGTAGTAAAAGTAGAATTAACACTCCTCCCCACAACACCATTATCAAAAAAATTGTCTAAAGAAAAAAGACTCAAAAAAATCTTCCTAAAATATAATGACCCAAGAAGTCTAAAGTAAACCCAAAGCAAAACCATTTTCTTATCCATGTAAAAAACCACTTTCATACCGTCATCCTCAAAAGGTTTCTCAAGCCAATCTGTATATTCCACCAAAATATGAGACTAATCCAGTCCTTCCATAACTCTACCATGAGCTTCCTCAAATTAACAAAAATCCTGAAAAAGAAAAAAGAGGAGGTGATATACTGCATAATCAAATCTGGATTCCAAATCACTTACCCTTTGTTCTCCAAGTTCCTAAAAGAACTTCTTTGCACTTTCTACCATTAGCTAGCCTAAAAAAGCCCACACTTACAATCACCTTCTTTAACCCAGTTCACCTTAAACTTCTGCCTGCCCCCCAAACCCTAATCACGCCAACAAACCCATGATGCCCCCACTACACATTCCCAAATCTGAACAGAATAGGCACCCATTTAACCAAGCATGAAGAACAATTGGCAATGATCAAAGAAAATTTTAGACAAAGTTTCCTGTTACAAGCTAGGAAAAGAGTCGTCCTGCTTATTTGTAATTAGAAATCTATTAATACGAGTAGCCACAGACCTTTCACTACATGCCAACCAAGTAAATTGAGTGTTGGCAACTGTAGATCTCCCAAATCACAATCCCACATAAACTCATCAAAACTCCTCCTACCATTTTTAATCCTTGACCCCAATCCAACCCCATGACCACCCTTACTGCCCCCATTATCCCCATAATTAACAGATATAGCCCACTTCAGCAGTTCCCTCTCCACATTCTCTTTATTCGCCTCTTATCCTAGGGTACATCACTACCCCATCCGGCAAACCAGACAGACTCGCCAACTTTAACTCCTAGCTAAGCTAACAAAATGTGTGGGTCCCTACTACCTAGCACCCCTACCCCCTTAGAGAATCAATATTTACAATGTAAGCCTCGCCACCTGAAACTCTGGCACATGGATAAATCTTCAACTAACTGGATTCCTTTCAGTAGTGGTATATGAGAATTCATTCTCAGATAACAAATTAAAAGAAAAAGAGAAATTCAAAGACAGGAAGGGATTAGAATCATGCTTCTCAACTAAGAACTTGGAGAAGTCTCCATCCTCAAAAGAACCAAAATGTGATCTGTCATCTTGATTGCCTGATCAGACTTTTGATCTGCATCCAAGCAGTCAACCTTCAAAGCCTCGTCAACCACATGCACTGCAAAATCATCATAACACCAGATTCCTTGGCCTACATCTAAACTGTTGTGTTAACCTCCTCAAGAGCTTTGATTCTACCATGAAGGTTGTTAGCAAAGTTGGGCCATCACAATGATCCGTCAATTTATCCAACAGGATGTTAGCATCATCTTTTAAGTCACAATCGAACTCTGAAAGAATTGATAGCCCTTGAAAATCCATCTTGACAAAAGAAAATCCCTCACAATCCTCTCCAGAATATCTGCAATGCAAACCAGAATCTTAAACAAAGAGGGAAAATGAAGAGGAATCAGCAAAATACAAGCATAGATTAGAGTAATATGCCTCCCAGAGGACCGACCCTGGGGAGGGGGGGGTGGGGGAGGGAGGAAGAAGGAAAAATACACTTCCACCCATGAAGATGCTTAAAAACCTTAGCAACCACAAAATCCCAAAACCTCAAAGTCAAAGCTTTGTTAGGTCTCCTCTATGCAACAATCTTTAATATTTAAGATCTATAGACCAAGAAGCCTTGACTTGGAAAGGACCTCGACTTTCCAAATATCAAGATCCAAAGGAGAAGAATCAAAATTTGGACTACAAATTAAATGGGGAAAAAAAATGATTTGAAAGAAAAGTATCTAAAAGGGTGGCAAAAAGTAGAATGAACATTTGACACTAAGGTAAGATCAATTTTTTTACGCTAATTTAAATTTCTTGTCTAAGGCGCAGATTCAAAGAATAGTACCCCCATTATATATATGAAGAAGCAAGAAATGGGAGCACTATGATAGTTGAAGAGACAAAAATGCCAAGGAACAAGAAAAATGAGAAATTAACTCTCTTATTTGCCAACCCTGTACATCAACAAAGGAAAGAAAAGATAGGAATTCTGCATAATAAACTTTGGGCGCAAGAGTAGCATTTAACCTAACTGAATCAAGTTTTGAACTTGTGAGCTGGTCTTTGAAAGAATAAGATGGGGCACTATGTAAGATTGTCATGTCTTACTGATTCAGATGCATTAAGAGGCTATTAGAGGTGCAAACAAGAACTCGAGTTAACCAAGTTAGTTCAAAATTTAGAAACCAACCTATTAAGAGTCAAGTTCCTCCTCCCCCCCCCCCCCCCTTCTCTTCCCAAGCAAGGAAAAAAGAAAAATAAATAGAAGCAAGAAGAATGTGTGCAAATAAAAGCATCAGTGAGGCAAAATATTATAGAAAATTTTGCAGCACACAGAATTTGTACATAAAAATGAATGACCACAAAAAGTTGACAGCAAAGTTAGAAATGACTACAGGGTCAATGAAGCAAGCTTGTACAGTTTCCAGAACATTCAAAAAAAATAATGGTTCTCATAAAAGAGTCATAACACAACAAATTCAGCCGGTTAGCTCCACATGAAAAATTTTGCAGCTAAAAGGAAGTTACCTCTTCAGACGACAATTTATTGTTTGCCTGCAACAATACAGCTGTCAAAAGAGATGGGAGACAAACTAGACCAGTTTCTGACATGGCAGAAAGAAGTGATGCCCCCGATTGCTTTAATATCAACAAATTATCATTCTTTGTCCCTGCACCAGTATCCATCATGATATTTTCATCCTTCTTAAGTTGAAAAGAATTGGAAGAATCCGCAATGGGATTTTTCTGAAATTCATCAGGAGCATCTGTCACGTTAGTGTTGGCACTATCTGACTTGGTTGCAACATCAGCCAGCTCCTTCTCACGATGGCTGCCTACAAATACTGACTCATCACTTCTATTATGCGGACAAAATTCTTCTAATGGCCTATCCTCCGGGACATCAGGCAAAGTCAGTGCCATGCTACAGTTTAGTGTAGATAATGGAGTTCTAGGATCTCCACTGGAGTTATTCACCAAAGAATTTACAAAACCAGTGATGTTTGCACATTTACCTTCTTTAATTTCATCTACTCTCGCTGTTTCAATTGGAAAAGATTCCCAATCAATAGAAGAAATAGTTCCAGGTCTTGATGTCAGAACAGTCAATAGTTTTATACTTAAAATAATAGATGAAGGAAATGGCGACCCTTCCACCTGAGGCCTATCATAGAGAGCAAAAAGATCCCTCAGTCGATGAATAACCTGGTATACAACCACAAGCTCCAGCAAACCGTCCTGCATTTGGAGTTGGCATTCATCAGAGCTTATATGGCCCATTATTGTTGTTACAGTCCACAAGAAACCATCCAGTACTTCAGAGATTGACTCAAAATTCTCATATGATTTGCTCAATAATGAGTTGCTGCCGCCAGGCACATTCAAAGAAGCTGCAATCTTGATATAGTTCTCAAGAGCTGCTGACAACATGGGAATGACTGGAGGCAAGAGATTCTGTGCAAGAAAATAACTCCTGTTTGCAGGCATTGATAGCACCACCCTCAGAAGTCTTAAGAGGTATATGGTCACCTGGCAAGCTTCAGGTTTTGATGTATGAGAAGCTGGCAGGGCAGAAGCAATAAAATCAAGCAGACCGGCTTGGCGAGATGCATGCAGTTCAGGCTCCTTTCCCTCTAAAAACTAATTCACAATGTTAGAAACAGGAAATCAGAAATTTCACCTTCAAAAATGACATAGCACAATAATGAGAACAGGTGGAAAAATGAGCATGTATTATTCATTGAGTAGATTATCATCAGCGTCGATGAGAAAACTATTAGCATTAAAATCAGATTATAAGTTCTACCCAAAGGTGAGCTGGTCCCAACAGCGAGGAGAAAAATATAGCTAAATTTCAAATTTAACAAAAAAAAAGCCGCATTAATAGTTCACCAATGAGCAAGAAGGTCACAATACTGGAGAATTAATATAACAACCACACATACAAGCAAAAAGTCAATGACAATGACCACACCCAAGCTTTAAGCCCCACTTGGGGGAGGGCAAGAGAAGGGAGGGGCAAGGCATTGGCCATGGTCTTAAATTTCCACAAAATTGTCGAAATTTACGATTTCCATCACCCTCGAAATCGAAATGGCAGTTGATTCCTGTCTTGCATAATTTCCATCAACGAATCATCCAAAATTTATCGAAATCTTGAAATTTTAGCGAAACTTGTCAAATTTTTAACTATATGATGAAATTTCAACAGAATTCAAATGAGATTTATGAGTGAAATGAAATTTCTATCTTAATTTATTTATTTATTTTATCGAAACAAAAGATTATTGCAAGTAATTTTGAAATTATATAAAAAAATAAACTTACAATAACATTTTATTTAACCATTCATGTCTAAATTATCATTATTTGTATAATAAATAATATTTAAATGATTTATGAATTTCATTTGTATTAACTGAATACGTTTAATGCACATTATCTTACAAATATGTTTGCTAGACATACTATTTTAGAAGTTTTCTACCTCATGCAAAACATAGATGTATTTAATTTGTAATATATTAGTCCTAAAACTTATATCATTATGTTTGTAAACCATTTCTAAAGTTTCACAAAGAATTCCATAATTTACTACTAATTTCTGTTATTTTTTCAAATCGAAATTGACATCAAAATCTGAGTCGAAATTGAAATTTAAGACCTTGGCGTTGGCTATATGAACACATGTACTGGGGCGATATCCTCATAAAATAGAAATGCAGGCAAATCCTTATTTACTACCTCATTCCATGTTATTCTGGGTCTATCCCTCCCCCTCACGCAGCCTCTAGCATCAAATAAATCACTCTTTATCAGTGGAGCATTATTTGGTCAATGTTGCAAGCTTACAATTGCCCAATCAAGAAAATCATACACCCATAAGATTGTACAAAATTATAGAAAGCAGTTCTCACCTGCCAAGAGAAAATTTAAAACTCAAACCCCAATCTCCCTCATATAATCACTAGTAAGGAAACTTACAGAGTTTATTCCCTACTAAAGAACATACAGACTTGCAGAAGCCTGTATGCATAAACTAGCAGACCTCAACACAGACAGATATAACAACCAAAGGCAGAGTAAATAGTTATAAGACCTCAACACACAGACAAATATAACAACCAAAGACAGTAATAGTTATATTCTAAGTCAACAAAAAGTTAACTTTAAATTTCACTCAGATTCACAGAAGAGGCCAAAAATAGCACCAAACAAATGTTCCATTAAATGGTACAGATAATTATGCCATCCCAAGCTGTGGAGTTCACAATTTAATTGATGTAGGACAAGTACAGAAGATCAGAAATAGAGAAAGAAAAAAGGGAATGAAAAAGGAGGAGAAGCAGAAGAACAGTGAAAAAGAGAAAACAAAGAGGCTGCTACACAGAACAGAGAAAGAACAGAAGGGAAGAGTCTGCATGAGAGACTGAGGGAAACTGAACAGAAGATCTGGATTCAAATCTGATAACTGTCTAATACATTACAAAAAAAGTAACCCAACATTACAACCAAAACATGCAATAACAAAATAACCCCAAATACAACATATAATTATATAATAACCCCAAAGGACTAAAAATACACAAAATAACCTAAATTAACTAAGCTTCCAAAATAACTAAAAAATTTTTCCAAAGTAAAAAAAAAAAAAAAAAATCCTAGCAACAATATAAACATATAAAGTTCTCCATGGTTCTCCATCAAACTCCCTTTGTTAGAGAAAACTCAAGCTCGAGCTTTGAAATGTCATTGTAGCTTTAGTCCCTGTTTGGAATGTCTTCAAAAATAAGTACTTATTATGGAAGGTACTTAAATTAAGTAGAGTTTGGTTTACACTTAAATAAGTACTTATTTCAAAAAGTACTTTTCCAAACTACTTTTGTTTTTAATTTTTACGAAAATAGTATTTTATGAAGAAGTATTTTTTCTAAAAAAGGTACTTATCTGAAAAAGTACTTATAATAAGTAATCCCACACTACTTTTAGATAAGTAATGTTTCATAAAAGTACTTTTTCTATAAGAGGTTTCAAACAATCCCACTGGATGTGAAGGAACAAAGTCAAACAATTATGCAAATCAAAAGGATGAACTGCATTGCATTGTTAATCACCATAGGGGAGTATCTAAAAAATCTTCCAATTGCAAGTAGCATAGAAGGCTGCAATGTCCTATGATAAAATAACAAGTCATCCAAACAAGAAATCAATTTAATAATCAAATATATAGGCAGCTCAAACAAGTATGCGTTCGCTCCATATTCAAGGATGGTGGACGATGTTTCACTAGATTTGGTTAAGGAAGATGTGAGGGGGATGCGAGGGATGCAGGCAAGAATTTACTGGATGGAGGGGAAATAATCTGAAAGGGATTTTCAACAATAGGGATCTGTGACTAAAGAAGTTTGAAAAATTCTCAGGAGCAACCAATTGTGCCTCATTTTTTGGGTTTGAAATGGAAAATTGAGGTTTAAGAGCAAGATTATTGACAAACATATCTGTCCTAATAGTTGGAAACTGGTCTTGAAGTTCATTGCAAGTCTCAACAACCAAGTTTGGTGGGGTGTGGAGGCACCAACAGTGTTTAGGGGCACTAAAAGCAAGTCTAAGGCCTTATTTTCAGAAGATTTGTGTCTCATGTCCACTAAAGAATCAACAAATTGGGCACTCTTAATATGAAAATCATTTCATGTAGCCATGATACTCAATTATGCAACAATGGCATTTTTTGTATTTCATTGTTCATCCTCAACAAGTTGAGTTTTCTTTTGAACATCTTGGGTGGGCCTATGACTAACTTGTGATCATTAAGAAATTGATCTAGACTAATGGAAATCTTTAAGATTTAAAGTAGTGATATGGGTTGGTAACTGGAGAAATCTCTCAGCTGCCAAGGACACATAGCAAGCCTCATATTGAGTTGTGGATGTTTTTGAATTTGCAAAATGATATGCTCTCTAATTTCTTCCCTCAACATTTTTCGAACATAATCACCACTATAGGTCCCTCACTAAGCACACACAAATAAACAAGGTCTCTAAATTTAAGGTTATGATCAGTGACAGAAAAAGCTGCCTAAGACTACACAGTTGATCCACTAATTGGTTCCTATAAAAATGTGGGCTATATTTCTCTCTCAAAATACATCTCACTTCAGACCAAGCAGTAATCTCCAAGATAATTTTTTTTTTTTCCATTTCAAATTTCTGCCAATATTGCTTTGCTAACCAAGAAGTTTTGATTTGGCTAAGTAGATACTTTGTTGGTCACACAATCCATACCAATGAAAATAACTCTCTGGTGGCGTTTGGTTCATGGAATGTGCGTGCCAGCAATATAATATTCCAGTAATGTGATAATATGTCCATGTTTGGTTTACAAAGGAAATTTAACATTCCAGTCATCAACTAATATCATTTAACTATATTTTAGGAAAATTTTACTACCATTTATAAGGTGGTATTGTAACTTTCCTAAGATAAATGTGTCAATTGGGGTTCTTGGTTAAAAACATGAAACTTGCACAGAGATGTAGAGAGCCTCTTGACTCTATCATCAGGGAGGACACAAGGCAAGTAGGTGAATGCAGCAGCAAAGGATTGATTCGGCGTCCTGATGGTGATTTTGACGACAGCAAATGGGGTAGTAGATTTTGAACATTCTTATGATCACCTCCAGAAGCTCAACGATGTCAAATCGTTTCAACATGTAGAGGCTTGCCATCAATTATTGGCCGGACTGCCTAGTTGAGCTTCATATGTGGCGTTTAGCTTCTGGTGAGTGCAGGGCAAGCACGTGAGGGCAGCAGGCGAAGCACTGATCTAGGATCACAACGGCGATTTTAAAGGTGCAATTTGAACTTTTCGATGATTATCTCCAAAAGCTGGACGGCACCAAATTATTCGCCATCGATTATTGGCTGGACTACGAAGTTGAGCTTCACAAATGGCATTTGGCTTCAACTCACCATCGATTATTGGTTAGACTTGAACTTCATAGGCAACATTTGATTTCCGGTGAGTCGAAGATCTTGAGCTACAAAAGTGAAGTAATGGAGATCAACAATGCAAATTGCCAGTGGAGAGAGAGAGAGAGAGACATAATTCATTGGTAACTGAATAACCAAGAAAGTGGGTTGTAGGACACAAGGACAAGCCCATTTGGTCATAAACACAATTTAGTTCATAGAATTTAAGTAAACCAAACACATGAATGATACATGATGCTAATGTGATTATGGAAGTCTAATATTCAAGTAATCTCAAATTTTATTGGAATGCTAAATTTCATGAACCAAACACCCCCTCTATATCCTCCAACCAATCAAAGGAAAATTGAGGACCTAAACAACCATCAAAATCAAGAGGACACCTAGGTTTTACCAATTGTTGAGAATTGCCAACTAGGTGGCAACTAGACATTCGGAATTGTCTCATCATTTTTTTTTTAAACAAGAGGGAGAATATGGATCACTGCAAAATCAAACAAGTACCAATTACATAATTAACATTAAATCAATTTCTATGAAATCTGACATTACCAAAAAATCCTTGTGCTGCGTTCTAAGAGATTCTTCAAATATCACTTCAATATCTTGCCAATGCTCCAAGCAAACTCCAGTAATAAACTTAAAAAATGGTGCTAGCACACTGAATTTATCCTCCAAAAGTATGTATCAAACAATCGAACATGGATTTCTTGGGACCAACAACTAAATCAAACAAAGGAACACTAACTTATCATAGTAAATCTCAAAATACTGCAGCTGGGCTTCAATCTGAATGCTGGCAGACTTCAAAGCACTGAAATTTGCATTGACAATCCAATATCTTGCATTATAAGTCAAAATATCTGAGAGACAAGTTAAAATATTGCGAAAAAATCCACACAAAAAAATGATGCTAAACTCTGCTATTCTGAAAAATGCAGAAGAGTCTGGCAGTTTCTCCCACATGCATCACCGCATGTGGACGCATGTGCCTCCAGTGATGATTTTCTGGATTATAACAGATCAAGGAGTGGTGATTCTACTGTTGGTGGAGGTGTATCAAGTAAGTCCAGGAAATGTGGAGTTTTGAAGGGTGGTTGCCTGGGAGAGATTCTGGTGACACATGGGGCCACTCCCCTGGTCAGATGAGAGTGAAATTGCAATTGGAGGTCTTTTGTGGGGTTCTGTTATTGATGGAGAAATGAGGTGTTGTAAAATTCTTCTGGAAATTGGTTTCGAATTTCAGGGACATGACTGTAGTCTCTGGAGAAGTTGAAGATAATGAACAGTGCTTCGAATATTTGTATTTTCATATCTGATTTGAAACGATGTGGGCAGAAATGGGAAGTGTATTGCAGTTATTTTGGTGGATTTGGTTTGCAATTTTGGATGATCCTTCCACAGAGATTGTTGTAGGAGTAAGAAATTTGATGGATCTGTTAAAGAAGAAGAATTGGGTTCAAATATTGATTAATACATAATCAATCAAACACTACTTGAAAGCGACTCTGCTGCTCAAAAACGTAATGCTCCAAATATTCCTGGAAAATCTTGCTCCCATTGGACCATTTGTATCCATATGCATTAGGATCCCAATTCATGGATTTCTCGGTTTGAGAAATAAAAGTAAGAGGATCAAACCATTTCTCAACGAAGGGGTATAAAATCCATTCCTGTTGAACCTGCTCAACTAAAGCATAAGAGATCACCCTTGTAAGTGACCACAAGATATATGCGTACTTCTTCGAATTGGCTGCTTCCTGCTTTCAGTTACTGTCTCTTTCTTGGTACGAGTCGCATAGCAATTTCTTAAGCATCCTGCCATTCCTCAGTTTAGGAATGAAACGACTATTCCCACTAAGCGCTTTGGCCCTTCTAATTAAGAATCGAGTTGAAGTTTGCTCTGATACCAAATTGATGTAGGACAAATACAGAAGATCAGAAATAGAGAGAGAAAGAAGGGAAAGAAAGAGAGAGGAAATCAGAAGAAGAAAGAACAAGGGAGAAGGAAACCGAGGCAGCAACAGATTAGACAAAGAGAAAGAATTAGGAGAGAGAAATAAAAAGAAGAAAAGAAAGAAGAACGGAGAAGAAGAAAGAAGAAAAGATGCTGCTGGACAGCAGAGAACAAAACAGAGAAAAAGCAGGAGAAGGGAAGAAGGAAGAAGAGTAAAGAAGAGAGAAACTGAATAAGAAAACTCGATTCAAATCCAATAACTGTCCAATAGATTAACAAGAAAGTATTTATAACCCAATATTACAACTAAAACATATAATTACAAAATGACCCCAACTAAAATACACAAAATAGCCCTGAAATACTTCAAAAACACAAAACAAACATAAATTAACTGAACTTCTAGAATAACCAGAAATTTTCACAAACTAAAATAAAAATTCTATCTACAAACCTACAATATAAACATTTAAAGCTCTCCACTGATGGTTCGCCATCACTCATGCAACCAAAAAATTGCAGTACTTAATGTAAAGCTACTGCATTTGAAAATATAATACTTGTTGGCTAGCAGTAAAATTAATACTTCATATTCTATCAAAATAAAGGTCCAAAATAAGTACCTTAATCATTTCAGCAGTTATAAGGCCTATACTTGCAGCTCCTTCTTTTCTTGCTTGCCGAAGTCTTTGAAGTTCTTGAAGCCACCTCCCAATTTTTGCCCTGGCAGTTCCCACAGCTGTTCTATATCCAATACCACCATTTTCAGCACCAACTGGAGGCTCAGGAAACTCATGTTTTAGAGCCATAAGCCTTTGCCTAATCCTTTTGATCCTTCGTTTTAGTGAATGTTGTGGTGCAATATTTCCAGTTGAAAGAGAAGAACCTCCTAAACCCGAGTTGTTTTCTTGGCAATCTTCAGCATTGTTGGTTGGAGTAGATCTTCCCTGATTCTCCCCCCTATTCAAAGACCGGCGCAACAAAGGTGAAGATTGATCCCTGAAGTCCATTGACGCTCTCTCCCGTATTTGTTCCAAGTAAAATTTACGACGTTGTTCACTTTCACTAAGTCTCTCAGCTAATTTTTGTGCCAGAAGTTCAGCTTCTTCTTGCTGGGCCTTGGCTCTAACCTCCTTTCTCCGAAGCTGCTCTATAGCCTTTGCCTCACGTGCTGCACTTGACGCTTTGCGTTCCTCTTCCCTTCTCACTTGAGCCTCTTCCTTTTTTCGCTGTGTCTCAGCAAGACGCTGTAACTTTTCAGCTTCAATAAGTTTCCTACGCTCCAAAACAGCTTCTTCTCTCGCCATGTCCTCTTTTTGCTTAGTTTTTATAACTTGAAGTTTTTCAGCTCTCCTCAACTCTGAATCATGAAGTTTCTGGCGCAACATAAGCTTTTTATTCTCTTCATTTAAGGAAGTAATGAAACGAACCTCATTAACCTTACTGCTTTCATCACCTGCCCTTCTCACAACTTGAGCAAGAAAAGCTTCATGCCGAGATTCACTACGTTGGTGGCGAGCATACATTCCCTCTCGTAGCTTCATGCTGCGAACAGCCTGCCATTCATTAACACGATTTAACTTTTCTGAGGTACGCTGAAGCTTTTGCACTCTCTCGTTCTCTAGCTCACTTCTAATCCTCATTGCTCGAGCATGCTTTTCTTCTGCTTCCTTTTTCAGATCCAAAGCAGTTTTCTTCTTCTTCTCAGGAGACATTAGTTTATCATGCAAAACACGAGCACGCTCAGCACTTCTCCTATTCATGCTTGGTGAATGTGAAACACGGGAAGAAACACGGAATGGTGATGCGAGTATGTCCTCCCAATTTCTTTTTTCTTTCCAAGCATCCATGGACTTCCGTGAAGTTGCATTTTTCATTTCCTTTTCCTTATCTTGCCTCTTCAGGAGATCCATGCACTTGGGGTTTTTCTCAACAATACTATTGGTCAAGATATCATCTTTCCTTGGCAGAAGTTTTTCTTTTTCAAATGTAAATCCGAGTTGTTCTTTCTTGCACTTTCCAGCTGCAGAAGCAGAATAACTGTCTTTAAGAGGTGGCCTCATTGAATAGGAATCAGCAGTGGATGAGTTCTGTGGAGGGACCCGACCATTTTGCGCTATTTTGTTGGACCTGCTTGATTCAACACTCCGCTTCTCTCCAATTATGTTTCTCTGAGTGAGATCTGGACCTCGACTCTGCTTTCTGGACTTGATCATCAAATCTTTAGAATTTGTTGCTAAAAAACTTCTCTGAGCTGACTTCTTCAGAGTATCACTGGCTATATTTTGGTCATTAGGACATTCAACCCCTGGGGGTTTCACATCATTAGCAAGACTCATGCCAGCTCTTTCCTGTCGAATTTTCTTAAAAGCCTCAAGAGATGAAGACAGAATTTCTGCTCTGTGAGGTGAAGTTGTCATTCTCCGGACCTGCATTAAGCACAATGTGACTAAGCATATGTTATATTGGAGAACTAAGCACAATAAAGATAAACTTTGACCTGGCGAAACATAGAAGAAGCTCGTGCAACTTGTTCCATAACATTAAATTTTAAAAAAAGAAAAAATCATCATGTCATCCTTGTACACATTAGTCACTGTCATCCAAAATTACAACTTGCATAAACAGGTAAGGAAGCAACAACTAAGCCTTAATTCCCACTAGGTGTGGTTGGTTATATCATATTTTGCCATTCTACACACTCTATGGTAAGGCCTCAAGAAGGCTGGAGCACAGACTCGCTGTCAAATTCTTAACACGTTGGTCCAAGTTATTCTAACCTTTTAGGTCTATCCCTCCCCCCACTCCTACAGCCTCTAATGTCAATATCACTTTCTCACAAGAGCATAATTTAGTCTACATTACAAGTCCCCAAAAAGGCTTAGCAGCAGTTTCCTTCAATCGGCACTACAAGCCCTAGCTTACCATTGATGTATTCATTCCTTATTTTATCCTTTAAAGTCTACCACTAATCCACCTTAGAATTATTATTTCTACTACATTTACTTTCTGGAAATGTTGTTTCTTAGTTTCCTCAACATTCTGGTCAGTTTCACAAAGCTAGTCTTATGACCATCCATACTCTTCCTATGGAGTGTACTCATCCTAGAGTACATTATCGAACTGTTTACAGCACAAACCACATATACAATGTATCTCAAAAAGGCAATGCCCAGTCATTGCTGCTATTACTTAATCGCTTCTAATTACCCTAGCCATGACTTTGCACAAGGACTCTAAGAGGTGCATGCTTCCAAAAATCCAACCACGGTAAAATAAACTTGCTTACATGGGAAGTAGAAGTTTGGATCCTGTCAAACACAAAATTCTTGCATGATGCGCCAGGAAATGCGTAATTTCCATTGCAAATGAGAAAGCAAAATTGTCATATAATGGCATCCATTTCCTACAGTCAGAACGCATATATGCATTGAATTATAAACTTACCTGGGTCTATCAACAATTATATACATCATAAATAACATTTTTTTAGAATTTTCAGTTCAAAAAGACATATAATCATGTCATAATTCTGTCTCCATGCAAAAGAACAGAAAAATAGCCATCAAACCTCAGAAACTTCTAGTTTTTTTTTCGTGGATGCCTAAGGATGAACATTTGGTACTAAAAATTTACGCTGTTTTCTGATTATACAAATATTGGATGCACAAAAACCCGAGAAACAAATGAGTTAATAGTACCTAAAGATAACCAAAATAAGCAGGTCGAGGAGGTAAGGATCTATATCCTAAAAAGAGCCTAGAGGCTTGTATTTCTTTTTTTCCTTTTTTCCACTGACATTTTATTGTATGATTCACATGTCCACATATGTATATGCTTTAGTGTTGTTTTAACATTACAAAGTAACTTCAATTCAACTGAAGCACATAATCCAATTTGATACATTGCTAACAAAAAAATAAATAAATAAATAAAAGCTAAGCATGCTTACCTCCCACGAGAGAGCATGTGGCCTGCGGTGATCAGTCTTCTTCATTGTCATTGGCACCCCATCTATTACTTGAGATGAGGTCTTTTTCATGTTCTCAAATTCCTCCACTCTACTATTTAGTTCCTTAAAATCAGATGCAGCTTCTTCAAGGACCAGAATGGCCTCTTTCATCTGCTCCAAATCACATTCTAATTCACAGAGAAGATAAAGTTCATCCACAGCCCTATTAAGGTTCTCAAATAAAAAGCACCAAAGCCGCTGCCTAAACCTTTCTTTTCCTTCACCAGCATCAGCTTCTCCAATGGCAGCCACAAACTGGACTCTTGACAAATCATCTTCAAGTGTACCAT
Organism: Malania oleifera; assembly: GCF_029873635.1. Classification (NCBI taxonomy): domain Eukaryota; kingdom Viridiplantae; phylum Streptophyta; class Magnoliopsida; order Santalales; family Ximeniaceae; genus Malania; species Malania oleifera. The sequence goes on along the minus strand of NC_080429.1, from coordinate 63,317,330 downwards.
CCTGAAGATCCCTAGAGCCTTCCACAGAAGTTGTCACATCAGAGACTGCTGAAGTTTCAGGTATATTATCAGATTCTTGGCCAATCATCACTGTGTTACCCCCATCTCTAACTGATACTTCAGAAATTCTCAAATCATGTTCCTCTGACATGACAACATGTGCCTCAGCCTTTTCGCCAGATGGACAACTAAAGCTTAGTGAGCTGTCATTGTTTGGTTCATGGTTTACCGTGCAATTTGAAAGATCGTTGCTTAGGTCGACCATTCGACCATCTATTATTGGAAAATTCACATCTTTGGAAGATAATTCACTCAGCTCTTTACAGTTACTCTCAAAAGATTCATCCTTACAAGATAGCAAAGGCATTTGATGAGGGCCAACATTTGCATCTAAAGATGTTCGCACCAATTTGTTCTCTTGGGATTCACTACAAGAAGGATCACATGCAGCCAAAATACCAGCATTCTCAGATTTGCTGCCAACTGCTGCACTATCAACCCCGGCATCACCAAAATGGGTCTCAGCTCCATCAGTTTTTTCACAATGCAGCAACAAAGCATCATCTTCAAGATCACCCCATTTAATTTTATGAACCATGCTAGGCTTATCAGTTTGAGGAATTTCTTTTGGGTCCCCAGTACTACTATTAGAATGTGTAACAACAACAGTTCCCAACACGGATGATTTCGAGCACTCATTGTCTTGATCAACCATACATTTATCAGAGTCATGCACATCCTTTTCATCTTTACTCAATACAGAAGTAGAAGTTGCAACATTCCCCTGGTTGTTTGCGGCAATTTCTGCCCCTGCCTTTGCATAGTTGGATCTATGTTTGCCATGTAAATTTCCATGTTTGTCACTCAATGAAGGTCGACTATGCACTAACTGTGATGTGTGCTTTCCCGAAAATCCGCCAACCCAACTTTGTAGAGAGAACTTTGAGTTACTTCTATGCTTCTGGAAACAAAGTGAAAAGAGGAATAGGACTTAAATATGCCACCAACAGCTAGAATAAACTGACCTCTTCTTGAATAAAGTTATCAAACTCTAACAAAAGGTCCATTCCAAGGTCATAATAATAGGACAACATATAACTAAAAGAACATGATCACAAAAATATGAAACTAGTGTATAGAAAAGAAATACTAATTGAAGAAAGAATAAATCTGCAATGCATAAATAGAAGAAAAAAATAGGAGAAAGAGGAACAAAACAAATGTCATCAAACAGGATGTGACATAAGGCATCAGTTGGATAGGTTGATAATTACTGTTGGCCCAATTTCTAACAGCTTGTGATTTTATAAGGTATCATTTTCCAGGAGGCAGGAAGTCCTGGGTTCAAGTATATGTTCTTCCCATGGTGTGTTGTGCAGAGCACTTTGTTCTATTTGTGTTTATGCGCCTAGTCAAGCTTAATTTGCTTACCTTCATTAAACGACGACTTTACCTAAAAGCTTAAACTATTAGGTCGTGGACCAACATTGTATATCAAGCATTAACAACCTCTTTGCGCACAAAACAAATCGCACATGAGGAGTGTTGGATAGTTTGATGCATAATGTTAATTCCTAACAGCTCAAGCTTTTGGGATCATTGGTGATCTAACAGGATATATATATATATATATATAGCAAGAAATTGAATGGTTATCTATTACAATGAATGTAGAGCTGTGCCAACACAGCAAGAGAGACACAGTGAAATAAATAAATGGATTGGTATAAATGGAGAATAGAGTAATTTCATGTGCTTGTCAGGTACATATAAACCATTTGAAAACTAAATCAAATAATCAGTTCTAGGTGATACTGCAATTAACAATACAAAAAGTGACTGCTATAAAATATGAGGCCCTTGAAATACATACATGCCATTCTATATTCTCTTAAATGATATCATAAAGCTTCAGATGATGCAGCCATCTTTACCCTGAAAGATTTCTAAAATGAATTCTTTGGAAGATTTGCAACTCAGGCGAGAGAGAGAGAGAGAGAGAGAGAGAGAGAGAGAGAGCAAGAGAGAGCACAAGAAAAAAGGAAGAAAAGATGAAAACAACACAAAAAAATTCAAAAAACAAATAATTACAAAACAGCTCTACTGGAGTAAAGCTACCCAATTCTGCTGTAAATTTGCCAATAGTAAATGCTGAAAGAACCTATTTGCCAAAACCCACAATGACACAACACCACTCTATTCCAAAGTAAGACAACAGAAGTATACATATTCTTGAAAATTCTGGCATTTTTTCCACCCATGTGCAGCAAAAGATAGCCATAAATGAACATTGCTACAAAGGCTTTCTCTCCTTCGTTCCAAATCACCTAACCAACATAGCAGAAAATGCCTCAAAGAGGCAGACCCAACTCTCTCCAAAAATACCAAACAACTTACGCTAGAGGATAAAGAAGTGAGAATGTCAAAACAAGTGCAAACAGGTCTCCCCACTCTTAAAACGTACATTATATCTTTATGATCAAATAACACTGATAAAGGCTCTTCTCTCAGTCCCCCCAGTTAATCATTAAGGCTCCATTTGGCTATTGTGAAAATGACAGGTAAAAAAAACGTAAGTCATGACTTTTGTCGTATTCAGCCTCGTTGAGCAGTTTCTTTGTCGGCACAGGCGTTAAATGATGAAAACTTTTAAGCAAGATCTTCCAAATTTTGTTTCTTTTACTTGAGTTTTCCCAGAAGGCGAACATAACACAAACCTCAACAATCAATACTTCAGTTTATTCAGTTCTGTCCCCCCACCCCCCCCCCCCCCCCCCTCTCAAAAAAAAAAAAACGATACATGTCCAATAAACAACCATATAATTCAGTACCGTGATATGTAATCGATTCCATTTCACACCATTTTCTATCAATTATTATGTAATCTTGAACAAAACAGCTGCAAGTAAAATAAATTATGACAATTTTCAACATTGATAAAATTAAAACAATAAATAAAACCTTCTTCACTTGGAACCATCCTGAGCCCTGATCATCTGCTTCTTCTTCAGGGATTTCCATCACAAACTGATCAGTAGAAGTATTGTGTATTGAGGAATAGAGAAAGAGAGAAAAGGTTTTTCTAGGATTTCAGTGTGGTACACATTTGGGAAGACCGTAGGAGGAAGTAGGGAGAGAGAGAGAAAGTAAAGTACAGAGCTGGGGAGGAAGGCAGGCGATGATGAGAGAGCACATTCTTACCAGATCGCTCCTCGTTTGTATGATGAATGACGAATTTGTCCCATTCCGTAAAATGAACACCCGCCTGCCCCGTACCTTAGCCACGACCTCTTACTATTTACTATTAACAAAAAACAAAAATGATCAAATCCTTAATGATGGGAAAATGTTACACCCAAATGCTATTTTTTTTTTCTTGTATCTTTTTATTTTTTTTTAATTTACTTAGGAACTCCAACTACCAACGAGTCCTTTGTATCTCCTGGTGCAATACCAAACTTACGGATCAGCGTCCTCGGCCCCCAGGTCTCGCTGATCAGGGTAAAGTTCGGATGCGGATACTGTTTCTATCCGTCAGTTGGATGTTTTTTGTATCTTTTTTTATTGCAGAATGAATAATAACCATAAGGATACAACAATAATAAAATAAATTAAATTAATTTTTTTTTTAAAAAATTACTCCTATAATTACAACTACATTTTCTCTTCTTCAAAAAAGTGATAAAGATACAATGGTAAAATAAAAGCATTTTTATTTAGAAAATAAAAATTTTGGGAGTAATGAAGCACGTACTTGAATATGTCGTTGTAAAGAAATATAGGTCTAAACTATTCTGTGAGAGAATATGATAATAATCTTTTTACCGCATTCAATACACGTGATTTTCGGCATATTTACTGCATTCATTCTTCTCTCTCTAGTAAGCTCTTTTATCTCAATCATTCTCTCTTCCATTTTCTCACTATCTTTTCAACATTTTTGTCTCATCACTTAAAGAAACTCTAACAAAAAAAAAAGTAGAATAATAAAGCAAAATACACTTTGTTTATAGTTATTTTTTGCCCAAACATTTCATAACCTTGTTGGATAGTACAAAAATTGAACTAAAATAAAAAGGGAAGGAAATTTGTGCAAGATGGTTGACCAGCCATTTAATGGTGATGGATCAGTCTCTATCCTTCTATTTTTATTTTTTAATTTTTTTGCACGTGCAAAATTTTTTTGTGCTACCTTTTAGCAATTGATTGATTTAGTTAATTTTCAATTTTTGAATTCTTTTAATTTGATTGGTTGATGAATTTTGGGTGTTATGTGTCTTGGTCATTGTCACATATCAGGCAATGAATTTGGTTGTTGTTAGTTGGTTGTTGGTTTGGTGGTTATGAGAGAGATCATTTGCTCAACCATTTCCTTTCATCTGTGGGAATGTGCATATTTTGAGCATATCTCCCTCTATAAAATACAATCTCTCACATTTTCAAGTCAATCCTATCATTCTTTTATTTTTAATTTTAAGTTTTCATTGTGATTTTGTAAGTTGATATGCATATTATTGTAATTTTCATGTGGCATGATATTTCTCTGTATATTTTCATGCATTTGAGTTGTTCTAGTGTCTTTGTAGTGGTTTGCATGCATTTTGCAAGACCACACTTTTTTGGCATCATACTTTTCAAAAATTGCATTTTTTGATAAAATGGATTTCATTGTCTTTCTCTTCTTCTTTTTTTCACATTTGCATGTTATTTTTCAAGTTTCCATGTCACCTAGGTTAGAATTAGATAAGATCCATGAGTTAGATCTATATAAAAAAAATTTGCATGAAATATGGAGAAAATATGTTAAAATGCATGCAAACAGTCGACTGATATGATGGCATTGTCAACCGCTTCTAGTTCTTTGCAAATGGTCGATGGTGCCTCTGAGGCATGGTTGATTGCCCAATCCAGAGGTTGTTTTAGAACTCTTCTCTCAATACTTTTCTCAAATTTACAGGTTGTTGATTAGTCTAGACACTCACTAGAGTGTATGGTCGCCGACCACTATTGATTTGATATGGTTTAATGGTTTTCTCCATAAAAAAAAACCAAAATTATCTTAGGAAGAACAAAAGTATTTTCCAAAAGTAATCAACAAAGGTCTTGTACTACTTTGACCATCGTTTGCCTATTCCAAAACCTTCTCCAACCTAAAGATCATTTTACTATCATTTCATCATTTGTTCATCAATATGTGTCATAAAAAATATGCAAATTGTAAAGAAAGAGTACAAGGAATAAGGGATGTTGTGATTATCAGATATAAGATGCACAGCGAAATAAGTAAAATGCAATGAGTAAATGAAACACAACCAAAAATAAGAAATAACAAGAATCAACACGAGGATTTACGTGGTTTGGCAAAGCCTACATCTACGGAATTAATCGACACAAAAATTTCACTAAGAAATTAGTAAGTACACAATACACTCCACAATGATCTCTCTCTTGTCTCAAAATATGCCCATAACAACATATTTATCGACCCCTTGGAGGTTTCCCTCCAAATACCCAACCACCCCAACGTTCCAATTCAAAATTCAAATTCTTTCTCGCAGCCCAAATGCACTCGTCCACGAGAACAGGGCACTCGTCGACGATCTAGAGAAGAATAATCATTGACTCGTCAGCCCACTTGTCGACAAGTCTTTAAATCTACTCTCGGTATCTCTAAATTTTCCTTGCTCTCGGGATTTACTCATCGACGAGTCCCTGCTGTGCTGCACCATTTACTCCATATGCTTTTCTTCTTCCTTTGTTTATAAGCCCTAAGTATAAGAGCCACACATACAAATATAACAATCTCCACCTTGGCAATTATATGCCCCTTAGGAGAACCCAAAAAAAAAACATATCTGATTGCTCCACCTTGAACTTGGAACGCTCAGTTGGGTTTGTCTCCCTTCTATCACTTGGAGACATGGTGTAGAGACCTGAAAAATAATAGCAATTAAATAATAAAGAGGAAGAGGGATAAATAGGAGAAAAAGGAAAACCAAAAAGGGACAAAGCAAGGTTCGTCAACAAACCCCGGTTTCGTTGACAAACACCCTTATATGATTCGTGGACAAGCTTCAGTGTCTCGTTGATGAATAGATACCGAGAGGGGGAAATTTCATACACTAGTTCGTCGACGAACTCATAACCTTCGTCGGTGAACTCCCTTCTTCGGTTCGTCAACGAGTCCATGTTGCCAGCCATTTATAAATACGCAAAAAATTTAGCTATTTTCCTCTCTTTCTCTCTCTCTAGATTTTCAGATCCCTTGCCTTCTCTCTAAGATTTTGGCTCCGTTCTTCCCTGGTTCGACGATCATAAGTTACCACGATGATCTTGGGGAGATTCTCTACAACTTAGCCGGAGCATAATTTTGGTTTGAGAAGTTCGGGCACCATCCCAAAATCAAGGTAAGTAGGTTATTTTAGGGTTTATATGGTTTGTAGGTTTTTCTGAACCCAGATTTTGTGTTAGATGAAAATATACTGAAGTTTGAGTTAATTAAACTAGGGTGTTGTGATTTCAGGGTTTAAGTTTCCAAACACCACAGGCATGGGTTGAGGATCCCAGTGGGTGTTTTCTCAAGAACTCAGGTAATATTGATAAATAATTAGTAGTTTAGAATTTCATGGATAAGAAATATGTGAGCCTGGGGAAAAGATGAGTATAGTTATTATTCTGAGTTTGGGTTGACTGAATTAGGAAAATGTACATTATTTCAGGGTTTTGGAATCATGAACGTTATAGGCGTGAGTTAGAAGTTAGAAAACGAGTTCAGTTAGTTAGGTAAGAGAAATATGCTATGCCAGCTAAATTAAAGGATTTTATCAATGAATTATAGTATAAAATTATACATTATTACAGATTACAGTACATGTGTTTTATTCATTTATTTGTGTGGCATAAGTAAATGTCAATTCAGATCAGAATTTACACAGTTTCCAAATTATCATGATTTACAGTATATACATATACAGAAAGATGTTTACAAAATTTAAAATATCATGTTTTACAGTATACACACAGGAAGATATTTTATAGCATTTACAGAATACCATGATATTCATATTACAGAATCATAATGTTTAGATATTATAGTTTATTTAGATCAGTTATTTCAATATTATGGTCAATTCAATTGAAATAGAATCATGATAAAACAGGAGATATACTAAATAGTACTATATATTATCAGACCCTGATGGGACAGTTCAGATTACAGAGCATGATACTATAGCCATTTCAGATCAAAGTGCAACCACATATCTCAGATAGTGTGCAGATTTTATGATTAGTCGATCGTGCCTTGGGAGAGATTGCAGGCTCCCTAGTAGTTTGGGTTGAGGCAGCTGATCTGATGATAGGGGTTTCGGTTAACTTATCCTGATAGGCCAATCAGTGTTAAGTCCTACCTACGGACCGCACAACTCTATCATGAGGGGTTAAATCATGACATACAACTATCTAGGGAAGTTTTCACGATTACGTATATATGTATAGATTTATAGAAAATAGCAAATATACCTACAAATACTAAAAGTATAATTAACTAGAAAGTTTAGAAACAGTTGTAGTTTAAGCCACATAAGTGTGAGTTATATTGTATTTTATTTTACATGTTATCTCAGTTTCAGTTGATTAAAAGTATATTGTTCATGTAAACTCAGTTGCCACACACTGGTAATAGCATATTTCTTCTTACTGAGTGTTATCTCATCCCAGTAATTTAAACATTTTAGGTGAACCAACTAGACAAGCAGATTAGGCTCAGAGATAGAGGTGATTTTGTACTGCCCCTGTCTGTAGGGTAAGTGTATGTTGGGAGATGTATTTTTTTGTAGATCCTAGATGATCTTGTGGAGAATACTAGAGAAGTATGTATATATATGTTTTAGGAAAATACTGAATTTTGGTATTATAATTATGCTTATATGATTTTATGTTTTCCACTGCATAGGTGTGTTGTCTTATGAACAGGTATTCCTCAGTGCCACTTTAGAACTGGGATGTTATAGTAGATTTTATTAGGGGTATTAGAGTAACATAGCTTCATAGTTTTTATTTAAAAAAATGGCATGAATTTTTGGGTCGTTACACATGGAATAAGTTCAAGCAATGCTTGAACTTTTCTCTAGTGACCAACTTTGTCAAAATATCCGTTGCGTTTTCAAACGTGTGAACCTTCTCCAATACAAGCTCACCTGAAGTAATCAACTCCCAAACCCTATAGAACCTCACATCAAAATGTTTGGTTCCAGTATGGTACACTTGATTCTTCGATAAGTAAATAGCACTCTGACTGTCACAACGCAACACAACCCCGTCTTGCTGTAAGCCTAGCTCTTTGAACAAACCGGTAAGTCATAAGGCTTCTTTTACAGTTTTGGCAACTGCCATATACTATGCTTCAGTTATAGACAATGCAACCAGATATTGAACCATGGATCTCTAACATATAGGTCCTCCTACAAGGGTAAAAACATAACCCTTTGTAGACCTTTTGTCTTCCATATCCCCTGCATAATCAAATTCAATGAACCCCATAATTGAAGGACAATCCTGTTGCTTGCCGAACATGATGCCATAATCCGATGTACCACACAAGTATCTGAATATCCATTTGACGGCTTTCCAATGCTATCTTCCTGGATTAGAAAGAAACTTACTTATCATGCTCACAACATGTGCCAAGTCTGACCTCGTACACATCATGACATACATTAAACTCCCCACGACGCTAGCATAGGGGACCTTTGACATGTCCCGAATATCCTTATTTGTACTTGGGCTATCTGCAGTAGACAACTTAAAATGACTCATTAGAAGTGTACACACCGGTTTTGCATTAGTCATGATAAACCTTTCCAACGCCTTCTTCACATAACCGCCTTGAGATAATCATAACCTCCATGCAGTTCAGTCCCTGTGAATCTCCATCCCAAGTATTTTCTTGGCTAAACCAAGATCATTCATGCCAAACTCCTTATGCAATAGTTCCTTTAATTGATTCACCTCAGTTAAATATTTTGCAGCTATAAACATGTCATCGACGTACAATAACAAGAAAAGAAGAGAACCATCATCAAGCTTGTTCACATATATGCAACAATCATACTCTCACCTTTTGTAGCTAATCTTGATCATATAGAAATCAAATCTTTTATCCCATTGCCTTGGAGACTATTTCAACCTATAAAGAGATTTCTTCAATTTGCAAACAAAATTTTCTTTCCTTGGTTCACTAAATCCCTCCGGTTGTACCATATAAATCTGTTCCTCTAAGTCACCATAAAGAAACACCATCTTCACATCCATTTGTTCCAAATGAAGATCGTAATGGGCTACCAACCCTAACACTATTCTATCGAAGTGTGTTGGACCACTGTTGAAAAGATCTCATCATAGTCTATTCTCTTCTTTGTGAGTACCATTTTGCCACCAACAGTGCCTTGAATTTTTCTTCATCTTTTTCTGAAATTGTTTCCTTCTTCCTAAATATCCACTTGCAACCTATCGGTCTCTTTCTATATGAAAGCTCCACCAATTCCCAAGTTTGATTTTTATATAGTGATTCCATCTCTTCAATCATTGCACTCATCCACCTACCTTTTCTCCTAGTCATGCACCACCTATTGAAATATAGTTGGATCGTTGCAACTAGTAAGAAAAGCATAAGACACTAACTCTTCAAACTCATACCTTTGTGGTGGTCTGATAGTACGTTTGGATATCTGTATAGGAAGATTGTCGACTTCTTGGTTTCTCGAGTTAGAGCTCCCTACAACCATAGGACCATGATCATTGGCATTGCCCTGAGCTTCCAACTCCATCTGCACAACATGTTTATCTTTACCCCAGTTTTCTAGCTCCTATTGTAATGACCCGAAAATTCTACTATATATATATATATATATATATATATATATATATTTTAATACACGAAACTCTAATACCATATATAAACCACCTGACCCCCAAGTGGGTTATCGGGTACAACTGTCCATAAGCTATAATACTACAACACAATGGAAGCATAACATACATAAATCCCATATACAATACCAGAGTACTAATACCATCATAATACAAAAGTATCTCTCCCCCAAAACAACTTATACAACCCAAGGTACATTGTAATGACCCAAAAACTTTTGTTTAATTTTTTTGATATCATTTGTAATAGCCTGACTATTTCATATTATAATACTCACTGATATTGACAGCGGAAGACCTCAATTGCAAAATTACCATAGTATTAAACTACCACCTTAAAAAAACAATATTCCCAAATGGCACAATTAACATCCTTAAAATTCTAAACTCATTACAACACAATTAAATTGATAACAACTCTAAATAAAACCTTCTGTCCCACCCATGCTTCCACTACGCTACTTTGATTTCTCTTATACTTCTTATAGCATCTAAAAAATATTAGATCATGATGGGGTGAGACACTTCTCAGTAAAATAGAATAAATTATTATCAGTGTGTGGTAGATGAGTCTTTAGTGTATCCTAAGAACATCCATTAAATAATTAACTTTAACTGACAAATCATGTAAAATTGTACTCACACCTTTATATTTTCAACTCATATTTCCTTCTCAAATCATGCTGTAGTTTACTGAATTTCTCTATTTACATAAATCTACATATACGTGTTTTCTATTTTGAGCATAAGCATTTGCAATCTGCAACACATTCTTATATAATCAAGAGTACACATTTTTCCGGCTCAACATAGCACCATAAACATATTCAGTATCGTGGTTCAATAGAACACCATATACATAATCAGTATCGCAGCTCAATAGAGCATTGTAAACATACTCAAAATCGTGGTTCAATAGAGCACCATAACATAATCAGCATTGCGGCTCAACAGAGCACCTTAAACATACTCAAGATCGCAGCTCAACAGAGCACTATAAACATATTCATTATCGCGGCTCAACAGAGCACAATATACATAATCAGTATCGTGGCTCAACAGAGCACCGTAAACATACTCAAGATCGCAACTCAATAGACCACCATAAACATAATCAGTATCGCGGCTCAATAAAGTATCGTAAAAATACTCATAACTAGGGTTGCAACTCAACAGAGCACCATGTTCATGTTCACATTTCCTTATACAACTTGTCATATCATATCTTGGCATGAAGTGTAGAATCCCGTAAAATAGAAATAATAAGAAAAACAGAGAAAAGAAGGAATCTGGTTTGGTGTAGACCAAACCATCGACGGTTTGGTGGGGGGCACAGAAAATCATTGACGATTTTGTAATTACTGCGGCTCAGTTAAGGGTAAAATGGTGAAAATGTTTAGTTAAAAGCCGAATCGTCGATGGTTTTAGGAAAACCATCGAAGGTTTTGTCAGGCTGTGGCTTATATGTGAGGTCCTAGAACTTATTTTTCCTAAAGGAATCAAAATCTCTCTCTCTCTCTCTCTCTCTCTCTCTCTCTCTCTCTCTCTCCAAGGGCTGCAACTCTCCCTCCATCTCTCTTCAATCTCTCGCCTGATTTCAGCCTGAATTAGCTGATAAACATGATTTCGGGATCCGGTCAACGATTCTCTACAGTTTAACTAGAGTAATTTTGTGAATCAGGCATTTCAGACACCACTCCAAAACTAGGGCAAGGGAGTTGTTTTTAAGATTAGTTAGTTATTTGATTTGTGTGGACTTGAGAATGTTAGGATGTTAGGCATTCTTGGGTTGAACTAATAAAGTTAGGATTTGTGGAATACAAGGTTTTGTCCAACCATCGCAAGCACTGATTTGGGATCCCTACAAGTGTTCCCTTAGGAAATTAGGTAAGGGGAATAAGTATGCGAGTTAATATTAGCAATTTTGCGTATAGTATCAGATTATGAGATATCAGTATATGATTTTTTGGATATTACTGAAATTAGGATAGCTTAGCAAGAGGGGGGGTGAATTGGGATTTAAAAATTTTATTCCCCTTTTTAATATTTCTATGTTATAACAATAATCACACCTTAACCACAATCACAAAATTTATTTAGATTAATCACAATCAAAACAAAATAAACAACCACTTGATTCTTGTAACAATAGCCCTGTATTAATATGTAAAGCTTGCTGAACATGTATAAGCCTTGTTGTTAAATTCCACAAACAACCTTCTTCCCAATGTTTAGCTTTTAAATAAACTTTCAGTTTAATAAGTTAAGGATGATCAACCAACTTAGTCTCTTTCGGTTTCCGCAATCAATGCTGATCAAACCAAAACAAATTATCTTCCGATCTATTTAACAACTAAACACTTAAAATTCAGAGTTTGATAAAACATCCACGCAATTTATAATCTTTGCTGAAAAGTAAAGAGTAGGGAAGAGAGAGAAGAACACAAGGTTTTACGAGGTTCGGCTTCAACACAGCCTACGCCCTCACCCTTGGCAAAACCACCAAAGGATTCACTATAACCGTTCCTTTACCAGGCGGAACAATACCGATTACAACACTCCTTAGTTAAGGCTAGAGTCCGCCTTCTCCAAACAATAATCCCTTGTTTGGTCCAACGATTCAAACACTTAAACCGTCTATCAATCTGCTACAAAGATTTGAACTAAGACGTACAAGAATTGCTCCTCAAAGAGATGATTAGTACAGATCAAAAACTATGTACTTTAATAAAATTCACAATACGAAATTCAGATTGAAGCTTTAGAGATTTATCATCGTAGGAATCTTTTAATAAATGAAAGATTTTAGTATTTGAAGCACAATCTCAGTGAGAGAATCAGCAAGACTTTAGTAACTTCGTGGAAGTTGTGAGCAACAAAGAGCTTTCATAAATTCAGAATGTTTGAGAGAGAGTTTTATTGCTAATTTGAAATCTTGGTATACAAATCAATGTAACTTGAGGGTATTTATAGATGTAGAAAGGTTTCTTACTAGTTCCCCAAGTTTACTTGGAGTAGGGTCCAAGTTTTAAATTAATTTGGGCTTTAAGTAATTTAAATTTTAAAAATATGCCCGTTGAGTATTTTGAATTTTGCCGGGAGCCAGACGACTGTGTGCTCTCTGGAAGTCATTTGTCCATGTATTTCAAATACAATTTTCACAAATAGAAAGGTGGCAGTCGTCTATCATTGAACAACCAAGTTTTCAAAACATACAGAAGAGCGGCAATTGGCTGACAAAACACACGCATATGTCTCATTTTGCACTGACAGTCGTCTGTCAAGTGCCTGACAGTCGTCTGTCATGCTTCTGTCTCTTTGTTTAATATATTTTAAAACGTCAATCGTCTGTCCATAGACAGACAGTCGTCTGCCAACACTCTTTTCTTATTTCAAGAAACTTTTTGATTTCTCTTGTATTTTCTTAATTTATCTTGGAATATTAACTTGTTTAACTTTGAAAAATATGTTCCAATACTTAAACTAAGGTCTCTAAGTCTCTTTGCCTAGTGAGCTTCAAAATGAATATTCATACTTGAATCAACTTGAAGTACTTACAAAGCTTGTTCTAAAAACAATTTTGACACTTCTTTGCTTTGAGTTCTTTTTTGTCGCTGATCTTGGATCTTTCAAACCATCTTGAGCTTTCATTATGGATCACTTGCTTTTATGTAAGACTTTCCTTGTTCCTTGATCCTTGTGAGCTTTTAAGACATGGCATTTGAAGTTTGAGCTTTCAAAATTTTCCCTTTTATCACTGAAATCATCTTTGCCTGAAATAGTATCACTTGGAAACACATTAGATAACCTTACTTTGTTATCATCAAAATCAAGAGTTGTAAGCTTAGCTAGGCCAACAATTACAGGTTATGAAATTATGGGTATGGAATTTATGATTTATTATATGGTATGCATATTCAGGAAAGTTTAAAAAATTTGGGTTTTAGGAAAAACCCTATAGATGATATATTATTTTCATACAACAGAAACATAATTTTTCCCACACAGTAGTAGAATATAGTTTTTCCTATACAGAATATAGTATTATGAGCATTACTCAAATTATGTGGCATGAGAAATACAAGATTTAATACAAAATTTTAATAAAAAAATTTGTAACTTTTATAGAATCATGATTTTATAGTTTTTAAAGAACCATGATTTTATAACTTTTACAGAACCATGATTTCATAATTATTACAAAACCATGATTTTATAACTTTTACAGAACCATGATTTTATAGTTATTACAGAACCATGATTTTATAGCTTTACAGAACCATGATATTATAGTTATTACAGAAGCATGATATAACAGTTATTACAGAATCATGGTATTAGAGTTATTACAGAATCATGGTATTACAGTTATTACAAAATCATAGTATTTTATTTATACAGAATCATGGTAAAATAGTAATAGACAAAAATAGTATTATACAATATTAGAACCCTGATGGACCAGAACAAAACACAAAGCACGGTACCGTAGCTAATACATTATAGATAGTGCAGCCACACATCTCTGATAGAGCGTGGCGATGGCAGTCGATTGTGCCTCAGTGAAGAGTAGAGGAGCTCCCTGACAGTTTGAACCAGGTTGAGCAGGCCAATCGTACTACAGATGAGTTATAGTTTGACTTAACCTAGTAGGCTAACCATGGTTAAGTCCAGCCCACGAGCCGCACAACCTGATCATGCGGGGTTAATTCATGACTACAATTATCCATCTAGGGAAATTTTCATAGTTATATATATACACACATACATATAATTACAAAAATAGAAACTATGAATTATGGCTAGAAGTTTATTCAAATAGAAAATGAGTATTTTAAATGACATGGGTGTGAGTTATGATACATATATACATTAAATTGATATCTAAGTTACAACTTAGATTAACTGTTATGTTAGTTGTGTAAAACTCATCTACCAGACACTGGTATAACTTATTACGTCTTATTGAGAGGTGTCTCACCCTAGGAATCTTAAACATTTCACATAATCCAAGTAACCACACGGAGCGAGCTCCGAGATAGTGGAGGTGTAGTTTCAAAAATACAAGGTATGTGTTTATTTTGGGGTCTAGAGTTATGTTTGAGAATCCTTGGGATATTTGATGGATTTTTGGGGAGTTTGTATGTGTATTTTAGAGACTCTAGCACTCTGGTATTGTATATATAAAGTTTTGGTGTTTATATTTTTTGTTGCGTAGTTAGAATGTATTTATGATAGGTATATCCCTAGTACCCCACTTTAGGTCTGGGTTGACTTTGTTTACAGTTTTTTGGTATTAGAGTTTGTTGACCTTATAGGTCACACCCGGTTTCGATAATGACAAATACTCAGGTTTTTGATGGCTTTCAAGTGTATGTGTAGGTTCATTTTAGCAGATCAAGTAATGGCACATGAAAGCAAAGCATGAAGACCCTGAAGATTAGTTTCATGTTGTAATTCATTTTATGTAATATGGTTCTGTAATAGCAATTAGGATATAAGGCTTGTAATAATTTTCTGCATGTCATGTATGTAGGTTTTGTAAGCTCAAAATGACCGTAGATTGACCATAGAACCGAATGACCTTAGGGTACCCTTCGGTCGACCGACGCCGGATTTTTGGGACTATCTCAAAATGGCCCTTGAAAAGACCTTAGTGAGACTTTAGGTCCCAACACTCATGCACATATATCATACAAAATTGAGGAGTTTTAAAAATGCACTTAATTGAATATTATTAAGGAATTTGAGAGAGCTTGGGCGACCGAACCCCAGGAGTTCAAAACTCCTCCGGAGCCCGAACTATTGAGAAATCAACAATTGACTTAGGCTCTTGGGCAACCGAACAAAATTGTGCGCACCTTCCAGAGACGCCCGAACCACCTGAAAAGGACATTCCACCAACTCGGGCTACCGAGCTGTTTAGTTCAAATTGAGCCCCAGGCGACCGAACACATGAGTTCAGGCTACCGAACCTATGATTGGGCACCCGAAAGTTCGAAGAAATGTTTCTAACTTTGATTCGGGCCACTAAACTGGGACTCGGGCTGCCGAACCTATTTAAAGGTCATTTATAATTGTGTCTGTTCGGGCGACCGAACCAAAGTTCAGCCACCTGAACCTCGCCGGGTTAAAAATGTTTTAAATGTGGTAATTACGGATTATTTTGGGTTAATTACATTTAAACATTTTTGAAACTTTTCTAAGAATTCCCAACAAGTCCCAAACGGTTATAATTTTACCCTAGCCTATGAATATAAGTTCATTTGTGTGGATTAAGAGGAGATTAAGAAAAATTATTAGCCAAAATTCTCTCAAACTCAAAATCCCATTTTGCCTATAATACTTCCAAACACTCTCATACCTTCATTCCATTGATTAATCTTAGCTTTGTGAGAGTTCATGTTTAGGTTATTGCTTGGTATTTTTGCTCATACTCCCATTACTTTGCTTAGTTGATTGGTATTAATTTTGAGGAGTTAAGCAAGGTTTTCCCACAGATTTTATTTAACAAATCTTGTGTTGGGAAAAACCTAGTAGCTTAAGGATCTTTGCATTGTCATTGCAAAGATTCCTATAGCTTGATTTTGGTGTGCAAAATATTTTTCTACAAGCTAAACCATTTTCAAACTACTCTTGTGCTCATTACATTGAAGGAAAATCTTTTGAGTAAAGTTTGAATATTTGATTAACATCTTTAAAACCCTAATCTACTATTGAGATTTCATTTAACTTGTTTCAAAGATACAACTTGCTTAGAACACTCTTGAACATTATTGTGATCATATCTTGTTGAATGTTATTTGCACATATATTCACATCACTGAGCTTACATTACCTATATTATTGATGTGTATGTGATTGAGCGAATTGGGTACATATTTGCTTTACTTGAGAAGCATAATGACTGTACCGGTTATTTTTTGAAGAATACTGTTGTATTTCTAGGCGTGGCCTGAGGGGGCTTGATCTAGCCCGAAAGGATTAGGTTGGGGTCAGCCCTGTGAATTTAACCTAGGGCGTTCTTCGCTTCGTAAGGAGAATTTGTAAAGGTTGAGGTCAGCCTTGTGCTAATTGACCTGGTTGTAATCGGTGTCGCTCCACCCGTTAAGTGAGCTTTAGTGGAATTCTCGGATTTGCGAGCTAGAGTCGGGGACGTAGGCACAGTTGGCCGAACCCCGATAACATATCTGGTGTTGATTTTATTTTTTGCAATTTACTTTCTGCACTTGTATATTTATATTTATCGTTTAAATATTTAATTGGGATTATGAATGCATAGAAAGACCCTAGGTTTGTGAAATACAGCTTGCTAGATTAGTTGAACCTAGGGGATTAATTTTTAAATACCCAATTCACCCCCCCTCTTGGGAATACACCAAAGCTAACAATTGGTATCAGAGCCTCGTGACCTTGACTTAAACATTTTTGCTAAAAGATCAAGATGACTCACATTGGTGTATCACCATTCGGTGAGGGACAGTCACCTTGTAGTCCTCCATTGTTTTGTGGTGTAAACTACACCCACTAGAAAATTAGAATGAACATATTTGTAAAATCTATGAATTGGAGGTCTTGGTAGGTGATCGATAAGGGAATTTGTATGCCAGTAGAAAATGATATTAATTTTATGCATGCAAATTCATATGCCATGGATCTATTGTACTATGCTTTAGATACTAATATTCTTCATGAGATTATGACTTGTGGTAGTGCACAGGAGATCTGGGTTGAGTTGGAAAATAAATATGGAGAGACCCAAGAAAAGGAGGTAAATCATGAGCATGTAGCATTTACAGTCAGTGAGGTATATGATTCTCACTCTATCTCTTTTGATGACCCCTGTCGTGAGTGCTGCTATATAACATGTACTGAATCTAATGATAAATCGATTGATGATTCCTGTGTTGAATGCTACGTTGTGTCACATGTTGAATCATCCATTGAACATAATGATAATTCTATTAATAGTGCATGTGATGATTCATATGTTGATTCCTGCAATATATTTTGTGATGAATCTTCAAATGTTTCTTGTGATGATGATGGTATGAACGCATGCAATGATTCATGTGTTATTTTGTTTGATAAATCCTGTGATGAATCATTTGGTGAGAGGCAGGCTCTAGCCTAACGGAAGGAGTGATTGTAATCGGTATTATTCCACCCATCAACGGAATTGAACTCGCGAATCCTTTGGTAGTTTGCCAAAGGCGAGGACTTAGGTTGGGTATAAGCTGAACCTCGTAAAACCTTGCATCTCTTTTTTCTTCCTTACTCTTTATTTTTCAGCAATACTTACAACCTGCGTGTATGCTTTAAACTGTTAATTCTGAGTGTATGGTTGTTAAATAGACCGGAGGATAATTTGTTTTGGCTTGACAAGCATTAATTTCAGAAACCGAAAGGGACTACGTTGGTTGATCATCCTAAACTTATTAATCTAAAAGTTTGTTTAAAAACTAAACACTATGAAGAATTGTGAGTTTGGAATAAACACAGGGCTTACATAAATTCAGCATGCTTTACAATTTATTACAGGGCTATTGATACAAAGATCAAGATTTTGATTATCTTGTTGATTGGTTGTGATTGAATTGATTTTGTATTTACTTGTTGTGATTGTTGAAAAACAAAGTATTAAAATTGAAATATATATAAAAAAAAAATCAATTCACCCCCCCTCTTGAGAAGCTATCCTAATTTCAATTGGTATCAGAGCCTAGTTATAGCAAAATCCTAACAAGAAGCTATAAAAAGATCTAAATGGCTAACATAGGAGTAGCTCCTTTTGGAGAAGGCCAATCCTCAACTCGTCCACCAATCTTTTGTTGACACAAATACACCTTTTGGAAAAAGAGAATGCAAATCTACCTCCAACACACGGATTGGAAAGCATGGGAAGTAGTTATGGATGGAGACCTTATTCCCACCAAGATAGTAGATGGAAAACATATTCCAAAAGAGAAAAAGGATATGATCGATTCAGATTATAAAATGTTTCAAATAAACTAAAGTGCTATAAATGCTCTGTCTTGTGCTTTAGATGCTAACGAATTTAATAGGGGTCATGGCTTGTAAAACGGCTAAAGAAATATGGGACAAATTAGAAGTTACATATGAAGGAACTATTGATGTTAGGGACAATAGGATAGACATGTTAACAAGTGAGTATGAAGCATTCAAGATGAATTCAGATGAATCCATATCAAGTATGTACACAAGATTCACCCACATAATTAATTCCTTAAGTGCCTTAGGAAAAACTTATACCACCTACGAAATGATTAGGAAAATTTTGAGAGGCCTTCCCTCCATATGGGAACCTAAGGCTACAACAATTACCGAAGGAAGAAACCTTAAGACCACCTCCTTAGATGAACTCATAGGTTCACTCCTTACCTATGAAATGGCTCTAAAAGAAAGAAATCCTGAATCAAAGCATAAGAAATCTATTGCACTAAAAGCATCAAGCCACAGCTCAAGTGAAGAAGAAAGTGAAACAAGTGTCTTAGATCAAGATGAATTAGTATTCATCACTAAGAGACTAGAAAGTTTTATAAATGGAATAAAAGATTTCCTAAGAAGTTCAACAAAAGGAAAACTGAAAAAGGAGAATTAAGTAGAAAACAAAATAAAAGTAAAATTGAACCTCCTATATGCTATCATTGTAAGAAACTAGGACATATCAAACCGGACTTCCCATTTCTCAAGAAAGACAAGAAGCAAAAGAAGGAAGCTATGAAAGCTACTTGGGATGACTCAAGCTCCAGTGAAACGGAAAACGAATCAAGTGGACAAGAAATGGCAAATGTATGCTTCATGGCGAATGATGAAGAGGTAAATTCCTACTATTCTTCAACAGAATCTTGCAATGAATCTTGTGACGAATCATGTGATAGTATGCCCTCATACAAAGAATTACAAGCTGAATTATTTTCCTTACATAAAAGATTCATAAAAATTTCTAAAAGAAATATAACCTTGAAGGATCAAATTAAAAAACTATTGAAGCAACTTGAATCATTCAAAACCATTGAAAAGAAAAAGATTCTTGTATTGAGAAGTTAGAGGAGGAAGTAAGTAAAGTAACTCAAGAATTAGGCAAAATTCATAAAGAAAACTTGAATAGAAAGGGTCTTGAAATAAATAAACTAAAGAAATTAGTAGAAGATAAAGAAAAAATTATATATAATTTTACAAAAGGTAAAGATAATTTTGAAAAAATGATTGGACAGCAAAGGCTACATGGGAATAAAGAAGGCATAGGTTACAATGGTAAAACAAACAAAAAGAATAAGAAATTATACATGGGATACTTCGTCAAGGAAGCCAAGCACTATGCTAGCACTTCCTCAAACAACAAACATGAACATACTACTTGCTATATGTGCAAGACTAAAGGTCACGTAATGTTTGATTGCCCACTAAAAAGGAAGTATGTTAAAGTACAAGGAGAATGGAAAGTTAATAATGGATCTAACAAGAAAACAAAGAAAGTTAAAAGGATTTGTGTTCCAAAGACTAACACAATGAATCCTCCATTGTAGGTATGTTTTAGGACAACATCATCAACGGACAAGTGGTACTTGGACAGCGGGTGTTCAGGACACATGATCGGCGATAAGACCAAGTTTTCCTCTCCAAAACAAAAAGATGGAGGATATGTCACCTTCGGCGATAATGCCAAAGGTAATATTTTGGCATCGGGAGAATAGGTAAAGAACCTTCTATTACTATTGATAATGTATTATTAGTAGAAGGTTTAAAACATAATCTTTTAAGCAGCCAATTGAGTGACAAAGTGTTTGAAATAAACTTTAAGAAAGAAAAATGTGTTATTCAGAATCCCAAAGAAAATAAAATCTTGTTTATAGCTCTTAGAATAAATAATGTTTATTGTATAAACCTTGAGAATCTAATGAATTAAAATATAACTTGTTTGGCAGCCATGAATGAAACAAGTTGACTATGACATAGGAAGTTAGGACATGCTAGCATGAACTTATTGTCCAAATTATCAAAGAAAAATTTTGTAAAAGGATTACCAAATACCAAATTCATAAAATACAAGATGTGTGACGCATGCCAAAAGGGAAAGGAAGTTAAAACAAGCTTTAAAAAGAAAAAAGTATATATCTACTAAAAGACCCCTAAAACTATTACACCTAGACTTATTCGGTCCACTAGAACCTTAAGCCTAGGAGGAAAACAATATGCTTTTGTAATAGTGGATGATTATTCAAGATTCACTTAGGTATTATTCCTACCAAATAAAGATGAAGCGTGTGACATGCTAATCACCTTATGTAAGAAATTACAAAATGAAAAAGGCTATAATATAACAAGTTTTAGAAGTGATCAAGGTAGGGAGTTTAGAAACAAAGAGGTTGATAAATTCTGTAATGAATATGGAATAAACCATAATTTCCCAACACCTAGAACTCCACAACAAAATGGAGTTGTAGAAAGAAAAAATAGAACCCTACAAGAAATTGCAAGAACAATGATAAACGAAAATAATCTATCTAAATACTTTTGGGCCGAAGCTATAAATACAACATGTTATATTGTAAATAGGGTATCTATAAGATCAAGTATAGACAAAACACCATATGAACTATGGAAAGGAAGAAAACCTAATATCTCTTACTTTCATGTATTTGGATGCAAATGTTTTATCCTTAACACTAAAGATGATTTAGGAAAGTTTGATACAAAATCTGATGAAGGTATCTTTTTAGGATACTCTACAAATAGCAAAGCCTATAGGGTTTATAATAGAAGAACTCTCACTATCATTGAATCAATACACATAATATTTGATGAATCAAACAATTATGAAAATAAAATAAAGAATGATGAAAAGGAAGATATTCCACAAAAAGAAGAAGATTTTGAAATAAAAGAAGAAAATAATAATGAGACTTCAAATGAAAACATTGTAGAAAATCTAGAACTACCTAAAGAATGGAAATATGCTAAAAGTCATCCAAAAGAACAAATACTTGGAGAAACTTCAAAAGGAATAACCACTCGAGCCTCATTGAAAAATATTAGCAACCATTATGCCTTTTTATCTTAAGATGAACCCAAGAATATTGAAGAAGCTTTAAAAGATGACTCTTGGATTATAGCTATGCAAGAGGAACTAAATTAATTTGAAAGAAGCCAAGTGTGGGAACTTATACCTAAACCCAAAGACAAATCAATCATAGGAACTAAATGGGTGTTTAGAAATAAAAAGGATGAACATAGGATAGTTATAAGAAATAAAGCTAGGTTAGTAGCACAAGGTTATAATCAAGAAGAAGGTATCGATTACGATGAAACCTTTGCTCTCATAGCAAGAATGGAAGCAATTAGGATGCTCTTAACTTATGCAGTCTACTTCAAATTATACCATATGGATGTAAAAAGTGTTTTCTTAAATGGATATATAAATGAAGAAGTATATGTAAAACAACCTCCAGGTTTTGAAAATTCAAAAAGTCCAGATTATGTATTTAAGTTAACAAAAGTTTTATATGGATTGAAGCAAGCTCCTAGAGCTTGGTATGAAAGGCTAAGCAAGTTCCTAATTCAAAACAATTTTTCAAGAGGAAAGATTGATAGCACTTTATTTATAAAAAGCAAAAACAAAGACATGCTTATAGTACAAATTTATATTGATGATATTATTTTTGGAGCAACTCATGAGGATTTGTGTAATGAATTTGCTAAGTCTATGCAAAAAAAGTTTGAGATGAGCATGATGGGAGAGTTAAATTACTTTCTAGGATTACAAATCAAACAAGAAAAAAATGGAACTTTCATAAATTAAACTAAATATATTAAAGACATGTTAAAGAAGTTTGATATGGAAGAAAGTAAACCTATAGGAACTCCTATGAGCACTTCAACTAGTCTTGCCAAGGAAGAAAAAGGGAAACAAGTAGATACTAAGCATTACCGAGGCATGATAGGAAGCTTACTTTACTTAACAGCAAGTAGACCGGATATTATGTTGAGCGTATGTATGTGTGCTAGGTTCCAATCAGCTCCTAAGGAATCACATCAATCAGCGGTTCAAAGAATCCTTAGATATCTTCTAGGCACACTTGAACTAGGTTTATGGTATCCAAAGGGAACTGAATTTGAAATGATAAGCTATTCCGATGCAGACTTTGCTGGATGCAAGATAGATAGAAAAAACACAAGTGGAACGTGTCATTTTCTAGGACACTCTTTAGTCTCCTGGTCTTCAAAGAAACAAAACTCTATAGCATTATCCATAGTAGAAGCAAAATACATTGCAGTAGGGAGTTGCTATGCCCAAACATTGTATATGAAACAACAACTAAAAGATTTTAAAATTCAATATTAAACTATTCCAATAAAATGTGATAACACAAGTGCCATAAATATTTCAAAAAATCCGGTATCTCACTCAAGAACAAAACATATTGACATAAGACATCACTTCTTGAGAGGTCATGTGCAAAATGAAGACATAATGCTAGAATTTGTAAATACAAATGACCAATCAGCAGATATATTCACAAAAGCACTCTCTGAAGAGCGATTCATATTCATTCGAAGAGAATTGGGAATGATGCATATTCGAGAAGCAAACTAAAAACTTTTCTGCTTGGCAGGCGACTGCCACCAAGGTGCACTGACTTTCAAGTTTATTATAGACAGGCGCCTGCCTCATCCTAGCAGGCAACTGCCTTACGGCGGGTAGGGTTTAAAACCCTGTTTTATGTCTTTTTAACTTCCTTTAGGCGCCTGCTCCTTCTTCTCTTTCTCCGAAAATCTTCTTTCCTACTCTTTTCCACACACACTCCTCTTCCAAATCAGCCTGAAACCGAGCATCAAACCTGCCTTCCACATCAAATCACAAATATAGCCTAGGGTTTATGAGCTTTTCTCTTCAATACAAACATACCACGAATAAAATCGACTGGTAACAATGGTTCTTCTTCTTTGACAAGGATCAACAATGATGAAGTAGAGAAAGGGTTAGAAACTCCACATGCTAAACAACTCTATAGGAATCAAATCGCTTAAGCCGAACCCATTCTAGGTAAAGTTCTTGACATTACATTCTTCAATTCATATTTTCTTGAAATTATGGAACTTTTTAAGGAAATTGGGTGGGATCGGTTTATTACATATCAAGCAAAAGGATACTATCCAAATGTGGTTCGGATTTTCTATGCAAATATGGAACGGTTTGAAAATGGGATCAAAACAAATATTCTAGGGCAAAATATTCATCTTACTCCCATATCTTTGGGAAAAATTTTTCGAGTCAAGCTAGGAGATTTTGAGGTCCACATTGTTGAGAAACAATGGATAATGTCCCAAGGATTTACTCCAGAGGAATTTTTACCCCTAGTCATAACTGATACACCTATCTCCTTTGGGCATCCACCTCTTTACAAATAGCTCAATCTATAAGCTCTAATCCTGCACAAACTTATTACATATAATATCCTACCATGTTCCGGTTCTCATGATCATATTTCATTCTTAGATTGTTTGGTTATGTGGTGTATTTTTAAAGGAAAAAAGTTGGATCTTCCAAGTTTACTTGTCAAACGGATTATTATGAAAGTCGATGCCCCTCATGTCGTTCTACCATATGCTGGGATGTTAATTATGGTATTTGCTCATTTTAATGTTCTTACACCATCATTTAACTTCACTAGCAAAACCCATTACAATATCTTTTCTGATACTATTCTTAAGCGTATAGGATATAAGAACTCTCCTCAAGGGTGGTTTCATAAGGGACATCCTCATGTATCACCCGCATCACCACCTTAGTTTTCCATACCGGCCTCTTCAGTTCAACTTGACCCAGAAACTCCTTCTTGGTTCGTTCCATTTTTTAATCACTATATGAACTTCAGTGATGTAATGCAATCTAGACTTGGTACACTAAGGGAGAAGGTTTCTACTATGGAAACTCATTGTTCCAGCCTTGTTCAACGTGTTGACAAGATTGAGAAACATTTGGATAACTCTTCTAAAGGCAAATCTCAGATGGATATCAGCTCTACTCCATCGAGTGATGATGAATTTGGTGAAAAATTTGGTGAAGCTTGATGTGTTTCATCTATGATCTATTTAAAACTTTTGTCTATGTATTAGTGCTTTACCGGATAGTATGTTCTTTATGTTTGTAAGATTAATAAGTACTGTGTATTGCAGCACTTCACTATGTTTTTTTTTGTATTACTCTCTTCTCCTTTTTGATTGATGTCCAAAGGGGGAGATGTTTGCGAGAAGGGAGTGCAAAAATGAAAAATGCTAATATGCTATGATATGAACTTGTATGGATGGATATATATGGGTATGATCATTTTATGAATTCATTACTTATATGACTATGAATATATCATGCTTGTTGAAAGGGGGAGCCATAAGTATTATCTCTTATTATTTTTGCTCTCGATTTGTCATCATCAAAAAGGGGGAGATTGTTGGCCTAACAAGGCTTACAATTCTTATTTTGATTAAAACAAATCATGATGTGTTTAATATGGTTTAAGTGAAAGTTTTTCAAGAAAAAGGCAAAACTTAAAGGTAGTGACAAAGCTCAAAATGATGATAAAGTTTATGAAAGATCTTGAAGAGCATGAGGATTAAAGATAATTTGATGAAAGCTCAAAGAAAAGATCAGAAACTCAAAGATGATGGAAGAACAAGGATTTACTTGAAGATCAAAGGAATAAAGTTTTAAGGATGTTTGTATGTAAGTACTTCAAGTTAATTTCAAGTATATACTGAATTGAAGCTCTCATAAAATCAAAATAAAATTAGAAATATATGTTCAGAAAAACTCTAAAGTATGTTTTTCAAATCAAAGAAAAGAAGGGTTTTTAAAAAGAAAAGTTTTTTTAGTAAAACAGAAGGGCCAGGCGACTGCCTTCATGTAGCACGCGACTGCCCAAATTAAATAAAGAATTCTCAAAGAAATAGTAGGGTGTCAGGCGACTGACTAAACATAGCCAGGCGCCTAGGTGGTCATGCTAGGCGACTGCATGGGCTTTGGCAGGCGACTGCCAGTGTTCTGTGTTGTAAGTTTCTTTTATGACAGGCAATTGCCAAGTTGTGCTAGGCGACTGCCACTCGAACGTTGGCTTAAAAACTTCCAATGAGAAGATTTTTTAAATGGATTTTTTGGCACTACTATTTTGAAAAACTTGGGGATTACTTCAAGAAAACTTGGGGGACAAGGAATTACTCTTAAACTTCTATAAATAGCCCCAAACTTCAAAGATTTTACACACCAAGAAATTTCCAGCAATCAAAGTTCTCTAAAAAGCTCTCAAATTCTCTTGTGTTCATTCATCTTCAACTACTGAGTTACTGTTAGTACAAACTTTGAAGTAAAGTGTTCAAAGTCTGAATCTTTCAATACTTGGAAGATATTTGATGATCTAAATTCAGTATTGAGCTTCAATCCTTTTATATTTGAATTACTTTGATGTATACTTGTACTGAATGTTGCACTAACCTACTCTGCTATGAGAGTGTTTTCTTGTACACAAACTTTTCTATATCTTGGTTCTTGTTTGTAGACGATTCAAGGTTGTAGAATCGTTGGACCAAATGAGGGAATATCATTTGGAGAGGCAGGCTCTAGCCTAACGGAAGGAGTGATTGTAATCGGTATTGTTCCACCCATCAACGGAACTAAACTAGTGAATCCTTTGGTGGTTTGTCAAAGGCGAGGACGTAGGCTGGGTGTAAGTCGAACCTCGTAAAACCTTGTGTCTCTCTTTTCTTCCTTACTCTTTATTTTTCAGCAATACTTACAACCTGCGTGTATGCTTTAAATTGTTAATTCTGAGTGTATGGTTGTTAAATAGACCAGAGGATAATTTGTTTTGGCTTGATCAGCATTGATTGCAGAAACTGAAAGGGACTACGTTGGTTGATCATCCTAAACTTATTAATCTGAAAGTTTGTTTAAAAACTAAACACTAAGAAGAATTGTGAGTTTGGAATAAACACAGGGCTTACATAAATTCAGCGTGCTTTACAAGTTCTTACAGGGCTATTGATACAACGATCAAGATTTTGATTATTTTGTTGATTGGTTGTGGTTGAATTGATTTTGTATTTACTTGTTGTGATTGTTGAAAAACAAAGTATTAAAATTGAAATATAAAAAAAAAAAAAATCAATTCACCCCCTCTTGAGAAGCTATCCTAATTTCAATTTGATATGAAATGTTCTTGGGTCATGAACATTATTGCTCGCCTCAATATATACTCTCTAATGCATCTATGATCTATAGGGACAACTATACTAATCAAGTGATAACATGTAATTGATAAATACTCAGTATAGTTGATTTTAAAGATTTAAATTGATTGCTTATACTGCTTGGCATGCTTAATGAATTAAATCTTTGAGTAGTACAAGCTATTCATTTTATCTAAGGTAGTATTCAAATTCATAGGGGGAGACCTTAAGCTAAAAATCTCAATCTTGTTGTGCTTGCCTAATTTCTTAAGCTTAGATGTGCTTTAAGTTGTATTGTGGCATGTGCTTAAATGTATTAATCTCATTGAAAATCCTAAAGTTGAAATATATTGTTTTGCGACAAACTATTTAAAAGTTTACCATATGATGTTGCACTTAAAATTGTCTTTCTTTAAGTTACATATGGTTGTAACTTTTCTGGTCATAAAGTTGTTTTGTGTTTAAATGATCACCAGAAAAATTTGCTTGCTTGATCTTCGAACTAAAGTTTTTTTAAGCAAGTCCTGCTCCTATGCATTTGTTTAAAATCATAAGGGAGATATATATTTATCTATTTATATTTCATATTTTTTTTGGCAGGAAAATGATTTTACATGCGACGTATCTTATTTTCTTGCTTGTGTGCTTAAATGACATATTCTTTGGTTATAAAACTGTTTATACCCAAATGCTATATTAAAAAGGGGGAGTTTTCTAATAATTTCAAAGTCTAACAATCAATATAACAATTGGTATCTTTCGTTGGCTTGGACTTTATGAAATTGGTTATGTTTTGCAATGCACAATTCTCATATCTATTGCATGATAATGATTCTATTTATGTTTTATGTATTGATCATACTGTAACTGTTTGAATTGCCTAGTTGTGGATAAACTGTTAAGTCTTCAAAACTCAAAACAGGTTATTTTTATACAGGAATTTTTGGGAAATGTCTTATTTTCAAACAGAATGCTGTCGAAATTTTAAAAAAAAATTCTCAAACTTTTCTTTTATACAAATGATTCTTACCTATTGCCTAAAGCTATAAGTTTCATGACCCTTTCTACTATTGCAAAAGGGGGGAGATGGATAAAAGAGCGCAAAAATTGGGTTGAATTGAACTCAAATGGAAAATTATTTAAAGCTTTACATAATGCATATTGTTAGGGGGAGCCTTCTAAGGCTATACCCAATTTTTGCATGATGTATTTGTCATCATCAAAAAGGGGGAGAATGTTGACCTTATAGTGTAGACCCAGTTTTGATAATGACAAATACTCAGGTATTTGATAGCTTTCAAGTGTATGTGCAAGTTCATTTTAGCAGATCAAGTAATGGCACATGAAAGCAAAGCATGAAGACCTTGAAGATTAGTTTCATGTTGTAATTCATTTTATGTAATATGGGTCTGTAATAGTAATTAGGATATAAGGTTTGTAATAATTATCTGCATGTCATGTAAGTAGGTTTTGTAAGCTCAAAATGATCATAGATTGACCATAGGACCAAATGACCTTAGGGCACCCTTCGGTCGTCCGACGCCGGATTTTTGGGACTATCTCAAAATGGCCCTTGAAAAGACCTTAGTGAGACTTTAGGTCCCAACACTCATGCACATATATCATACAAAATTGAGGAGTGTTAAAAATGCACTTAATTGACTATTATTAAGGAATTTGAGAGAGCTCGGATGACCGAACCCGAGGAGTTCAAAACTCCTCGAGGGCCCGAACTGTTGAGAAGTCAACAATTGACTTAGGCTCTTGGGCGACCGAACAAAATTGTGCGCACCTTCCACGGATGCCCGAACCACCTGAAAAGGACATTCCACCAACTTGGGCTACTGAGCTGTTTAGTTCAAATTGAGCCTCGGGCGACCGAATACATGAGTTTAGGCTACCGAACCTATGACCGGGCACCCGAGAGTCCGAAAAAATGTTTTTGACTTTGATTCGGGCCACCGAACTCGAACTCGGGCTGCCAAAATTATTTAAAGTCATTTATAACTGTGTCTATTCAGGCAACCGAACCACGGTTCAGCCACCCGAACCTCGCGGGGTTAAAAATGTTTTAAATGTGGTAAATACGAGTTATTTTGGGTTAATTACATTTAAACATTTTGAAACTTTTCTAAAAAATTCTCAACAAGTTCCAAACGGTTATAATTTTACCCTAGCCTATAAATATAGGTTCATTTGTGTGCATTAAAGGGAGATTAAGAAAAATCATTAGCCAAACTTCTCTCAAACTCAAAATCCCATTTTGCCTATAATACTTCCAAACACTCTCATAACTTCATTCCATTGATTAATCTTAGCTCTGTGAGAGTTCTTGTTTGGGTTATTGCTTGGTATTATTGCTCATACTCCCATTACTTTGCTTGGTTAATTGGTATTGATTTTGGGGAGTTAAGGAAGGTTTTCCCACATATTTCATTTAATAAATATTGTGTTGGGAAAAACGTAGTAGCTTAAGGATCTTTGCATTGTCATTGCAAAGATTTCTATAGCTTGATTTTGGTGTGTAAAATATTTTTCTACAAGCTAAAACATTTTCAAACTATTCTTGTGCTGACTACATTGAAGGAAAATCTTTTGAGTTATGTTTGAATATTTG
Organism: Malania oleifera; assembly: GCF_029873635.1. Taxonomy (NCBI): domain Eukaryota; kingdom Viridiplantae; phylum Streptophyta; class Magnoliopsida; order Santalales; family Ximeniaceae; genus Malania; species Malania oleifera. The sequence goes on along the minus strand of NC_080429.1, from coordinate 63,287,539 downwards.
ATTAACATCTTTGAAACCCTGATCTGCTATTAAGATTTTATTTAGCTTGTTTCAAAGATACAACTTGCTTAGAACACTTTTGAACATTATTGTGATCATATCTTGTTGAGCGTTATTTGCACATATATTCACATCACTGAGCTTATATTACCTATATTATTGATGTGTATGTGATTGCGCATATTGGGTACATATCTGCTTTACTTGAGAAGCATAATCATTTTTGTGAAAAATACTGTTGTATTTCCAGGTGTGGCCTGAGGGGGTTTGATCTAACCCGAAAGGATTAGGTTAGGGTCAGCCCTGTGAATTTGACCTCGGGCCTTCTCCGCCTCGCAAGGAGAATTTGTAAAGGTTGAGGTCAGCCCTATGCTAATTGACCTGGTTGTAATCGGTGCCGCTCCACTCGTTAAGTGAGCTTTAGTGGAATCCTCGGGCTTGTGAGCTAGAGGCAGGGATGTAGGCATAGTTGGCCGAACTCTGATAACATATCTGGTGTTGATTTTATTTTCCGCAATTTACTTTCTGCACCTGTATGTTTATATTTATCGTTTAAATATTTGATTGGGATTGTGAATGCATAGAAAGACCCTAAGTTTGTGAAATACTGCTTGCTAGATTAGTTAAACCCAGGCGATTAATTTTTAAATACCTAATTCACCCCCCTTTTGGGAATACACCAAAGCTAATAGAGTTTATTAAGTAAAATGGGAATAAAAAATATATAAATCCAGAATTTTTGGGGTGTTACATTGTGGTATCAGAGCCTAGGTTGCTAGGTTATGCAGACTCCAGCGAAAAACAATACCAGAGTATAGGAATGAATTTAGATGAAGGGTAGGAAAAAGAATGGATCAGGTGTATAGTAGGATATCGTTATAGAAGTTAGAGTGGAATTTAGGATTCTGCCTTTCGACTTGGAAGTAGGGAATTCCGTGGTGGTTTCTTCGATTTTCCTAGGGTGACGATTTCAGAAAAGCGAGTAAACTATCGCTGGTTCTTATTTTGGAGTAGTAAAACGGAACTTAAATTGGGGATATCTTAGGGTTCTTAGTTAGATAGTAGCACTGTCATATTAAGGTGTTGAAATTATAAGATTATTGCTGTTTTATTTTCAAGATGGACCCTGGAAATAGCAATGCTCATGCGAGAGGTGGTAATGATACGAGGCACTTTAGTATGAGTGGCAACAATTTTGATGCAGTCCTGCATAGTGTTGCTTAGTAGGTTATGACTGAGATAGCACGAAATTCTAAAGCATAGGATTGCCCGCAAGATGATCTGGGCTGTTTGATCAGACGGTTTACCTAGATGAATCCTCTAGCCTTTTCGAGTGGCACAGATCCGATTAAGGCATAAAATTGACTGCAAGAGATTGAGAAAATTTTGTCAATATTGCATTGCATCGACAAATAGAGGGTGCCATAAGTCACTTTCAAGTTGACATGTGTAATGCCCCTCAATTTCTTAACATAAAATATCACATAATAAATAAAATGGTTAACCCGAACCCGTGGGTAGCGGAGACACCTATCAAACACAGCGGAAAACCTAGCAGCAGTAAACATAAAATCTCAAACATCCAATCATAAAACATAATATCAGAGCTTTCTATAACATCAAAATACTGTTATGATATACAACCTCCAAAAGTCAAAATAACACTAGGATTAAATAACAAAAACTCCCGATCCTAGTTCAATGCTTACCCTTCTAGTAGGGAAGCTCCAATCACACAATGGTGGCTCTAGCCCGCCGGTCTCACTAGATTTCCTGAAAATCAGTTAATGTTCGGGGGTGAGACACTTCTCAGTAAGGGAAAATAAACTAAATATAGCTGTGTGGCAACATGAATATTTAATGCATTTGTACGTATACAGTACATTTCATAATTCTATGAACATAATTATATCGTACTGGGTAAACATATATTTTCACATCTGTTAATAAATCATATCATACATAAAATCATCTGTTATAACTGTAGTACTGAAAACAAACCCAGGATGACTAGCTAGCTGGTGTCATGTATTACCCCCCATGATGGGTTGTGCAGCCCGAAGGCGGGGACCCGACAATGGCTGGTCGACCACTGTCAAATCAAATATGTCTGTAAGTACGATGAGCCCGCCACACCGTGGTCCGGACTGCAAGGTGGACGTCCACACTCTACTGAAAGCCACATCGACTATCCATCTCCCATCCCCTCGTGGGACGGTAGCACTAATAAGTCCTCGTGCCAAAATTAACCCATAGCTACGGTACCGAGCTCCTAGTCTGAACTAAACTAACATCCTGGTTATGAAAACATATAATACATGATTATATGTAATATCATTACGGCCTCGCGCCGAAAACATAGATACGGCCTCGCGCCGAAATCATACATATGGCCTCGTGCCAATAATATAAATATGGCCTCGTGCCGATAGCATAAATACGGCCTCGTGCCAATAACATAAATACATGGCCTCGCGCCAATAACATAAATACAGCCTCGTGCCGATAACATAAATATATGGCCTCGCGCCAAAAACATAAATACGGCCTAGTGCCGATAACATAAATATATGGCCTCGCGCCAAAATTGTTTCAGGTATATATATACTGAAAATACATCATTTATCACATAATCGTCAAAACCATCACAACATAACTCATATTTTCATAATACCTGAAATCATGCTTTGTTCATAAAATCTTTCACATCATAATACATTTCACATAAAATAATATTCATACCACACATATGCTTTTAAAAGTCATCATATTCTAAAATCGTGAATTTCTTACATCTCATACATACATATACATTTTAATCATCATAATAGTATTTCATCATATTCTAAAATCGTGAATTTCTTACATCTCATACATACATATACATTTTAATCATCATAACAGTATTTTCCCAATCGTACATTTCATTCGTAATACACAATATAACATATGCTTTTATGAAAATAAATTTACTCATAATCAATAATAATTTGTATGGAAAATTACTGCTTTAATTTATTCCCTTACCTGGCTATTGAGAAATTCCTTAGGACCCAAATCCTACGCCCTTAGCGCCCAAAATTCAACTCCTGAAATTTACATTTTTCCCCAAATTAATTAATTTATTTCTCCAAAATAATACTCATCTAGCCTTCCTTAGGCTCCATATACCTCAAATTAATATTTAAACTATTATTTAATATCCCTACTTAATTTTTCAAAATTTTGCCTGCAGGTCCCAAAATTACACCCGCAGCGCTCACCCGAGCCCTAAATTTTAGAAATCCTACTTCAGTCTCAGATGCTTAATATTTTAGCATTTCTAAATTAATGCTAATTAATTAAAAATAAGCCCCTTAATAATCGCCGCGCCCCAAATTAGGGGTTTTGGCCCGATACCCCCACGAGAATTCCGTCTCACTAGACTTGTAGAGAATCATCCCTAGATTCTCGTGGTGGTGTCCATTCGTCAATTGGGCTTATATTTTGCAAAAAATAAAAGAAAAGGGGAAAAATGGCTTACCCTAGGGAATACGCTTACGCCGTTCCTATCCCAGATCCGCTCCGGTAGAAATGACGGCAGCGGCAAATGAAGTCTAGTGGTATCTTTGGATTTTTGATCAGGCGAAAATCCGTCACGAAATCGAGGAGAGAGGGAGAGAGAACGTGAGGAGAGAGAGAGGACCTGCGTTGCTGCAGGAAAAGGAAAATAAAAGAAGAAGAAAAGAAAGAAGAAGAAGAAGAAGAAGAAGATAGATGATGAGGGGGGGGGGGTTGAATTTAAAATAGAATCCACCTGAAGCTTAGCTTCAGGTGGTTTAACATATATATATATATATATATATATATATTAATATAATAATAATATATTTAATTAATATTAATAATATATTTTATTAATAAAAAATAAAAATAAATTTTAATTAATTAAATTTTTGTTTCCTTTTTCTTTTAAATTCGATTAATTAATTAATTAATTAATTAATTAATAATAATAATAATAATTTATTTAGTTTGAAATCAATCCACTAATCTGTTATATCTTTTTTTTTGAGTTTTTACAACATGGGAGGCAAAATGGTGGTGGTCAGTAGTGAAGCTTCTGGAAGTGCAGAGGCCAGCACTAGTAGCACTGTCTTGGGGGAGGTTTAAGGATATATTTTACAACCGCTGCTTTCCCGCCTTAATTAAAGATGCCAAGATGGAGGAATTCCTAAATTTGACATAGGTACAGCTGATAGTGCCACAGTACACTGCTAATTTTGTGGAGCTGTCTCGTTTTGCTCCTTTCATGATCCCAGATGAATTCAGGAAGCCCTAGAGATTTTAGAGGGAGTTGAGATAGGAGGTGTATGAGCAGGTGGCAATTCTACAGATATGAGATTTTTTTGAGTTGGTGGATAAAGCCATCGTAGTTGAGACCAGTCGACAGAGAGGCAAAAAGGGGCAGAGTTAGAGGAAGAGGCCTGTGCCTATTGGGTTTCAAGCGGGTCCTAGCCAGGGTCCGAGGAGGAGAAACAGTGGGGGACAGAGACAAGATATAGGAAGATGGGTGTATCAGGCGTCTTTGACCTGCCCGATTTGTCCTAGATGTAATAGGAGGCACGTAGGGGAATGTTGTGTGAGAGAGAATGTTTGCTATCATTGTGGGAGACAAGGACATATTTTGAGAAACTGCTGAGCGTAGCTAGTTAATCCACCTGCTCTTAGACAAATTCAAGGAACTAATCAAGCACCCTAAGGAAATCAGCAGAGGAACACTACCTCGACACAGGTCTATGCTTTGACACCAGGAGACGCTGAGGCGGCAAACAATGTGGTGACAAGTACCATTTATATATTGTCGTATAAAGTTACCTTTTTATTTGATTTAGGAGTGACTCACTCTTTTATAACCCGGGAATTTATTAAATTATGGGGTATAGAAACTCAATATTTAGATGTCAATTTATTAGTAGCTACGCCGACCAGGACCACAGTGTTGTGTAGTAAGGTACTTAAAGATTGTCCACTCAGTATTTAGGGGAGGTCTTTGCTAGTGAACTTGGTAGTTCTAGATATGCATGGTTTCGAGATAATTCTGGGAATGGACTGGCTAGCTACCAACTATGCTAGTATTGATTGTTATCAAAGAGAAGTGGTATTCAAACCTCTAGGAGAGCAGGAGTACCGATTTGTGGGGACATGTGTGCGTTCCCTACCATAGACTTTCTTAGCCATTCAAGTGAGGAGATTGCTTTTGGAAGGATGCCAGGGGTACCTAGCTCGTGTAAAATAAGCGCCGAAAGGAGAATCCAGATTAGAAGATATTCTGATAGTGAAAGATTTTCCTAATGTGTTTCTGGAGGATCTATTGGGATTTCCTCCTGATCATGAGGTTGAGTTTACTATTGAACTATCTCTAGGAACAATGCCGATTTCTAAAGCGCCATACAAAATGACTCCAGCAGAATTAAAAGAGTTGAAAGAGCAGATACATGAATGCTAGTACTGTTCGTGAAAAAGAAGGATGGGTCAAAGAGAATGTGCATCTACTATAGAGAAATTAATAAAGTGACTATCAAGAATAAATACCCGCTTCCCCGCATATATGATTTGTTTGATCAGCTATAGGACACACAGATTTTCTTAAAGATTGATCTGCGATCCGGGTACCATCAAGTAAAGGTCAGGGCGGAAGATATTTCAAAGACAGCATTTTAGACTAGGTATGACCATTATGAATTCCTGGTTATGTCGTTTGGACTAACGAATGCTCCTGTCGTATTCATGGACCTGATAAATAGAGTCTTTCATCAGTACCTGGATTAGTTTTTTGTAGTTTTTATTGATGATATTTTGGTGTATTCATAGAGCCCTGAAGAACACAAGAAACATTTGAGGATAGTTTTACGAATATTGAGAGAAAGAAGGTTATATGCCAAATTTAGGAAGTGTGAATTCTGGTTGAAGCAAGTTACTTTCCTCGAGTGCGTGGTATCTAGGGGTGGCAATTCTGTAGATCTGAGCAAGATTGAGGTGGTAGTGGATTGGGTACGACTGAAAAATGTGTAGGAGGTCAAGAGTCTCTTAGGATTGGTAGGATACTACTGTTGATTTGTAAAGGGATTCTCTAAACTGTCGGGCCCTTTGACTAGAATGACCAAGAAGAATGCAAGATATGAATGGAAAGAAGAATGTGAGCAAAGTTTCCAGGAATTAAAGCAATGACTCATCACTGCACCAGTTCTAACAATTCCTTCGAGAGAAGAGGGTTTTGTAATTAATAGTGACGCGTCACACAAAGGGCTTGGGTGTGTTCTGATGCAGCGAGGGAGAGTCGTAGCATATGCTTCCTGATAGTTCAAATAATATGAAAATAATTACCCTATCCATGATTTGGAGTTAGTAGCGGTGGTTTATGTGTTGAAGATTTTGAGGCATTATTTATATGGGGGTAGGTGTGAGATCTTCACAGACCACAAGAGTCGTAAATATTTCTTCACGTAGAAGGAGCTGAACATGAGGTAGAGAAGGTGGCTAGAGTTAATTAAAGATTATGATTGTACTATCAGTTACCACCTAGGAGAAGCAAATATGGTAGCTGATGCATTAAGTCGGAAATGAGGAAGTGCCTCAGTATTAGTAGTGGTGGGGTAGCATCATATCAGAATGGATTTGGAAAGGCTTGGGGTGGAGTTTGTAGAGGGTATTCACTAGACGTTCATCGTTAATATGGTTATACAGCCCATGTTATAGGGAAAAAAAAGCTGCTAAGATGAAAGATGCTGAATTATTAAAGATTATGGATAAAGTGCAGAATGGTCAACAAGCAGAGTTTAATGTCTTAGAGGTTGGAGCTTTGAGATTCCGTACCAGACTTTGCGTACCTACTAATGTTGAGACTAAGAGAGTTATCCTAGAGGAAGCACATTGATCCCTTTATACAATGCACCCTGGAAGCACTAAGATGTACAGGGATCTTCAGGATTCTTTTTGGTGGAGTAATATGAAGAAAGAAATCATTGAATTTGTAGAGTAGTGTTTGACATGCCAGCAGGTGAAAACTGAGCATCAAAGATTGGCGCGATCATTGTAGTCACTTCATATCCCTGAGTGGAAGTGAGAACACATTTCGATGGATTTTTTGCAGGATTACCGCCGATATTGCATGGACAGGACGCTATTTGGGTAGTCATTGATCGACTGATGAAGACTGCCCACTTTTTTCCTATCAGAGTTAGCTACTACATGAGTTGGTTGGCAGAAATATATATACAAGAGATAGTGAGATTACATGGAGTGCCTGTGTCCATCGTATCTGACCGAGACCCTCGGTTCACGTCACAATTCTAGAGAAGTTTGCAGAGGGCTATGGGGTCTTAGCTGACATTTAGTACAACCTTTCATCCTCTTACTAATGGATAGACAGAGAGAACTATACAGATACTAGAGGATATGCTACGAGCTTGTGTGTTGGACTTTGGAGGTAGTTGGATAAAGTTTTTGTCATTAGTTGAATTTACATATAATAACAGTTACCAGGCCAGCATTGGGATGGCACCATATGAGGTGTTATATGGTAGGAGGTGCCAATCTCCATTATACTGGGATGAAATTGGTTAAAAACATATTTTGGGACCCGAGTTAGTCCAGCAAACTTGTGATAAAGTCAAACTTATCAGAGATAGAATTAGGGTAGCTCAGAGTCGGCAGAAAAGTTATGCAGATACTCGCCGACGAGAGTTCGAGTTTGGTACAAGGGACCATGTGTTTTTGGATGTTGCACCGATGAAACGGATTATGAGATTTGGAAAGAAGGGTAAGCTAAGCCCTAGGTTTATTGGACCCTTTGAGATAATAAAAAGAGTGAGTCCAGTTGCCTTCAGGTTAGCTCTACCTCCGGTGTTGTCTAAGATTCACGATGTATTCCATATATCTATGTTAAGGAAGTATGTCGTTGATCCCTCATATGTGATCAGTTATGAATTACTGGGACTTGGAGATACTCTGTCTTACGAGGAAGTGCCTGTTTAGATTTTGAATCAAAAGGAATAAGAATTGCGCATGAAAAAGATCCCGTTGGTAAAAGTACTCTGGCGCCATTACGCAGTTAAAGAGGTTTCATGGGAATTGGAGGAAAAGATGCGTCAAAGATATCCGTTCTTGTTCAGTGGGACTCATAATTGTACAGGTAAAGCCAAATAATGATTTTTGGCTTTTGCTCTATACAGTGTAAGATAGTTAATTATAGAAATGTATGTTGGCTTTAAAATATAAATGGTTTTGGGAGAAATTTTTCTTTTTTTAATTGACTGTAATCTCCTAAGGCCCTATTGTAACCACAATATTCCTCCGCCATAAGTGAGGGCAATTAATAAAATTACAGTCAGTTTTTCTTTAGAGATTGATACATAAGATGACAAATTTTGAGGACGAAATTTTTATAAGGAGGGGAGAATGTAGAGACCCAAAAAATTGAAATAATAAGAAAAATAGAGAAAAGAAGGAATCTAGTTTGGTATAGACTAAACCGTCGATGGTTTGGTGGGGGGCATAGAAAACCGTCGACAATTTTGTAATTACTATAGCTCGGTTAAGGGTAAAATAGTGAAAATATTTGGTTAAAAGCCAAACTGTCGGTGTTGACGATTTTAGGAAAATCGTTGACGATTTTGTTTAGTAGTGGCTTATATGTGAGGTCCTGTAGCTCATTTTTCCTAAAGGAAATCAAAATATCTCTCTCTCTCTCTCTCTCTCTCTCTCTCTCTCTCTCTCTCTCTCTCTCTCTCTCTCCAAGGGTTGTAGCTCTCCCTCCTTCTCTCTTCGATTTCTAGCCTGATTTTAGCCCGATTTGGTTGATAAACGTGATTTCGGGATCTTGGCAGTGATTCTTTGCAATTAAACCAGAGTCATTTTGTGAATCAGACATTTTAGGCATCACTCCAAAACTAGGGTAAGGGAGTTGTTTTTAAGATTAATTAGTTATTTGATTTGTGTGGACTTGCGAATGTTAGGATGTTAGACATTCTGAGGTTGAATTGATAAAGGTGGGATTTGTGGAATACAAGGTTTTGTGCGACCATCGCAGGTGTTGATTTTGGATCCCTTCGACCATTCCCTTAGGAAATCAGGTAAGAAGAATAAGTTATGCCAGTTAATTTTAGCAATTTTACCGGCTAAAGTATAGTATCAGATTATGAGATATCAGTACATGATTTTTTGGATATTATATGTTATGAAATTATGGGTATGGAATTTATGATTTATTATATAGTATGCATTTTCGGGAAAATTCAAAAATTTGGGTTTCAGGAAAAACCCTATAGATGATATATTATTTTCACATAGCAGAAACATAATTTTCTCATACAGTAGTAAAATGCAGTTTTTCCTATACATAATATAATATTTTGATCACTACTCAAATTGTGTGGCATAAGAAATACTAGATTTAGTACAAAATTTTAATACATAATTTTATTACTTTAATAGAACCATGATTTTATAGTTATTATAGAACCATGATTTTATAGCTTTTACAGAACCATGATTTTATAGTTATTACAGAATCATGATTTTAAGGCTTTTAAAGAACCATGATATTACAGTTATTACAGAACCATGATATTACAATTATTATAGAATCATGGTATTACAGATATTACAGAATCATGGTATTTCATTTATACAAAATCATGGTAAAATAGTAATATACATAAATAGTATTATACAATATCAGAACTCGGATGGACCAGAACAAAACACAGAGCACGGTACCGTAACTAATACAATATAGATAGTGCAACCACACATCTCAGATAGAGTGTGGTGATGGCAGTTGATTGTGCCTTAGTGAAGAGTAGAGGAGCTCCCTGGTAGTTCGGATCAGGTTGAGCAGGCCAATCGTACTATAGATGAGTTATAGTTTGACTTGACCTAGTAGGATAGCCATGGTTAAGTCCAACCCACAGGCCACATAACCTGATCATGCGGGGTTAATTCATGATTACAGTTATCCATCTAGGGAAATTTTCACAGTTATATATATATATATATATATATATATATATATATGAATTACAGCTAGAAGTTTATTCAAATAGAAAATGTGTATTTTAAATGGCATGGGTGTGAGTTATGATACATATATACATTAAATTGACATCTTAGTTACAAATTAAATTAACAGTTATGTTAGTTGTGTAAAACTCATCTGCCACACACTGGTATAACTTATTCTGTCTTACTGAGAGGTGTCTCACCACAGGAATTTGAAACATTTCAGGTAATCCAAGTAGCCACACAGAGCGAGCTTCGAGATAGTGGAGGTGTAGTTTCAGGTGTGACGACCCGAATAATAATAATGGTGTTTAAATAATAAAGAGGAAGGGAAATGGAAACAGTAACAGAAGGAGGTAGTCGACTTCATTGATGAACACTTCGCGTTCATCGATGACATTTTACTTTGGGAGTATTAACCGAGGGAATTCTTCAGGGCCTCGTTGACGAACACAGGGGATTTGTTGATGAGGGTATAAGAGGGCCTCGTCGACGAAGCCAAGTTTCGTCGACGAGAAGATACCGAGAGAGGATTTTAGGGAAGTCTGAAATTTGTCGATGAAGGTGTAGGTTTGTCAACGAACTCTCTACAGGACTCGTCGATGAGGTGACGTGTCTCATCGATGAATATGATCCTATAAATAGCAGAAACTCGGATTTTAATGTAGAAATTACGAAATCTCTCTCACTCTTTCTCTTTCTCTCCCTTTAGTTTCTCTCTCCTCTCTCTTCAATTTCGGCTCCGTCACTCACCGGATCAACGATTTGAGGCCACCATGACGCTCCTGGGGAAGTTCTCTCCAAATCTGTCGGAGTGGATCGTTGGTGGAACTTCGTTGAAAATCATCCCTGAGTTGAGGTAAGGCTTTTTATGCCGAATTTGGTCCTACTGTAGTTATAGGAAATGATATTCACGTGAAAATACTAAAGTTTAGTACCGGGAGTTTTCATTTTTAGGGTATTGATTAGGAAATCCTATGGGCGTGAGACCAGAATTTATAGGGGCTTTTCTTAGTAGCCAGGTAAGGGAATAAACTAAAGCAGTTATCTTTCATGCCAATTATTATTATGTATGAGTAAATTTATTTTCAGGAAAACATGTATTATATCTGTATATTACAAAGGAAATGCACGTTTGGGAAAATACTGCTATTATATTGAAATGTATATATATATGTATGAGATGCTAGAAATTATGATTTTTAGAATACAATGTATGGCTTTATACAATAAATGTGTGGCATGAATATTACTTTACGTGAAATGTATTGCGATATGACTTTGTTACGAATGAAGCATGTTTTCAGGAATATGAAATGTTACAGTACAAAATGATTTTGAAAATACATGATAATTGATTTATTTTCAGAATGATATTTATGAAATGATTTCGGCGCGAGGCCGTATATACATATGAAATGATTGTGGCGCAAGGCCATATTTATGAAATGTTCGATGCGAGGCTGTATATATGGAATGATTTTGGCGCGAGGCCGTATTTATGAAATGATGGAAAATGTTATAATATCATGTATTATATGTTATCAGAACGCGGATGTTAGTTTAGTTCAGTTCAAGAGCTCGGTACAGTAGCTTATAGATCAGATATCTATGATCAGATTGGTGCGAACCACCCCACGAGGGGGTGGGAGATGGATAGTCAATGTGGCTTTCAGTGTAGAGTGTGGACGTCCACCTGGTAGTCCAGACCAGGGTGTGGCAGGTCCATCGTACTTATAGACATTTTTGACTCGGTAGTGGTCGGCTAGCCATTGTCCCGCCTTTGGGCTGCACAACCTGTCATGGGGGGTAATACATGACATCAACTAGATATTCATCCTGCATGTGTTTGCAGTATTATTAGCTATAACAAACATTTCATGATCAGTATGAATTATTAGAAAATATGAAAGTATATGATTATTCCACCATGTTATGATGTATGCTTTTAGATATATGAAATGTACTGAGTATGTATAATTGCAATAAATATTCATGTTGCCACATAGCTATATTTAATTTATTTTCCCTTACTGAGAAGTGTCTCACCCTCGAATTTAATAAATTTTTTAGGAGACCCTGAGAGACTGGTGGGTCGTGGCCGCCGTTGACTTTATCGAGTTACCCCGTTAGAAGGGTAAGTCTTGTACTAGGATCAGGAGATTTTTGTCCTATGATCCTAGGTTTATTTTGGCACTTTTGGAGATTGTATATAAACACGGTATTATGGAATTACAGTAGACTCTGGTATTATGTATTCTATGGTTTTGAGAATGTGATTTATATTTACTGCTGCTTAGGTTTTCGTTATAATTGACAGGTGTCCCCGTTACCCACGGGTTCAAGTTGACTATTCTATTTAGTAAGTTTCATTTTATATTAAGATAAGCAGGTCGTTACATCATGAATACAGGGTATGTGTTTATTTTGGGGTTTAGGAGTTATGTTCGAGAATCCTTGGGATTTCTGATGAATTTTTGGGGAGTTTGTATGTATATTTTAGAGACTCTATTACTTTGGTATTGTATATATATAAAGTTTTGGTGTGTTATGTTTTCCTCTGCATAGTTAGAATGTATTTATGACAGGTATATTGTAACGAGCTAGATCCGCCACGTGGGCTTGGAGTGTTAAGAGACCAACACGCGTCTCTGATACCACTCTCGCAGTGGAACAAATTAAATTAGCTCAAACAAAATATACCAGAGTTCTAAATTTACATATTGAAATCCATACTATTACAACCTCATTCTTCATATTACAATACTAGTATGAAATATATATTAAACATAAAACTAAAATACATATCCGATCTGATATCCACTCACAAAACTACCCCGCCCAAGAGCTATCTAAGCTTGATCACTTGGAAAACCTAAAAAGATCGATAATTCAATGGGGCGAGACACCTCTTAGTAAGGAAGAAATAATTTGTAACAGTGTGTGGCTGAAGTGTTTAATATATAATTAAATAGTCTATAAAAGCGCATTCATAATCCAATAGCAACCAAGATAATGCGATCGTAATCACACCATGGTCAATTCCTCTATCACCCAATCATATGCCCACATTCATAATTATTTTTACTGATAATCCCCGAGAATAGGGAAGTCTACCCACCCATAAAAGTAGATTTTTCTCTACTCTAGTGCTAATACAAGGTACTCACCTTCCTCAATAAGCCCTCGGGTTATGTATCTAGGTAAAGTCTCTGAGAATAGGGAAGGTCACCCGCTCATACAAGTGGCTTCCCTCTACTTTGGTATCCATAAATAATTACCAGAGTACTCGCCTTCCTCAGCAAGCCCTCGGGTGGAGTAATCTACTTTACCATAAATACTTAATTAAAGTTACTCACAACCAATGCCAATCATCCCACACAGTGTTCCATATGTATATGCATACCACAATCAATCCACACAGTCTTCAATCATACCCACACATGGTCCATGAACACATAGAATACAATGTCCATACAGGACTCTCATCCATACAGAAAATACATTTCCACACAGGACTAGTCCACACAGGACTGTCATACATACAACATACATGTCCACATGGAACTGGTCAACACAGGGCTATCATATATACAACATACATGTCCACACAGGATTAGTCCACACAGGATTGTTCAAACCACATAGGTTACAAGATAAACACTCCATTCATGGTAAATAGGTAAACAACCTCCTCATACCACTGCGAATGTTTACCTCCCAATATAAACACCCATATAACGACCTCCTCATACCACTGCCAATGTTATGTGACGAATATACCAGGTACGATATAACGACCTCCTCATACCACTGCCAACGCTATATCACAATTTACATGAACCACAACACAAATCATTAACAAAACTAATCACTCAACACATCCATAGCTCTACCACAGTATACACAACATCAGTATCAGCAACCAACAAGCATACTCAACCAAGTAGAAATTACAGCCAAACAATATTCACAATCACCATAAATTATCACTCCACAGTACTCGCAACCATTAAATTTTCAAAGCTATTTTCATGCCACATAATTTTTCCCAATATATTATATATTTAAAAATAGTATTTTCAATGCTAGCATGGTTCCGAAAATTATACCTGAATATGTAGAAATTATACCCAAAATTAGTTAGTTTAAAATTAATAAAAATATTGTTATAAAGTATTTCCTTTTACCTGCTCAAATCTGAACAAAACAAGACCCTATATTCCAAAAATCCCAACTTCCTCAAATCTCAGAAAAATACCCATTAAATACTTCCTAAGCTCCAAATACCTCAAAATAATAATAAACCTTAAATTATCTCACTTACCCTAGTTTTGGGATGTTTCCCAAGCTTGTCAAATCAAAAATCTGCTCTGCCTATATTGTAGAGAATCTTCCCAAGCGCCTTGTGGTAGCTTCCGATCATTGAACCGAGCTAAATTTGGCCTGGAATCGAAGAGAGAAGGCAGAGGAACAGTGGTTTAGAGAGAGAACAGGAGAAAATAAAATTCCTCCTCTGAAATCTGAATTTTCCCTATTTATAAGCAACTTGCCACATGGCCTCGTCGATAAGACATTTGAACTTGTCAACGATCCCAAGAACACCACTCGTGGACGAGACCGAGAGCTTATTGAAGAAATTTAGAAATGTAAGAACCTCTCTTAGTAACCCCTCATCGACAAGACATGCATACTCGATGACAAGGCTTAAAAGATTGCTAATTTACGAGAAAATTCAACTCGATGATGAGGCTCAGAAGATTGCTTGTTGACAAGAAAATCCAACTCGTCGACGAGCGCCTGTTTTTTTGCCCTTTAAAATTTCTTTTCCTTTTTCTTCTATTTCCCCTTTTTCCTTTTATTATCTTTCTTATTATTTTAAATAGTTAAAATTTTTCAGGTTATTACATTCTCCCCTCAAAAGAATTTCTTCCTCGAAATTCTTTAGTCACCCATTTACACACCAAAAAGTTAACTACACACATTCATAAATTTCAGCCAATCCAAACATATACAACACTGAATCATGCAAAGTTAAACAAAATTAATACACATGCTAGCATAAACATATTATTTGGGACTTTAGTGTTGCCCTCCTCAGGTGTACCCAACAAATAGACACGTGTCGGGGCACTGCTGCTGCGAGGCACTAGGTTGTTCCTCTGATTTGATTCGGAGTAGGTGCATTATTCGGTGGTTCTCGACACTTTAGGGCTATGTGACCATGTTTACCACAACTATAACATATGACACCCCTACTCCGGCATTCTCTCCAATGCCGCTGGTTACATCTAGGGCAGTGGGGGCATGACGAATCGCCCTGTCGTCCCCGATCATTCCTTTCTGACCCATAACCTGCCGCGTCTTTGTCTCCCCTCCAAGACCCTTGTTTGACATTTGCTGGGAAACGAAGAGATGCAGGCCTTTTCCTTCATTCTGATGCCTCTGTACCCTATGTAGACTCGACTCTGCAACAGTAGCTTTCTTCACCAATTCCGCAAAATCCTAAATCTGTAAACACGTCATATGCTCGTGAATCCTTTGATTTAGGCCCCTTTCAAACCACCTCATTTTTTGGTATTCATCCGAAACCACGGAAGGTGAAAAACGAAATAGTTCTAGAAATTTAGCAACATATTGCATAACAGTGAGGCGCCCCTGAGTCAAGTGAAAAATTCCTTCGCCTTTGTATTCCTAGTGGTGGTGGGAAAGTATTGGTCATAGAAGACTTGCTTGAAATGACCCCAGGGCATCGCTATAGGTAGCGCTCGCTGTTCCTCCAATAGTTTCATTGCATGCCACCACCGTTCAGCTTCTCTGACCAATTTGAAGGTGGCGAAAAGAACCTTCTACTCCTCGGTACAGTTCAACGCAGCATATATCTTTTCCATCTCTTACATCCACATTTCAGCTTTAATCGAGTTAGTACCACCCTTAAAATACGAAGGTTTCAAACTGATGAATTGATCAATTATGCAACCCTGGTGCACTGGTGGATATCTTATTCCCTCGAAGTCCCGTCTTATTTCTTCCCTAACCTGATGAGCTATTCCTCGTAACAGTCAAGAGGTGTCAATCTCATCTCTGTTGGAAGCTCCCATTTCGCTTCCTCCTCCTTCCTCTACACCTTTGCCTTTAGGATCCATTCCTGAATATAAATATACAATAGAGGCAATTTAGAATCTCCACATCTTAATATATTTGACATAATCACAAAACATGAAACAAATTTAATATTCAAATCCTCTATTAAATATCCATCATTTATTTATCCATAATCGTCTTAACTTTCAAATTCAAATTCCAAAATTCATTTTCTCCACTCAGAAACATCACCGTTAATGGATTTACTGTGGTTTTCTGAAATTGTCGATTGATTCAAAAAATCACAGAAGTCTATCAAGGGATTTATGCCTCCAAGCTAAGAAATGAACTCAAACTTCTATCAACGCCCTCATCTACCCATTCCTACCCTCATTCAACTCAAACCTATACTCTGGTATTAATCCTCCTAAAGTCCGCAAGACCATTATGCTTTGATACAAACTGTAATTCCCCAGACCCGCCACATGGGCCCGGAGTGTTAAGAGACCAACACGTGTCTTTGATACCACTCTCGTAGCAGAACCAATTAAATAACCTTAAACAAAATATACGAGAGTTCTAAATTTACATATTCAAATCCATAATATTACAATCTCATTCTTTATATTACAATACCAATATGAAATATATATTAAACATAAAACTAAAATACAAATCCGTCTGATATCCACTCACAAAACTACCCCACCCAGGAGCTATCTAAGCTCGATCACCTGGAAACCTGAAAAGATCGATAATTCAATGGGCTGAGACACCTCTTAGTAAGGAAGAAATAATTTACAACAATGTGTGGCTGAAGTGTTTAATATATAATTAAAATATCCATACAAGCGCATTCATAATCCGATAGCAACCAAGATAACACGACCGTAATCACACCATGGTCAATTCCTCTATCACCCTATCATATGCCCACATTCATAATTATTTTTATTGATAATCCCCGAGAAAAGGGAAGTCTACCCGCCCATACAAGTAGATTCTCTCTACTCTAGTGTTAATACATGGACACTCTACTTTCTCAGTAAGCCCTCAATGTATCCAGGTAAAGTCTCCGAGAATAGGGAAGGTCACCCGCCCATACAAGTACCTTCCCTCTACTTTAGTATCCACAAATAATTACTAGAGTACTCGCCATCCTCAGCAAGCCCTTGGGTGGAGTAATTTACTTTACCATAAATACTTAATTAAAGTTACTCATAATCAACGCCAATCATCCCACATAGTGTTCCACATGTATATGCATACCACAATCAATCCACACAGGATAATCCACAAAGTCTTCAATTATACCCACACAGGGTCCATAAACACACATAATACAATGTCCACACATGACTCTCATCCATACAGAAAATATATATCCACATAGGACTGGTCCACACAAAACGGTCATACATATAACATACATGTCCACACAGGACTGGTCCACACAGAACTATCATACATACAACATACATGTCCACACAGGACTAGTCCACTCAAGACTGTTCAAACCACACAGGTTACAAGATAAACACTCCGTTCATGGTAAATAGGTAAACAACCTCCTCCTATCACTACCAATGTTTACCTCCCAATATAAATGCCCATATAATGACCTCCTTATACCACTACCAATGTTATATAACGGATATACCAGGTACGATATAAAGACCTCCTCATACCACTGCCAATGCTATATTGCAATTTACATAAATCACAACACAAATCAATAACAAAAACAATCACTCAACACATCCACAACTCTACCACAGTATACACAACATCAGTATCAGAAACCAACCAGTGTACTCAACCAAGCATAAATTATAGCCAAACAATATTCACAATCACCATAAATTATCACTCCACAGTACTCGCAATCATAAAATTTTCAAAGCTATTTTCATGCCACTTAATTTTTCCTAATATATTATATATTTAAAAACAGTATTTTCAATACCAGCATGGTTTAGAAAATTATACCTGAATATGTAGAAATTATACCCAAAATTAGTTAGTTTAAAATTAATAACACTACTGTAAAGTATTTCCCCTTACCCACTCCTCGGGATTCCTGCTTAAATCCAAACAAAACGAGACCCTGTATTCCAACAATCCCAACTTCCTCAAATTTTAGAAAAATACCCATTAAATACTTCCTAGGCTCCAAATACCTAATAATAATAATAAACCTTAAATTATCTCACTTACCCTAGTTTTAGGATGTTTCCCAAACTTCTCAAATTGAAAATCCGCTCTACCTATATTGCAGAGAATCTTCCCAGGAGTCTCATGGTAGCTTCCAATTGTCGAATCGAGCTAAATTCAGTTCAAAATCGAAGAGAGAAGGCAGAGGAGCCGTGGTTTAGAGAGAGAGCAGAAGAAAATAAAATTCCTCCACTAAAATATGATTTTTCCCTATTTATAAGCAACTTGCCACGTGGCCTTGTTGACGAGACATATGGATTCGTCAACGAGCCCAAGAACACCACTCGTGGACGAGATCAGGAGCTAGTTGACGAAATTCAAAAATATAAGAACCACTATCGGTAAACCCTAGTCGATGAGACATGCATAATCGACGACGAGACTCAGAAGATTGCTTGTCGACGAGAAAATCCAACTTGTCGACGAGTTGTTTTTTTACCCTTTAAAATTTCTTTTCCCTTTTCTTCTATTTTCCCCTTTTTCTTTTTATTATCTTCCTTATTATTTTAAATAGTTAAAATTTTTCGGTTTATTACATATATACCTGGTACCCCACTTTGGGTCTAAGTTGACTTTGTTTACAGTTTTGTGGTATTAGAGTTTATTAAGAAAAATGGAAAAAAAAAATATATATATATATAGCCAGAATTTTTGGGGCGTTACATGAAGCCCTCATATCCTAACTTGACATATAGTCGTCATACCCTAACTTGGCATATAATCGGCATATCTTAACTCCCCAATACTCTCTACATTCCCTGAGATCAGTACAAACTACAAATTTCACTATGTAATAACATAAAAAATCCAACATGTTTATTTGTGCAGTAAAAACATTCATTCTCATGCCACACAACTGGAACGTTAATCCATAATTTGGTAAGTTGCCTGGGAAAAATATATTTTTGTTGAAAACTATATCTTTTCATTTGCATAATTGTATCTAACTCTACATATGTATATTTTGGGTAACGGAGATGATTAACTTACTCACTTTGGTTTTTCTCAAATACCCATATATATATAATAACCCAAAATTGTCATTATCATATGCCTGATTATTCAAAAAATTATATATTACATTTTTGTAAACACATGCCTTCGTTTTAATCAGTTAATCCTTAAAAACAGTTGACATAATTTATTCCCCTCACCTATTTACCACGGATATGCTTGTGAGGATCCTAAACCAATGCTTGCGGCGTTCGAAGCACAAAATTTTGTATTCTTATACTTCAGTTTAATCAGCTCAATCCTGAAATAATTACTATTTAACATTCCTAAGTCCACACACTCCCATTAACCAGTTAAATCCTAAAAACAACAGATATAATTCATTTCTTTACCTCAACCCTGGAGTGGTGTCTAAGACTCCCAAACAGCTAATCTGTTCCGATTAAATTGACGAGGATCGCTACTAGGCCTTAGATATGACGTTTGATCGTCAATTAGGCAAATGATTTGAGAGAAATTGAAGAGAGAGAAGCAAAGCTTTGCAGCCCTAGGAGAAAGGAGAGAGAGAGAGAGTTATAAATTTTTCCAACAAAATGAACTTTCCTTATTTATAGTTGTTGACCTGGAGAAAACAGTTGACGATGTTCCTAAAACTGTCGACGGTTTGTTCTCTTACCAAACCCATTTTTTTTTTATTGTTTTATCTTTACTAGTCCTCGGTAACTCAAAATTTTCAACGGTTTTCTGGTACTTGTCTGAAATCCAAGAAGCATGGGCCTCTTCCTCTGACCCTATCCTCTTGTATCCCTATGCCAGGTGGTCTCTGCTACGGTGGCTTAATCCACCAGCTATGAAAAATAACGTATCTCTAAAACTAGCACCTGCTCATATATCTCCTGTATCAGCCCTCTCTCGAACCTCTATGCCTTTTTGAATTCATCGAGAATCATAAATGGGGTGAAACGAGACAGCTCCATGAACTTAACAGCATACTGTGGAACTGATAGATGACCCTGGATCAGATTCAGAAACTCCTTTGTTGGAATTGGTGTGATCCCAAGAGGGGGGTGAATTGGTTTTTAGAAACATTTTTGGCAAATCTAAACATTTCACAGATTCACCACAGTTCATATCCCATTCAATATAATGACGTGTATGTAAATAATAAAACTATGAGTGTGAACATACACGTGTAGCTTATCTCATTTAAATGAATGTGTGCATGCATATAATTATAATTGAAAATGGATAAACATACACATATGAAAATTACAGTGTGGAAAGTAAATGAGATAGGGAGAGAGGAACACGCGATATTTGTTATCGAGGTTTGGTCAAACCAGCCTACGTCGCCGCCTTGGGCATACCCCCCAAAGATTACACTATCCCTGCTCACTTAAAACGGGTGGGATAGAAGCCGTTTACATCCTCTCCTTACGGGGCGAGGAAAAACCCTAGTTCAATTTTTGGGCTGAACCGTACCGGTCTCACTTACGGGGTTGAGACTCTCCAGTTCATTTTTTAGGTTGAACCGAACCAATCTCACTTACGGGTTTAAGACTCCCTAGTTCAATTCCAAGCTGAACCCAACCGATACAATAAAAACATTTTTGTACATGATAAAATGCTTCTAAATACAAGCAGAGATGTTCAATGTTTAAGCTCTAAATACATGCACTCTAATATGATATGAGTTAAGCTCAGTAGAATAAAGGGTGCTTATCTAAATAATTTTGCACAAATAAAATATATATGAAAAATGAGTATTATTATTCTCTAATAAATATTTTTGCAAATAAAGAATATTTGGAGAATCTAGGAATTTAAGCTCAAGAAAATATTTTTGTTGTAAATAATTTTCTCCAAAAAATATTTATCAAAGAAATAACCAGGAGAAAACCTAAGCAAATACTCTCAAAAATGTTTTTCAAAGATAAAAGTTATGTGAGAGTAAAAGTAAATAAAATGCCCTAAATAAAATACTCTCCTAAAAAATAATTTTGAAATAAATGCATGAAAGAGAGTTGGAGAGATTTGTATAAAAGATTTGGCCCCAAGAGAATGATTTTAACAATAAAAAACGTTTTGGGGGAACTTTGATTAACAATGGATTAGAGAGAAAATTTAGGTTAATCAAAGTTGCTAATCAGAGTTATGCAGGGGGTATTTATAGATTTTTCAAAAATTATGACCGTTGGGGACACGCTCGGTATTCTGGAAAATTTTAATTAAAAAAATTAATTATGTTTTAGCCCTTAAAAAATTTCCAATTCGAGAGGTTCGGTAAACCATATTTGAGGTTTGGTCAACCATATCACTAAGTTCGGTCGACCGTGGCATTTTTGAACTGAGGTTTTGGCTGACCATATTAAGGCAATTTTGAACCCTTCGAGGTTCGATCGACCAGGGTAGGTTCGATTGACCAAATTTTTAGGTTCGGTCGGCCAGAGCGTTGGGAATTACTCATGTGCCAGTTCGGTCAACCTGAGCAATGCAAGTTCATTTTAAAATGGTCGATCGAATAGTCAACCTATTGACCCTGGTATGTTCAGTCGACCGAGGCTTCTATGTAGGTTCGAATTCGGTTGACCAAACACACTTAAAGTGTGCATTTAAGTCTTGATTTTCATTTTAAGTCACCTCGGTTCACATAAGTTTAATTTCTAAGTTGTAGGGGACTTTTCATGTGATGTTTAGGGACCTAAAGTCAATCTATGGTCATTGAGAGTTAACCCAAAAAATCTGACGTCGATCGACCGAAGGTGATCCCTAAGGTCGCTCTATGGTCCTGTGACTCCCTATGGTCAATCTATGGTCTTGTTTGAGCAAATAACCATATCATGCAGATGCATGCATTATTACAGACCAAATGATAAAAATAAATGCATATACAATTAAAATATATATGTCTTCTTTTCCTCTTTGCTCTTCTATCTTCATGGAATGCTCCAGTAGTATGTACTATTTAAGTGCTTTTGGCTTCTGTTTCTCTTCGTCTTATGTGTGTGCCAAAATAAAAACCTGTACAAGCACTCAACGCACAGATAAGATGCTGGTGCTTTGTCAACATCAAAACATGGGATCAGACTTAAAAAGTCAACATGCTCCATCTTAGCATCTCTAACGGAGGCGGGGAAGTAGTGGTTGAAAAAGATATCTTTAAAATGTCCCCAAGTCAATGCTACAGGTACGAGTCTCTACTCCTCAAGGAGCTTCACCCTTGGCCACCATCGCTCAGCCTCTCCTGTCAGCTTAAATATTGCATACTGAACTTTTTGCTCATCAGTGTAATGTAGTACTGCCAGAATCTTCTCAATCTCTTGCATCCAATGCTCTGCCATAATTGGATCGGCACTTCTTGGAAAAGATGGGGGATTCATCCAAGTGAATTGCTCTATGGTGCAACCTTGGTCTACTGGCAGGACTTGATCTGAATCACTGGCACCCGAGCTGGGAGACCCACATGGCTACTACCTCTAGCATTTGCGTTATTATTCCTGAGGTCCATCCTGAAAATAGGATATAAACAGTCTTAGAATTCCAATATCTTAATGTGACGGGTACTATTATCTAACTAAGAATACAATTAACCACTTTAGGAACCCAACCTCTAATCCACAAAAGTTTCAACCTATCTAACTAACTAACGTCTCGAGTTCCAGTCTCTTTGCCTAGAAACAAAAACCGTCAATGGTTGCCCGTAATTTTCCTGAAACCGTCGTCGTAAGAAAATCACACAAGATTGTCAATGGATTCTTGCTTCTAGGTTGCAAAACTAAAACCCAAGATTCTATCTAGCTTCCAATCATGACTTGCTAGTTTCCTAATCTACCCATGTCCTACCCTCATCAAAATCCATTAGTCTGCAGAATCTAGCAACCTAGGCTCTGATACCAAACTGTAACGATTCGATATATATATTAATACTCGAAACTTTGATACCATATATAAACCACCCGACCCCCAAGTGGGTTACTGGGCACAACTGTCCATAAGCTATACTACAACACATCAGAAGCATAACATACATAAATCTCATATACAATACCAGGGTACTAATACCATCATAATACAAAAGTATCTCTCTCCCAAAACCACTTATACAACCCATGGTACATAATATATATCCATACACAGATAAATAGCGGTGTCTTACCAGAACTAACTTCAACCCCAAAACCACTAATCCTATTTGGAGCACTCTAAGCTCATCTCTCTAGATTACCTGAAATGTTTAAAAATTTAAGGAGTGAGACACCTCTCAACACGACGGAATAAAATATTGTTAGTGTGTGGCAACATGAGTTTTAATGTATCATAACACATTCATTTAGTAAATAATTTAACTGAGTAATCATGAAAACTATACTCACACACACACACACACACACACACACACACACACACACACACACATTTGTAACTAGGTATTTTTCTAAAAAATATGCACGTGCTCAATACGTTTCTTTAGGCTCGAAACCCAACATGTCTATAAACGTAGATTCATCATGTTTGTAATGAGGAACCAACCTAAGTGGACATTCATATATCACCGTCATGTAATCACCCCACATGACCGGGTTGTGCGGCTTGAAGGTGGGACTTAGCCATGGTTGGCCTACCAAGCTAAGTCAAAAAAAATATCAGCTGTTGTATGATTGGCCCACTACAGCTTAGTCTGGACCTAGGGGCGGTCAACATCTCTTCGCAGGCACAATCGACTTCTAATACCAATACTTTCCCCTAGTAGTGTGGTTGCACTGACTCATTTCCTAGGAATGGTACCGTGCTCTCATGTACATCATTGGTCCATCTAGGTTCTCATTTCCATAATTCCACAGTAATCTCAGTATAAAAATTGTCATTCTGTTATTTCATTTCCCGGTATAATACCGTCATCACATATTTCAATATAAAAAATATCATGTCTGTAAAAATCACATTTCTTAGTATCAAAATATCGTGTTTGTACCTTCAATATTTCTCATAAATCAGTATAAATCACATTTCATCATAAAAGATTCCCACGTGTTTAATATATAGTAACAAAACCATTTCTCATGCCACACAAATTTTAAGTAATATTCCATAATATTATAATTGCCTAGAAAAATATATGACAATCCAAACCAATATTTTGTCAAATGCCTGATACATCAGGAAATCATATACAATATTTTCATATTCTCATGCTTTAAATTAATTAGTTGATTTACAAAATTCCTGACATAATTTATTCCCCTTACTTGATTTCTAGAGAAATGTCTGTAAGGATCCTAAAACAGTGCTTGTGGCATTCATACAAAACCCTATAATCATATACCTCAATTTAATCAGTTTAATTTTGGGATAACTACCCTTATAACATTCCTAGGCTCTCTTATCTTAGTTTAACCAATTAATCTTTAAAAACAAATTACATTATTCATTCTTTTTACCTCAACTTTGGAGTGGTGCCTAGGATGCCCAAATAACTAATCTACTCCGATTAAATTGACTAGGGTCGCTGCTAGGCCTTAGAAATGGTGTTTGATCATCAATTAGGCAAATGGTTGCGAGAAATTTAAAAGAGAGAAGAAGAGCTTTGCAGCCCTAGGAGAGAGGAGAGAGAAAGAGAGTGATTAAAATCCCAAACAAAATGAGTTGCTGCCCTATTTATAAGCCACTATCCTAGACACAACCATTGATGGTTTGGTTTTTAACCAACCAGATTTTTACCGTTTAACCCTTACTGAGCCTCAATAACTCAAAATCGTCAACGGGTTTTCCTTAGCTTAGAAAACCATCGACGGTTTGGTCTGTTCCAAACCCACGTCCCTCCTTTTCTTTACCATTTTCATTATTTATTATTATTTTTCCTTTTCTGGGTATTTACACCTGTTTCTGTTCATCACAATCTTGAGTACACTTCACCATAACCTTCTTATCAAAGACTGCATCTCTATTAGTCACCATCATATTTGCCATTGGATCCCACAACTTATACCCCTTCACACCCTTCTTATATCCCAAAAAGATGCAACGCCGAGATTTTGGGTTAAGCTTAGACCTCTCCTCACTAGACAAGTGAACATAGGCTGGACACCCAAATACCTTCAATTCAGAGTAGTCTACTGCATTTCCCATCCACACCTCTTCTACCACTTTACCCCCTAGCAGTGATCAATTTATTAGAAAATAAGTCATACTAATTGCCTCAGCCCAGAAGTTCTTCGGTAGCCCTGCATTAAGCCTGAGACACCAACCTCTTTCAGCAAGAGTCCGATTCATCCTTTTAGCCACACCATTTTGCTGAGGTGTCTGGTAAATGGCAAAGTGTCTCTTAATGTCTTGCTGTGCACAAAAATCCATAAATTGAGAATCAGCGTACTCGGTCCCATTGTCCGACCTTACACATTTGATTCTCCTCCACATATGGTTTTCCACTTCTGCTTTCCTCAACTTGAACTTGGAAAACGTATCAAACTTATGCCTCATGAAGTGTACCTAGACTTTTCGTGAGTAATCATCAACAAAACTCACATAATACACGTATCCACCTATTGATGCTACTCTAACCGGGGCCCAAACATCGGGATGTACATAATCAAGAATACCTTTCGTCTTGTGAACATCTGACTTGATCTTTGCCCTATTTTGTTTTCCAAGAACACAAATCTTGCAAAAGTCTAGCTAACATGATTTTATACCTTTTGAGAGTTTCCTCTTGTGTAGTTCCTTCATACCATGTAACCCCATATGCCCAAGATGCATATGCCACAAGACAATTTCATCATATTCAACATCAACGACTATAGCTCCACCTACAACAGTAGTTCCCTGCAGTGTATAAATATTCCCATCTAGCTTTTACCCTTTCATCACCATTAGATTTCCTTTCCATACTTTCATAATCCCACATTCAGACTTGTAATTGAACCATTACAATCCAAGGTGCCAAGTGATATCAAACTCTTCCTTAACTCTGACATATGTCTTATATTGCTCAAGGTTCTCGCAGCACCATCAAACATTTTTATCTTAACATTTCCTATGCCAATGATCTTACAAGAAACATCATTACCCATAAGAATTGAACCTGAATTCACTAAACTGTAGGTGCTGAACCACTCCTTGTTTGGAGTCATATGGTAATAACATGCCGAGTCAAGTTTCCATGAGTTAGTAAGGTTATCCGACCCTGACGAAACCGAAAGAACATCACCATCACTGCAAACTAAACCTCCTTCTTGAAGCACATTCATGGATTTCAAAATTCTCTCATGCTTCTTAGCATTTCCTTTCTTCCAATCCAGACACTCCGATTTAACATGCCCTTTTTTACCACATTTATAACATCGAATATCCTTTTTCTTCTTGGATTGAGTATGAAATTTCTAACTTGGCCCACTTTTAAACTTTCCTTTGCCACGCTCATTGTTACCTTTCTCCACAAGTCCTTCTTCTTCATCACATATTTTCAGCCTTTGATGAAAATTCAGTAAGACACTTGTTACCTCTTCTAAATCAAGAGTCTCTTTTCCTCATGTAAGAGTGGTAACTAGATTTTCATAGTATGAGTCAATGGCAAGGAGTTTAGTGACATCAAAGCCTAATCATCCTCATTAAATTTAACATCAACTTGCATCAAATCACTTATGATTTGAATAAAGGCATTGATATGTTGATCTAAGTTTGAACCTTTAACCATCTTAAGCCAATAAAGACATTGCTTAAGAAAAAGTTTATTATTGAGTGATTTGGACATGTACCGGATTTCTTCGCTATATAGCCGCTAGAGAATCCTCCTCGATCACACAATAGAGCACTTCGTGGGCCAAACACAAGCGTATTATAGAAGCATCCTTTGCCTCCAATTCTTTCCAAGTTGCCTTATGCATTCCATCCAGTTGAACGCTAACTAGAGCCTTAGCCATTCCTTGTTGTACAAGTGTATTCTTAACTCTCCTCTGCCAAAAACCAAAATTTTCGATTCCATCGAATTTAACAATGTCAAATCTTGCAGTGATTCTGATGCCATGACAACAATCTCTCTGATACCAATTTGTTGTGATTATCGAATATAGGATGCAAAGCAGAATAAGGAAAACACAACAAGTAAATGAAACACAACCAGAAAAATAAGAAACTACAAGAATCAACATGAGGATTTACATGGTTTGACAAAGCCTACATTCATGGAAGCAATCGACACAAGAATTTCACTAAGAAATTAATAAGTACACAATACACTTCACAATGATCTCTCTCTTGTCTTAAAATATGCCTAGAACAACATATTTATCGACCCCTCAAAAGTTTCCCTCCAAATACCCAACCACCCCAATGTTCCAATTCAAAATTCAAATTTTTTTTCGCAGCCCAAATACTCTCGTTGATGAGACAGGGCACTCGTCAATGATCCAGAGAAGAGCACTCGCCAACTAGTCAGCCCACTCGTCGATGAGTCTTTAAATCTGCTCTCAGTATCTCAGAATCTCTCAATTTTCCTTGCTCTCGGGATTTACTGGTCGATGAGTGTAGGGCACTCGTTGACGAGTCCCTGCTATGTGCGCCATTTACTCCATATGCTTTTCTTCTTCCTTTGTTTATGAGCCTTAAGTATAAGAGCCACACATACAAATATAACAAGGGATTTTCACAAAAGCACCTAGTACACACAGTTGACTACTAGGTCAAATAATAATAGGGATCACTAATGTCAGCTTAAAATAATAATATATTTCTTCGCGGAAAAGAAGTTAAAAAAGACATCTCTATCTTTTTCCTAACATTTTTATACCAAAAATGTTAGCAAAAGAGGGTTAGTTATTTATAGTCATTTTTTTACCTTCCAAAACAAAGACTATTTTAAATATATGAAAATGGAAGCAAATAAAAAGAAAAGAGGAAAACTAAACTAAGGGTGGTCGACCAGCCTTCCCTCATGTTGACATTGGATTCTGATCTGAGAGGGTGCCAACAAAATAGGAGCATTACATGGTGATCTGCCCAAACAAGAAAGTCAAACAGAGGTCCCTAAGAAAATACAAAAGATTGAAATAGTGGAGTTGTCACCTTTAGTATTTTTTATTTTATGGCAATCAATGCTGGCGTAATTAGCTACTAGCTAATCCATACCCAATATCACATCTAACCAATGCATGTTTAATATCATAAGATCGCTTGGTAATACTTTCTCCTGAATACCCATTGGATAGTTTTTAAGTACCCTCCTACATCTCACTACTGATCCAGTCAGTGTGGCTACTAACAACTCCACATCTAACAACTGCATCTCAACCCTAGATAATTTAACATATCCTAACGACACAAAAGAATGAGTGGCACTTGAATCAAATAAAACAACATCTTTATATGGTAAAGTAATAAGAATACCTATCACAATGTCTCCAGTAGCTTCAGCGTCTCCTGACGTCAGTGCATAAACCCTTACCGGAGCTGTGTTCCTCTGTCAGCCTCCTCGGGGCGCCTGATAACCTCCCCTGAATGGTTTGGGAGCTAGTGCGTGGGTCGGCGGTGCCTGACAAGCTTAAGCCATGTGGCCGTATTTCCCACACCAATAGCAGACATACTCTCCCATTCTATATTCCCTTATATGTCTCCGGCCATACCTAGAACAGATGGGATAAGTCTGCTTATCCTGAAAACCATGGTGTCTCGTCGTCTGCCTCTGGTTTCCACTGTACAGATCTCCTCTCCATGAACCCCAGCTGGAACCCACCTGAAAACTCGGGGGCATGGGCCTTTTCCTTTAGTTTTGCATCTTAGCATCCTTCACTGTACTCTCCTCTACAACAATGGCCTTATCGACTAGCTCCGTGAACTCCTGCACCTTTAAAACTGTTACCTATTTATAGAAGTTTTGCCTCAAGCCCCTTTCAAACATTCTTGCCTTCTCTGCCTCATCTGGTACTATATAAGGAGCAAATCATGATAACTCAATGAACTTTTCCATATACTGCTGAATTGTCATCTGCCCCTGGATCAAACTCAAAAATTCCGCTACCTTAGCCTCTCTGACGGTGGTGGGGGAATATTTGTCGAAAAATATCTCCCTAAACCGACACTAGGTCATAGCCACTGGTATAGGTCTCTACTCCTCCAACAATTTCGTAACTGTCCACCATCTCTCAACCTCACATATCAACTTGTACGTAGCATAGAGAACCCGCTACTCATCGGTGTAGTGCAGTACCATTAGTACTTTCTCGATCTCCTGCATCCAATTCTCAGCAACTACAGGATCAGCTCCCTTGAAAATGCTGGAGGATTCATCTTGGTAAACTTCTCTATCGTACACCCATGGGCTACAAATAGGCCTCCCTTGTCGATGGAGCTCTACACGATCTCAGCCATAATTTGCTAAGCTGCACAACACAAAACAACATCTGAATCTCTGCCGCCCATGCTAGAAGGCCCTGCACCATCATTGCCGCTAGCGTGAGCACTACTACCTCCAGGGTCCATCCTACAATAATACCAAATTATTTTAAGAATACGCACCTCATAATTCTACTCTTACATTAACCTAACTAAGATATCCTCATACCACCTATCACTAATTTAAGGTTTAGTCCTACCATATGGAAATAGAAACCGATGATAGTTTACTATGGTTTTTCTGAAATCGTCACCCCAGGAAAAACACAGAAACCACCCAGAAGTTCCTGCTTCTAGACTGCTGAACAGAACCCTAAATTCTCATATTAATTTCCCAATATTAACTCACTAAAATTTTGTTCTATCCTAATTTCTATCCTTCTCAAAATTCCATTCCTGTATTCTGGTATTGTTTTCTACTGTACACTAGAGTCTACAGAACCTAGCAACCTAGGCTCTAATACCAAGTTATAACGAACCAAAAATTCATACCATTTTTTCTTAAAAGCTATGAAACTATGTTACTCTGATACCCCTAATAAAATCTACTATATCATCTCAGTCCCAAAGTGGGCACCGAGGAATACCTGTTCATAAGATAACACACCTATGCAGCGAAAAACATAAAATCATATAACCATAATTACAATACAAGAATTCAGTATTTTCCCAAAACATATATATACGTATATCTCCAGTATTTTCCACAAGATCATCTAGGATTTACACAAAAATATGTCTCCCAACATACACTTACCCTATAGACAGGGCAGTATGAAATCCCCTCTATCTCTGAACTTGATATGTTCATCTAGTTGGTTCACTTGAAATGTTTACATTACTGGGATGAGACAACTCTCAATAAGAAGAAATATGCTATTACCAGTGTGTGACAACTGAGTTTATATGAACAATATACTTTTAATCAACTGAAATTGAGATAACATGTAAAATAAAATACAATATAACTCATACCTATGTGGCTTAAAATACAACTGTTTCTAAATTTTCTAGTTAAATTATACTTTTAATATGTATAGGTATATCTACTATTTTCTGTAAATCTATATCTGTATACATAACTGTGAAAACTTCCCTGGAGGACTATATGTCATGATTTAAACCCTCATGACAGGATTGTGTGGCTCGTAGGCGGGACTTAATACTGGTTGGCCTACCAAGGTAAGTCAACTAAAACCTCTATTGTCAGATCGGTTGCCTCAACCTAGAATACTTGGGAGCCTCTAATCTCTCCCAAGGCACGATCAACTACTCATAAAATCCACACACTATCTAAGATATGTGGTTGCACTCTGATATGAAATAACTACTGTACCATGCTCTAAAAACTAATCCAATCCATCAAGGTCTGATACTATATAATACTGAATATATATTTATGTCTTACTGTTTTACCATGATTCTGTTTCAATTGTAATAACCATAACACAATAAAAGCTGATACGAATAAATTGTAATAATTGAATAAACTATAATATATGAATAAACTGTAAAATTTGAATGTTATGGTTCTGGAATCTATATATCATGGTATTCTGAAAATGTTGTAAAACATCTTTCTGTATGTATTCTGTAAATCATGATTCTGTACTGAACTGATACCTACTCATGCCACACAATTAAATAAATAAAACTCCGGTGCTAAAAAATGTAAAACTGTATAATCTTTATGCTCTGATTTATTCAAAAATCACCCTATGAAACTCATAATCAATACTATAATTTACTGGTAAAATTTCTAATTTAACTGGCTAGCATATTTCCCTTACCTGGCTAACTGAACTCATTTTTTGACTTCTAACTCACGCCTACAACGTTCATGATTCCAAAACCCTGAAATAATGTACATTTTCCTAATTCAGTCAACCCAAACTCAGAGTAATAACTATACTCGCCATTTCTCCAGGCTCACATATTTCTTATCTATGAACTTCTAAACTACTAATTATTTATCAATATTACTTGAGTTATAGAGAAAACACCCACTGAGATCCTCAACCCATGTCTGTGGTGTTTGGAAATCCCAAACCCTGAAATCACAACAAGCTAGTTTAATCAACTCAAACTTCAGTATATTTTCATCTAACATGAGATTTGGTTTCAAAAAAGTCTACTAACCATAGAAACCCTAAAATAACCTACGTACACTGATTTTGGTATGCTACCCGAACTTCTCAAACCACAATTCTGCTCTAGCTAAGTTGTAAAGAATCTTCCCATGATCATTGTGGTAACTTCTGATCATCAAACTCGGGAAAATGGAGCCAAAATCTTATAGAGAAGGCAGAGGATCCAAAAATCTAGAGAGAGAGAGAGAGAGAGAGAGAGAGAGAGAGAGAGAGAGGGAGAGGAAAATAGCTGAATTTTCACCAAAAATCTGATTTTCACGTATTTATAGATGGTTGGCCATGGGCTTCATCGACGAGACACGTGACCTCATCGACGAACTGAAGAAGGGAGTTCGTCAACGAGGATGATGAGTTCATCGATGAGCCAAAGAGTCTGAATTTTCCCCTCTCAGTATCTCTTCGTCAATGAGACACTAAAGCTCGTCCACAAACCATATAAGGGCATTCATCGATGAAACTAGGGTTTCGTCGATGAACCTTGCTTTGTCCTTTTTTGGATTTCCTTTTTCTCCCATTTATCCATATTTCTCCCTTTTATTTAATTGCTATTAGTTTCTAGGTCTCTACATTCTCCCCTGTTTATACAATTTCTTCCTCAAAATTTGCTATTTGTGCTATACACCATCCTCTAAGGAAAATTTGCTACTTATTTTATTAATTACCCACACTTATGGCGAAAGAATACCATGGTCACATATACGGTAACCCTATAACAAAATTCATGGACATATGATCCCACTTCCACTTAGGGATGTGAAGTGGCTGTAACTATCCCGCTGGTCTCTGGTGCTCAGCCTTTACCTACTAGCACATCAAACACTGCTCCACAAATTTAGCTATCTCCCTCTTCATGCCGCTTCACTAGAATGACTCTCGGAGGTCTCGATACATTTTAGTGCCTCCAGGATGCACTATGTAAAGGGACTCAATACTAATTTTTAAATTAACCAAGTTGAAGAACCTTAATTCCAATGGACTCAATTTTTGGGATTTTAGGACTCGAACCCTTATACCTAACCTAACGGAAATTGGTTTTGGAATTACAGGGACTTAACTAATAACAAAGATTAATTTTGCAACTAAAAAATCTAATTATGAAAAATTAATTAAAATCAACAAGGACTTTACCTAACAACTTGTTTTAAACCTAGAAAAGTCAAGACTTGGATTAAACATTTACAAGACTCAATTTTTAACCAAAATTTTGACATTTTAAAGGCTTGACCACCCCAAATCAAAAGGACTCGATTGGGGAATTAGGGTCTTAATTTTGAAAAAAAGTCAATTCAGGACTTAACTCACTCAAAAAATGAGCAGCACAAAGGCTATCCCAAGTACAGGAGTTCAATCGTGTAATAATTAGCTCGAATGCTAGATCGTCTCATCAGGGAATGTGGTTTAATTCCAAACTTCGTGTAGATCCCAAAGAAAATAAGAAAAAGAAGATTTTGCTGAACACAGTTCAGATTTAAGTTCCTAGAATTTTTGAGATTTTTGCAATGAAATTTAAAACAATGTAAATCCTAACTAAAAGATTAACATGCATAAAAATAACTAAATAGATGTTAGACTCAATACCAAAATAACGAAGTAAATAAAACCTGCAATCATCCAACTAAATAAAAACAAACTAAAATAATTAATAAATAAAGCTCAACTAAATAAAAATATTGAATTTAATAACAAGGCCAAACAAGATTAAATAGAATAAAAATGCCGACTTTAATAAAAAAAAAAACTCAAAGTAAATATATAAATCCAACAAATATGTTTAAATAAAAAAAAAAAAGAGAACAAACTACTGAATAATCCAACCACAATTTAAAGTTCAATAATTATTTTAAAGAAAGAAAGAAAAAAACAAATTGAAATTAACAATGCTCCAATAAATATTAAGGTAACATAGAGAGAGAGAGAGAGAGAGAGAGAGAGAGTAAATAAAAACTAATCTAATAAAAGGATTCTCCAACAATAAATTAAAATAAACACTATTATTCAATCCTAACTTTAATTTTAAATAAAAATAACTACAAGCTTAACTATAAAATTAAATTCAAGAAGAGAGAGAGAGAGAGAGAGAGAGAGAGAGAGAGAGAGAGAGAGAGAGAGAAATACAAGAGAATAGAGAAAAGCTCGTAGCAGCCACATAGCAGCATGTCTGCGCACGACTCCCTAGCTAAAGCTACCTCTTGCCAAAAAGCTACTCTAAAGAAAAAAATACAAGACCCCCCAAAACCCTAAAGAAATAAGCCTTTATAAAGGCAAAAAAAAAAAAAAAACCTAAAGCTGCTCTCAAGTTCTCTTTAGCGCTTTCTTGTTGCATAGGCGGGTCAAGGGTATATGGGGGGTTTTTTTTTTTCATCTCAATTCGACTCTAGCTGCCTTTCACTTTCAAGCCCAATTTTGACCTTCCTCCAGCCAGTATCTCTCAAAACTCAAAACATGAAAGTTGTAGAGCATCTTCTTGGCTTTCCACAACACTTTGAATCATCTTAATAAGAGCTTGGATGGGATAGTTATGCTCAGATTAAGAAGTAATGTCGGCTTTAATGTCCATAAATTACCTTGCAATAATAAAATACAAAAAATTCATAAATTATTGAATAAAAACCCAAATATTATAAATTGAGTGCAATTTTAAAATATTGAATATAATTAGGTATTTAGTTAAAATTATAATCTTTAATGCATGAATTTAAGCGCCTAATTACACAACTTTGATGAGTAATCACACCCCCCAACTAAAGTTTTGCTAGTCCCCAGCAAATAAAAGAAACTAAGAAAACTACCAAATCTTATCTACCTCCTCTTTCGCAAGAAACATTGTTGCATTTACCAAATGCAACAAGGCTTTAAACCCCTAGGTCAATCCTACTGGCTTTAAACCAAATCCTATCTACCTCCTCTTTCCCTTACCTAACTGACTAGGAGGCCTAACTCCAACTTTATCCTTACGCTCACAGTGTACCACACAAAATCTTGAAATATATATATATATATATATATATATATATATATTCATATTCCAATTTAAATAATCCAAACTTAGAATAATAACTATATTCTGTCTTTTCCCTAGGCTCACATTTATCTTTTTTCCTTAAAATTATAAACTACTATTTATTTATCAATGTTACTTGAGTTCCTGAGGGAACACCCACTGGGATCCTTAACCTAAGCTTGAGGAATTTGGAAACCCAAACCCTGAAATCACAACACTCTAGTTTAATCAACTCAAACTGTAGTATATTTCCATCTATCACAAAATCTAGATTTAGAAAAGCCTGATAAACATAAAAGCCCTAAAATAACCTACTTACCCTAATTTTGGGATTGTGCCTAAACATCTTAAACCAAAATTTTGCTCCGGCTATATTGTATAGAATCTCCCTGGGATCAACGTGGTAACCTCTTATCGTCAAACCGGGGAAAAACAGAGCTAGAATCTTAAAAAGAAGGTGGGAGAACTAAAAATCTAGAAAGAGAGAGAGAGAGAGAGAGAGAGAGAGAGAGAGAGAGAGAGAGTGAGAGAGAAAGAGAGAGAGAAAGAAAACAAGAATTGAATTCTTGCCAAAAATCTGTTTTTCCCATATTTATAGGTGTCTGGCCACGTGGCTTCGTCGACGAGACACGTGGCTTTGTCAACGAACCGAAGAAGGAAGTTCATCGATGAAGGTGAAGAGCTTGTCGATGAACCAATAGGTTTGAATTACCCCCTCTCAGTATCTCTTCATCAATGAGACACTGAAACTCGTCCATGAACTCTACATGGGAGTTCATCGACGAAACTAGGGCGTTCGTTGACGAACCCTGCTTTGTCCCTTTTTAATTTTTCTTTCTCTCTATTATTTAATTATTATAATTTATGGGTCTCTAGATATACCATTTCACATACATGAATATAACTAGATTACACACAAGCTCATTCATACACAATTCGCGCAATTCTGAAGCAAGTCATTCATGCATCATTATATAGCTATTAAGAACAATATACTCATAATAAGTCAACCAACAATTACAATTCATAGTTAATGTAGACATATAAATTCAAGTATAAATAGAGAAATCTCGAGGCATGTGAAATGTGTATGACTCATTACACCCAGGATACTAGTGGACACCTACATAACAGTCGTTTTGACTCGGCTTAACTGATATACCCTCAAAAACACTTAAAAAGGATGGGTTCAATCGTCATATGTGAGGGGGAGTGTTGTGATCAAACATCCCACATTTTACAAGGAACAAACGTTAAATGTATGGAGTGGACTAGTCTAAAAAGGATCCAGCCTATCTGTGAGGTGCTGGGTCCTTCACCCTAACATCTTCTCACCTACTCGCCATATCCAAGCAAGACCACCCTAGATCAACTTATTCACAAATTAGGCGTGAATACATCCGAGGCTTTAGGCGATTGAAGAGTCTTTATCTGGGGAGAACATGTGTCATGTCCCTGACTTTTTATTGTATTTATTTGGAGCAGGTTTCTCCCCATTCTGGTGCATTTCTATTTCTCTTATTCTTTCTTCTGCTCATTCTTCAATTTCTGTCTTTTCATGGTCAATTAGGACAATTATTACACTTCTTTTGTTATCTTCATATCACCTATGTGAATTAAGCTCGAATAGTAGTCTATGAACTAAGTCTATTTCTAGGAGTGGCTCAGCCTTCACGTCTTGAGTAGGCTACAAGACCTAGGTTTCTATCTCCCCACTAGATGTCACCTCTAGGCTAGCAAGTCAAAAATCAAGACTTGTGTACAAAGAGTATCCAAATAAAAAAAAAGAGAAAGTTGAGTTTCATGAATTCTGAGCTGACATCAAAAACTCAAAAGAATGATAAATGGCTCAATAGTACCTCACAAGGTGTCAAAGTTGCGATAGGCGCTCTCTCAGTGCTCATAAGGAACCCTAAGTGCTACAAGTCACATGAACATGTATTTTCATTCTCATGAGATACCATGTAAATACAAGAGTTTATATAGCCAAATTAACATGAATGAACTACTAGTCAACCTACATAGAGTTACAATTCCTAAATTAGTCGTATAAAGAGAAAATATACATAAATAACCTACTATACAACTTAAGTGTTTAACTCCTAGGTTATATGCAAGTATGTAAAGGGTATAAGTCAGTGTTAAACATGGCGTAATCATTCATATTCAATTTTTTTTTCAATGTGTTTTCTCATTCCCCCCCAACTAAAGTGGATTATTGTCCTCAATGTGAAAGCATAAGGGAAGTAAAACAGATGTGCACAGGGGAAGTAAAGCGTACCTGGGAGGAGAAGTAAGGGAAAAGAAAAACTGAAATTAAGGAAAAATGTACTTAAAAATTAACTAAAAATAAAACAAGGTAAAATAAAAGAAAAAGAAAGGAAAAAAAAGCATCACAGTCTGTCTGGCAGAGGCTATGGAGGAATTTCATCTGGTGGGTGTAGTTTTATAAATTGAACTGGTGGGTCTCCAAATTTGAGCCGCAACAATAAATCAGTATTGTTACCTACACAAAAGTTAGCCTCAAATAAATCAATACGTTCTAAGGTACCAGACAAAACTTGTGCAGACAGCCTTCCTTGTTTTAACAAGAAAGGATCTTTATTCAGTATATTTTCCAAGAAATTCACTTCTTTAAGAAACGGTCTTTGAGGCAAAGTTGTCAGAGCAATTACCTTTGGTTCTTTAGAAGCATTAACATTAAAATTTTTACCTGGTTCCTTGAAAACTAAACGTTCATCATTCTGCTCACCCTCTTTATCGGGTGTACCAATCACCTTACTATTGTAAGGATTTGCTTCAGCATTGCACTCCTCGACATTTACTCCAGTAGGGAATTACGGTTCCACGACTGTCAATTTCTGAGGATAAGGTACCACAGGTTGGTATTCCTTACTAGTCTCGGTCTCCATATTAATTGACTTCTTAAATTTTGGGCTCGCTTCCTCTGATTTTTCTTTGACCTCATCTATCTTAGTTGTAACTTCAAGTGTCGGGACAACTTTTGGTCTGTCGATGAGCATCTCAAGTTGGGAAACTTATTTTCCACTTCTTGAAGTAATAATGACCTCCACTATCTCAAGAGAAACATTATGTATTTTTTGTTGTTGGTGCTGCTATTCTTGAGGATTAAGCTGTTGTTCTATCGAAAATTCCAACTTTTCTAAGATATTCAACTGCGTGCTTATCTCATTAATGGTATCTCACAATTTATTCATGGTACGAGTATTAATATGCATGAATTTCTGAAGAGCATCCTCAAGATACTTCTTTGGTGGAGCAGGTGTTGCATTAGATTGAAATCCTCAAGGTGCATAACTCTCAGAGATATGTTGTGGCTGATATTGATACTGAAAGGCAGCCTGAAAGTTGATCTGTACTATTCTCCTTTTCCATCTTCATAGCCTCCACTCTTCTGGTGAGTTCAGCTAGACGTGCCTCAACATAAAAATCATCTTTCAGTTTATACCACTCTCCACCATATATTACTTTCAATGGTTGAGCTGCAATTGGTTTTCTGTTAATCCTAGTGTTTCACTGCTGAGCATAGTTAACTAAATGATCTAGAAAATCCAATGTCTCATCAGGATCCTTGTCGAAGAAATATCCTAAACATATAATATGAACGAACTATTTCAATTCAAGAGTCAACGCAGTGTAAAAATAGTTGACCAGGCACCATGATTTAAATCCATGGTGGGGACACATGTTATCCAGATCTCTAAATCTCTCCCAGCTTTCATGAAATGTCTCATCAACTCCTTGCATGAATCAACTGGTCTGTTCCTACAAAAATTGAGTTCTATGTAAGGGAAAAAATTTATGTAGAAATTCGTTTTACATATCAGCCCAACTAGAGATAGAATTAGGTCTAAGAGAATTAAACCACATCTTAGCCTTGTCTTTCAATAAAAAAAGGAAATAGATGTAATCTAATTGTCAAATTAGTAGCAGCCCCATCTATGAATGTAACACATGCAAGCTCAAAATCAGTTAAATGTTGATACGAATTTTCACACTTCATCCCATAAAATTGAGGTATCACAGATATAATCTCAGGCTTAATGTTAAAGTTCTGTGCATTCTCAGGCAATATGATGCAAAATGGTTGTGTGGTTCGTGTGGGCTGCAAAAAAATCCATAAGCGTGCGTGGTGCAATTGCAACCATATTTTCTTCAAAACTTATCATTTTTTTTTCATGATAAAAATTAAAATAACCGGAAAAACACTAGTTTGAAACTAAAACTGACATTCCTCAGCAACGACGCCAAAAACTTGACTCACTCAAAAAATGAGCAACACGAAAGCTATCCTAAGTATAGGAGTTCAGTCGTGTAATAATTAGCCCGAAGGCCAAATCCTCTCCTCAGGGAATGCAGTTTAATTCCAAACTTCGTGTCAATCCCAAAGAAAATAAGAAAAGGAAGATTTTACTGAACACAGTTCAGATTCAGGTTCCTAGAATTTTTTAGATTTTTGTAATGAAATTTAAAACAACGTGTACCCTAACTAAAAGACTAACATACATAAAAATAACTAAATAGATGCCAAAATCAATACCAGAATAAAGAAGTAAATAAACCCTGCAATCATCCAACTGAATAAAAACAAACTAAACTAATTAATAAATAAAGCTTAACTAAATGAAAATATTGAATTTAATAGCAAGCTCAAACAAGATTAAACAAAATAAAAATGCTGACTTTAATAAAAAGAATACTCAAAGTAAATATTTAAATCCTATAAAGATGTTTAAATAATAATAAAAAAAGAGTGAAATTAGGAATAGCTTCCTAAGAGGGGGGGTGAATTGGCTTTTAAAAAATTTCTTTTAATTCCTTTTTAGAATTCTTAAACTTATTTTATTTCTTTTAACCAATTCGCGACTTGTTTGTTTAATTTGTTAAGCACTTAAGAACTTAGTTTCTTTATTGAATCCTTAACCATACAAACATCCAATCATTCAACCAAACCAATCAATTATAATTAGAAAGAAAACAACCAAGCCAATACACAACACTTATGTAATATAAAAACTCAAGATGGTTGTTTGTTTATATTAGCCAAATTTGAACCAAGCCTGGTATAAATGAATTTGCTTCTTCAATATGATGTGCAATATAAAATCCAATCACTCTTTCCAAATATTTAGAATTCAGATAAACTCTTAGTTAATTTCTCTTTGGGATGTTTAACCAAGTAACGTACTCCCGTATGGTTTCCGCAAGATATGGTTTAACCAACGTACTCCCTTTCGGTTTTCGCAACCCAAATCAAAATTAAACTTTAAGTTTACTTGATTTCCAAATATGTGTAGTATATTTGATTTTCAATTTAAACCATCCACGCAATTTAAATGTGTACTGAAAATAAAAAGTAGGGAAAGAGCGAGTGAGACGGAGATTTTTATGAGGTTTGGCTTATGCCCAGCCTATGTCCTCACCTTTGGTAAACCACCAAAGGATTCACTAAACCTATTCCTTTAATTGGCGGAACAAACCTTTACAACACTTCTTGGTTAAGGCTAGAGCGTGCCTTCTTCAAATGATATCCCCTCGTCCAGTCACTCCTTAACTAGGTTAGAGCCCGCCTCTCTAAGCAATATCCCCTTGCTTAGCCAACAATCCAAACAACCCTTGGAATCGTCAATCTATAAGATAAAGATCAAATAGATGCGTACAAAGAACTTGCTCCTTAAAGAGCTAGTTAGTACACTAATTACAGCACAACTAATATACTTCAAAGTAAATCACAGTATGGAAATTAACTTGAAGCTTAAGAAAGTATATCACCGAATAATTCTTTCAATGATTGAAAGATTTAGAATTTGTAGCACAATTCTGGTGGAAGAAGATCAGCTAAAACTCAGTTGAATTCGTGCACAATATGTGAGCTTGAGAGCAAGAGAGAGCCTTGAGAATTTGAGAGCAATTTGAGAGAGACTTTGAATTTTTCAGAATTTGAATTCTTGGTTGTGTTGATTCAATGATCTTTGATGCTTATTTATAGACTTTAAAAAGTGTATAACTTGATCCTCAAGTGGTTTGAAGTATTCCCAAAGTTTCCATAAGTTTTGAGCCACAAACAACCCCATTTAAAAATTTGACCGTTATGAAAAAATTCATAACAGCCGCGTGACAAATGACTGTCCAGTTAAAACAAAGGGGCAAAAAGCTGGAAGTCGTCTATCCAAACCCACACAGATGCCTCAAAGTGCACTGGCAGTCAACTGTCCAGTTCTTGACAGTCGTCTGTCATGCTTTGAGCACCCTTTAGTCTTTTGGTCATAACTTTTTCTGTGTAACTCCAAATTTGATGATCTTGGTGTCAAATGAAATCTAAAAGAAAATCCTAAAACTTTCATGTTGAATAAATTTTAAAATAAATATTTTTTTCATGGATTAAAATGCACATCATTCGAGAAATCCTCTTTTTGGTGCTTTTCATTCCAAAATTGATTCTAACCTTTTTAAAACAATTTTTGACCTTATAAAAATATTTTCCAAGTATGTTCAAAGGTATCTAGGTCCAAGACATTAACCTAAGAGCTTCATGCATCCATATTAAAATTCTTTGAAGTACTTACATGAAATTTCCTAGACTCTTTCAATTCTTGAATTCCTTGAGGCCTTTATACTTGCTTCATCTTTCTTTGAGCTTTCCGTGTTGATCACTTGAGCTTTCATTCTTTGAAGCTATTTCTTTAATATCAATGCTCTTAAGATCTTCAGGCTTTAAACTTTAAATCCATGCTTCGAGCTTGATATAATCATCCTTATCTGAGGTACAAGCTCTCATGAACTCTTTAACCTTGCATTCTTCATTTAGTCCTAAAAATACATCACTTAACATAGCATGTTAAGATCCACTTGTTTGTTAGCATTAAAATAGGATATTAAGCCTTGTAAGGCCAACAAAGAGAACAAACTACTGAATAATCCAACCACAATTTAAAGTTCAATAATTATTTTAAAGTAAGAAAGAAAAATAAACAAATTGAAATTAACAATGTTCCAACAAATATTAAAGTAACATAGAGAGAGAGAGAGAGAGAGAGAGAGAGAGAGAGAGAGAGAGAGAGAGAGAGAGAGAGATTAAATAAAAATTAATCTAATAAAAAGATTCGTCAACAGTAAATTAAAATAAACACTATTATTCAATCCCAACTTTAATTTTAAATAAAAATAACTAAAAGTTTAACCATAAAATAATTAAATTCAAGGAGAGAGAGAGAGAGAGAAGAGAGAAAAGCTAGTAGTAGCTACATAGCAGCACGTTTGCGCACAGCTCCCCAGCTGAAGCTACCTCCAGCCAAAAAGCTACTCTAAAGAAAAAAAATACAAGACCCCCCAAAACCCCTAAAGAAATAAGCCTTTATAAAGGCAAAAGGAACAAAAACCCAAAGCTGCTCTCGAGTCCTTTCCAGCGCCTCTTTGTTGCATGGGCGGGTCAAATCAAGGGTATATGGGGCTTTTTTTTTTTCATCTCAATTCAGCTCCAGCTGCCCTTCACTTTCAAGCCGAATTTTAACCTTCCTACAGCTAGTATCTCTCAAAACTCAAAACATGAGAGTTGTAGAACATCTTCTTAGCTTTCCACATCACTTCTAATCATCTTAATAGGAGCTCGGATAAGAGAGTTATGCCCATATTATAAAGTAATGTTGGCTTCAATGTCCATAAATTACCCTGTAGTAATAAAATACCAAAAATTCATAAATTATTGAATAAAAGGCCAAATATTATAAATTGAACGCAATGTTAAAATATTGAACATAATTAGGCATTTAATTAAAATTATAATCTTTAATACATGAATTTAAATGCCTAATTACGCAACTATGACGCGTAATCAGGACTCGAGCGATGTCAACTCTTGTTTTACTGGTTCCTCTTGGGGAGGCCTGGTTAAAATTGGGGTGTCTACATTCCTACAATAACAACTTGATTCAAATTTTTAACAATAATAAATGAAATTTGTATACAAATATCATTGTTATATATATGAGCACTAGATAGCTTGTATTTAACCCCCCATCTTAACTTGATTGGTTGCATATAATTGTTCAATAGTTTTTTTCAAAATAACGAGTTGGAAAAATATTTCTTGAATGCAGTTCAAGTTTGCTCTTGAGTCAACTAAAGCCGTTGCTTTAAGAATAAATTCTTGATTTATGACAATTTTGATCTTTTTTAACCATTTATGAGTATAAACCTTTTTTCTATTTTGTTAATACCCAAGTCTTCATGAATGCCATCCTTAGTTTCTGTTGAGGAAGACCACAAATCAAGGAGCAAACATGAGGCCCCAAGTACGTGATATTTCCAATTGAGAAAAGTCAGTAAATCTCCTTATTTTAGAAAGGAGAGTGGAAAT
This sequence comes from Malania oleifera, assembly GCF_029873635.1. NCBI lineage: Eukaryota > Viridiplantae > Streptophyta > Magnoliopsida > Santalales > Ximeniaceae > Malania > Malania oleifera. The sequence goes on along the minus strand of NC_080429.1, from coordinate 63,244,335 downwards.
TAATTTAGGATTAATTTCGTATTTATTTTAGGAGCTTGGAAATTAATTTATGATTAATTTTGTATATATTCCATTGTTCCCTAATTACAAGTATAAATAGGGGTTGTAAATTGTTGTAAAAAATATAATTTTGAACATAGTTTATATATATATATATATATGTATGTATTCTTCTTCCTCTAATTTTTCATATGGTATCAGAGCTAGTTCATCGAACCTTTGCTCCCATTGTCCGGTGAGCTCACCACTAGCTCTACCATCAACGACGACAAAGGAATCGTCACTCCTTCACTACCTATCTGATTTTTGTCTTTGCCATCAATGACATCCGATGTCATTGTCTGTATTGTTGTTCTTTACTAAAGTCTTTGACATTGTCATCGACGTTTCCGTCAACTTTCTGATGTCGTCATCCTCGATTAGCTTGTCGCTCTTTTAGATCTACGCCTTCGTAGATCTGCCGTTTGATTTGACATCATCTCTTGATCATCTACATCGTCGTCTTCAACAAAGTAGAGAACACACTGGTTCGTCTAAATCAGAGGTTGAAGACGACCTCCTTTTCATAGATACAGATCTGCGGCCAGCCAACAAACGTCAAAAGGGGCTCTGAATCCCACCATTACTTCCACTCAATTTTGAAGAGCAATTCCAAAGTGACCCACTAACAACTTTATGGATCAAGGCAAATAATATTTTAAATATTTAAAATATTCAACTAAGTGGAGAATCAATTCTTTAAAAAGAAAAAAAAAGAAAAAAAAATAGAAGTGTTTCATTTAAGAGGTTTCATTTTTCCTCATGGTTGAAAAGGAAGAGAAATTTGATAACCCTACCAATCACTTGTACCTTCACCCTTCGGATCACCCCAGCATGGTCTTGGTTACCACCCCACTTACTGAAGACAAATACGCCTCATGGAGTCAAGCAATGCTTCTCGCTCTTGAGGCCAAAAACAAGCTCAGCTTCATCGATGGCACGATTCCTTCACCAGCTTCTAGTTCCTCACTTGAGGCATGACAATGGAGACAATGCAATGTCATGGTAATATCCTGGCTTCTCAATTCCATTTCTAAAGATATTTCTTCTAGCGTAATCTATTGAAAATCCATTTTTGTCATTTGGGCCAATTTAAAGGAACGATATTCTCAAGTGAATGGACCATGTCTTTACAAACTTAAAAAAAATATCAGCAATCTTGTTCAAGGTTCTCTTTTAGTTACAACATATTTTGCAAAGTTGAAGGGCTTATAGGATGAGTTGACTGAAATTCAATCCCTGCACATTTGCACCTGTGGTACCTACACTTGTGGTGCTTGTAAGAACAATCTGGCCCAACAAGAATCTAACAATGTGTTGACCTTTCTTATGGGCCTCAACAATCCTACGCTGGAACTCGTGGACAATTACTACTAATGGATCCGCTTCCAACGGTAAGTCATACCTATGCCCTGGTCATGCAAGAAGAACACCACCACAAAATCTCTACTCCACCATCCATTGAAGGCATTGCTTTGGCCACCTCCAACTATCCACCATGGAAAGATAGTCGACCAGGTCCACCTAAAAGGTCCCTTAAATGCAGTCATTGTGGGAAAGATGGGCACACTATTAATTGTTGTTATCGCATCGATGGCTTCCCTTCGGGATCTTGTAACTCTTAGCCTGGCACAAGTTCCAAGCATAGCGCCAATCAAGTTTCCTCTACTACCAGCAGTTTTCCTTTTACCCCCAAGCAATGCCAGCAGCTCTTGGCTATTCTCAACAATTCCACCCCTCCGTAATCCATGGCACACCAAGTAGGTAGTGTCGACTCTTCATTGGCAGGTACGCCCAATAGTGATCATCTATGGATTCTTGACAGTGGTGCAATGAACCATATGGTTTACACACCCACTATTCTGACCCAATCTTTTCCAGTCCATGGTCAGACAGTTCAATTACCGAATGGCTCCCATGCCACTGTTACTCATATTGTATCAGTTCGATTCTCTCCTACTCTCACTTTAAATAATGTTTTTGGTGTCCCGACCTTTCATTTCAACCTAATTTCCATTTGTAAGTTGTGCAAAATACACCATTGTTTCACTATCTTTTCTTTTAATTTCTGTTTTATTCAGGACCTGTGCTTGATGAAGATGATTGGGATGGGAAGTGAGTGGGACAACCTCTACCACTTTGCAAACACCAGAAGAGCTTGTTGTTAGGCAGCCACCTCCACTTTGACTTCTCATATTTGGCATCAATGTTTAGGACATTTGTCTAATAAAAATTTTTCTTTTCTTTCCAATAAAGAACCATAAATTTGTAATTCTGATTTGCAATTGTGTTTAATTTGCCCATTGGCTAAACAGACTCGTGCTCCATTTCTAACTAGTTCTATTTCTTCCCATAAAGCTTTTGAATTACTACATGTTGACATTTGGGGGGCTTATCGCACCTTGAAAGTGGAATAGTGATCCCAAGAGGGGGGTGAATTGGGTTATTAAAATCTTTAAGTTCCTTTTGCAAATTTTTACTTACTTGTTTAATACACACAACAAAACTTAAGTAACCAATCAATTCACAATTAAAACTCAAACAATCCACAAATTAACTGAAAACTTAAACAACCAATCAATTTAAGAGTAACCAACCACAAATACCAAACTGATCACAATTTGAAGACCTTTGTGGAATTACAGTTTTTGCTTTTGTAAGCAGCCCAGTAAGTAGATTGCAAGCTTTATTTTTGAATTAATTTTATTGCATTCTCTTAATTAAGATTTTCACATTAACCAACATACTCCCTTGTGGGTTTCCACAAACGGTTAATTGAAATGCACTCTCGTTAAATTAAAAGTCTTTTTTTTATTTCAACGATTAACCCCTGCAACCTGCACTTAGCACATACACACACAATATATGAACTACTGAAATTTGAAAGAATAGGAAAAGAAGAACACCAGTTTTTTATGAGGTTTGACTTATCCCCAGCCTACGTCCTCGCCTTTGGTCAATACCACTAAAGGATTCCACTATGAACACTCCTTTCCGGGTGGAGCAAACCTTTTACAATTTTTCCTCCTTAAGGGCAGAGCACCCTCTCCAAGCGATTCCCCTCTCTCTGTCCAACGATCCAAACACCTTGGAATCATCAACGATCTACAAGAAAATAATCAAGAGATTTTGTACACAAGATACTCTCAAAAGAGCTTATTAGTACAATTTCAAATTATATACTTCAAAGTAAATCAATACAAAATTGAAATTGAAGCACAAGGAAGTTTATCACTGATTAATTCTTTCAATGATTGAAAGATTCAGATTTGAAGCACAAGATCAATGATTGAAAGTCAGCAACACTCCGTAGAATTCGTGCACAATATGGTAGCAAGAGAGCCTTTGAATGATGAGAGCAATTAAGAGAGATTGAAAGTTGAATTGTATGCTTGGTTGTTTAAAATCATTGATCTTGAGGCTATTTATAGACTTGATAAAATGAATTTACTTGATCCACAAGTTTACTTGGAGTAGTGCCCAAGTTTTAATAAAGTTTGAGCTCCAAGCAATCTAATTTAAAAAATCTTTTCGTTATAAAAATTTAAAATTTCCCATGTGACAGCTGCTTGTCACCTTTTGGTCAAGCGCCTATCACTAAATACACAATTTAATTTCAAAGTTAGTGGGTGGCAATTGCCTGGCAGAACCAGTCAAGCTTCTCAGTTTGCCTCGTCAGATGCCTGTCAGGGTCTAGGCAGTAGCCTGACGACCTTCTATCTATGCATTTTAAAAACATTTAAATTGTCAGCCTATTAAGGATTTCAGTTAGGCTACTGTCAAGTACAAGAATACTGTTTTTAAGATATTTTTGTAAGAATTCTCTTTGCTTCTCACTTCTTGGAATTTTAATTTGTTTAATTAAAAAATATGTTCCAAGATTCAGTTTTAGGTCTCTAGGTATCTTACACCTAATGAGCTTCAATGAATTTCATATTTGAGTATACTTGAAGTACTTACAAAATATGCCCTATAGACTCATTCAACTCTTCATTTCTTGAACTCCTTGAAGTCTTGAAGTTATTGCTTTGAGTTCTCTTGGTCCTGAGCTTCATTGTTCTTTGAGCTTTCATTCTTGATCACTTGTTTTTATGTGAACTTTAAAAATATTCTGTGTGATCATATGAAGTATACTAAGTTCCAAGATCTATTTTTCCTGAAACATCAAAACTTTGAAGCATATTAAATTTACTTACTTTGTTATCATCAAAATTAAGAGTCGTAAGCCTTGTTAGGCCAACACACCCCTTCTATTATTGGTGCATGTTATTTTCTCACTATTGTTGACAATTTTACCCGTACTACTTGGGTTTATTTAATGCACCACAAATCTGACACCCGTTCTCTCTTGCAATCTTTCATTCATCTCATTGAAAACCAATTCTATACCACCATCAAAATCATATGAAGTGATAATGGGCCAGAGTTTCACATGCCCACATTTTATACACCCAAGGGTATTGTCCACCAAACCAGTTGTGTCTCCACTCCTCAACAAAACGGAGTGGCTGAACGCAAACATCGTCATCTCCTCAATGTTGCCCACTCCTTACTCTTTCAAGGACATATGCCTACACACTTTTGGGGGGATGTTATTCTTATTGATACCTATCTTATTAACCGTACACCTTCTCTTGTTTTGAGTGGTTTATCTCCTTATGAAAAATTGCATGGTGTCAAACCCACATATACTCACCTGAAAGTATTTGGATGCTTGTGTTTTGCTTCTACCCACTCTCAGAACCCAGCCAAATTCGACCCACAAGCCATCCAATGTGTCTTCCTTGGTTACTCGAATGGTCAAAAAGAGTACCGGCTCTATAATCTTAGCACACACAAATTCTTTATTTCCCAAGATGTCATTTTTCATGAAGATGTTTTTCCTTTTGCCTCTTCTAAGCCTGAACCTATAGAACCTATCCTACCTTGTCCTATATTTTGACCATATTCTACCATTACCATCACCATCAACATCTCCTATTCCATCACCATCACCATCAACATCTCCTTCTGCAGTGCCTCGATGATCTAGTTATCCCACTAAGTCACCGACATACTTGAAGGATTTTCATATGGAACAGGTTCTACCATCTCGACCGCCCACTCAATCATCCGACTCTGTGCTAGTCCATTCATTAGGTACTCCTTATCCTCTCACTGATTACCTTTCTTATTCCTGCTTAACTCCCATTCACCGTGCCTTCACCATGACTATCTCTCTTGCCAAAGAACCACAATCTTTCTTTCAGGCTATAACCGATCCAAACTGGCATATTACTATGTGTGTTGAGATTTAAGCTCTCGAGCTCAACAACACCTGGATCCTCACTCCTCTCCCTCCAGGTAAGAAGCCTATTGGATGTAAATGGGTCTCTAAGATCAAATACAATCCAGATGGATCCATCGAACGATACAAGGCTCACCTCGTTGCCAAGGATTATTGTCAACAAGAAGGCATTAACAACACCAAGACATTTGCTCCAGTCACCAAGATGACCACCGTTTGCACCATTCTGGCACTTGCTTCCATGCATAACTAGTATGTTCATCAGCTTGATGTCAACAACGCTTTCCTCTATGGAGATCTGGAAGAAGAAGTATACATGCAGCTTCCACCGGGATTCGGATGAAAGGGGGAGACTAGATAATGCAAGCTCATTAAGTCTCTTTATAGCCTTAAACAAGCCTCGAGGCAATGGTATGCCATGATCTCATCCACCCTTATTGATGCAGGATATTCAAAGTCCAAGGTAGATTACTCACTTTTCGTCCGATCCCAAAAGAATGATTCCACTGCCATTTTAGTATATGTGGATGATATTATCATTGTAGGAAATAGTTTGGAGCAAATCAATGCAGTCAAGAAATTTTGAAGTGACTACTTCAAGATCAAAGATCTAGGAATTCTCAAGTGTTTCTTGGGAATTGAAGTGGCTTGTTCAGCCAAAGGAATATTTCTGTCTTAAAGGAAGTATGCCCTTGAGATATTGGAAGACGTTGGCTTCCTTGGAGCTAAGCTTAGCAACTTTCCCATGGAACAAAACCTTGCACTCAATGAGAGTGAAGGTGAACTCATTACAGATCCTTCATTATATAGACAACTTCTTGGAAGATTGATTTATTTGGCTGTCACAAAACCAAACTTAGCATATTCAGTACATGTACTAAGTCATTTTATGGACAAGCCATGTATACCACACTTGGATGCAGCTCACAAAGTCTTGCGATACATTAAGAAATCTCCAGGCCAGGGGCTTTTCTTGTCGGCTTCTGGTGAAATTCAACTCCATGTATATTGTGATGCATATTGGTCACGCTGTAGGGACACTAGACGATTAGTCACTGGGTATTGCATCCTACTCGGACAATCACTCATTTCCTGGAAAACCAAGAAGCAAACAACGCTCTCTCGCTCCTCAGCTGAAGCAGAGTATAGATCTATGGCCACTACCTGATGTAAGGTCACTTGGTTAAAATCTTTACCCTCAGATCTTGTAGTGACATATTTTCAACTAGTCAGACTATACTGTGATAGCAAAGCTGCTATACATATGGCCTCAAATCCAGTGTTTCATGAACGAACCAAGCATATTGAGATAGACTGTCATGTGGTTCAAGAAAAACTCCAAAATGGGATCATTCAAACAATCCATATGCACACAAGCCAGCAACCCATTGATTTATTTACCAAAGCTTTTGGAGTTGCACATTTTAACTACCTACTCAGCAAGTTAGGTGTTATAAATATCCATGCCAACTTGAGGGGGAGTGTTGAGGAAGACCACAAATCAAGGAGCAAACATGATGCCCCAATTATGTGATATTTCCATTTGATAAAAGTTAGCAAATCTCCTTATTATACAAAGGAGCGTGGAAATTTATTTAATATTAATTTTGTATTTATTCCACTGTTCCCCAATTACAAGTATAAATAGGAGTTGTAAATTGTTGTAAAATATATAATTTTGAACAGAGTTTTTTTTTTTATATGTTCTTCTTCCTTCAATTTTTCACAGTTTCTTTTGAATTATTAAAATTTTCTTTGATCATTTGAATTTCTTTGTTTATTTCTGTTCCTTTGGATTGAAATAAATGATTTTGATCTTGAAGTTCTTTGATTTAGAATTTCATTTCTTTTATTTCTTTTTGAAGATCAGGAATTGTTACTGGTAACTTCTTTTCTTTGTAATTTTCATTTATTATTTCTTTGAAGCTATAAGGTTTTTGAATTTCATTTTCTTTTATAACTGATTCTTTGAATTTTTCTAGATATTTTCTTTTGATATCTGGATTTTCTAGTTCATCAATTACTTCTAGAAGGAGTTTTTTATTCTTCTTTTGAAATTACGTTGATTGTTTTTATATTGCATATGCATGAAACTATGCAATCACACTTAGATTCTAAAGTTTAAGGAGGTGAATAGTAGCCTGAACTACTTGATTCTTTGATTACTAGGATTTCTCCTTCAGAAGAGGATTCTTCTTCAGATGAGCTTGAAGAGTTTAGGAAAAGATTAGCAAGCTATTTCTTTGTTTTTTCATCTAAGTCTAATTCTTGAATTTTTTTTCTTCATTTTACATTGATTTGAATAGTGTCCAATTTTGCACATTGGTGACAAATTATTTGACTAGTATTTGATTTGGATATCTTTTTTGAATATTTTTTATTTTTGTCTTCTAAATATTCTTTTGAATCTTTAATTTTTTGATGTTTTGAAGACTTTGAATTTATGTATCTTTTTTATTTTTTATACTTATTTTTTCCCTTTTTCTTTGAACTAGATGGAGGATAGAATTGTTAAAGCTTGATATACATTGTTGGCCCACAACCTAACAGCTTAAGCTTTTAGGTAAAGTCGTAATCTAACATGGTATTAGAGCTGGTTACCAGAAGGTCGGTCCTGGGTTCTAGTCTTGTTGCCTGCAATTTTTTTTTTTAAAAAAAATATTGCATTCCTTATTATGGGTGCTATTTATCATGTGTTTATCTCTCCACGTGCTGTCGGGCTGCACATGTGGGGGAGAGTTAAAGCTTGATATACATTGTTGGCCCACAACCTAACAGCTTAAGCTTTTAGGGAAAGTGGTAATCTAACAAGAATTTTTCATTAAAGTATTGGGAACAAAATGATCCCAATTCTTTCCTGGATTGCTTGAGCTCATTTTTCATTTTTGCATTAAGTTTGAGTGTAGTACACAAAGATAATGCTTCTTGATTCATGTAATTGATAATTTCACCACAAGTGAGTTCTTTGTAGGGAATTGATCGCTCATGTTTGTTCCTAATTTTTTCTCTAACTTGTTCTACAAACAATCTGGGAAGTCCCAAGGTAAACTTCTCTTTCCAGTATGATTGATTGTAATCACTTCTAAAGAATACTTTTGATAAAAATACATCTTTGTACCATCTAAAATGTTGAAGTTTTCTACTAGTTAAATTGGAAAGAATTTCAAAAGTTCTTTCCTGATATTAAATTGGATCACCAACAAAACGCTTCATGATGGCGAGGATTAGAATTGAAATTGCATGTTCTGATCGACTGGTTACCGTTTCTATTCCTTGAACTTGATATTCGATTTCAACTTTTGTTAAAATTTCATTCCTTTCTGCTTCTGTGATATAATTATCCAACAATCCCTTTAGTCCACCAATGAATCCTATAGTTAAGGAATTTGCAATCTGATGATCAGAATTACCTTTGGTTCTATAGGCGGATGATGCCCTAATCATTTCTTGAAAAGTGTTTAGAATTTAATGCCCAGATTAACCATCAATATTCCATTCATAATAGGTGTCACCGTTGTATTTTGCTTGGGTGACCAGGTGTCTTTCTTCTATTCGAAGATCTGGAGGGGTAGGTTTATGATAAAAATTCTTACCCTGCCAATGTACTTTGTTAATACTTGGCTCTCCATTAAAATGGCTCTCCAAGTTAGCCTCACTTTCTCTCACTACACTTTCGTCCTCCATTCCTCTCTAAGATTCTAGGTCCATTCTTCGCCGGATCGACGATCCGAAGCCACCACCCAACTCCTGTGGAAGTTCTCTTCAAATTTGCTAGAGTAGATCGTTGGTGGGGCTAACTTGGACTCCATCCCAAGTTTAGGGTAAGACTTTATGTTGAGTATTAGGCTTTCCTATAGTTGTAGAAAAAGTAGCATTTAAAGAAATACTGAAGTTTTGTTCAGTGCAATGTTGTTTTCAGGGTGTTGAATGGGGAACCTTGCAAGTGCAGGACTGGTCATTTTAAGGGCTTTCCAAAAATCAGGTAAGGGGATAAACTAAGTCAGGATTTCATGAAAATGTAATTACTATTTTACAGTATTTAATTTTAGATAAATATGTTTATTGTAGAATTATGTTGGAAATAATGTTGTTGATTAGAAATATGGATTTTATGTTTAATATCAAAAATAATATTATTATTTTCTCTTTCGTGTGGCATGAGTAATATTTACCATGGAAATTATGATAATGAAATGTTATGTTTACAAATAAGTATGTTATTACTGCTTTTGAAATGATACAAGGATTATTCAAACTAAAGAATTTATATGATAAGTCGGTGTAACGGCCGAGGTTTTATATGAAATACTGACGTAAGGGCCGAAGGTTTTTATGATATGCTATACCGCCGTAAGGGTCATGATTTATAAGATACGAAATGCCAGCGTAAGGACTATAAATTTTATAAGATAAGTTATGCAAAGTTTTATGAAGATATTAACATGACATATATTATTATGAAATAGTCATGTATCATTATTTGGAAATATATTATATGTCATAATAACCTGGTTGGCATGGTTTAGGCTTTCATGAAGCACGGTATTGTAGCTATATGATCACGATCATGTTTATGTTAGTGCTACTACTTGCCATAAGGGGCAGTGGGAGATCGAAAATCGATGTGGTTTATTGTAGTGCAGGCGTCCCTCTAGTGCTCGGACCAGGAAGGGTAGACCCATCATACTTACAAACTTATGTTGATTTAGTTTAGTCGGCCAGCCATTGCTAGGTCCCGCCTTTAGGCAGCACAACCCAGTCATGTGGGGGTATGACATGACACCAGTCAGCTATCCATCCAAGGTGTTTTCTATGTACAGTTACAGTTATATGATATGATTTATGTGTATAGAAATTCTGTATGTTGTACCATGTTATAGTAAAATATGTTTTTCTCAGATATGTTACATATAGTTTTAGCAAGTATGATTTATGTACTGTTATATGTATAACACGAAAACACTCATGTTGCCAAACACTGATATTAGTTTATTTCTCTTACTGAGAGGTGTCTCACCCCAGCTATATAAATATTTCATGAGCCCTAGATAGAAGAGAGGATAGAGCTCTGTAGTGTTAAAGTTTAGATGTTCTACCCTGATTGAAGGGTAAGCCATTTTGCTAGGGTCTAACAGATTTTTGGGTGGTGACCCTAGGCCACTTTTGGATATTTTGGAATGTGTGTATGTATATGACAATAGTGGTAAACCCTGGTATTGTGTTTGTTGAATAATTTGATATGTATATGATTTTACGTTTCCTGCTGCTTAGGTATCCATGTTGTATCTCAAGTATATCCCTGGTACCCATGGGTCTAGGTTGATTATGATTTGTTAGAATTATTATATTGGATATTATGGAAAAAAATTTTTGGTAAATTAGGCAGGTCATTACAATCAACATGTCATCGACATACAATAATAAGAAAATAAGAGAACCATCATCAAGCTTGTTCACATACACGCAGCAGTCATATTGACATCTTTTGTAGTCGTTTTTCATCATATAGGAATAAAATCTTTTATACCATTGCGTTGGAGACCGTTTCAACCTATAAAGAGACTTCTTCAACTTGCAAACTAAGTTTTCTTTCCATGGTTCATTGAATCACTCCAACTATACCATATAAACTTGTTTCTCCAAGTCACCGTGAAGAAACGCCATCTTCACATCCATTTGTTCCAAATGAAGATCATAATGGGCTGCCAACCCAACACTATCATGATAGAAGTGTGTCAGACCAAAGGCGAAAAGATCTCATCATAGTCTATTCATTTCTTCTGCAATTGCCCTTTTTCCACTAACCATGTAGAGACCCGGGAAAATATAATAATAAAAATAATTAAAAAGGAGGAAATTCGATTTGGTGAAGACCAAACCCTCGACGGTTTGGTGAGGGGCACAGAAAACCATCGATGATTTTCTTTTTACCGCAGGCCGATAATAGGTAAAACAGTAAAAAAGGGCGGGTTAAAGCCCAAAGCATCGACGGTTTCGTGAAAGATACAGAAAACCGTCGATGGTTTTCTTTGTAGTTAAGATATTAAAGAGGATCTTGTGAGTTTCATTTTAGAAAACTAAAATTTCCTTCTCTCTTTCTCTCAAACCCTACAGTCCTCTCACCCTCTCCCCTCATTTTCAGCCTCATTAAAGCTCGGTTTGATGATTCGGAACCACCACGAGGTTTGTGGGAGAATTCTCTACATCTTAGGTGGAGCAGATTTTTAATATGGGGTTCCAGGGAACCACTCCAAAACTGAGGTTAGGGTGTTAAATATTAGTTTTAATTGTTAAATTGGAGTATTTGGGGCTTAGGGAATATTAAATGATAATATTCTGGAGGTCGAGTTGATTGATCTGTGGTTAATGTAATTTCAAGATTTTGAGTTTTAAACACTGAGGAGCATAAGATTTAGGGTGTTAGTGAATCTCTAAGCAAGTCAGGTAAGGGGAATAAATTATAGCAGTCTTTTTTGAGAGTTACTGGTTGAGAAATATGTGAAAATGAAATATGATATTTTACCTAAAAGTATTATGATATGAATATTAAATGAAAATTGTGTGGCATATGATTTATACTGAAATGTGTTTGAAACTGAGTTAAACAATTTGCACTGGGAATAATGAGAATATGATAAAAACATATATTGAAATATTTTGTGCAGAAATGAATATAAGCAAAACACAGTGATGTTAATGCTGAATTGAAATGATATGAGAATCGTTTTACTGAGAAACATTGAAAATAGTATATATTGAGGAATATCTTCTGAGAAATGATGAAATATGAAAGATGGTGATGTTTTACTGAGAAATGTCGAATAATTTGAAATGGGATATATACTATTGTGATGAGATACGAGTACTGAAATTGAGTATGAAAATGTGAATATTGCAATGTGAATACTGCAATGAAAATATTGAAATATGAATATTAAAATACGAATATGAGAACGTGAATATTGTAACATGAATACTGCAATATGAATGTGAAATGTGAATACTGGAATGGTGAATATAGAAATGTGGAAAATTGCAATGTGAATACTACAATTATGAATTCTAGAATGTGAATGATGAAATGTGGAAATGAGAACCCTGATGGACGATTGTTGTTATTGAGTACGGTATCGTTGCTAGTGGTGATTACTTGCAACCACACGGACTCATGGAGCGTGTGGTGTCATAGTCGAACAAGCAAACGGGAAGGGTAGTTTTGCCCCCTAGGTTCGGACCAGGGTTTATGGTAGGCTATTCGTACTATAGACGAGTATACGGATTGTTTATTTTGATCTAACCGTGGCCAACCACGGTTAGATCCAGCCTTCGAGGCTCACAACCTTGACCATTGGGGGAAACATGGCGCAGAGAATATCCTCAAGGCAACCATGAGTTATAGACGCCGATGTACTTGTTACCGAGGACACTCATTTTCTAGATGATGAAATAAAATTGAAAATGAAAAGAAAGAGGGTGAGTTTAATAACATAAATAATTAGGGCGAAGTAAAGCTCTCCACCTAAGGGCTTACTGAGTAAGGTGAGTGCCTTGATAAGTATCAGTTGTAGCCAAACCCGAGTTAAATAGGTAAGGTTACAAACGATATCAGAGCAGAGGAGAGCTACATGTATGGGCATGTAATCTCCCCTATCCTCGGGAACTTTCGTTGATAAACATGGGTTGCATGTGAATGAGATTGAAAAAGAGGAATTAAATCTTTTAAAAGCTTGTGCTGTATATCTATATGATTATAAATACGAAATTGGTATATTTTTCTCAAAAGGTATTATCATTGAAATGAATATATGTTATGATATAATGAAACTCATACTACCACACACTGTAAATAATTTATTCCATCTTACTGAGATATGTCTCACCTAAATATCTAAATATTTCAAGGAACCATGCTAGGCCTAGAGATAGAGCTTCGAGATAGAGAGGAGTTGATACCCTGTTTAGATAGGGTGAGTGTTTTTAAGCTAGGGATGTATGTTTCCCCTAGAGTTTGATTGATTTTTGGGAGTATGTTGGTTTTGTATATATGTAAGGATGTTTAGTACTCTAGGCATTTGTATTCTAAATGGTTTATAAATGATGACTTCCACTAATAGGGTTGTTATATAAGTTTGACTGATTACTCGGTAACCCACTTCGGGTTGGGTTATGTTGATATGATATTAGAGATTCTAACTTGGCTAATGTGATGGTTGAGTATATGTGAATCTGTTTTATATATATTTAAGAAAAATGGTATGAAAATTGGGGTGTCACAAAATGGTATCAAAGCAATTACCCAATCGGAAGTGTGATGAGATTCACATTGCCTGGTTTTGGAAACGTGGGTTCGTAATAAGGACGCTGCGTTCTATAAGTGGGGGAGAATGTGATACCCCATGGAAGAGGGGCTTAAAAAGGATTAGATGTTACTACCCATATCAACAAGATGCACCTTTCTTTTCAGGATCCTTCCCATAAGAAATCTACGGTTAAGCGTGCCTGGCTTGAAGTAATTTGGGATAAGAGACTTTTTGGGAAGTTTTCTTAGAAGTGTGTGAGTGGGGATAAAACAAACTGAAAAAGACGCATGTTGGTCTATGGGGCCAGTTAGTAGTCCGATAAGGCCCGCTCCCCTTGTTGTCTGGTCCAGGTGGAGGAGGAGAGATGCATTGCTCCTTGGCAAACCCAGGTTGGGGCATTACAAACCGTGCCTTGAATTTTTCTCCTCCATTTTTTGAAATTGCTTCCTTCTTCCTATATACCCATTTGAAATCTATCGGTCTTTTCCCATCTGGAAGCCCCACAAAATCCCAAGTTTGATTTTTATGTAGTGATTTCATCTCTTCAATCATTGCACCCATCAACCTATCTTTCTCTTGGTCGTGCAATGCCTCTTGAAATGTAGTTGGATCGTTGCAACTGGTAAGAAAAGCATAAGACACTAACTCTTCAAATTCATACCTTGTGGAGGTCTAATAGTGCATCTGTATCTCCATATAGGAAGATTGTCGACTTGTTGGTTTCTCGAGCTAGAACTCCCTATAACCAAAGGACCATGATCATTGATGTCCTTGAGTTTCCAACTCCACCAATCTAACATGTTCATCAATGTCCTAGGTTTCTGGCTCCTATTTCTATTTATCACAATCTTGAGTATGCTTCACCATAGCCTTCTCATCAAAGACTACATATCTACTGATCACCACCTTGTTTGCCACTGGATCCCATAACTTGTACCCCTTCACACCCTTTTGATATCCCAAAAAGATACAACATCGAGATTTTGGGTCAAGTTTCGATCTCTCCTCACTAGACACGTGAACATAGGCTGGACACCCGAATACCTTCAATTCAGAGTAGTCTACTGCATTTCCCATCCATACCACTTCTGCCACTTTACCCTCTTGTTGACTTTTTGAGTTTGATCCATATTTTTAATCATGACAAACCGTAAGTTTCTTATGTGTGTCTCCAATATTTGAATAGGTAACATTTCAAAACACACACATAAGGAGATTGAAAATGGAAGCCAAAAAAAACTCGAAGAACATGTACATCAGCTGGCGTATTCCAAGCAAGTCACAAGAGTAAAGAAGATTGAAGACATTTAAATTTCATTTTGTATTGCATTTAGTTTTTCTATTTCGTCTGTAATATTTGCATTTGCATGCATGATATGAATAAAGCTCAAACAAGACCGTAGATTGACCATAGGGATCCAAATGACTTTGGGGAACCCTTCGGTCGACCGACGCCGAATTTTTTCTATAGACCTCAAAGGGCTTAGACTGACCTTAAGACCCTCATATTTGCATAAAATTGTGTCCTATCATTTTAATATTAATCATCATATGTATAGGGACAACATTATAAACATAAGTGGATCGAAATACCCTTGAAGAGCATGTTCAGTCGACCAAACATTTATGCATAGGGACCTTCAATTGACCGAACCTCCACCGGGTCAACATTTTAACCCTTCGGTCGACCGACCAGAAATGTACTCCAACGTCCTAGTCGACCGAACTTCCCTGGGGTCAACAAGTTGACTCTTCGATCAACTGACTAGAAATGAGCTACAACGCGCTGGTCGACCGAACCACCTCGAGGGAAGTCCCAACGTCTTGGTCAACCAAACCACCAAGTTCAAAATGACTTGGTCGACCAAAGTTTGTATAGTTCGGTCAACCAAACCCAATACAGTTGACAGAACCTCGGAGGTTCAGGAATTGCCTTTTGAATGGCCGACCGAACACACAGTTCAAATTTTCCTTGGTTAACCGAATTGAGCACCTCGGTTGACCGACCCTCTTGGGTTGCCATAATTTTGTCGTGGTAATTAGGGTTAATTTTTCATTAAATATTTTCTAAAATCCCTAATATGTCCCTAATGATCATATTTTCTAAGAAGTCTATATATACCCCCTCATAACTCAAAATTAGCAAGATGATTAGTTAGAAAATCCTCTCAAAATTTCATATCATATTTTCATCTTCCTAAACTTGTTTTTCATCCTCTCTTTGTTATATATTCGAAAAATCATTTTCAAAAGAGTATTCTTTATCTTGGGTATTTTATTTTTACAAATCATATTACTTATACTCTCATATCCTATTATTTTCAAAATCATTATCCTGAGAGTAAATCTTAAGTTTTCTCCATATATTTTCATTGATAAATATCTTTGGAGAAAAACTTGTTTATTGCTTGTGAATCTTGTACACATATTGCAAGACTTCAAAGGCTTATATATTCTTCATTACAAAATTATTTTTGAGTAAGAATCCTAGTTCCCCTAAGCTTTATTTGAAAAACTAGTTTTTGAGAAAATTCCTGACATATTGAAAAGAGTACCTTGAGCATATTTTTATTTTAATATCTCTACTTGGAAGGTCTCTTACTCTTGTTAGTAAGAAAATCATTTTTCATCCTCGGTATTTATTGAGAAATATTTTTTTTGGTGAAAAATACACATTCTCACATTGAGCTTTAATTCATATTATATGTAAGTGCATTATTTGGTTGAGCGTATTGGTACATAATCTGCTTGTTTACAAGCATTTGTATTGTACAAAAATTTGAATATTTGTTGTATTCTCGACGTATGATCGGAAGAGGGAGACTAGCTCTATGAATAGTACCAAACTTGCTCAAACTCGGTTAGTAGAGCACCGGACTAGTTCAGACCCGATTAAGAGAACTAGGTGCACCATCCTGTAAGGTGTTGTATTAGGTGTCGCTCCACCCGCAATTAAGCAACCTTAGTGGAATCCTCTTGCTTGTTAGCTTGAGGCGAGGACATAGGCAGTATTGGCCGAACCTCGATAACATATCCTGTGTCAGCTCTTTCTTTCCTTATACTCTTTATATTTTCGCAATTTAATTTATGCACATGTCTGCTTATATTTGAATTGTAATATGAATGTTGTGCATGTTTTAAATACTATGAATGATTAGGAAATACTGAGTCTGTTGCATCTGTTTTATTTATCTGCTCAGTATTATTTTGTGGGGGTACTAGTATGTGCTTAAACAGACCCTAGGTTGGGAATTACTCATTGTGGAATCTGGTTTACCTAGGAAGAATTTTTAAATACCCAATTTACCCCTCTCTTGGGAATACACCAATTCTAACACCTCTAGTGATGCCCTTGGTGATCGATTTATCAAAAAACAAGCTATTGACTTTTAGAGTCCAATCCCTATTTTGATTATGATAAACAACAACATCTCATATGAGAATTTGGATATACTCTCAAGAGGGGGGGATGAATTAGGTTTTTCAAATTTCTTTGTAACTTAAATTTGTAAATACCTAAGTTAAGTATTACCCTTTTAAGTTTAATTTCTAACAATCATACAATCACAATAATATTGATCAACAACCTCACAAGTTCAGTCAACATTCCTTTATACAATCCAAATTCAATCTTTTATGAATGAATAATATTAAAGATCAGCTGTTGAATTCCAATAACAAATATCAAGATAAGATTGATAAAAAATCTCTGAACTTCAATATTAAAGATTGATTTTATAAAGCCTACTACTTTCCTTCAATGGAATTAATATAGAAAAATTAACTTCTGATGTGATATTCAAAAATCAGTATTTAATTCTATTCTGAATTTGTTAAACCAACCAATGACAAACAAAATGGTTTCTTGATTTCAAGTATGAACCAAAATTAGTATTTCAGCAACTTCTAATATGTAGCAAGTACTCAATAGGCATACACGCAGATTATAAAATTGCAATAAAGTAAAGAGATTAAGGAAGAAGAGCTAAAGACTAGACTTTTTACAAGGTTTTCCCAGAAGCCTACGTCCTTGCCCTAAGCAACACACTGTGAGGATTTTCCTTTTCCCAACTTCGTTACCAGGTGAAGTTACAACCTCTCTCCCTTAAAGGTGGAGTTCACCTCTCTAATGAGAATCCCCTCTCGCTAGGCAATGATTTAACAATCCTGAATCATCAAGAAAACAAGAAACAAAGGACAAATTTTGTTCGTACAAGTAAAACTCTCAGTTAGAGCAGATTTGTACAGTTAAAAATCAATATACCTTAGCAATAATCAATATAGAAGATGAAACTCAACAGAATATCACTAGGGTTCTAATTAGATTTGAAATTCTTAGTAGAAAAGATAAAAAAAAAATCATGGGTTGTATCAACAAAAAGCACAATAATACTTTAGAGAAGATTTCAGCAGGAGAACTTTGAATTTTTAATTTGTATGTGCTTGATTGTTGTATGCAATTTGTGAAAATAACAAGTATTTATAGAGTAATAAATCATATTACTGTTTTCCCAAAGTTACTTGCCACATTTTCCAAGTATTTTCCAAGTTTGGGAGTCAAGGAATCAGTTTTGGAAACTTTCCCACGCTGTTTAAAAGTTAAAACAAGAACTTCAGTCGACTGTGACCTAAGGGTTAGTCGCCTGAGCCTTTTAAATTCAATGTATTTTGAAAACTCAGTGTTGAGTCAGTCGACTGTGCTTTAAATGGTTAGTCACCTATCTTGACTCTATTTTCTTAAAATTAACAACAAAAAAATGTTAGTTTCCTGATGAAAATCCATAAGTCGCCTGTCCTGTTTGCAACTTATATGTTTTTCAAAATTTTGATTCCAAAACTTTAACTTTTAATCTTGGAAAACGTAAATGAGACTTTTAAAAATATTTTCCATGGTTTTCAAAAATAGATCTCTAAGTCAACTATAGTTCCTAAGAGCTTCAAACATCCATGTTGAAATTTTGAAGTACTTACATGAGACTTCTTATAAGCTATAACTTTGTAAGCCCTAAGTCTTCATGGATTTGCTTACATTCTTTGTGTCTATCTTGAGCTCTTTCTTCAATTAACTTTAGCTTCATCATACTCATGTCTCTAAGCATAATCATCATTCATTCTCTTCAAACACTTGATCTTGATCTTTATGAAAGCATTTAAGCACTGAAACTTAACTTAACCAAACATGTTAAGCACCTTTGATTTGTTATCATCAAAACAAGATTCTAAACCTTGTTAAGCCAACATCATGTTTGTTCTTAGTGTTGAATAGGTTAAATCCTAGAAAAGCACAGATGATGCTGCAATATGGAAGCCTTGGAAAGCTCCTAAATGATCGTATTTCAAGGCATACTCCATGGACACCAGAGAGCAAAGACATAAGACTTAAGTAATTTTGTGTTGTAATAGTAATTAGGGTTTGGATGTGCATGCATTTTATTTGATTTCTATTGAAGCTCTACTAAGATTATAGATTTACCATAAGAACTCTAAATTAGACCAAAAGCTCATTTACTTAAAGTTAAACACTTTCACAAAAAGTTTAAACTATTTTTGGAAACAAAGACTTGGCCAAAATTCATTTTTGCTAAGGTCAGTCAACCAACCAATCAAGCTTAGTCGACCGACGTGTCCTTGAAGGCAAAAATGACACTTTCATGAAAGGTCAATCAACCGGCCTCCCTATAGTTATATTTGGGCCAGTCAACCAACGAGGGCTTAAGGACAATTTAGTAAATCTCATAAACTCGGCAGATCGACGTATTTAAAGCATAAATAGCTTAGTCAACCAAAACTATTCACTTGGTCGACCGGTGCTTTTGCTCAGCTAACTCTTTATCGCGAATTTTGAAATCACCTAAGGGTCAGTCGACTGGCCCTATTGGTCCATTGACCGAACCTCTCAGAAGTTCAAAATTCTGGGCATTTAACGGTTGGAAAATTTAAATTTTAATATTATGTTAATGCCTAATGGTTAGATAATGGCCAAATCCTGAAAAAGTCTATAAATACTGTGCCAAAACATCTTTTGAATGTTAGAAAAACATATTGAAAGGTATATTGCTTATTCTTTAATTCTTTCTCATATTTTCTATTCCATATTAAAGATCAAATCCATTTTTCCCATACTCCTTTTGAAAATTATTTGTGGGAAATCTTGAGGTTCATACAAATGGGCTTTGAGCATTTATTCAAGTAATATATCTTGCTTGAAAAACCTCTTGTTCTTAATATTTTATAGAGCAAATCATTTCTCCAATCTTCTTGTTTTCAAAAATATTTTCTTGGAGAAAATTTCTTTTGGGTTCTTAAAAAAGGCTTGAGCTTGTATTTCAAATTTCATATGCTTAGCTCGAAAGTATTTATAGCATTTTGTGGTTAACCTCAAAGATCAAAATCTCCTATACACTTCATTATTGAAAATTGTTTGTGGAGATATTATTTGATTAAATCAAGAGTGCTTGAGCAAATATCAACTCATATATTCTTTGCTTGAAAAGCCTCTTGTGTCACGACCCGAAAATTATGCTATATTTTTCTCTTTTCATATAAAATGAATCTACTCTAATACCAAACTATACTGTCCTGATCCTGAAGTGGGGTAACTGGTAAACCTGACCATAAACCAGTCCATGAACTAAGCAACGGAAATACACATATAAAATCCTAGATGCAATACCAAAGTTCTATTACCATCCATCAACATATAAGTATATTCCCATACACCTATTTACAATCGATAGTGTTCAAAACATCATTGTATAAATATCAGAACTCACAGACACTTACTTCCAACAATATTATCTAGAACCTGCCCTGGAGCACTCTAACCTTAATTCCTCATATTTCCTAAAATGTTTAAATTCTTGAGGTGTGACACCTCTCAGTAAGAAGGAATAGATTATTATCAGTGTGTGGCAATATGAGTTTTAATGTTCCAAATATAAAACCACTATTTACCTTTTCTTTCACTGTGAAATCATGTAAAACTGTACACATGTATATACTAATATATTTCAAGATATATACTTTCCTTCCTCATCATACTCTGCATAAGACAATAACTCTGTATAAGTAAATACACATATATGCATAGAAGAACTACCCTAGATGGCTAATCAATAACGTCATGAATTAACCCCACATAATCCAGGTTGTGCGGCCCAAAGGCGGGACCTAGCCATGGTTGGCCTAACTAGACTAAGTCAACTGTAGCTGTATCTGCAACTATAAGTACGATTTGCTTGTCCAACTGATTTGAACTCCAAGGGGTAACTCTACACTTTAATGGCACAATCGACTGTACACCACAAACACCCTCTCTGGGAAGTGTGGTTGCACTGGTATCTATAAAGCAACAATACCGTGCTTAGCTCTAGCCCATCAGGGTTCTTAAACCATGTAATGCGATTTCTAAAACTATATAATATCATGATTTCATTCACAACTCAGTATAAATAGTCATACTATAAATCTGTATAAAATCATTGAAATACTATAATTTTGTATAAAATACTATCGTACTGTAGTTCTATATAGAACACTATCATTCTGTAATTTTGTATCAAACGATGTACTGTAGTTCTATATAGAACGCTGTCATTCTGTAATTTTGTATCAAATATTGTACTGTAGTTCTATATAGAACGTTGTCATTCCGTAATTCTATATCAAATATTGTACTGTAGTTTTATATAGAATGCTGCAATACTGTATAAAATCTATATTGTATAGTCCAATATAGGATGATGTAATACTATATAAAATTTGTACTATAGTTCTACATAGGATGCTATAATACTGTACAAAATCTTACCTCTATCTATATATTTTTACCATAGAAACTGAAAAATCTAATTATACATGACTTTCAAACTCATGCCACACACGTTGAGTGATAACTTATACTATAATAATATTCCGCTGAAAATACTGGTATAACCATCTCTAGGGTTTTACTCAAACTTAATAACCCAATTTCTCAAACATACATATGTTATTTCCAAAGTTCCCATTCTCACAAATCTGTATACTTAGGAAAACATGTATATGTATATTACTCAGAAATCACATATTATAATTTAATCAGTAAAATTTCTAAAAACGCTTGACATAAAGCAACGATCCAAAAATTTAAAATAGCCAAATAACATGATTAACGACATCATTAGATAAATGCTCTAATACCACTTACTACGACCCCGAAAACTTTCAACACAACATATACATAAATACCTAAAATGCCAAATCATAACTACCATCAACACATACAAGCCCTAATACCACGATTGTCATATCATAAAGAACCCAGAGGGGTCCAAGGTATAATTAAACAAACAAGGAAAGAAAATATTTTTCCTAATATCATACCTACTAGAGTACTAACCCAACCAGGACATCTACCAATCCCTAAATAATATATATGACCACCCCAAATATCCAAAAACATCTAGCATAAACCATACAATATTCTGCCCACACTCACCCTTGGCGTGATTGTTTAATTCTCGCCCTGAAGCTCCTATGCTCGATTTCCTTAAAAACCTCAAAAGTTAATATTTTGGATGGGGTGAGACACCTCTCAGTAAGACGAAATACATTATTATCAGTGTGTGGCAGATGAGTTCTATTGTGACAATTATTTATATATGTCTTTTATATTACCCCTAAATATACTCAACATTAGTATAATCAATATGATATAGTTAGATAAATCTACTAACGTAAGTTTTACGACATATCACATACAAGGTAAAGAAGTTTATAATAAATCTACTAATGTAAGGTTTACGACATATCACAAACAATATAATGTAGTTCAATTACATCTACTAACGTAGGTTTTACAACACATCACAGATAATTAAATTTACACTTCTATAGCATTTCTATATGCCACACAGACCTTCTCCTTCGATTTATACGTCACACAGGTTTTCGGCATCATTATAGACTTCGCATAGAATTTCTATACTGAGCATCACCACTTCAATTTATACACCACACAGGCCTTTGGCATCAGTATAGACTTCACATAGAGTTTCTATACTGAGCATCACCACTTCAATTTATACGCCACACAAGCCTTCGACATCAATATAGACTTCACATAGAGTTTCTATACTGAGCATCGCCACTTCATATTTTTCAATCAAATGCAAAATCTAACTTACCATTTCATGATTAATGGAATTAAATTGTCATATCTCCATATCCATATCAAACCTGTCATTTTATAATTTCACAGTAATCCCACTATATACATATTTCCATAAACTAGTATTACGCCACATACTCACAATATCATACCATAACAATTTCAACAAATCCATATAAAATTATTTGTTAATTAATCTCATGCTACATGGTTATGCGTTAAAATTTTCATTTAAGTAATCCGTCGGGAAAAAAGTACTTATTTCTAAAATCTGACCCGATTATTTTCCAAAAATTCTATTTAATTTTAACATACAATTTTTTCTAAAGTGGAGGCACACGAACCGCCCTCCTGGTTATTCCCATATATGTAATACACTTAAAAACGACCATTCCATACACCCAAATCATACAGAAATTCAAATACACCGAAAATTCTATTTAATTTAAACATGCAATTTTTCCTTAAATGGAGGCACATGAACCACCCTCCTGGTTATTCACAAATATGTATAATACTCAAAAACGACCATTCCATATGCCCAAATCATACAGAAATTCAAATACGGCATATACGTATAATATACTCAAATTTAATCGGTTCAAAATCTTTAAAAAGCTGACATAATGTATTCCCCTTACCTTGGCCCTGGAGTGGTGCCTAGGATTCCCAGATGATGATTCCACTTCGGTTAAAATGTTGGTGTTCAAATTTGGAACCCAAGGATATTTTTCATTCTTTAATCGGCACACACTTAGCCAAAAAATTGAAGAGAGAGAGAGAGAGAGCCATGTTCAAAATGGGGGGGGGGGGAGTCTCTACCTCAAGAAATCAATTGATTTCCTTCTTAAAGTATTAGGAAGATACTTTACATATATATATATATATATATAAAATATTATATTAATATATTATATTATATTATTTAATTAATAATTATTATTTAGTTAATTATTTAATTAGTTAATTATTAATTTTTTTTTTTAGGATCATAACCCTAATGGGGTTGTTACATTCTCTCTTCCTTATAAAAATTTCATCCTCGAAATTTGCTAACTAGCACTTATTACAACCTCCTCTGGGAATCACTGAAAGGTTTATCCGACTCTAGAAAGAGCCGGCAATTACCCATATAGCGGCTCCATCCCAAGTTTATTAGTTACCCTTACTTATGGCGGAGGTAACCATACTCACTTATGTAATTACACGTTTATATATATATATATATATATATATATATATAAATGCATGACAAATAATAAAAATGATTTTCACTTTTATACACACAAATAAACTTTATACTGAGCATATTCTCCCATCAACATTAGCATGGACTTCACACAAAGTTTTTATGCTGAGCATAACTTCTCATCGACATCAGTATAGACTTCACAAAGAGTTTTTATACTGAGCATATTTTCCCATCGAGATTAGTATAGACTTCACACAGAGTTTCTATACTGAATGTTCACACAACAATTCCCATAGTCATCTCACATTTCCCAAACCAATGCAGAGTCTAACATATCCTTAAACAACATCAAACTATCATATTCACATAATCATATAAAACCTGTCATGTTGGGTCTCGGCATAAAGTCGTCGTATCGTAACTCGGCATACAACCGTTGTATCAGATCTAGGCATATAGTCATTATATCATACCCCGGCACACAGTTGTCATATCATTACTCAACACACAGCCGTTATATCATAACTCTTGCCATATAGTACCATACAATACAATTTATAATAAAAACACTGTAACATGAACTCATAAATCCGTATAAAATCTAACATGTTCACAATTCTGTATAAAATTTGTCTTATTATATTTCCATTTAAAACTAATATTTCTAAACTCGACATACAATCTCCTTTGCCTCAACACCTGAATTATCATCCCCAAATGATCCTCATGCTCCTCATGACTCTTTGAATATACTAGAATATCATAAATCAACACCACCACAAACCGATCCAAATATTCATGAAATACTCTGCTCAAGAGGTCCATGAATGCAGCAGGGGCATTAGTCAATCCAAAAGGCATAACAAAAAATTCATAAGGCTATATCGAGTTTGGAACACTATTTTAGGTACATCCTCTACCTTGACCCTCACCTGGTGGTAGCTGAATCGAAGATCCATCTTAGGGAAAACCCGTGTTTCCCAAAGTTGGTCAAATAGATCATCTAAACTAGGAAGGAGTTACTTGTTCTTAATCGTCATTTTATTTATCTCTGAATAGTTGATGTACATTCTCATCGACCCGTCCTTCTTTAACAAACAACACCGGCGCACCCTATGGTAGTACACTTGACCTAATAAACTCCTTGTCCAACAACTCCTGTAACTATTCTTTTAATTTTTTTTCAACTCTGTTGGAGTCATTCTATACGAAGCCTTAAAAATTGGTGCCGCTCCCAAAGACAGGTCAATAGCAAACTCCACCTCACGCCAAGGAAGTAGCCCTGGCAGATCTTTCAGGAACACATCAAGAAATTCTCTTACTATTAGGATATCTTGAAGTTTTAAATTACCCTCTAGTGCTCCCTTACACAAGCTATGTACCCCTGACTCCCATCTAGGAGTAGCCTTTTAGCCTGTATGGCTAATAAGATCGGTGGCAAAGCGCGTATGTACAACCCCACGAATCTGTACTCCTACTCGCCGTGAGGTCTAAATACTACTTCCTTCTTATAACAATCCATGCTGACATAGCTGGATGCTAGCCAGTTCGTCCCTAGACTTGCGTTAAAATCGTACACGTCAAAAAACACAAGATCTACCAACAATGTTCTCCCCTGTCTACTGATCGAATAATCCTTAGAAATTTTTCTACACACTACCATGTTCCCCATCAACATGCCCACCGATAGATTAACACCCAATGGCTGAGTTTTCACCCCACATAACTTGATAATCCTTCTTAGCTGTAACTGAATGTGTCGCCCCTGAATCAATCAATATAATAGCTTTATTTGATAGAAATGAAATATTACCTATCAGAGCGTCATTTGCCTTTTCTGCTTCTCCCATCGTAAGAGCATAGACCTGAGCCGGGACAGTGTTCCTTTGCTGGCCGCCTTGGGGTGCCTAACCATCTCCCCGAAACTGGCTGATGGGGGTGGCATTGATCGGTTGTGCATGACATTCCTATGCAAGGTAGCTGAGTCTACTTCACTAATAATATATCCTTGTTTCCTGCCGACATACCCCCATATGCCTCTTTTTACACTTGGGGCATGGAGGGCGTGACATATTAACCTGTTGAGCTCGATTTTCCACCATTGGTCTTTGGCTTATATTGTTGTTGTTCCTCCTCCACGGACCCTGACTAGAACTCTCCTAAAAACTAGGAGGCGCAGACCTCTTCCTCTGACTCTATCCTCCAGTACCCCTCTTCCGACTTGCCTTGGCTACGGTGGCTTTATCCACCAGCTCTGAGAAGTCCCATATCTACAACACTACCACCTGCTCATATTTTTCCTAAAACGATCTGCTAATAAAATAAAATTCTTTTCCCCTATTTTAATATCCAACAATAACCTAAACAACAGAAGGTCAATCATATAAAATAAATCCACATATAATACAATACCAGAGTGTCAAATCATTCCACAATATACAAATATCGTTGTTCTCTCGAAAACTACGATTACAAATACCCAGGGTTTACAAAACATGCCACCCAAAACTAATTACTGAAAATGCATATTTCTGAGTATACTATATATTAAAAAATTCGTCATTCTATAGTATGCAAATATCATGGTATTTCTGCTAATAACTATAGACATGGTATTCACAAATTTTATAAATATAGCACTGTTCGGTTATCAACTCAAGCCACACAAATACATATTAATATTATCAAGTTCTGGAAACTGTAAATATATATATATATATATATATATATATATATATATATATATATAGCACTGTTCGGTTATCAACTCAAGCCACACAAGTACATATTAATATTATCAAGTTCTGGAAACTGTAAATATATATATATATATATATATATAATCTGAATAATAATTTTATAAAAATATGTAATTCATGCTGAAATCGTAAAAGAGTTTCCTAGCATAGCATGTTCCCTTTACCTGACTACTGGAAAGCCCCTATGGTGTACTGGTCTAACACCCACAGGGCTTCCTAATCAACACCCTGAAAACAACATTCACCGGAATTGAATATCATTATTTCTTTGTCTCCGTCATTTTCTACAACTGCCAAACTAAATAAAAGGCCTTACCCTAACTCTGGAAAGAAATACAATTCGATCCCATCGACGATCCGCCTTGGTAAACTTGGAAAGGACTTCACTAGGAGCATCGTGGTGGCCTCAAATCATCAATCTGGCATCTGATGAGGCCAAAATCGAAAAAATATGGAGGAGAGGCCGTAGGAGAGAGACAGGGGAAAGTTACATTGATTATTCTGTGATTAAACTGAGTTTAGGGCTATTTATACTGCCGGATTCGTCGACGAGCCACGTCACCTCATTGACAAGTCTTGTAGAAGGTTTGTCGATGAATCTGCACCCTTATCAATGAATTTCAAACTTCCCAAAAAGCCTCTCTCCATATATTCTCGTTGACGAGACGAGACCTCGTCGATGAGATCTTGAAGAACCCTCATCAACGAATGCTTGGAAAATTTCTTGCGTTATGTTTCCATTCCCCTCCCTCTTTATTATTTAATTATCATTATTCTTTGGGTTGTTACATTTCCTGCCTTAGCCCGATCTTAAACCTTTGCGCCTTCCTGAACTCATCGGGGATCATAAATTGGGTAAAACGGGACAGTTCCATGAACTTAGCAGCATACTGTGCTACTATCAGATGACCCTTAGTCAAATTTAAAAACTTCTCCATCTTATCATCTCTAACAGAGGCGGGGAAGTAGTGGTAAAAGAAGATCTTCTTAAACCGTCCCCATGTCGAGGCTACTGGTACTGACCTCTGCTCTTCCAAGAGCTTTTCCTCTTACCATCATGGCTCAGCTTGTCCTGTCAGCTTAAATGTGGCATACAAAACTCTCTGCTCATCAGTGCAGTGCAGCACTGCCAGTATTTTCTCAATCTCCTGCATCCAGTTCTCTGCCATAATCGGGTCTGCACTTCTTAAATAGGCCGGGGGATTCATTCGGGTAAATTGCTCTACCATGCAGCCCTGGATTACTAACAGGCAACCCCGCCCCCTAAAACTCCGTGTTATATCGGTCATAACCTGCTGAGCAACACTATGCAGGACCTGACCTGAATCACTGGCATTTGAGTTGGAAGCCCCCATATGGCTACTCCCTTTAGCGTTTGCATTATTTTTCTTGGGGTCTATCCTGAAAATAGAACAGTGAATGATTTCTTAGAATCCTACTGCCAGCTCACCATGAACTAGCAACCCACCAAATTTTTAATCTTAGGTTTTGATCTTACAGTTCAAAAAGTGAACCGTTGATGGAATGCCATAATTTTCCTGAAACTGTCGCCTCATGAAAACCACATAAGACAGTCATGAAATCTCTGCCTCCAGCCTATAAGACAAAAACCCCATTCATATCCTTCCCTTAACTTATTCCTACACTCTGGTAGTATCATCTACTATGGTCTACAGAACCCAACAACCTAGGCTCTGATACCATAAGTAATGACCCGAAAATTTAAAACATCCAAATAACATGATTAACAATGCCATCAAATAAATGCTCTAATACCCCTTACCATGACCTTAAAAAATTTCAACACATCATATACATAAATACCTGAAATGCCAAATCATAACTACCATCAACACATACATGCCCTGATACCACGATTGTCATATCATAAAGAACCCAATGGGGTCCAAGGTATCACTGTCCATTACATAATTAATCAAACGATGAAAGCAAATATTTTTCCTAATATCATACCTACTAGAGTACTAACCCAACCAGGACATCTACCAGTCCCACAATAATACATATGACCACCCCAAATATCCAAAAACATCTAGCATAAACCATACAATATTCTGCCCACACTCACCCTCGGCGTGATCATTTAAGTCCCGCCCTGAAGCTCCTAGGCTCGATTTCCTTAAGGACCTCAAAAGTTAATATTCTGGATGGGGCGAGACACCTCTTGGTAAGACGAAATACATTATTATCAGTGTGTGGCAGATGAGTTCTATTGTGACAATTATTTATATATGTCTCTTATATTACCCCTAAATATACTCAACATTAGTATAATCAATATGATGCAGTTAGATAAGTCTACTAACATAAGTTTTACTACATATCACACACAAGGTAAAGTAATTTATAATAAATCTACTAACATGAGGTTTACGACATATCACAAACAATATAATGCAGTTCAATTACATTTACTAACGTAGGTTTTACAACACATCACAGATAATTAAATTTACACTTCTATAGCATTTCTATATGCCACACAGACCTTCTCCTTCGATTTATACGTCACATAGGCCTTCGGCATTAGTATAGACTTCACACGGTTTCTATACTAAGCATTATCACTTCAATTTATATGCTACATGGGCCTTCAGCATTAGACTTCACACAGAGTTTCTATATTAAGAACCACCACTTCAATTTATACACCACGCAGGCCTTCGACATTAGTATAGACTTCATACAGAGTTTCTATACTGAGGATCACCACTTCAATTTATACGCCATATAGGCCTTCAGCATCAGTATAGACTTCACACAGAGTTTCTATACAGAGCATCACCAATTCATATTTTTCAATCAAATGCAAAATCTAACTTCCCATTTCATTATTAATGGAATTAAACTGTCATATCTCCATATCCATATCAAACCTGTTATTTTATAATTTCACAGTAATCCCACTATATACATATATCCATAAACTAGTATTATGCCACATACTCACAATATCATACCATAACAATTTCAACAAATTCATATAAAATTATTTGTTAATTAACCTCATGCCACACAGTTATACGTTAAAATTTTCATTTAAGTAATCCGTCGGTAAAAAGCGTGTATTTCTAAAATCTAGTTCAATTATTTTCCAAAAATTCTATTTAATTTAAACATGCAATTTTTCCTAAAATGGAGGCACGCGAACCGTCCTCCTGGTTATTCTCAAATATGTAATACACTCAAAAACAACCATTCCATACACCCAAATCATACAAAAATTCAAATACGGCCTATACGTATCATATACTCAAATTTAATCAGTTCAAAATCTTTAAAAATCTAACATAATGTATTTCCCTTACCTTGGCTTTAGAGTGGTGCCTAGGATTCCCAAATTACAATTCCACTCTGGTTAAAATGTTGGTGGTCGAATTTGGAACCTAGGGATATTTTTCGCTCTTTAATCAGTGCACACTTTGCCAAAAATTTGAAGAGAGAGAGAGAGAGAGAGAGAGAGAGAGAAATTGATGAGAGAGAGAGAGAGAGAGAGAGAGGGCCACAGCCAGAATGGGGGGGGGGGGGAAGTCTCCACCTCAGAAATCAATTGATTTCCTTCCTGAAGTATCAGGAAGATACTTTACATATATATATATATATATATATATATAATTACAATGTTATATTATATTATATTATATTATTTAATTAATAATTATTATTTAGTTAATTATTTAATTTAATTAATTTTTTAAATTTTTAAATTTTTAAAAATTTTAATTTTTTTTCATTTTATTTTATTTTTTTCTAGGATCATAACCCTAATGGGGTCGTTACACATAATCTATTCCCCTTACCTGTTTTGTGGAAATGTGCCTATAGGGATCCCAAAACTGTGCTTGTGGCGCTCGCACAAATCCTGTATCCATATACCCTAACTCAATCAGCCCAACCCCAGAATATTTACCATTTTAAGACTCGTAAACCCATACTCTTCTAATAACTAATTAAACTTGAAAAACATCTTCTTTACCTCAGTTTTGGAGTGGTGCCTAAAAAAGCCTAAACAGCGAGACCGCTTCGGTTAAACTACGGAGAATCATCGTCGGGATCCTGAAATGCCATTTATCCTTTGATTTGAGCTTAAATCAAGAAAAAAATCGAAGAGAGAGAGGGAAAGAGAGGAATGAAATAAACCTTAAAAAAATGACTTGATTCCCATTTATAGATTTCTCACCTGCAGCAAAACCGTCAACAGTTTGGTTTTTAACCAGACCCTTTTCTTACTATTTTACCCTTACCTAGTCGTGGTAACTCAAAACCGTCAACCGTTTTCTGAGCTCCACCAAAACCGTCGACGGTTTGGCCTATACCAAACCAAATTTCCTTTTCTTTATTATTTCATTAGTTACTATTTTTTGGGTCTCTACATCCTCTCCTCCTTATAAAAATTTCGTTCTTAAAATTTTCCATTTAGCACCTGTACCAACATTTGAGGAAAAATACTGATATTTTATTAATTACCCTAACTTATGGTGGAGGAATATTGTGGTTACATAATAGCTTTGTGAGATTACAATAACCAAATCAAAACTCTCCCAAACCCACTCAAATATAAAAACCATTACATGTAAATCTATAATTAAATACATCGGAACTTACACAAAGCATACTTATGTATCACTGAATTCTTATCTAGACTATTATGTTATTTGATAAACTCTAAGCCCCGCTGAGCAAGTGTGGGTACCTCTGGCGCATTTTCTCCTCTAGTTCCCCTGAGGCTTCCTCGACTACGTGATTACGCCAAAGTACTTTTACTGGTGGGATTCTCTTAGTGTGTAATTCTTGTTCTTTATGATCTAAGATCTGAATTGGAACTTTGTCATAGGATAAGGTATCACCAAACTCTAATGCCTTATAACTTATTACATGTAATGAATCTGGGAAGCATTTGCAACATAGACACATGAAATACATCGTGTATTCTGGACAACGTTGGGGGTAACGCTATCCTGTAGGCAACTGGATTGATTCTTTCTAGTATCTCAAATGGCCTAATATACTTAGGGCTCAGCTTACCCTTCTTTCCAAATCTCATCACTCCTTTCATTAGTGCAATTTTCAAAAACACATTATCTCTTATAACAAATTCTAGTGTTCGTCGGCAGGTATCTGCATAGCTTTTCTATCGACTCTGAGCAGTTTTAATTCTTTCTTGGATAAGTTTGATTTTCTCAAAAGTCCACTATACAATCTCCGGCCCCAAAATCTCTTTTTCATCCACTTCATCCCAATATAGTGGAGTTCGGCACCTGTGACCATATAATGCTTCATATGGTACCATTCTAATACTAGTCTGACAACTATTATAATAAGAAAACTCCACCAGTGGTAGATACTGAATCCAGTTGCCTCCAAAATCTAACACACAAGCCCACAGCATATCTTCCAGTATCTATATAGTCCTCTCTATCTGTTCATCGGTCTGAGGATGAAATGTTGTACTGAACATCAATTGAGATCCCAAGGATTCTTGTAGACTCTTCCTGAATTGAGATGTGAACCGTGAGTTCTGGTAAAAAATGATGGACATTGGCATGCCATGTAGTCTAGCTATCTTTTGTATATACATCTCTACCAATCTACCGATGGAATAGTTAACTTTGATGGGAAGAAAATGGGCAGTCTTCATCAATCGGTCTATGACTATCCAGATAGCATCCTACCCATGAAGTGCTGCTCCCATTTCCATTCGAGGATGTGAAGTGGTTACAATGATTCCGCTGGTCTTTGATGTTCATCTTTCACGTGCTGACAGGTCAAATACTGCTCTACATATCTAGCAATTTCTCATTTCATATTGCCCCACCAAAAAGATACCCGCAAATTCCTATACATTTTTGTGCTTCCTGAATGTACCGTATAAAAGGAATGGTGCGCCTATTCCAAAATGGTCTTTTTAATTTCAGCGCCATTGGGTACACACAACCTGCAACGAAACCTCAAAACTCCATCATCTGAAAAATTAAGATCGGCTCCCTGTCCACTTTGCACTCTATCCTAATCTTTACCAATTCTGCATCTTATAGTTGAACAGCCTTAATTTTTTCTAGTAAAGTCGGCTGAAGCACCAGATTTGCAATGAATGCATGGTGATTTCCCTCTACCATCTCTACACCAAATCTTTCTAAATCCATTATAATATGATGTTGCACAACCACTGCTCATACTGAGGCACTTCCTAACTTTCGTCTCAAGGCATCAGCCACCACATTAGCCTTTCCTAGGTGGTAACTAATAGTGCAGTCGTAATCCTTTATCAATTCCAACCACCTTCTCTCCCTCATATTCAACTCCTTCTGCGTGAAGAAATATTTCAAACTTTTATGATCTATAAATATTAAACACTTCCCACCATACAGATAATGCCTCTAGATTTTCAATGCATACACCACTGCAGTCAACTCCAAATTATGTGTAGGGTAGTTCTTTTCATATTCTTTAAGTTGATGAGAAGCATATGCTACAACTTTTCCCTACTATATCAAAACACATCCCAGCTCTTTTCGTGATGCATCACTACAAATCATAAAACCATTACTTCCTGATGGAATTGTCAAAACTGGAGCAGTGACTAGTCGTTGTTTCAGTTCTTGAAAACTTTGCTTGCTCATCGGTCCACTCAAACTTTATATTCTTCCTCGTCAACCATATTAGAGGACCTGATAGTTTAGAGAAACCTTCCACAAACTTCTGGTACTACCCTGCCAGACCTAAGAAACTCCTAACCTCCTGAACATTTTTCGGTCTTACCCAATCTACTACTATCTCTATCTTTCTCAGATCCACAAAAATACCATCCTCGAATATCACATACCCAAGAAATGTAACTTGTTCTAACTTGAATTTACACTTCTTGAATTTAGCATACAACCTTTTTTCTCTTAGTACCTGAAGAAATATCCTCAAATGATCTTTGTGCTCCTCGGGGCTCTTTGAATAAACCAGAATATCATCAATGAAAACCATTACAAACTGGTTCAGGTATTCATGGAACCCTGTTCATTAGGTCCATGAATGCAGCAGAAGCATTCGTTAGTCCGAATGGTATAACCAAAAACTCATAATGGTCATACCGAGTTTGGAACACTGTCTTTGAAACATCCTCTGCCTTGACTTTCACTTGATGGTGCCCGGATCAAAGATCAATCTTTGAGTAAAGCCATGTTCCCTAGAGCTGATCAAACAAATCATCAATACGGGGAAAATGATACTTATTCTTAACTATCACTTTATTTATCTCCATATAGTCAATACACATCCTCATTGTCCCATCTTTCTATTTCACAAATAGAATTGGCACTCCCTAGGGTAACACATTGGGCCTGATAAACCCCTTATTCAATAATTCCTGCAATTGCTCCTTTAATTCATTTAATTCAGCTAGAGCCATTCTATAGGGGGCTTTAGATATTGGTTCCATCCCTGTGAGTAGACCAATAGCAAATTCAATCTCACGATCGAGAGGCAACCCAGGTAAATCCTCTAGAAACACATAAGATAATTCTCTCACAACTAGTACATCTTCAAATTTTAACCCTCCCTTGGTGCTTTTTTCACGCAAGCTAAATACCCCTGGCATCCCTCCAAAAGCAGCCTCCTCGCCTAAATAGCTCATAATAACTGTGGTGAGGAGCACACACACGACCCTACAAATCTATACTCCTGCTAGCCTGGAGGTCTGAATACTGTCTCTTTCTTATGACAATCGATACTAGCATAGTTAACGGCTAGCCATTCCATTCCCATAATCATGTCAAACCCCATGCATGGCAAATACCACTGGATTGGCTAGTAGCATTTTTCCCCGAATATACACTAGACAGTCTTTGAGCACCCTTCTACATATCACTACTCATCCTGTCAGTGTGGCTACTGATAATTTGGTGTCTAGCATCTGAGTTTCTATCCCACATAACTTGATGTACCCCAGAGATATAAAAGAATGTGTGGCCCTTGAATCAAACCAAAAAAAAAAAACTTTATTTGAAAATATAGAAATGATACCTATCACCACATCATCGGCCGCCTCTACGTCTCCCGGTGTCAGTGCATAGACCCCCGTTGGGGGGGCATTCCTTTGCTGGTTACCTCAAGGTGTTTGGTTGTTCCCCTGATAAAGATTAGGAGTGGGTGCATTAGCTAGCAGCACATGACAGTCTCTAGCAATACGGCCAGGTTGACCACACCGATAATAGACACTCGACCTAATTCGGCACTCCCCCCAATGCCTTGGATCACATCTAGTACAAATAGGGGGTGCTGGATCACCTTGAGGGGCTGGCATCCCACTACTTGCCGCTAGCCCCCATCATATCTCCTTCACTGACCCTGACAGATACTTGCTCGGAATTCATAAAGCGCATGCCCCTTCCTCTAACTTTACACCCCAACACCTCTCTATAGGGTGGTCTCTATCACTGTGACCTTATCTACTAACTTTGAGAAGGTCTAGACCTAAAATTCCACCACCTACTCATGGATACTCTATCTTAGGCCCTCCTCAAATCTCTTCACCTTCTTCTCCTCATTGGGCACCATGTATAGGGCAAATCGAGACAACTTAATGAATCTAGCTACATACTGCTGGACTGTCAGGTGCCCCTGAGTCAAATTCAGCAATTCTGCCGCTTTAGCATTTCTAGTAGTAGCGGGGAAGTACCGCTCAAAGAATATGTCCCGTCTAAGAAGCCAAAGATGTCTTGGGTGATTGGTTCGTTTTCGCCAATGCGAGAATCAAGTACGAAAGGGACTTCCACCCCAAAGAGGCAATTCTTGGTAAGGTACTAAATATGTCCTTTATGCAGTAGCACTTTGGAAATATTCTAGAAATGTTCAAATACCAAGGGTGGTACCCATTTATTGCCTACATGGCTAGGGGTGTCTACCCAACCTTAGTACACCTATTTTATTCTAACCTAGGAAAATATAATAGTGGTTATTATTCTAAGGTCCTAGACACACCCATTAGGTTTGATTTCGACTACCTAGCCAAGTCCTTTGAGATACAGCCGGGAGAATTAGAATGTCTTGGCCCAGAATGACATGGATAAATGAATAGGACTTTACGGTTGAGGCATTTGCAAACCTAGTAATGATAGTTCTAGCTATGAACCTCAATCGGCCCCTTGAGTATAGGACCTTCTCCCTAGAAGCCAAGATAGTACACCATTTAATTTCATATAATTTTCTACCAAAGAGTGAGTCTAGGGTGCTTGTCTCCTTTCTGGATTGCTTTGTCATGTGGTGTCTTTTCACCAGAAAGAAGTTAGATTTGTCAAGCTTGATTATAAAGTGGATGTGTTTGAAGACCATGGGAAACAGGATAGTTATGTCGTATGGACGCATATTAAATAGGGTCTTCTTAAGGATGGGGGGTCACAAAGAAAACAATTTCAATAATTAAAAGGAGGAAGCACACATACATGTTCTCCTCAACCATTGTAAAGTAGATGAGGTACAAGCAGGTTGGAAATATGTGGTTACCTGTAGCCCCTAGACAAGCAGGTGTGCAGCCACGAGCTCCACAAGATCAGCTCCCTCAGTTACCACAACCTACTAATGCTAAGATCATAGCTGCTATTGTGCAACTACCCACATCAGTTGTGCATCTCTCCACTTCCTTTAATAAATTCCAAGAGTCGACAGCCAGATCCCTAGAGTCAGCAGATGCTCGCCTCATGTCTATGCAGGGTGAGCTTAAGGAACTAGTCGCTACTTTTGATGCTCGATATACCTCCATCTAGAAGGACTTTAGAGTATATGCAATCTCTACAAAGAATCAACTTAATGAAATTTAGACCAATAATATAGAATTGGAAGAGTTCATGTAGGCAAGCTTCCATGAAATCAATGAACGCCTCAACGAACTGAAGAGCAATGATGTTGAAGAAGGAGTGGAGAGGCGATGATGAGACATGCGATGCAGGACTTGTCGATGGAGAGGCCTAGGAGCCACAGTCTAGGGGGAGCAGCCATTGACTATAGGATTTTTTAGAATTACATCTTTTCATTGATAACTCTGTAACCATAAACATCTTACACTTTGTTTTATGTTTTATGCACTACACTACACACACTCACCATCTATTTTTTTTTTTTTTTTTTGTCTTATGGATTGCACCACATTACATCTTTTCACTGATGATGGATGGTTTATTTTTTGTCTATACAACTGATGAGATGCATGCTTTTTAAAATGGAACGCCAACTTCATAGCTGATGCAGTATTGTGAATTGCATGCTAGTAGAGTCTCTAGGTTGTTGTATGCTTGAATTAAATGGCATTTGTATAATGCAAACTTGTGAATTACATGTTGTAGAATCTGCTAGGTTATATGATGCATATTTTATGATCTGAAGGTATAGGAAAATGTTCCATTTACAGATGACATGCTACCAAAATTTTATTAAAATTCCCATACATAATTATAGGATATGCTGTATGATAAATCATTTTTGAAAGGATGATTGACCTACAATTGAATTTTTAAAATTTATCCTTAAATTTAATTTTCCATATTCTTTGTATGAACTCCCTTAATCAAAGACTCATTTGCATTGTTTGACTATTTTTTTCCTAAGGTTTTCCAAGGAACCATAAATATCATATCTTGTTTTCAATAAAACTATATTTTGATATGGATTATTTATGGTTGCATGAAAACATTGCATATTATCTAAGACTTGCATGTTCTATAAAATTCACTACTGGTTGAATTATTTAAAATACTTGATTTGAATGACATCTACATGATTCAGATTATTGTGAACTGCTCTGTGTAAACAACCAGATCTTGAAGCAAGTTTTTATGGAAAATGTCCTAGTTACAGAGGATATGCTGCCCCAACTTTTTCTAAAATTCATCTAGACTATACACATTCTATGTTTTTAGAAAAATTAAAACCTATGGAATTGAATGTACATTATTGTTTTTTTTTTTAGTCCTAAGGTTATTTTGAACACATTGAACATCATCTCCTATGCTTAATGAATTCCATTTGATATGGATTGTTCTGGTAACATGTGAACACATTGCAAGACTTGATTTCAAAATTTCTAATGCATGTGTGTTCCATAAAAGCTTATTTTGAACTAAACTTGGTTTTCAAATTGATAGGGGGGGCTTCTAAAATTAAAATTTATATTCTTCTTGCTCACCATACTTGGCTTAGTTCATCAAATTACTGTGACTTTTTGCATTTAAAGCATTAATCTTTTTGTCCACAGTAACTCATATGGTTGTGTATTCTTATATCATGTGCTTAAATGGTTAGCCAGAAAAATGCAGGCTTGCTTAAATTTTTTTTAAAGTTTCTTTTTCAGGAAATTCGTGGCATTAATTTCTTATACTTAATGATAACATTAAACAGGGGAGATTTATGGGCTCTGATTATTTTCAATGATCCTCTTATTTAGAGGGAGATTCTTGTTGCCTTTTTGCTAATGACAAAAGGGGGAGATGTTTTAAGCAAAATTATAAAATTCTTTTCCTTCTCATTTGGCATCCTCCTTGCCTTTTGTTAGTTACAAAATGGAAAATGATACATGTGCTTTAATTGAATATCTTTTTGAATAAGCTTCAATACATACTGCACATTAAACCAAATTGCACTTAATTGAACAACTTGAAAACTCAAAGGTCTTCCTATATAAATATGTATTGCCTTATGTTGAATATGTTTTTGAAATTATGCATATTATGAGGGGGAGTCTTTTCAGGCCAACCCAAATTTTGCTCCTATGTTTGTCATCATCAAAAAGGGGGAGATTGTCGACTCTTTGAGTCCTATCCCTGTTTTAATTATAACAAACATTAGCATCTCATATTTGTGCTTAGTGTTGAACAAGTTAAATCCTAGAAAAGCATAGATGATGCTGCAACATTAAAGCCTTGAAAAGCTACTACATGATTGTATTCCAAGGCGTACTCCATGGACACCAGAGAGCAAAGACAAAAGACTTATGTAATTTTGTGTTGTAATAGTAATTAGGGTTTGAATGTGCATGCATTTTATTTGATTTCTATCGAAGCTCTACTAAGACCACAGATTGACCATAGGAACTCTAAACTGGACCAAAACCTTGTTTACTTAAAGTTAAACACTTTCATAAAAAATTTAAACTATTTTTGAAAACAAAGACTTGGCCAAAATTCATTTTTTCTACAGTCAGTCGACCAACCAATCAATCTCAGTCGACCAATGTGTCCTTGAAGGAAAAAATGACACTTTCATGAAATGTCAGTCGACCGGCCTCCCTATAGTTATATTTGGGCTAGTCGACCGACGAGGGCCTAAGGAAAATTTAGTAATTCTCATAAACTCGGTAAACCGATCTCTTTAAAGCATAAATAGCTCAATCGATTGGCACTATTCACTCGGTTGACCGGCCCATTTGCTCAGCTAACCGTCTATCATGAATTTTGAAATTGCCAAAGGGTTAGTCGACCGGCCCTATTGTTCAATCGACCGAACCTCTTAGAAGTTCAAAATTTTGGGCATTTAACGATCAAAAAATTTAAATTTTAATACCCAACGGTCAGATAACAGTCATATCCTGAAAAAAGTCTATAAATACTTGGCCAAAACATCTTTTGAATGTTAGAAAAAAAGATTGAAAGATATATTGCTTATTCTTTAATTCTTTCTCATATTTTCTATTCCATATCAAAGATCAAATCCATTTTTCCCATACTCCTTTTGAAAATTATTTTTGGGAAATCTTGAGGTTCATACAAGTCGGCTTTAAGCATTTATTCAAGAAATATATCTTTCTTGAAAAGCTCTTTTTCTTAATATTTTATAAAGAAAATCATTTCTCCAATCTTCTTGTTTTAAAAAAAAATATTTTCTTGGAGAAAATTTCTTTTGGGTTCTTGAAAAAGGCTTGAGCTTGTATTTCTAATTTCATATACTTAGCTCGAAAGTCTTTATTGCATTTTGTGGTTAACCTCAAAGATCTAAATCTCCTGTATGGTTCATCACTGAAAATTGTTTGCGAAGATAATCTTTGAGAAAATCAAGAGTGCTTGAGCAATATATCAACTCATATATTCTCTGTTTGACAAGCCTCTTGTACTTTGGTTTAATACAAGGTCAATCTTGAGGAAAGGCATTTTCCAAAAATCTCAATCCTAATTTGAAAAATATTTTTGAGAGAAAAAGTGCATACTCTATAGAGCTTCAACTGTAAATCATTTGAGAGTGCTTATAATATTTTATCTTGTACACACTAGCTTATCTTGAGAAGCACCTTATTGTACACAAAACTTTACTTTTCATCTTTGTATTCCTAACGTGTGGTATCATTGGAACAGGAATACACCGTCCTATAAGTGTATCGGTTTGGCTCTAGCCCGATTAGGTGAGCTAGGAGTGCACCATCCTGTAAGGTGTAAAGGTTTAGCTCAACCCTGTAATTGAGCCAGGGAGACTCTGCCCCATAAGGAGAATTGATTCGGCTCAGTCCTGTGATTGAGCTGGGGATACTCCGCCCCATAAGGAGAGTTGTAAATGGCATTGCTCCGCCCGGTTAAGTGAGCATATAGTGGAACCCTTAAGTGAGTTGGCTTGAGGCAGGGACGTAGGCAATATTGGCCAAACCTCGATAAAAACCTTGTATCATTCTTTCCCTACTCTCTTTACATTCCTGTACTTGCATGGTTATATCTATCTGTTAGGATTAATGAATTTGTGGTTAAAAACTAATTTGTGATTGTTTGCGAAATACTGGCATTGTTTTACCTATTCATCTTATTTAACATTCATATATATATATATATATATATATATATATATATCTGTTGAATTTTATTTAATTAGGAAGAATCTAGGTTGAGTTACTGGCTGTGTTTTTAAAATTAGACTATTGACCTAGAAAATTTTAAAATATCCAATTCACCCTCCCTCTTGAGATTGCACCTAAAATCACACAAGCCATATTAACTGACTCAACCCAGAAGTTCTTCGGTAGCCTTTTAATTAAGTCTGAGACACTGAGCTCTTTCAACCAGAGTTCAGTTCATCTTTTTAGATACACCATTTTGCTGAGGAATCCGACTAACGGTAAAGTTTCTCTTAATGCCCTGCTGCTCTCAAAACTCCATAAACCGAGAATCAGCGTACTCGGTCCCATTGTCCAACCTTAGATATTTGATTTTCCTCCACGCCTGGTTTTCCACTTTAGCTTTCCACAACTTGAACCTAGTAAACGTATCATACTTATGCCACATGAAATATACCTAGACTTTCCATGAGTAATCGTCAACAAAACTCACATAATACACATGTCCACCTCTTGATGTTACTCCAATCGAGCCCTAAACATCGGAATGTACATAATCAAGAATACCTTTTGTCTTGTGAACAACTTATTTGAATTTTGGCCTATTTTGCTTTCCAAGAAAACAAATCTTACAAAAATCCAGCTAACATGATTTCAAACCTTTCAATAGTTTCCTCTCTTGTGTAGTTCCTTTGTTGACTCTATGAGTCCAATCCTGTTTTTGATAATGATAAATCACTTGGTATTTGAACTATGCAATTAAGTTTGTGAACATGATCATGATTTAGAATGCACGAATGGTAAGCATGATATGGAAGCCACGAGGAACCTATAGTACATATCACTTGGCTTAATCTATGGAACTAGAAGAGTAAAAGGATGAAGAAGCAAGCTTCCAGTTCAAGATCTTCAACAGGAATGGGTATTTAGAATTGAATGTATTTACATATGTCATATAATATAATTCGAAGCTCAAATATACCCTAGACCGACCTTAGGAATCATGCATTTCATGAAAGATTCATTTACATTAGTTCTAGGTTAAATGAATTTTTTAGAGGCAAATTGGAGAGGCCTCGTCGACAAACCCTATGGCCTCGTCGACGAACGCATGAAGGCCACTTGGAAACCAACGATCTATTCTCATCAACGAGAAAATACCTAGAGCCTAAAAAGTTCAGACAGATCTCTCATTGACGAACTTAGGTTCTCATCGACGAACGGGTGTTGTACAGTCGTCGAAGAATGTCGCAGCGCAGAACAACGGTTCAGCATAAATACAGGTAGATTAATGTTTAATCTCCATGATCCAATGGCCAAAAATTAATCTGACGGTGAGAACATTATTTAAACACTCCCAAAACCCTAAAAACACAAGAAGCAAGAGTTCTAGATACCTATTTTCACATCTTGTGCTAAGTGTGCCTCCATTCAAAGATTTTGCCAATACTCTACTGCATTCATACTCTTTGGGCAAATCATCTCAGCTTTTCAAAGGGATTTCTGTTGGTGTATATGTGTGTAGCGCTCACCTCCCACTAGTTAATTGGCACATTTACCTGACGTATGGTTCAGATGAGATCGAAGCAGTAGACGACAATGGTACTATGAAGACAGAAGAAATTCCCCT
Source organism: Malania oleifera (assembly GCF_029873635.1). Classification (NCBI taxonomy): domain Eukaryota; kingdom Viridiplantae; phylum Streptophyta; class Magnoliopsida; order Santalales; family Ximeniaceae; genus Malania; species Malania oleifera. The sequence continues at coordinate 63,202,164 of NC_080429.1, read as the reverse complement.
CCGAGACATAGGGGTTCGTGGGCAATGCCCCCAGTGGGGGGTATGGGGGGCAATGCCCCCCGAGACAATATGACCTATCCAATGTGAACAGTGGGCACAATATGTCAAAGACAGCCACTAATGTCAAAGATGGCCACTAATGTCAAAGTCGGCCACTAATGTCAAAGATGGCCACTAATGTCAAAGTCAGCAACTAATGTCAAAGTCGGCCATGGTAGGTGAGCTACCACCACCTACCATGGTAGGTGAGCCACCTATATGCTTCTTCCATGGACTAGAGGCTATAAATAAGACCCCCCACTGGAGCATTACACATATATTGACTACAAGATTGTGTCCTCTTTTGCTTTTCTATTTGTTGTCCTTTGGCCATTGAAGCTCATTTAGTGAGTGCATGGTTGGAAATATTTTTGTAATAAAACTTTGTGTTATCTCTTCAATCATTTCTTCAAAACAAATCTTGGTGTTGTTATTCTACATGGTATCAGAGTTGAAGGATACTAAGAATAAACACCTATAATTGTTGAGACATTGCAATGGCAGGGACTTCATCTTCAGCTATTGCATCTCCACCAACACTTCGGATACGTCCACCAGCATTCACAGAAGGAAAGCTAGATGACACGAACTACAATTTGAGGAAGTTCAATATGAGTGCTATTCTAGATTCATATGAACTAGTTGATACATCTCAAGGTATGGATCCAGAATTGATTGGAACGTTTGATCCCACCAATCCTAAGGTTATCATCCCCCCAGATGCTGCCCTCGTCAAAGCATGGAAGAGGCGGAATGCAAATGCACTTTGTGCTATTGTCACAAGTGTATCCGATTTTGTACTTACGTTGATCTAGCATACATCCAAGGCTACAGATGCTTGGAATGGTCTGGAGAATTAATATGAAACAAGGAACCAAACACGCATTTAGAACTTGGAGAATCAACTTGCTACAGAAAAGCTACATGATGGAGAATTGGCGGAAGTATTCATCACTAGAATAAAAAATATGTGTGATCAAATGGCGGTAATGGGCATAGCAAAGACTAGTGAGGAGTTAGCTCGAAGATGTATTCGAGTGCTGCCATCAAAATATGACAACCTGGTAATTGCTTTTAACACGCAGATTTGAACTCCTGTACTAACCTTTGAGGAATTTTGTGCCTTACTTCTAGAGAAGGAGATAAGGCTGAGAACCAGAGAAAATGAAAGCAGTAGTGCTTTCACCATGCAGATCAAAGGCAAAGACAATAATGTTGAAAAGAAGAAGGGAAAGAACAAGAAGATATTTTCTAGTATGTGCTACTACTACAACAAAAAGGGGCATGCAAGCAAGGATTATAGAAAGCGTATCCATGACAAAAAGAGCGGCACGTTGAAGCCTACGTGGAATGTCAGGCAGGTATCAAATTGTGCTGAACCAGAATTAGATCTTTCCATGGTTACAGAAGAAATGTGCTTAACTGCTCAAACAGTACCAAGAGATTGGTCATGGGTATTTGATAGTGGAGCTTCCCAACACATGACCAGCAAAAAGGATTGGTATGTTCCCTTAAGCCTTTACATGAACCTATGAATGTGATTGTTGAAAATAATTCAAAGTGTTCAGTAGAGGGCACTGGATCCATTTCCTTAAAAACCACGAATAGCCAAGGTAAAACTTTTTCAGATGTCCTTTATGTTTCTCAAATTAAGAGGAATCTTTTATCTGTAGTTGCTATTACTAACCATGACTATGAAGTACTATTTATGAAAACAAAAGCTGAGATCATGGATAGCAATGGCAGCATTGTGGGTGAAGGTATTCAAAAGAATAATCTGTAAGAGTTTGTGGCACTTGCCGCAACAATTAGAGATACAACAAGCTGACTTTGGCATGAAAGGTTTGGACATATCTCCTATGCAGTTTTGAAGAAGATTCAGAGAAAGGAAATGGTGGTTGATCTGCCTGTACTAGTTGATATTGCAGAGCCTTGTGAAGCTTGCATGTTAGGCAAGCAACATTGTATATCATTTCCACAAGAGAGCAACAACAAATCAAAGCTTCCTCTAGAGCTGGTACATGCAGATCTCTGTGGTAAAATGACTACTCATGTGCTAGGAGGATTTTTTATTTTATACTGTTATTCAATGATTATAGTAGAAAGATGTGGGTGTACTTTCTTCGTGATAAGGCTAAAGCTTTTGTAAATTTTAAAGTGTGGCAAACTTGTTGAAACTGGGATAGGTTTGCAATTAAAGAAACTTCGAACAGATTGACGAGGTGAGTTCACATTAGGGGAGTTTAATAATTATTACAGTGCATTTGGCATCAAGCGCCAATTGTCGGCACCAAAAACTCTACAATAGAATGGCATTGTGGAATGGCGAAATCGCACTGTGATGGAGATGGCCAGAGTAATGATGAAGGCACAAAACCTTCCAAAATCATTTTGGGCAGAAGTTGTTAATACAACTGTGTATATCCTCAATCGATGCTTCACTAAAGCTTTGGGGAAGAAAACACCTCACGAGGCTTACTCTAGTAAGAAACCCTCCATTTCTCTTCTTAGAACATTTGGTTGCAGATGTTTTGTGCATGTTCCCAATGACAGTCGAAGGAAGTTGGATGACAAGAGTCGAAAGTGCATCTGCTTGGGATACAGTACAGAATCGAAGGCATATCGTCTGTATGATGTAAAGGCAAAGAAGATTGTCACAAGCCGAGATGTGGTATTATTAAGGACCACACTCAGTTGGAGATAGAGATCAGCCCACTTTATCATCAACCAATAAAGTAACCCACCATGTGCCTCACTCGGAGCAGCAGATTGAGGTGAATGATGAAGAAATTTAAAACTAGCATGTTGTACCAGTAGCACCTTTTCAAAAGCCACACCCCCAGGCGGGTACAATAGCTCTTTGACGAAGGCAATCCAAAACTTGTGAATCAAAGTTCACAACCTAATGGACCTTGAAGGTCTAATAAAATAGGGGAATAACAATTATCAGCAAAACACTTGGTAAATATGGACTTAATGGCTGATATAATCAGTATAGTTAAGGAACCAAGTAGCCTAGATGAAACGCTAGCTTATCCGAAGTGGAGAACAGCTATGGAAGCTGAATATGAAAGTATCATGAAAAATGATACTTGGGAGATCGTGGATCGTCCCCTTCATAGGAAGGTAATCAGCACGAAGTGGATATGGAAGGTAAAATATAAAGTTGATGGTTCTTTAGAAAAGTACAAAGCACGCCTTGTCACACAAGGATTTTCTCAAGTGGAAGGTTTTGATGTTATTGAAACCTTTGCACCAACAATCCGAATGGAAACAATCCGTTTGGTTTTGGCTACTACTACACACAGAAGCTAGGTGCTATTTTCAATGGATATGAAGTCTGCATTCCTCAATGGTCATCTTAAAAAGGAGGTTTATGTGATGCAACCACCATAATTTGAATTGTCAAATTCAGACAACAAAGTGTGCAGGTTGAAGAAAGCCTTGTATAGGCTAAAAAAAGTCCCCAAAGCTTGGAACTAGAGGATTGATTCTTTCTTCACCAATTATAGATTTTGTAGAAGTACCTCTGATGCAAATTTATATGTACTGAAGGAGAATGGGATGTATATAATAATTGTACTATATGTAGATGATATTGTGCATATAGGAGGCCACAAGGAGAAGATCAACAACATTCATGAAGACCTATGCTCAGAATTTGAGATGACAGACTTGGGGTTACTCCACTTCTTCTTATGCATTGAAGTGTGACAGCATCCAGAAGAAATATTTATTTCTCAGCAACAATATGCTCAAGAATTATTGAAGGCATTTGGGATGGCAGAATGTATTCCAGTGGTTACTCCAATGGAAGTAAACAATAATGTTGACCTTATAGGTCACGCCCGATTTTGATTATGAAAAATACTCATTATATCTAATGGGTGCTTGAGATTGTGTGCAGGAACTTACATTGTCAGATCAAGAGGAACATAGAAAAAGTGAAGAGTCAAGACCAAATTCATTCTATGTTGTAATATATAGTTCATTTGTGTAATTGGTCTATAATAGTAATTAGGGTTTTACTAGTAATAATCATCACACACATCACATGCATGGTCTAATAGGTAAGCTCAAACTAAAATTGAAAAATAACTAAAACTGGACATAGAAAAGACCTTAGGACACTCACCATTGCACTTGTATGTGTTAGGCACTTGAATAGGGTGAATATGAAATGAATCAGGGCCGAAATGCACATTTTGTGCACCTTCGATCGACCGACATAGGGAGTTCATTCTGGCCCTGGTCGACTGAACTGGTCTGGGTCAACAAGTTAACCACAGTCCGGTTGATCAGGCTCCTAAAGTTTATTTGACCTTGGTCGACCAAACCACCCTGGAGTTAACAGTTTGACATCCTAGTCGACCGAGACATTTTTGTACTACACCAACCTGGTCAACCGAGTTCCCACGTGTGGGAATCCAATGCCCTGGTCGACCGACCAGCTTAGTTCATTCTAGCCATGGTCAACCGAACCTCACTAATTTGGAAAAATCGCCTCAGACATACTTGTCCGGTCGACCGACCCGGAAGTTCATTTTTGGTCCGGTCAACCGAGCCATAAGAACTTCGGTCAACCGAACCCATCCTAGTCGACCAGTGCTCTCGAGTTGGACCTATTTTTTTACCGCGGTTAACTCGGTAAAACAGGCTTAAATTAATTAAATAATGATTAAATCTTTTCTAATAATCCCGACTATGTCCCTAACGATTATAATTCTAGGGGTGTCTATATATACCCCTTCATTTGGGATAATTAGCAACAAGATTAGCCAACTTCATTAAGAAATTCTCTCTTAAGAAAAAATTTCTACTACACATTTTTACACTCCTCTCACTCATACTTACCTTCTCATATTACTTAAACTCTCTGTAAGTTGATTGAATGATTGTTCTTAAAGGTTTACTCTCCTTGTTTGATTGATTGAAACGATTTTCTTAAGAGTCAAACCTAAGTGTTCTTAGGGGGCTTTGCTAATAAGTCTATCCTAAGAAGACTTGCTTTAAGCTTCTAAGTATTGCATTTGTGTTGCAATACCTTAGAAAGCTTGTATTTGTTTTTGGGTTGCAAAAATATTTTCAAAAACATTCTCAAATATCTTAGGTGACTTATTTCAACATATTTTTGAAAGGATATTTGTTTATATGATACTAATCTTTGTTACAATATTTATTTTCATATCATTTGTTGAATACAAAGATTATACATATTTTGCAAACCAAGCATATACATTATCTAATATTCACATGATTAAGATATCCTACTGATTGATATTCTTGAGGCTTGCATGACATCTTTGTGTGAACATGATTGATTGAATATCTTGAGATACAAAGATTTTTTTTTTGACACTCTCACGCACTCATTACACTAATAGCAAATATTTTTGAGAGTTGAAATATTAGACCACACTGAGCTTACATATTAAATCATTTGTGGTGTTTGTGACTAGGCTCATTTGAGTACATATCTGCTTTACACGAAAGCACAATCACTGTACCAATATTCTTTGATTGTAAAATTTGAGTGTTTCCAAGCATGGCCTGAGGCGGCAATAATCCAGTCTGGTAAGGATTGGTTGTAAAGGTTGAGGTCAACCCTGTGCTAATTGACCTGGTTTGTTTAGGTGCCGCTCCACCCGTTTAAGTGAGCAAGTATAGTGGTATTCCTTGTGCTTGTTAGCCAAGGTGGGGACGTAGGCAATTGGTCGAACCTCGATAACATTTCTGTGTGTCACCTTTATTTTACTGCTTTCTAGTGCATGTGTGTTTGATTAAATTGCTTCATTTACTTTCTGGTATACATTTACATTACCTACACTAGATTGATCATAGGGTTGTGAATATACTGGTGTTAGAATATTTACCTAGGGATTAAATTTTAAAAATGCCAATTCACCCCCCCCTCTTTTGGGATCACGGTAAAGCTAACAATTGGTATTAGAGCCACGTAGTATAGACTAGCTGTTATTTTGCAAAAAGATCACTTATGGCTCATAGCTTCGTGACCCCTTTCCCTGAGGGACCATCCTCCACACAACCTCTTATTTTTAGTGGTGTCAATTACACCTCCTAGAAACAGAGGATGCACATCTACCTTTAGAATACTGATTGGAAGGTGTGGAGGATTATCTCTAAAGGAAAATATATCCCTATGAAAACTGAGGGTGCAACTAGGGTTCCTAAGACTGAGGATGAGTATGATGATGATGATGATATGAAAGTTGTTAGCCTAAATGTCATTGCTATGAATATTTTGTACTGTAGTCTTGATGTAAATGAATTTAACAGAATTATGGCATGTTATGAAAGTTGTTAGCCTAAATGCCATTGCTATGAATATTTTGTACTGTAGTCTTGATGTAAATGAATTTAACAGAATTATGGCATATTCTACTGCAAAAGAAATATGGGATAAGTTAGAGGTCACATATGAAGGTACTAGAGATGTGAAGGACAGTAGGATAGATATGTTGACCAGCGAGTATGAGGCATTTCAGATGAATGTAGGTGAGTTTATTCAGAGCATGTACACTAGATTCACACACATCATAAACTCACTTCATGCATTAGGAAAGACCTATCCCATATATGAGATGATTAGGTAGATCCTTAGAGGCTTACCTCCTGATTGGGAAGCCAAGGCTATGACCATTGCTGAGGGTAGAGACCTTAAGGCCATGACCCTAGATGAATTAATAGGTTCCCTGATCACTTATGAATTAGCCATAAATGAGAGACTTAATGAGCATAATAGGGCTAAGAAAGTGACTGCATTGAAAGCTTCCACTAACATATCTAGTGAGTGTAGTGAATCTGATACTGATGACGAAATGGCTATGCTAACCAGAAAATTCAGCAAATTCTTCAAAAAGAATAGGAAGTTGTATAAAAAATATAGAGAGTCTACTATTGAGAAGGGAGAGTCCAGTAAAAGAAAAGAAAAATCAAATGCTCCTACGTGCTATAACTGCAACAAGGTCGGGCACATAAAACCAAATTGCCCACTGCTGAAAAAGGAGACTAAGAAAAAGAAGAAAACCATCAAGGCTAGGACATCATGGGACAAACTTAGCAGCAGCGACTTAGAATTAGACCACAACGACTCAGAGATCGCTAATTTGTGCTTGATGGCACACGAGGATGAGGTATCTTCTTCTAGCTTATTGTCTTCATATTATTCATCTGATGATTGTGATTCTGATGACATGCCTACATTTAGAGAGTTATTTAAATATATTCGTGTATCTAAACTGTTAGGCAAAATGACCACTAGAATTATTAATGATTTGAAAAAGAAATGTGAAAATTGGTCAAAAATTGTTTAATATTGCAAAAACCTCTCATGCTTTCATTTTAAAAGGAAAGGATGCTACTATTGTTGAGTTTGAGAGGAAATTGGAGAATAACTCCAAAATAATTTTTAAATTCACCGAGGGCAAACGCAATTTTGAAAAACCTTGGTACCCAAAGAAACTCCTTAAGTAACGAGGGTCTTGGCTTTAATGGTATTGAAAATATTAGACGACCTGATATTTACTTAGGACATTTTACACGTGGGTCAAAGTCTCATGTCCCTCCTAAAAATCCTAAGTGTAGATTAAGGTGTTTTAAATGTAAACAAATTGGTTATATTCAATTTGATTGTCCACTTAGGAATAAGCATTCTAGAATTAGGAAAGTATGGGTAGTTAAGGGAGATCTGGCTACTAACCCTCGTGGACCCAAAAAAATTTGGGGTTCAGCATCAGTTACTTAGTTTATTTTGCAAGTTTGCCTAAGATCGTGCTCCTCCAAGGACTAGTGGTACCTAGATAGAGGGTGCTCACGACACATGACCGGCGACAAGGGAAAATTCACTTCAATCATTCCCAAGGATGGAGGCTATGTGACATTTGACGACAATGCAAAAGGACGCATCATCGGGGTAGGTAAGGTTGGTAAGGATTCCTCTCTTACTATTGATAATGTTTTATTGGTTGATGGGTTGAAACATAATCTACTTAGCATAAGTCAATTATGTGACATAGGATATAAAGTATCTTTTAATAATGAAAAATGCATAGTAGAAAATAAATTAGATCACAAAGTGCTTTTTACTTCCGATTGTCATGAAAATGTTTATACTACTTCTCTTGATATCTTGGCTTCACAACAAGTGACATGTTTTTCTACTGTAAATGAAGCTAGTTGGTTATGGCATAGGCGCTTAGGACATGCTAGCATAGATTTATTATCTAAACTTGTTAGAAAAGAATTAGTTAAAGGCTTGCCTAAGATGTCTTTTGTAAAGGATAAAATTTGTGAAGCATGTCAAATGGGTAAGCAAACAAAGTCTAGTTTTAAGAAAAAGAAATTCACATCTACTACTAGGCCACTTGAGATGCTTCACTTAGATTTATTTAGACCTAATTCTGTGCAAAGTCTTGGTGGTAAATCATATGCTTTTGTAATTGTGGATGACTTTTCTAGATTCACATGGGTGTTGTTTCTTGCACATAAAAATGAATCATGTGAACAATTCACCAAACTTTGTAGGAGAATTTAGAATGAAAAAGGATATAAGATAACTCATATAAGAAGTGATAGAGACACGAAATTCAAAAATGAGAGCATAGAAAAATATTGTGACTTAGAGGACATATCACATAACTTTTCTGCACCTAGGACACCTCAACAAAATGATGTGGTAGAAAGAAAGAATAGGTCACTGCAAGAAATGGGTAGAACTATGCTAAATGAACATAATTTACCTAAATATTTTTGGCCCGAGGCCATTAATACTGCATGTTATGTTATGAATAGGGTGTTAATTAGACCGTCAATAAATAAAACCCCTTATGAATTATGGAACAACCATAAACATAATATTTCCTATTTTCATGCGTTTGGTTGTAAATACTTTGTGCCTAGGGATAATGAACACTTAGGAAAATTTGAATTTAAATTTGATGAAGGTATTTTCCTAGGCTATGCACTTAATAGTAAAGCATATAGGGTTTTCAATAAAAGAACACTAACTACCATTGAATCTATTCATGTTATGTTTGATGAATCTAATCCATTTTCTAATAAAGATGATGAAGATGATATTGACACTAGAAAATTCTTAGAAAAATTGTGTATTGAGAACAATACAAGTGAAAACCAAGAAGCAAATGAAAAATCACCTGAAGATAATGAAAATGAAAATCAGGGGTTGCCTAGAGATTGGAAGTTCGTTAGAAATCATCCTATAAATCAAATCATAGGTGAACCATCTTGTGGTGTAGCCACCAGACCTCCTTGAGAAATCTAGTGAATCATTCTGCTTTCTTATCCCAAGAAGAACCTAAAAATATTAAAGAAGCAATAGAGGACGAGTCTTGGGTAATGTCCATGCAAGAAGAACTTAATCAATTTGAAAGAAGCAAGGTGTGGACTCTAGTTCCTAGGCCTAATGATCAAACAACTATTGGAACTAAATGGGTGTATAGAAATAAGAAAGATAAGAATGGGGTAGTAACCAGGAATAAGGATAGACTAGTTGCCCAAGGGTATAACCAGTAGGAAGGGATTGACTTTGATGAAACATATGCTCCTGTTGCTAGGTTAGAAGCCATTCGTATGCTACTTGCCTTTACCGCTTTTACAGATTTTAAATTATTTCAAATGGATGTTAAAAGTGTTTTTCTAAATGGCTATATTAATGAAGAAGTATATGTAGAACAACCACCCGGTTTTGAAAATCATAAATATCCAGATCATGTTTACCGGTTGTCTAAGGCTTTGTATGGATGGAAACAAGCTCTTAGAGCTTGGTGTGAGAGGTTTAGTGGTTTTCTACTAGAAAATGGGTTTACCTGTGGCAAAATTGACACTACAGTCTTCATCAAATCCAAAAATGATGATATGCTCCTTGTTCAAATTTATGTGGATGATATCATTTTTGGAGCAACTAATGATGAGTTGTGTAATGAGTTTGCCAAGTGCATGCAAAGTGAATTTGAAATGAGCATGATGGGTGAACTTAGTTTCTTCTTAGGGCTACAAATTAAGCAAGCTAATCATGGAACTTTCATATGCCAATCTAAATATATTAGGGATTTGCTAAAGAAATTTAATATGGAAGATTGTAAAATTCTTGGCACACCTATGAACTCTTCCATTAAGCTTGATAAAGATGAGCAAGGAATCCCTGTTGATGTAAAATTATATCGTGGCATGATTGGGAGTCTCCTATATCTCACTGCTAGTAGGCTTGATATTATGTTTAGTGTGTGTATGTGTGCTAAATTTGAGGCTGCCCTTCAGGAATCTCATCTAAAAGCAGTTAAAGGAATCCTTAGGTATCTAGTTGGGACTATAGAGTTAGGCTTATGGTACCCTAAGCATACTACTTTTGAGATTTTTAGTTATACTGATGCTGACTTTGCCGGTAGTAAGGTTGATAGAAAAAGTATTAGCGGCACTTGTCATTATTTAGGACAATCTTTTGTTTCTTGGTTCTCCAAGAAACAAAACTCAGTTGCCTTATCCACAGATGAAGCTGAATATATTGCGGCCGGAAGTTGTTGTGCCCAAACTCTTTATTTGAAACAACAACTTGTGGATTTTGGATTGCACTATGATACAAATACCGATTAAATGTGATAATACTAGTGCAATTAACATCTCTAAAAATCCTTTCTCACATTCACGAACTAAACACATTGAGATTAGACATCACTTCCTTCGTGATCATGTGCAAAAAGGAGATGTGGCTCTTGAGTTTGTATGCCTTAATGGACAGTGGGCAGATATATTCACTAAACCACTTCTCGAGGATAGGTTCATACAAATTAGATGTGAATTAGGTTTAATGCACAGTAGAAAAGCTTCTTAGATGTTTCATAATTTGCATAAATTTAGGGGAAGTTCTCAAGTGAAATTTAACAAGTCTTAGCAACCAATATCATTGTTGATTTGTCTTCTTGCCTTAGACTTTGTGAATGTTGATTATTGCTTGTGTGCACATCTTATATCTATAGCATGATCATATTGGATGTAATGAATATTGTTTATTACTTGTGATGTACAACTCCTTTGTCCACTTCATGATGATATTGAAATTTATATTTGATTGTTGGACCATACTGGACTGTTTGAGTTGTTGTAGACAAACTACTAGGTCATATAAACTCAAACAGGTTATAATTTATACAGGATTTATTTTGGAAAGTCCGATTTACCAATGGCACTCTGCCGAAATTTTTTCAAAATCTTTCCAAAATTTCTAATGTATAAATGTAACACTTACCCATTTCCTAGAGTGTTAACTCCTATAGCCCTTTTTGTTGTTGCCAAAAGGGGGAGATGGAGAAGGCAAAAATAATTGGGTAAATGTACTTGGTTAAACATAATTGGATGCATATTGATAGGGGGAGCCTTCTTAGGCTTAAACCCATATTTTTGTTGGTTGTATTTGTCATCATCAAAAAGGGGGAGAATGTTGACCTTATAGGTCACGCCCGGTTTTGATTATGACAAATACTCATTATATCTAATGGGTGTTTAAGATTGTGTGCAGGAACTTACTTTGTCAGATCAAGATGCACATAGAAAAAGTGAAGAGTCAAGACCAAATTCATTCTATGTTGTAATATATAGTTCATTTTTGTAATTGGTCTGTAATAGTAATTAGGGTTTTACTTGTAATAATTATCACACACATCACATGCATGGTCTAATGGGAAACTCAGACTAAAATTGAAAAATAACTAAAACTGGACCTAAAAAAGACCTTAGGACACTCACCATTGCACTTGTATGTGTTAGGCACTTGAATAGGGTGAATGTGAAATGAATCAGGACCGAAATGCACATTTTGTTCACCTTCGGTCGACCGACATAGGGAGTTCATTCTGGCTCCGGTCGACAAAACCGGTCTAGGTCAACAAGTTAACCACAGTCCGGTCGATCGAGCCCCTAAAGCTTATTTGACCTTGGTCGACCGAACCACTCTAGAGTTAATAGTTTGACATCCTAGTCGACCAAGACATTTTTGTACTACACCAACCTAGTCGACCGAGTTCCCACGTGTGGGAATCCAATGCCCTGGTCGACCGACCAGCTTAGTTCATTCTAGCCCTAGTCGACCGAACCTCGCTAATTTGGAAAAATCGCCTCGGACATACTTGTTCAGTTGACTGACTCTGAAGTTTATTTTTGGCCCGGTCGACCGAGTCATAAGAACTTCGGTCGACCGAACTTATCCTGATCGACCGGTGCTCTCGGGTTAGACCTACTTTTTTACCGCGGTTAACTTGGTAAAATCGGCTTAAATTAATTAAATAATAATTAAATTTTTTTTAATAATCCCGGCTATGTCCCTAACGGTTATAATTCTAGGAGTGTCTATATATACCCCTTCATTTGGGAAAATTAGCAACAAGATTAGCCAACTTCATTAAGAAATTCTCTCTCAAGCAAAAATTTCTACTACACATTTTTACACTCCTCTCACTCATACTTACCTTCTCATATTGCTTAAACTCTCCGTAAGTTGATTGAGTGATTGTTCTTAAAGGTTTACTCTCCTTGTTTGATTGATTGAAGCGATTTTCTTGAGAGTCAAACCTAAGTGTTCTTAGGGGGCTTTGCTAATAACCCTATCCTAAGAAGACTTGCTTTAAGCTTCTGAGTCTTGCATTTGTGTTGCAATATCTTAGGAAGCTTGTATTTATTTTTGGGTTGCAAAAACATTTTCAAAAACATTCTCAAATATCTTGGGTGACTTATTTCAACATATTTTTGAAAGGATATTTGTTTATGTGATACTAATCTTTGTTACATTATTTATTTACATTTTATTTTTTGAATACAAAGATTATACATCTTTTGCAAACCAAACATATACATTATCTAATATTCATGTGATTGAGATATCCTACTGATTGATATTCTTAAGGCTTGCTTGACATCTTTGTGTGAACACGATTGATTGAATATCTTGAGATACAAAGATTGTTTGTTGACACTCTCACACACTCATTATATTGATATCAAATATTTTTGAAAGTTGACATATTAGACCACAATGAGCTTACATATTAAATCATTTGTGGTATTTGTGACTGAGCGCATTTGGGTACATATCTGCTTTACATGAAAGCATAATCACTGTACCAATATTCTTTGATTGTAAAATCTGAGTGTTTCCGGGCGTGGCCTAATGCGGCGGTAATCCAGCCCGATAAGGATTGATTGTAAGGTTGAGGTCAGCACTGTACTAATTCACCTGGTTTGTTTAGGTGTTGCTCCACCCGTTTAAGTGAGCAAGTATAATGGTAATCCTTGTGCTTGTTAGCCAAGGCGGGGACGTAAGCAATTGGCTAAACCTCGAAAACATTTCTGTGTGTCACCTTTACTTTACCGCTTTTTGGTGCATGCGTGTTTGATTAAATTACTTCATTTACTTTCTGGTATACATTTACATTACCTGCACTAGATTGATCATGGGGTTGTGAATATACTGGTGTTAGAATATTTACCTAGGGATTAAATTTTAAAAATACCAATTCACCCCTCCTCTTGGGATCACGGTAAAGCTAACAAATAAGCTCTTCATTGAAGATCCCTCTTCACTTGTTGACACTAAAAGGTACAGAAGCCTAATTGGGAGTTTGGTGTACCTATGCAACACAAGGCCCGATATCAGTTTTGCAGTTGGTATTCTGAGTAGATTTACAAATAAGCCATAAGAAATTTACTGGAAGGTTGGAATGAGGGTCCTCAAGTATATAAAAGGGACTCCTCATTTTTGGCATCTCCTATACATCAAGGAACTCCCTAATTGGGTAGGAGATATGGATTCCACAAAGTCAGTTTCTAGATATTGTTTTCTCTTTCGGAATAGAATCATCTCGTGGACAAGCAAAAAGCAGCCAACAATGTTGCTATCATCCACAAAAGCCGGGTACAAGTCATCTTGTCTCACCTCATGTAAAGCTGTCTGGATAAGAAGACTTTTTAATGATATTGGGATAATGACAAATGTTGCAACTCTGATTCACTATGACAATCAAAGTTGCATAGCTATCAATAAGAACCCGATGTTCCACGCAAGAACCAAGCACATTGAGATTTAGTATCACTACATACGAGAACTCATTAAGGATGAGGTTGTTGAGATGGAGTATTGCCTAATAGAAGATAATCAAGCAGATATCTTCACCAAAGTATTGGGTAGTTTCGGCTTCCAGAAGCATTGGGATGCTCTTGGTATTGGTCTAAGAGTGTAGGTGGACATTGAGGGGGGGTGTTGGTGTATATGTGTGCAATGCCCACCTCTCACTAGTTAATTAGCACACTTACCTTACGTATGGTTCAGATGAGGTCGAATTGGTAAACCGCAATGGTACTACGAAGATAGAAAACGTTCTCTTCCAAGACACGGGGGTTCGGGGGTAGCACCCCCCGAAATGATATGGCCTATCTAGTGTGAACGGTGGGCACAATATGTCAAAGACAACCACTAATGTCAAAGAAGACCACTAATGTCAAAGTCGGCCACTAATGTCAAAGTCGGCCATGGTAGGTGAGCTACCACCACCTACCATGGTACATGAGCTACCCATGTGCTTCTTCCATGGACCAGAGGCTATAAATAAGACCCCCCCCCATCGGAGCATTACACACATCTCGATTGCAAAATTGTGTCCTCTTTTGTTTTTATATTTGTTGTCCTTTCGCCATTGAAGCTCATTTAGTGAGTGCATGGTTGGACAGATTGTTGTAATAAAACTTTGTGTTACCTCGTCAATCGTTTCTTCCAAACAAATCTTGATGTTGTTATTCTACAATTTCATCTACACATCTTGCAAGCGATCCTTGGTGATTGAGGTTTGATAAATAAGTGATTGGTTTGTGGTTTCAATATATATATATATATCTCAAAGATTTTTCATCTCTTATACTCATATATCTACTATTTTTATTGAGAAGAAAAATCCCTGTGTTATTACTTGAAAAAAAATTATTTGAGAAAGGATTTTGCTAAAGGTTGAATATTTGTGATATTCAATTTTTTACTTTCATTCAAAGATTTGATATTTGGTTATTGCAAAAACTAATTGATTGCAAATTCTCAAAGCTTCTAAATACATATTCTTGAGGAATATCTTTTAAATATTTTGTTTAAATCTTTGCAATATTCAAAGTCATATTTTTATTCAAAGATTTAATTTTATAAATTATTTGATATTAAGAACATAGATCTGCGTATTATTCAAGATTATTTTTAAAAGGATCTTATTTTATATTCTTACATAAAGTACTCTAAAATCAAACCCTAAGTTCTCCAAAGAATTTATTTATAAAAATTATTTTTTGGGAGATATTGATTAAAGGGTAGATTTGTGAAGCATCTCATTCTTCATATAAAGATCATATCTTTACATATATGTTGAGTTTCATGTTTTATCATATGATTATGTATTAGGAATTCTATTGTACTCACTAACTCAGTTAGAAGCATTTTGAGTTTTGTAGAAATTGTAATCTTTATATTGTATTCATGGTTCGGGTTGTGAACCGGGGTTGAGGAGGAAGCTACGCCTCTTGTAAGCAGCGGACTGTAAGGGAAGTTTCGTCCTAATTAAAGGAGCAGGGTTTAGTGGAATCCTTGAGTGGGTTGCTCAAGGTGAGGACGTAGGTTGTGGTAGGCCGAACCTCGTAAAAATTGAGTTTGCATCTCTCTTACTCTTACCTCTATTTAATTTACACGTAGCATTTATTTATGTGAATATTGCGAATGTTTTAAATATATAGTAGGTCTACAAAGTTATTGGGTAAAATTGGTTGATTGACTAAATCACTCATTAGATTGATTAATTGAAAAACATTGAGCTAGTTGTAAGTAACTTGTAAGTTTGTAATTGAAAGTTTTCAAAATTAGAACTTGAAGGACTTAATTTTTAAAAATACCCAATTCACCCTCCCTCTTGGGCAAACCCCAAAATTCACATCCTTCATACCATATAACCCCATATGCCCAAGACGCATATGCCACAAGACATTTACATCAAATTCAGTATCTACAGCTGCAGCTCCACCTACAATAGTAGTTTCCTGCAATGTGTAGATATTCTCATCTAACTTTTGTTCTTTCATCACTATCAGATTGTCTTCCCATACTTTCATAACCTCACCTTCATACTTGTAATTAAAACCATTCCAATCCAAAGCGACAAGTGAAATCAAACTTTTCTTTAACTTCGGTATGTGTCTCACATTACTCAAGGTTCTCACAATATCGTCAAATATTTTTATCTTAACGTTTCCTATGCCAATGATCTTACAAGAAACATCATTACCCATAAGAACTGAACCTGACTTTACCAACCTATAGGTGCTGAACCACTCCTTATTTGAAGTCATATGATAAGAACATGCCGAGTCAAGTATCCATGAGTCCATAAGGTTATCCGATCTCGAAGAAACCGAAAGAACATCACCATCACTGCAAATTGAATCTCCTTCTCAAACCACATTCGCTGATTTTGAAATCCCCTCATGCTTTTCAACATTTCCTTTCTTCCAATCCAGATACTCCGGTTTAATACGCCCCTTTTTATTGCATTTATAACACCAGATATCATTTTTCTTCTTGGATTGAGTACGAGATTTCTGACTCGATCCATATTTGGATTTTCCTTTGCCACACTCATTATTACCTTTCACCACAAATCCTTCTCATTCATCACATATTTTTAGCCTTTGATGAAAATTTAGTAAGACACTTGTCACCTTTTCTAGATTAAGAGACTCTTTTCCCCAAGTAAGGGTGGTAACTAAATTTTCATAAGTGTGAGTCACTGGTAAGGAATTTAGTAACATCAAAGTCTTATCATCTTCATCAAACTTAACATCAACACGCATAAAATCATTTATGATTTGATTAAATGCATTGATATGTTGATTTAAGTTTGATCATTTAACCATCTTAAGCCAATAAAGACACTGCTTAAGAAAAAGTTTATTAGAGAGTGATTTGGACATGTACCGACTTTCTAAATTTCGCCCTACAACCGCTGGAGAATCTTCTTTCATCACATGATAGAGAACTTCATCAACCAAACACAAGCATATTGTAGAAACAACCTTTGCCTGCAATTATCCCCATGTTGCCTCATCCATATTATCCGATTGAACACCATGTAGAGCCTTCACCATCCCTTGTTGCACAAGTATATCCTTAACTCTCCTCTGCCACAAACAGAAATTCTCGGTTCAATCGAATTTTATGACATCAAATCTTGCAGAAGAAGTACCCGATGCCATGATAACAATGCTCTGATACCAAATTGTTGTGGAAATCGAGTATAGGATGTACATCAGAATAATTAAACTTGTAGCAAATGATAAAGCACCACAAGACACAATTCATATACAACCAAAATTCTCTAAGCAAATAAAGAGAACAACACGAGAATATACGTGATTCGACAATACCTACATTCACGGGAGCAATCGACACAAGAATTTCACTAAGAAATATGGAAGTACACAGTACACTTCATACAATGATCTCTTTATATCATCAAAATATGTCCCGAAGGGTCTATTTAACAACCCCTCGAAGGTTTCCTTCCAAATACCCAACCACCCCAATGTTTCAATTCAAAATTTAAATTATTTCTCTTCGCAACTACTTTTGAGTTTTATTTTATTTTTATTTTATTTTTCAATATACTCTTTGTAAATTAAAAGAAATAAATAGAGGGCGACAATTAATTTACACTAACTTTTTAGAATATAACAATTAAGTATTGAAAATTTAATGTCAAAAAAATTCAAAGGAACACGTTTATGAACTAAAAATAATATTTAAAGAATGTAGCAAATCTTTTAATAATCATAGGTATAGCTAGGGAGATAAAAGGATGAATAAGCCTAAAAGTTGACTCTTTATTGTTGGTAAGCAAAATCTTAAAATTCTATCCTCATAGTTTGGGTGGTTGTCCCACTTCTATGTTCTGAGAGGGTGTTTGATATTTTAACAGTAGGGTATGACTTTGCTTTTTTACTTGGGGATCACATCATGCCCCAACCAGCAGTAAATTGGGTAAATAATAAAATAATATTTTTTGTTCTCATAAAATATTAGTAGACATTTTTTTTAATATACTTAAAAATTAAAAATTAAGATTTTTATTTGTTAATTTAATATATTATTTATCTTTATAAAAATATTATTATTGAGGGTAAAAAAGTTTATTTTTACACATAATAAATACTTAAACTTTTTACTAATTTTTTGTTATGTTAAAGTAAATTTTTATTTTTAATAGTATTTAATGGAGAAGAAAAATATATTTAAAAATAAATTTTCTGTTTATTGTTTTTCTTTTTTCATTTCCACACGCGGAGTAGAAACTAGAGAGCCCCAATTCCAAAGTCACAGCAAAGATATTGGACGTTTAGGTGAGAAGGTATAACTTGATGTTTAAGGCAAGCTTGTGCAGGCGCCTCGGAACCTGTCCAGCAATTTCACAGTGCACAGCGTCTGAGAAAACCGCACTCTCCACACGCCCAGCTCTTGCCTCCTCCTTCATCTTAAGCATGCGGAGGGTATGAGGGGAGGAGGTCCCATCTTCCACGCCTGACCCAGCCTATACGGCCCTGTAAGCTTTATTACATGTCCGTGCCATTCATCCAAAAGCAGTACACTTTCTACACAAAAACCGACAAATCTGTGGCCGACTTGGTTCTCTTTCGTTCATTGGCATAGGGGTATCACAAGCGCCAACATGAGGAGCAGAGACGGTGCCCTTCTGGCGTAAAAATGTCACGTCTCTGGAGTTATAATGCATCTGATAATGAAAGTTGCTTCATTCTCGAGCTCTACTGGCGTTACTTATGGTGAATTTCTGCAATTGGAGGCGAGTTTTCATCTGGGTTGTCCTTAAATGTCTTGAGTTGTTTCTGGGAAGCTTCTATATTTGGTTCTTCTTCTTTGTCCTACTCTGTTATTGGGTAAAAAAGTCTTCGACTTTTTTTTGGGGGGGGGGGGGGGGGGGGGGGGCGCTTCTGTATGCAAAATCTGGTGTTAGTCGGAGTTCTGGGCGCAATCTATCTTCATGGTTGATTGCCTTTCTTGAACTTGGAGATCTGCTCGATTAGTTTAATTTTAATTCCCTTGAAACGTGTAGTCGTTAATGCTGGCGCCTGGCGGAGTTGGTTCATCTGTTCTACAGAGGGAGAGAATCCAGTTGGTTTATTTATTTACCTTGAGTTTCTCCCTCTAATTAATCCTGGGTTTTCCTTCAAAATGAGTATTTAGCTAGTTTCCATCTGGTGCCATTCCATGGCATTTGTGTATTCATTCGTTTATAGAAGAAAAGCTCAGTTACCATCTTCAAGTTTTTTCTTCTCAGTATCCAGATAAAACCCTCAGCATATGTATTTTTTTCATTTATTAGTATGTACGACTGCAAGTTCTGCTTTTTAAATGTTAAATTAATGTCTTTTAGGGACGTTATCATATCAAAACTCAAAAAGTAAACGGTTCACACACACACACACACACATTTCAGTTCTTCATAAACCAATGAGACAATAGGAAATGACATAGTTTTAGCGAAAGAACCATGTCAAAATTCTCTGTTTTCCTTTTCAGTCGCTTTGGGAATGCTCAATGTCGGTTTCTTTGAGTTTTTACATGTTTAATTTTTGTAAACATGGCAAATAGTCGCTCAGCATTTTTTTATCCCTCTTTTATTGCCGCAGGCAGTTTGGTTGAGCTGAATTAGTGTAGAAGCAGGTGTAATTGATCAGATCAATGGAGTTTGGACTACCCTTGCTTCTCTTCCTCACTTTTCTCCCTTTAGCTTTGGCCCAGGATTCTGTGGATGCAACAATTGTTGTTAATGGGTCTAAAACACTGGCTGAAACTGATTCTAATTATATCTGTGCTACTATTGATTGGTGGCCCTCTGACAAGTGTAACTATAATCGATGTCCGTGGGGAAACTCATCAGCAATAAATTTGGTAAGAATTCAAAGAATTGCTTCTCTCTTTTGGATCTGGTTATGGTGATTTGAAGCATGCCTTTTATATTTTTGTAAGAATGAAAAAGAGATTGATGAAACAATTGACTGCTTTGCTTTGTTGTTGCTAGGACTTGTCTCACCCTTTCTTGGCCAAGGCAATCAAAGGTTTGTGTTTTCAATAGAACTAGCCTTTCTCTTGATTTCAGGCATGATGGAAGTGTGAAAAAGAGCATTTGTGTGGTTTGATTAATTTTTTTTGGTAACCCTTTAGTCCTTTATATATATATATATATATATATATATGACATTATATAACCCTTTCAATATTGGTGGCTAAATAGCATTCGAAAGCTTGAGGATAAGAGTTGGAGGTTCTTTGCAAGACCAAGTATTGTATGATGTAGGAACTTTAAAGTTTCCTTGCCATCCATTCAGAAAGATGAAAGATGGATTGTTTGGGTTTTCAAAGGGATGCTTACACACGAATAGGTGGGATGCGCTGAACCACTTATTCAATCAGACAGGGTAAGACCTTGCCTTTTGAACTTCCATATCTAATCATTATGTAGCTTAGGTTGATACGTTTGACGTGTAATATATTGGTCAGTGAAAAATCCTTTATGATCTTTGACGAAGGTGTTAAGGTTGTCTATATTTGGTGGGCTTTAATATTATCCAAGGATCAGCCTTACTTATTAATTTATTTTATTGTCGTTGAAACAGTTAATTTTATCAGTGGTTGGAGATTTAGGATCTTCCTAATGCATAAAACCATATTCTTATGCTGAAGCTGGACAAGCATGTAGTTGGTTAATAATAAGAGTTTGTATTGAGATAATCTCTTGGTATTTAAGTGGTAAACTTAAGGCTGTCCTGGTTAAAATGCAAGGGTTTGGGGGTTATGGTTCTTCATTTGAGATAATACTTGGGTATTTAAGTGAAGGGTAGATGGGCGGGCCCATTTTCCCGGTGGATTAGTTGAGCGTACAAAGTGCCTTGGGCACCATCTTTTCAAAAATAGTAATAATAATAACAATAATAAGAGTTCATTCTGAAAGTTCCCTGCAAGATCTCTTTTTGATTCTTCATTGCTGACCATTTCATATATTTTGAGCTCCCATTAAGAAGTTGCCTTCCATTCCAGTGTGAAAATTGTGAATGATGCAACCTTTTCTTGGCAGCTTGTCTCATTTCAGTTATTTGCTTAAGAGTACTTTCTTCATAGCCTCCTTTCTGGAAGTTGATTCTTGCAATTCACAATGGTGTATATGTGCATGGAAAATTTCAAGGGGAAGTTAATGTGTTGTGATTTTTCTAGTTCTTGCTTCTTAATATTATAAGCTTTGCTCCAGTATGCTTCCATCAAGTGGGTTGCATTCTGACTACAAAATTTTCTGGTTTATGTGAAA
Source organism: Malania oleifera (assembly GCF_029873635.1). Taxonomy (NCBI): domain Eukaryota; kingdom Viridiplantae; phylum Streptophyta; class Magnoliopsida; order Santalales; family Ximeniaceae; genus Malania; species Malania oleifera. The sequence continues at coordinate 63,180,697 of NC_080429.1, read as the reverse complement.
GAAAAATGTTGGCGTTCCTGTTTTATAACTTTTGATTGAAAGCTTAACTTTCCAGAGCAATTGTGACATTTGGCTTGAACGCACTTAATGGGAGGCAAAAGTCCAAAAGGAGTGTTTGGACAGGACCCTGGGATCCAAGTAATGCTCATAACTTCATAAATTACACTGTTGCCAAGGGATATAAGATAGATTCATGGGAACTAGGTATTGCATTTTTAGCCGAACCTGCTAGATTTCCAATTCATTGTGTTTTGCCTCTGCCTCAATCCTTTGCCTTTGTTGCTCTAGGTAATGAGTTGAGTGGAAGTGGGGTTGGTGCAAGTGTTCATGCCGAACAATATGGGAAGGACTTGATCAAGCTTAAAGGTATTATCAATGAGTTGTACAACAACTCACACTCAAAACCTTCACTGATAGCACCAGGGGGATTCTTTGATCAGCACTGGTTTGCTGAGCTTCTCAGAGTATCAGGTTCCAACATAGTCAATGGAGTAACCCATCATATATACAATCTTGGTGCAGGTGGGTAAGTTATAGGTGTGGTCTGTTTGACATTATTCCAATTTTTAAAAATTTTCATGTATGATCACTGTTTGAAATATGAAACAGGCCATAAAAATAAGTGAATGCTTTTTGTTTGAACTAAGTATTGAAAAACTGTAATGGAAGAAATCCCTATTCATGTGTAATAGAACTTTTAAATAGCATCTCAGGAATAATAAACACAAAACAAAAGCTTATGATTCTACCTGTTCTGCTCTTGATACCCTTCACATAAAATAATCACTTTTATTGAAACTCGTGAGGCCTGCAATGCAATCTTCATTCATCAACTTTAAACATGTAATTTTGTTGGCATTGAATTTGTAACTTCTTATTATAGTTTAAATTATCTGATAGCCTGATCATTCTAGTCATGTACAATTTACAACATGGCAATCTTGTGGGAAAACCATTGAACAGTATGCTGCCATATTGCTTGCTGTGTAACTGTAAGTAATAAGGAGCATGTACATACGTGTATCAATGTTTTTGACATGTAGTTACAAGAAAGCAATAACACCCAAGCAAACCATGAATTGGTATAATCATTATGGAACATGGTACAATCATTATGAAGCATGGTACATTTTGGTCCGGGATGAAATCCAGAGATCCAAAGTGTGAACTCAATATTTTTTACATGACATATTTTTATTAGTAAAAGAATGGAACATTATCATATTATAAATTTTTTTTCAGTCATCATTAATTAATCCACTTCACCATAGAAAAAGAAAATATTTTTTAGGTTTAGATTTCTCAAATTACACATTTTACCAATATATTTATACTAGTTCCTTCCTACTGTACCACATTTTAGAGCATGTATTGCATCATGGTCTCATTCGTATTCAACAAAACAGAACTTCTGCATTCCAGGTAAAATTGGTTTGACGTAGATGTGGAGTGTTTGTTCCAAACATCTTTAAAAACTGTGTAACTGTTGCCAAGGATATTGGATTCTGGGGCATTGATGTAGCTGAAATGTCGACACGGGAATTGATTTGAGTGTCATTTATGTAGCTAAACAAGACACGTGTATTTGTATTTATGTATGTGTACATATGTGCTTGCATGCATGTGTATGCATGTATGTATGTGCACACGTGGTAGTGCTTCACTAATGCCCAGGTGTTACAAAGTTTGGTGGCTTTGTTTCTTGTGGCATCCATGTGGCATTGTCAAATATTTTTTCAACTGTAGAATTTAATGTTCACCTCATTCCTAACATGCTAATCGAAGATGAGCTCTGTATGACAAGAAGTTTGCCCCAACTAGTATGGTCAAAATTTAACTTATTTTGAGATTTTATAATATTATAAAACTACTCTTAAATTTGACTGCATTGATTGAGGACTATCAGATATTGTATGGGGTCCAAATTCAACTGTGGACCTAGGCATGAGATAAATTTCAGTATAAGATTATTGTTTTTGGTGACCTCATGTGAGCTCCACAAGAAAGGAGTCAGCAAAGTTGGTGACACCTTAGTGTTAAGGGATTGTGTTTACATATTATAAAAAAGTGGGAGTTGGTGCAGGCATCCTACTTTTTCGTTTGTCCAAAGTTGTCCTTACATGAAGTTTGTAATTCCGTGCATTCTCTTAGACTTGTACTAACTTAGATGTCCATGCCTGAAGTTTGTGATTCCATCTGTATCCTCTTTGAGTTGCACCAACATACATATCTTACATTGACTTATTTATCTCACGACTTAATACTTATATATATGCTGATACCAATTAGATGTAAATCATTCCACTACTCAATTATCATTCCTATTTTCCCTTTAAACCTATTTTCATTATCTCTTATAATTACACCTATCTACAATTCAATTTATTACACACCAGGCAGCCTCGATAGGGACATATCAATGTGTAATGTTTGTTACCCTTCATTAATGTTTGTTATCCTACATATTTTATGATTTTACGCTCTTAAACAGTTAAATATTTTGTAGTTTTGTTGTATACATGTGTGTTTTTTTCCTTAAATTTTTACATTATTGGATTCCCCTATGGATTCTCTCATACTTTTTTGGGCCTATCTATTCATATGTGTATATGTATATATGTACATATGTACATAAAAATATTTGTTGTATACCATGCATATTGCATACAAATGCAAGTGTTCGCACGTGTACTTGCCAAGTGTTGTACATGGATGGTGTAGGTATATGTGTACACGCACACACACGGAGACATAGATACATACATTCACATGTACATGTCCATGTCCATGCATTTAGTTGTGCACATATGCATGCAAGTACACAAATGTTGAGCATGGACATATGTCATGATTTCACATTGGATGTGTAATAGGGAGATCTTGGGCTTATAAGGTTGGTTCAAACTTCAACCATGTGGGGCGTCTTTTTTAGGAAAAAAACAGTGAGGCTAGCAGGCCTGAGTAGTCAATACTTTATTGGAATCTGGCTGAAATGGATATATTTGGTACCAAGCCACTTTGGGGATACTATCATGTGAGTGGATCCTATATAGAGGTATAGGTCACTCTGACGAGAGTGTTAGAGATTGGAAGGGAGAGCATGTTACAATCTCACATTGGATGTTTATTAGTGAGATATTGGCCTTATAAGGTTGGTTCAGACTCCAACTATGTGAGATGTCTTTTATTGGAAAAAACTGTGAGTTTAGTGGCCAAAGCGGACAATACCTCACCAAAGTTGGGCGGATACCATTACACATGTGCATATGAGTGCTTCTACATATGCATGTGTATTAGTTTATTTACATGCATGTGTAATACACATGTAGGTGAATATGTGTGTGCATATGTAAGTGTGTGACTGCATAATGCATATAATGCATGCATATGCATCTGTACATGTACGTAAATTTATTATCTGTGCTTATAAAAATTCTTTTAAGAATGTCCAAGAATTCAATAATATAAAAATAATGATTTGATGTAAGAAGTAGTATTTTATATGGTAATTAGACTAACAATTTTTTAAATAAAATATTCAAATTAGATCATTTATGACAATGTAATTGTGAATAATGGAATTTAAGAGCTTCATGTTTTAAAATTCTAATGATATAATTTATCACTACTCGAGTCCATAATTCACTAAAAACTTGTGTGCGCGTCTGCACATGGGTTTAGGGTACAAGATAATGGTTCACATCTCCCAAAATCAGAAGGGAATCATGTCTTTCATGATATATTAAAAAGAAAAAAAAAATCACGCATGCTCAGATGTATGTACATACTGTTGTTTAGTTGGGTGTAAGGTCCCATTGCAAATGACTTGACCTGTTCATTGTAGGTGCTGATCCGAATCTTGTGCATAAGATATTGGATCCCCATTTCTTAAATAAGGCATCAGAAACATTTGGAAGTCTTGACCAGACCATTCAAATGGAAGGTCCTTGGGCTTCTGCTTGGGTTGGTGAATCTGGTGGTGCCTATAATAGTGGTGGTCATCTTGTGTCTGACACCTTTGTAAACAGCTTTTGGTAATCTTATTTGCTTTGATGCTTTTTTCAATAGCTTTTCCTTTTCTGTTTGGTGGAACATGTCACAACTCCTGCCTTACTAATATATGGAATATAGGTATTTGGATCAGCTTGGAATGGCATCAAAGTACAAAACTAAAGTATATTGCAGACAAACTTTGATTGGTGGGAACTATGGTCTCCTCAACACAACCACATTCAGTCCCAATCCTGATTATTATAGGTAGGAGCATCAATATTTTCTTTTTCAAATTTATGAGCTACTAGAATGGCCATCAGGGGAAAAAAAGAGGGCATCCCTGGGCCATAAGTCTCCCCACTTTGAGAGGGTAGGGAGAGGGTCATCAGTGTAGCAGCCTTGCCCCTCCTTTTACACAAAGAGGTTCTTGACTCAAACCCATGACTAACCAGTCAACAAAGGAGCAATCTTACCATTGATCCAAGGCCAGCCCTTGAAAAAGAAGAGTAAATTATGTTCTTGAAAAGCTCTTATTCCTGATTCTGATTTGCTGAATAATTGATATTGTTTAGTGCAATTCTGTGGCATCGGCTTATGGGGAAGGGAGTTCTGGCTATTCATAGCAAGACTTCACCATTTTTACGCTCTTATGCCCATTGTTCGAAAGGAAGAGTAAGGAATCTATCATCTTTATTTTTTTTACCCTAGGTTTTATGTAGATGGTAAAACGAATGTGTCAAGGTCCTAGTTCTTGATATAAAAATTGGAGAGCAAATTTCAATTTATAACACACTAATGCTGTAGTTAGCAATCAAATGATAATATCACGTACTGAACCTCAATACATCAAGGAATATTGTTAGGCTCCTATTATACCAATTTGCCTGATTGATTTTGAATTTGCGTTTGGTAAGTTTTGCCTGCATGTAGGAGAGGCTCATGGAGTCATTACAGCTTAAATTCTCTTTAATTTCACATTTGAATTGTATGGTTCATGTGACAACTAGGGCGTATGCCTTAGCTTTGCTCCATGCAACACTTCAATTAGATGCAAGCTTTTCATAGAGCGTCAATATTCAGCATTTTGGATTGCAAAAAATTTTCTTCTTAACATCATAATCCCTAAATAATCAGCAAATGATATTTTGTTTCCTTGGGAACGTTGGAGTTCAGAATGCCGTTGGGGCTGGTAATTAACTAATATCTGTTTTCCAGTGATTATACGAATACGAGAAGCAAACATCAGCGCAATGTGGATTTTCTTATTTTGGATTGAAACGGATGGTCAACATTATGCATTTAGGATACTACTTTGTCGAACATTTTATATAACAAAATTTTATGTGATTTTTCTTTCTGTCACTTTACATTTATGTCCTTCCAAGAGAAGGTCTTGCGAGGGCTAGATTTCCATGACTCCAGCACCTCGACTGTCTTTCCTCGAAAAAATTTGCTCATTGGTTTCTTTTTCTAGCAAAGCATACCTCGATTCATCAAGCTTTGCACATTGGTGACTATGCAATTGTCTCATTACAGGAAGGTGTAACTTTACTTCTGATCAACTTGAGCAACCGGACCAGGTTCAGAATTACTGCTCAAAATGGTGAGAACATCAACCTGCATGCAGAAGGGCCAAGTAATCACAAGGAAAGCTCTTTCGTGCGTGGTCTTAGGAGAACACTTTCATGGGTTGGACAGAAAGCATCAGATGGATCATTAGATAGAGAAGAGTACCACCTAACTGCTGATGGTGGGCAACTCCGAAGTCAAACCATTTTTCTAAATGGTCGACCATTGAAAACCACAGAAGATGGCAACATCCCAAGCTTGGATCCAGAATTTCGTCCCGTGCATTCTCCTATATTTATAGCTCCTTTGTCTATTGCATTCATCGTCCTCCCCAAGTTTGAGGCTCCAGCTTGCTGATGATTCGTATCCATGCCCAGGTGGTGTGTTATATATGTATTTCTTAATTGCAGAATTGCAAGGCTTTTTGGTTGGTGTTCGTTCTATTATAGTGTCCTGCAGAGAATTGTACTGATCATTGTATTTATGGTTTATAATTTCAATAATTATTCAGTTGTATTGATAATATGATACATTAGGCACAATTTCTTGAATTCTTCTATATGTAATTTTCTTGATGGAAGTTCTTCAGTTCATCTTGTAACCTTCCAAATCTCACTATAAATCCATTTGGCATTTGGATATTCGAGTTTCATGTTTCTTACTTTGTCGCCAATGCATCCTGCTTTCCAGGCGTGCTTAATCACATCACCTTTAGATTGTATAATTTCTTGTAAAATTTCTATAAGAAAAACAGACAAAAAATTGCGAAGTCTGTACTTTAAAAAAGAAAAAATAATAATAAAATGAATCATACATTATCATAATTAAAATTTTAAACTAAATTAATACTACTTGAGGTTATCTGTGGAACTGTTGGATGATGTTTCTACACATTCGTGTTTTTTGTTTTGCAATGGCTAAAATATCCAAATATACAATATATTATTGAAAAATTCTAATTTAATAAGAGTTTGTTTGGTGTTTTTTTTTATTTTTTAATTGTTTTGGTTTTTGTACGGAGAAGAAATAAATTATAAAAATATGTTTGTATTTTGTCAATTTTTTGTTCCTATTATTAGTTTTGCATTGCTTGTGAAAAATTCGAAAAATTATATTTTATGGTTTTTCAGTAACCCATTGTCAAAATGTTTTAATATCCATAAATAACTATTTTTTAAATATATAATTTTTTATACTTATTTTTTAGTTAAAATAGAATGATAATAAGAATTTAAAATATAATTAAGATAAGATTTCCATAATTTTTTTAAAAAAAATAAAAAAATAATAGAAGTCATTTATAATTTTTTTTCTTTACTATTCTTCAATTTCATGTCCAATAAAATTATTCTTGTGAAGTAAATTTTGAAATTAAATAATTAAGTAAAATAATTATAATAATTTTAAAATTTTACTATAATGTTTTTAGTTTATGTTATTATGTAATTTTATTATCTCAATCATATATTTTTTTTAGTTATTATTTGATTCAAGGGCAAAACTGAGTATTTGTTTATTTGATTTTTAATTTGTCTTTATTTTAAAAATATTAACCAGATTGATTATTGGTTTCTAATTTTTAGTTTTTATTTTTAATTTTTATATTCATAATTCTTGATAACAATACCAAACAATCCCTAAAAAATTATAGAATTTTGTTTTACTTGACAGCACAGGCGTGGGTACCATGATCGACGGTGTCAAAGTTATTAGAAAGCCAATTTGTTAAAATATTTTCTAAAATAATCATGAGAAGCATTTAATATTATGTGGGTTTGTCCTACATTGGAAAGAATGAAAAAAGAAAAGTCATTAATAAATGATAAGGTAAAATAATTACTTATAATTGGTTAAAAGATAGTGCTAGTGTGCACTCTAGTGCACCCCGCACATGCACACGATGCGATCAAGGCTCAACCATGGTGCGATTTGAACGGTCAGAATAATTATTTTTTCAAAATGTGTTGACCAAAGCTTGACCAGGGCGCAACAAGGTCGACGCTTGTTGCGATTTTAGAAATTTACTTTGCGAATGAACAGATGCAACCTTTTGGATAAGGTATAAATCTGTCTGTTTAAAGACATAGTTCACTCCAAGAATAATATATAAAATTCATCATTCTCTCTCTCCTTTTTCACATAAAATTTTCACAATTTATATCTTCTTCAAATTTGGATTCTGTTTTCTGTAGAAATAGAATTTTAGAAATTTATTTTAGATTCTTTTAAGAGTGTTTGTGATCAGTTTTTATTTGTGTATAATGCAAATTGATATCAAAATTATATTCTAAGCTTTTTTGTATCCTAAAAACATATTTGCTGACTCAATACACACCGATCTGATGGGGGGCAAATAAAGTTTAAAGGAAAATGATGTTGTAACATGCCTTGAAGTGTTTTCTGTTCTGTAGGATTTTCTCTATTTAATTTTTACACAATTTACAAGTGTGAGTTATGTTGTAGATAATCTATATTGCAGTAAGATCCTATTTTGCCTCAAAGCTAAAATTATGAAGTTATGAATATAAGACATATTAGAGAAATATACACTTTCCAACTTAGCAAAATATATTTTCCATTTTTTCTCTTTCCATTTTGTCCATTCTATCATGTATATATACACCCTTGTAATACTCAATAATTAATACAGAGAAAAAGTCTTTCATTCATCATTTAACATGGTATCAGAGCGAAGGTTTTTTTAATCTAAATTTTAACCTAGGTTTTTCTTACCTTGCTACCGCCGCACACACCCAACAGGTTCCTGTAGGTTCCGGCATCAGAGACCACACTCCGGCCGTTCCATTGTATCTCAGTTGTGGTTTATCAGCGTCTTCTCCGGCGTGCGTTTTTCACGGCTCGTCCTGCGGCTCGTCTCTCTGACAGACTCCCATCTCTCTCTATTTTTTGCAGTCGCTGTCTCTCAGAAGCTGCTCTCATATCTCTGTTTCTCAGTTTTGTCGTTCACAGTCTTCTTAGCCTCTCTCTCGGCTCGTCGTCTCTCAAACATCTCCGGCGGTCTCTTATCTTCTCTGGACGTCCTCCCAGCAGTTCCCTTGTCGTTTTTCTTTTCTTTTTCTGGCTATCTCTCGGCTTCTCTGGCTACTTCTCTGACGTCGTTGTCGTCTCTGGTTCTATTTTGACGTGCGACCGCCTCTCTTTCTCGGCTCTTCTTTCTGGCATCTTTCAGAAGATGTCGTCTCCTGTTTAGTTTTGTTCGGTGCTACCGTTTCTTAGACACACTGAACCTATCGTCTCCAACTTCTAAGTTTACAACATCTCTGGTGTTCGTTGGTTCATCATCTCCCAGTCTTTTGACTGTTCTCAGTTCCCGGCGTCGTCTACATCCTTTGCAACTAGCTACTCTGGCTGTCTTCTCCGACGGTCCCGTATCAGTTCAGTTCTCCGATATTATCTTAGTCCGACCAAGTCTCATCTTAGTTGACTCTCTCAGTCTGGCGAAGCATCAATCAGTGCAGCAAATCTCCGCCTTTGGCTCTCTCTCATCTCTCACTTACAAGTTCTTATGGTGAGATTATCAAATCGAAGGTTTATTTTTGGTCACTGCAAAAATCAGATTTGACTCGATTTGGTGGTTTAATTCATCTGAATTGATATGCTGTTATGGAAGCATCTGGTTCTTCAATGATTGCAAATGCCGTCACAGGTTCTTCAACCTCTCCTGAGATTGTTATCCCTAGTCTCACCAGCGAACAATACCGTCAACTGGATCTTTTATCGCACTTGAACACCAACTCTACCAATTTTTCTAGTAACCTTGCCTCTTGTCATTCTGCTTCTTTTTCTAATACTGAATGGATTGTTGATTCAGGTGTCTCCAATCACATGACTTCTAATTTTTCTTCCCTTGATAATATCAGCTTCTCAATCAGTCATGCCCCATTAAGCTTCCAAATGGTGACATTGTTCCTGTAACTTATACTTGCACTATGCGGTTTTCTCTTAATTTCTCTCTTTCTAATATTCTTTATGTGCCTTTATTTAAATTTAATTTATTATCCATCAACAAACTTACCAATGATCTCAATTGTGTTGCTATATTTTTTTTCCCACTTTTTGTGTCTTTCAGGACCTATCAACGAGGAGGCTGATTGGAACGTGTGAAGTACGAGATGGGTTTTACCACTATAAACCTCCCTCCGCCTCAATTTTCCACTCTCAACATATTTCTGACACTACTCTTTGGCATCAACGTCTTGGTCACCCCTCTATTTCATGTATTCCAAAAACTTTAAATATTTCTTCTTCTTATTTGCCTTGTGATGTTTGTGCTAGAGTAAAGCACACTCATTTTCCTTTTTCTTTGAATACAAATAAAAGCACATTTTTTTTTAATCGAATTTATTGTAATATATGGGGTGGTTATCCTACAACTTCACTCTTTGGTGCACATTATTTTTTAACAATCATGGATGAGTCACTCACGTGTTACATGGATCTATCTTATGCGCATGAAATCTGATTCTTTCACTTGCCTTAAAATTTTTGTACCATGGTCAAAAATCATTTCAATTGCACTATTAAGCATGTACACACTGATAATGGTCGAGAATTTTTATCCACCCCGCTTCAAACTTTTTTCCATGATCAAGGCATTTTTCACGAGCGCATATGTGTGGATACACCTCAGCAAAATGGTGTTGTCGAGCGTAAACATCACCATCTTTTTAATGTGGCTCGATGTTTACGTTTTCAAGCCAATCTTCCCATCTCTTTTTGGGGCGAATTCATTCTCACTGCAACCTATTTAATTAACCGCACTCCTCACCCAGCCTTAATCATAAGTTCCCTTATGAACTTTTTTTTCAAAAACCACCATTGTATACACACTTGCAAGTATTTGGGTGCTTGTGCTATGCCCAAACCACTCACCAATATCGCGATAAATTCTCTCCTCGTGCTCTTTGATGTGTTTTCTTGGGTTATCCTGCTCATCATAAGGCTTATCGTGTATACGATCTTGAAAACAAAAAAAAAAAAATTCTCATCTCCCATGATGTCACCTTTAAAGAAAATATTTTTCCTTATCATCTCATACCTCCAACTCCTACATCTTCACCCGTCCTTCCCCTTCCTATTCCTAATATACACCCTTCCTACACTTTATCTACCCCTAGCCCCCTACCTCTCTCTCCTTCTCCCTTAGTATCTCACCAACACCCTCATCCTTGCCCCCTTCCCCACCACCCCCTCCACCCATCTCTTCACGGCCCAAACGAGCTGTCACACATCCCTTTTACTTGGATGATTATATTTGCCCTATTTTACCAAAGTCCTCCACAACTTCACAGGTTTCAAGATTTTCCTCAGGTACGGTTCATTGTCTCTCCTCTTTTCTATCTTATCATCGTTTCTTTAATCAACATTTGGCTTTTCTTTATATTATGTCCCAACATCCCGAATCCACCTCATATTCTCATGATGTACTACACTCCCATTGGCCTGATGCCATGGCTTCTGAAATTCAAGCCTTAGAAACCGATAATATATGAGTTCTTCAACACCTTCCACCTGGAAAAAAACCAATTGACTATAAATGGGTATTCAAAACAAAACTTTGGGCCGATGGATCCATAAAGCAACATAAAGCTCGCTTGGTGGCCAAGGGCTACACTCAACTAGAAGGTTTGGAATATCATGACACTTTTGCTCCTGTTGCTAAACTCATTATTGTTAGATGTGTTCTTGTAGTGGTTGTAGCTTGGAATTGATATCTCCTTCAATTGGATGTTAACAATGCTTTTCTTCACGGTGACCTCAATGAGGAGGTTTATATGATCCCTCCACTGGGTTATTTCAAACAGGAGGAGATTCGTGTTTGTCGTCTTCAGAAATCTCTTTATGGCCTTAAGCAAACCTCTCGCAATTGGTTCTCTAAATTATCTTCTGTTTTACTTGCTGAGGGCTTCACCCAATCTTAGGCCGATCACTCTCTTTTCACTTGCTCTCGAGGTTAGTCTTTTACTCTCATACTTGTTTATGTTGATGACATTCTTATGGTAGGCAATGGTCTCTCCGATATTAGCACTTTCAAAGTCATGCTCGCTCATAAATTCAAACAAAAGGATCTTGGCAAATTGAATATTTCCTTGGCCTCGAAGTTGCTCACTCTCCCATTGGCATATTTCTTAATCAATGAAAAATATGCTCTTGACATCCTCACTGATAGCGGTCATCTTGGTGCTCGTCCTACCCACTTTTCGCTGGAAAACCCATTTTTGCATATTTATAGGTGGCTGGCCACATGGCTTCATTGATGAGTCTATGACGGCAGTTCGTCAACAAAGACGGTGCCCTCGTCAACAAATTTTATCCCCTAGAAAAACAGCCTCTCAGTAAATTCTCATCAATGAGACACGCGTCCACGTCGACGAGCCCAGGGAGACGATTCTTTTTCCTTCTATTTTATTTATTATTTAATTCCAATAATTATCCGAGTTATTACAACATGAATTTAGTATGTTAAACTATGTTATGTTAAATCATGTTTTATTCAAATATGATACAACTGTTTATACCTAATATGAATTATATACTATTTGTATGTATATCACGAAAAATACTCATGTTGCCACACACTGATATTAATTTGTCTCCCTTACTAAAAGGTGTCTCACCCAGCATTGCAAACATTTCAGGAAATTTAGGTAGGAAGGTGGATAGAGCCCCGTAATAATAGAAGTGGACTGAGCTACCCTGTCTATAGGGTAAGTGAGTGAGCAAGGGTCAGATGGATTTTTGGATTATGACCCTAGGATACTTTTTGGTCTTTTTGGAATGTATGTATATGTATATGATAGATTTAGTAGAACTCTGGTATGGTTTCTAGTGTTTTGTGGCATGTATGTGATTTTATATTTTTCACTACTTAGATATTAAAGTTGTATGACAGGTATATCCCTGGTACCCACGGTATGGGTTGATCCTGATTAGTCCAGTTTATAAGCAGGTTAACAAGTTATTAAAATTATTATAAATGTTATTACATGGAAAAAAAAATTAGATATGGAAAAATAGACAGGTCGTTATACCGTATCTCTCAAAACTCAAAATAGGGATGTAATCAGTTCGGTTCAGTCAGTTATGGGCCAAATTGAAAATCGAACCGAACCTTGGTTAGGCCCGTATCTCTCTTCAACGCCTACACCACCTTATAGCTTCTATGCAGAGCTCACTCCACGGGCACCACCACCAGCACTAGCAGCGGCGGCAGTCATGGGTTGCCTGCAGTCCAAAACCGCCAATATTCAATCCCTAGATGACCCCTCGTCGCTCCCCAATTCCGCCAATCCCGACTTAGGTCTCTCTTTCTCTCTCGCTCTCTCTTTGTACTTTCTCTCTCCTGTTTCTCCCTCTACTGCATCTTACCTCTGCTTTGCCATTGTTTTCTATGGTGTTTGTTTGGGTTTTGGGGATGAAGCTAAGGTAGATCAGGGCGAGCAAGATCAGCAAGTTTCGGCGTTCAAGGAGTTCGGATTGAACGAGCTTCGCAAGGCCACCAACGGATTCAGCTGCGATCACATTGTCTCCGAGAGCGGCGAGAAGGCTCCCAATGTTGTTTACAGAGGCTGGCTCAAGAACAATCAGTTAGTCTCTGTTAAACGCTTCTCCAAGCAGTCTTGGCCTGACGCTGAGCAATCTGTGGTGAGATTTTAGTTTTTTCATCGGTTTGTAGTGTTTGGTTGCTCGAAAAGTCATGCAAACAAAGAGAAAACTGACGACGTTGCCTGGTTGGCACTTTCGAAGCCCTTCTCTAGCTTTAAAGCGCCATGATCAGTGCAATCTTCCTTATCCTAAGCAATAAAAGTACTTCCGAAATGCTACTCAAAACAAGTTTAGTGGGAGCATAATCAAGTTTTTAATGTTGATGTTTTGTAACTTAATATATAACATATTATTTTCTAAAATTTCGGAGGGCGTAAACGGGCTATAGGATAATTGTCAGTTAGTAATTAGTCGGATGCATTTTCATGAGAGTTCTCATTCTAAAACACTATCTATCTTGAACAAAAAATAAAGAAAATGAACTTACCGAAATAAATAATTAAATAAATATATTGTGCTCATTTTTTTTTCCCTCTGACAAAGAAAAAAAATATTATCATTATTTTTTGGAAGAAAATTTTTCATCATTTTTATTTATTTATTTTCCTTACCAAAAGGAGGACAAAAAAAGGACTCCCATTTTTCTTTCTCGTTCCCTCTACTAAATGTAGGGTTATCGTGGTTGGGTTTTGTTTTACTTTTTCCAATCTCCATATTTGTGCTATTTTTTTTATTTTTATTTTTTTTTGTTTAACTTGATCTATTTTGAAAAACTGTGGGAGACAAGATAGGATGGGATATGGGGAGCATTTTTAATTGGGTAAGAAGTTGGTGAAAAGTTTATTGTTTGAAATTACTATATTTAAAATTATTGAGTAATGCTAATTACTTAAATATTTATATTTTTATATTATTAAAATGGATAAATTAATTTAATTATATATATATTTATAAAGCTAATATTTTATAATTCATTGAATAAATACACATTTTTTTTCCATAAATCAAATCCAAACTTAAAAATATGGTTTAAATAATAAAATAAAAATAAGTAAATAAGTATAATAAAAATAGAAATAACTATAGTTGTTTTACTTAATTATTGTGTTTTGAAACTCACCTTTCAGTACTATAAGGACAATTTTATTTTACATGAAAACCAAAAATAATATAAATATATTTGAAGAAATTATCAAAATTTTCAAAAATTTTAAAAAAATTATGGATATTTTTTTAATCATATTTTAAACTCATCAAATGCTTATTATCGTATGAACACACACACCTTCCCTTTCTTGACCACCAACCCTTTCGTGCTTATCCCAATGTATTAAATTAATTATTATTTTTCCTTTTTAAAATTTATTGCCAGCCTTTGCTCTATCTTTGAGAGCGAGTAAGTTTTTCATATATACATTTTTATTTTTTGAGTAGACATGTTTGACGATTTCTTTTTTGAATTTTATTTTATTATTAGTATTTTTAATAATTTATTTTTTGCAGTGACTAAATAATTTTTATAATAATATCAATTAACTATTTTTCATAATTTATTATTATTTTTTAAAAAAATTTATAGGAGATCAAATTAAGTATAATTTTTTTTAAAGAAATATGCATAATGGTGAATTCACTACTTTTAATTAGTTGTTGCTCTCATGCATGATATATGTATATTTAATTATTTTCCCTATGTTACAAGATTAGATTTTTAAGCTTATTTTTAAAAATGAAAAACTATATATTGCAATAGAAAAAAAATCATGTGTAAACATTATTATAGCCATGACTTTTAATTTATGTTTATATTTAGTTGTATAATTTAATGAGTTGCCTGCAAGTTAGCTGTATATATAAAATCTCAATGATTGTGAAATGGACAGCAAATAACTATGAATCAATTATGAGTTGGCGATGAATATAGGTTAAGGAACCAAAAGAAAAATCCTACCTTTAAACCTAAAGAAATAATAAACTAATAAACCCCCCGCCCCCCCTTTTGTTGACTTTTCAAAATTGCTCCCTTGCAAATCCTTAGCAATTCGGCGCAATTCCTTGGAACTCCAACGCATGCATGTGGGCCTAGCAGCCCACTCACCATGTGGTCACATCACGGGCCTCACACATGAGCTTTTCCTTTTAATTCAAAAGCATATGACTTGCCTTGCACTTTCAAGCTCAATTTTGACTTTCCTACGGCCCATATCTCTCAAAACTCACAATACAATTATGGGCCAAATTGAAAATCGAACCGAACCTTGTGATTTTTGGAATGTCCCTACTATAATCAATGTATGAGAAAGTTGATGATATGGTGACTTTCCATATCATCATGAATCACCTTAATCGGAGCTTAGATGAGAAAGTTGCGCCTAGATTACAAAATAATGTCAAAATTGTCCATAAAAAATAGCATGTGGTAATGTCACGTACGATTTTGACCTTGATGCAGCTAGTATCTCTCAAAATTAAAAACATGAAAGTTGTTGAGCATTTTCTTAGCTTTTTACAACATCTTGAATCATTTGAATCAAAAGTCAAATGAGAGAGTTATGTACAGATTACGTAGCAGTGTCGAAACTATCCATAATCATCCAATTAGTTTTGTTTTGCGCTCAACGCCTCCATTTGCATCATTTTATTCTTTATTCTTCATGAACCCCACATAAGCGGATCTTTCAATGAAAAGCTACAACCCTCACGTGCATGGTTCACTTTGCATGCATGGCCCAGTTTCTCTCACGCATGACCCGCCCGCGTACATTTTAATTTCAACTTTAATGTCTAAAAAATATCTTGCAATAATAAGATACCAAAAACCCATAAATTATCAAATAGAAACTCAAACATTATAAATTGAGCTCACTGTTAAAATATTGAATATAATTTTGCATTTAATTAAAATTATAATCTTTAATGCATAAATTTAAATGTCTAATTACGCAACTTTGACGTGTAATCAAAATATAAGTCACTACCTTTCCCTATTGCATCAAAACACATCCAAGTCCTCTCAGAGACGCGTCACTGTAGATTAAAAATTCACCATCTCCTGATGGAATGGTCAAAACTGGTGTAGTGACGACTCGCTGCTTCAATTCTTGAAAACTCTACTCATATTCATCAGTCCATTCATATTTTATATTTTTCCTCGTCAATCTTGTCAAAGGACCAGATCATTTAGAAAACCCTTCTATGAACTGGCGATAGTATCCTGCCAAACCCAAGAAACTCTTGACCTCCTGTACATTCTTTGGTCTCGCCCAATCAACTACCGCCACTATCTTGCTGGGGTCCACTGAAACACCATCCCTGGATATCACGTATCCAAGGAATGCAACTTTCTCCAATCAAAATTCACATTTTTTGAATTTAGCGTAAAACTTCTTTTCCCTTAATAGCTGAAGTACTAGTCTCAAATGATTTTTGTACTCCTCAAGACTCCTAGAAAAGAGTAGAATATCATCAATGAACACTACTGCAAACCGATCCAATTATTCATGGAAAACCCATCTTTCTTTTTAACAACTAACATTGGTGCTCCCTAAGGTGACACACTGGGCCTGATAAACCTCTTGTCCAATAATTCTTGCAACTGCTCCTTTATCTCTTTCAATTCTACTGGTGTCATTCAATAAAGAGCCTTAGAAATTGGTGTTGTCTCTGGCAATAAGTCTACAGCAACCTCGATTTCACGATCTGAAGGCAACCCAGGTAAATCCTCTAGAAATATGTCAGTGAACTCCCTCACCATTGGAATATTTTCAACCTTTAGTTCTCCCTCTGGTGCTTCCCTTACACAAGTTAGGTATCCCTGACATCTCTTCAGAAGTAGCCTCTTTGCTTGTATAGCAGACAATATTTGTGGTGAGGAATGCACACATGATCCCACAAACATGTACTCCTACTCCTCAGGAGATATGAATACTACCTCTTTCTGATGGTAATTGATACTAGAATAATTGGCGGCTAGCCAGTCTATTCCTAGAATCATGTCAAATCCATGCGTATCAAACACTACTAGATCAGCCAACAGTATTTTTCCCTAAATATCCATTGGATAATCTCTAAGCACTTTCCTACATACCCCTACTGTTCCTATTGGTATGGCTATAAACAAATTTGCATCTAATAGTTAAGTTGTGAAGACCCAAAAAAGTATTAAAAAATTAAATTATTAATTAAATAATTAATTCAAAATAAATTATTATTAATTTAATAATATAATATAATATTATATATATATATATATATATATATATATATATATATAGTTACCTTATTTATCTAATATCCTTGAGTATTTCAGAGATTTGAGTGTTGCGCACTCTTTCTCTCCTCACATCTCTCTCTCTCTCTCTCTCTCTCTCTCTCTCTCTCTCTCTCTCTCTCTCTCTCTCTCCTCTGCCCGTCTCCCATCTCCTTTCAATTTCTTCTCTGGTTTTCGGCCAATTGAAGAATAGAAAATACCACCAGGTTCCTATTTCGGCTGTAAACATTTTAACTAGAGTGAATTCATGATTAGGGCGTCGTAGGCACCACTCTTGGGATAAGGTAAACTCTCTCTCTCTCTCTCTCTCTCTCTCTCTCTCTCTCTCTCTCTCTCTCTCTCTCTCTCTCTCTCCTCAAATTTTCCTCAAATCTTTAACCAAATCTACGATCGAACACCACCACGGGGTCCTAGTTTCGATTCTCATCATTTTAATCAGAGCGAATTTTTAATTTGGTTTTCCTAGGCACCACTCCAAGGCTAGGGTAAGGGTAATGAAATTATATTCGTTAATTATTTTTAAAGTTTAATTAGTTATCAGGAGTGTGTGGGCCTAGAAAATATTAAAATAATTGTAATTCTAGGGTTGACTTGATTGAACTGGGGAAATGTAATTTCAGGGTTTTGAGCTCCCAAACGCCGCAGGCTTGGGTCTTAGGAATTTCATAGGAATTCTCTCAGTAAGCAGGTTAGGGGTTTAAATTATAACATATATTTTTGGGAAATTAATTGATTGATTAAAGTATGTGAAAATGAGAATATGGTATATACTATTGGAAAATTATGATATGAATATTTTCCTTATGATTATTATATTGTGAATAACTGTTTAAAATTGTATGACATAAGGAATATGAAATAACAGTTTTATATTGGGAATGTGAATGATATTGAAATATATTATTTGTACAGAGAAATGTTGATATACGGCTATATTTTATGTAGATATGAAAATAAGAGAAACCTAAAAATATTTTTATACAGAAATGATGATATGAGAAACTTAGTTATATTTTATATAGAAATGATGAAATGCGATATACAGATATATTTTTATTGAGAATTGATGATATATGAAATATACAGATATGTTTTACACAGATATGATGAAATGAGATGAGAATTATACAGAAATAATGAGAATTATAGAAATGATGAAATGAGAAATACACAAATGTGTTTTATACTGAAATGATGATATGTGAAATACTTAAAGATGTTTTGTATAGAAATGTTGAACAAAGAATTATACATAAATGATGAGATATATATATGTTATGAGAATTGTACAGACATAATGAAATATGAATATTGAAATGTGGAAATGAGAACCCTGATGGACCAGAGTTATTCTGAGAGCACGGTACCGTTACTAGTATTGTTTTAGTACAACCACACGTCTAGTACAGAGTGTGGCGAGACAGTCGATTGGGCCTGTGAAGGGTTGTGTTATCCTTTGGGGTGTGGACCAGGATTGGGTAGGCCAATCGTACTACAGACGCGTTCCTTGTTTTGATCTAACCAGGTAGGCCAACCGTGGTTAGGTCCAATCTTCAGGTCGCACAACTCAATCATGTGGGGTGAATACATGACAAAGTGATTATCTTCAGGATGGTTTCTCATTACAAACGCGATAATGAACAATCATAAGTTACAAACGTGTAGTGTATTTTATACTGGTACGTGGATGCTCATGAGCTAGAAAATGTCTATGAAAAGTGAAAAGTGAAATGAACAGCCATGAGTTACAGACGCGTAGTGTATTCTATATTGGTGGATACTTATGAGTTAGACTATGAAAATGAAAAAATGATATTAGAAATGAACAGCCATGGGTTACAATGCGTTGTGCTATATGTTGGTGCATACCCGTGGGTTAGAGTATGATTATGAATATGAGAAATGATAGAGTACGTATATGATATACGAAATGAATGAGTATGTATATGCTTATGAAAATAATATGAAAGTTTATGACACTTGTTTTATATATGATTATGAGTACATATCGGTATATTTTCTCAGTTGTTATAATTATTTAAATGGATGTGTTAATATATTTAATTCATATGCCACACACTGTCAATAATTTATCTCATCTTACTGAGAGGTTTCTTACCCAAAATCTAAACATTTCAGGAAATAAGGAGACGAGCAGAGAGAGCTTCGAGGTAGAAGACACCGTAATACCCTGGCATTTAAGGTAAGTGGTTGAGTATGGGTTGTGTTTTGTGTAACCCCTAGACTATTCTATGGATTTGTGGGGGTGTATATATGTGTGTAGAGGTCTTAGCACTCTGGTATTGTATTGTATTTTGGATGGTATTGTATTTTGGACCCAGACACGGTATGTATTCCACTGCGTGGATAGTATGTTTGGATGGACTAAATACCCGGTACGCCCCTTAGGGTTGGGTTATTTGTAATATATGGTATCAAAGTTAGTTGATAGATGATGATTGATTATTATTGTTTATTGTTGAAAAAAAATGGTAGAAAAATTAGGGCGTCGCATAAGTTCCCACCCCACACAATTTTACTATACTCTAGAGATATAAATGAATGAGTTATTCTAGAATTAAATAAAACTATTGCTTGCTTTGAAAATATTAAAACGTTACCTATCACCATGTCATCAGCTTTTTGCCTCTCATGGTGTAACTGCATAAACTCACGCTTGGGCGGTGCTCCTTTACTGGTTACCTCGGGATGCCTAGTTATCTCCCCAGAATCGGTTAGGAGTGGGCACATTACTTGGTGGTGCACGGCAATCTCGTTCCATATGCTCGGGTCTATTGCATCAATAACAAATTACTGCTCTAACCCACCATTTCCCTAGATGTCTACTGTAGCACCTGAGAAACGGAGAGAGTGATGGATTGCCCTTTTCAGTCCGTTCTCCCATTCCCTGTCTCTAACCTCCACTGTTTTGGCTTCTCCTCCACAGATCCTGACTTGTACCCGCTTGGAAACTAGGAGGTGTGGGCCTCTTCCTCTGGTTCAAGTTCATAAACTATTCTGCCTGGGCATATCTAGTGAAAGAGGAAATGTATCAATCATAGAAAATTTCTTTAAAACCGTTCCATGTTAAGGTTGCTGGTTCTGGCCTTTGTTCTTCGTGTAACTTCACCGAAATCCACCAACGTTTGTCCTCCCCAATCATTTTTTAAAAAAAAGGGCATACATAACCTTCTGCTCGTCTACGCAGTGAAGACTTGCCAATATTCCCTCCGTCTTGTGGATCCAATCCTTCACAATGATTGGATTAACTCTTCCCGTAAAAGTTGAGGCATAAAGGTAAATTGCTCGATAGTGTAGCCCAGGTCATCTGGTGGGCAGTTCTGTCCCCAGAGTTCATCTTGAAAATAGGACATAAAACAACCTTAAAATCCTATATCTTAATACAACTGGTACAATGGTTTAACTAAGACACCATAAAACACACCCTAACCTCATACAATCAACCAACTTACATCCATGATCTCAATCCAAAATCCAGTCTTTCTGCTCAGAAACAAAACCCGACGATGGTTGCCATGGTTTTCCTGAAACCGTCGTTTCAGGAAAATCACATAAACGACCATGGAATTTCTACCCCCAAGCTGTAAGACGAAACCTCAAATTCCTATCTCATTCTCCAATAATATCTTACTAGAATCCCAATCTACCCATTTCCTATCCTCATTAAGATCCATTCCTATACTCTGGTATTGTAATATGCTGAAGTCTATAGAACATAGCAACGTAGGCTCTGATACCACACTGTAACGACCCAAAAAATTCTGCTGCATTATTATTTTTTTCCACATATTAAACTTTGATACCATGTTATAATATCTCAAACCCCTAGTGGGTACCGGGCTGACCTGTCCATATTTCAAATAAAACATACAGCGGAAAAACATAAATTCCAAATACAATACTAGAGTTCTAGAACCATTAAATCATATATACACATGTCTCCCAAAAACCAGGATTATACTTCAGCCAAAAGTAATACCAAATATATAAATATATATATACATACTAGTGTCTCACCAGCACTATCTTCAAACCCCACTAACTAATCCTGCCTGGAGCTTTCTAAGATCGGCTCCCTAGATCTTCTGAAATGTTAAAAGATCATAGGGGTGAGACACCTCCCAGCAAGATGAGATAGATTATTATCAGTGTGAGGCAACATGAGTTCTAGTGTGTTATAAACATATACTATGAATAATTAACTGTAACTGATAAATCACGTAAATTTGTACTCATAATTATGAAAATCTGATAGAATCATATTTTTCAATATAAGCATACTGAGTCATAATAAATTTTTATATACATGTAAATCATCTGTTATATCTGTATAATTCTGGAATTTTTCCTTGGATGGAAGGCTAAGTCATGAATTAACCTCGCATAATTCGGGTTGTGCAGCTCGAGAGCTGGACTTAACCATGGCTGGCCTACCAGGCTAAGTCAAACTAAACTGAAACTGAAACTAAAGTACGATTGGCCTACCCAACCTATTTCGGACTATCAGGGGGCTACTCTACTCTTCTCTGAGGCACAATCAACTGCCATCCACCTACACCATATCTAATAGTGTGGCTGCACTGGATGTCTAATCTGAATAGCAATGGTACCGTGCTCTGAGTTTGGACGATCCATTAGGGTTCTGCTACCATATAGTACATTCCACATAATATTTCTATACATAAATATCATTTGCATTTGTCTGAGTAAAATCTAGCATATACATGTTTCTGTATAAAATCTGTCATTTTATAATTTATGAATAAATTATCGTATTAAAACTAATCACGACACTAGGCTGACAAAAACTGAATTGTCACAGCACTAGGCTGGCTAAAACTGAATTGTCACGGCACTAGGCTGGCTAAAAATAATATTAACTCAAAATCATAATTCTCATATGCCTGAATATTTTGAAAAATTATATATATCATTTCTGTAATTAAATACTATGAACTAATCAGTGAATTTTCTAAAAATACCTGACATAATCTATCCCCTTACCTAATTCTTTGAGAAATACCTGCAGGATCCTAAAGCAGTGCCTGCGGCATTTATACAAATCCCTGTATTCATATATTTGAACTTAATCAGCTAAATCTTGAAATAATTACTATCCTAACATCCATAGACTCACACGCTCTCGTTAACCAGTTAAATTGTAAAAAAAAAAAAAAAAAAAAACGCAGGTATGATCCACTTCTCATATTTAAATTTAATTTCTTATATATTTAAAAATACCAATATGATCAAATCCCCACAGTTTAATCTAATTCCAAAATATCTCAAACCCAGGCATATATTTAAATCACATAAATATAATTAAATTTATATATTCATATTTAATCCGGAATATTTTAAAATGTGTCAGACATAATCTATTCTCCTTATCATATCCTAAGAGTGGTGCCTATGATGCCCAAATAATGAATCTATTTTGGTTAAAATGTTGGTGATTGAATTTGGAACTCAGGGATATTTTCCGTTCTTCAATCAGCGTCGATTTCGCCACGAAATCGAGGAAAGAGAAAGTGAGTTGAGGAGAGAGATAAAAGGAGAGAGAGATGAGAGATATCCACGGCCGGGGGGTTCTTTGTCAATTGAAATCAATTTTCCATCTCCAAATTGAATCAGGAAGTTTCTTTTAGCTTCCTGATACTTAACTTATCATTATATATATTTAAATATATTATATTATATTATTTAATTAATAATAATAATAATTTATTTTTTATTTTTTATTTTTTTATTTTTTTTGGAATCATTACAGTTCAAGTGCATTGTGATAGTTAGTGTCATCTATTTGACGAAGAACCAAGTGTATCATGCGAGGATCAAGCACATAGATGTGCGGTTTCTTAGGATCAAGGAATTGGTTACTTTTGATGACTATTACTTGAGAAAGTTCACACATCTAAGAATGCAGTAGATATGTTGACAAAGGCATGTTACCACAGACAAGTTCAAGCATTGCTTGAACTTGATCAACGTCTCCAGTTGTTAGAGCCCAAGTGGAACTACGGGTTATGCTTTCATATTTCTCCTAAGGGGTGAATATTTGTCAAGGTTTGTTGGAGTATGTGGCTCATATTGAGTGGAATACATGCACAGGAAAAGAATGGTGAGTAAGAACAAGGAAGCTAGCCTGTAGGAAGAAACCGTCGACAGTTTGGTTAACAATTACATCGACAATTTACCCTCGGGAGAAAACCGTCAACAATTCCAATCTATGCATTTTAGTGTCGGTATTAAACCGTCGATGGCTTGTTCGACGTTGATTTCAAATTTTGAATTGGGAAGACCAGTAGGCTGGGAATTTAGAGGAAAAACCTCCAGGGATTGTTACAGGGGTACTTTAGGAACTTCCTAAGGCCTTTGTATGTGTAGGATCAACATAAAAACAATATTATAACCCTGGTTTGAAGATTGCTAGTGAAAATTCAATCTTTTGCTCCCATGAACGGAAACACATTGTCGAATCACGTAAATTCTTATATCGTGTGTTTTATTGCTTTGATAATTACTAATGTGTGACTGTGTTTCCATATTATTCATCATTGGTTGTCGCATTGCTTGATCCGAAACAATTTGTTGGTTTTTTTCGCTGCGCATTGATAGTTTTTGCACAACACCATAAGAAAGGATGAACTTTTAATCTGTTGGATGATATTATGGTTTAGGTGGATGACTTTATGGCCGTAGGATTCAGGTAGAAGAATTTATGTTCACAATTGGATGAATTTACGACAGTAGGATATAGTTGGGTTGGATTTATGAGTGTTGCAACAGGAACATTAGTCCGAATTCTCTGAAGTGACTGTACAATGAGAGCAACTCGCGTGATTAATAGCTACCAGGACTATTATTGAGTATCAATTGCAGATAGAATCGAAAGAAATGAAATGAAATCTATCATTTGATTTCAGCCAGCTTTAAATACACATCAATTTTCGAGCCCAACTATTGTCCCCTACATTCAAATGGATTTGAAGCTGAGTCTTCATAGGGCAGCTGTTCCCCAAATAGAATTCGAACTCACGACCAGCCAATTAATAGCCTACTGCTCGAGCATTCCTGCGCCGAAGATGAACCAAGCTAAGCAATCTCTATTTCTTAGATTCATGGACCCAATTCAATTTAATGGGATCTTTCATTCACATTTTTTGATTGGATCTGAGTATTTGGAGTTACGAAGGCGATTTTTCATTCAAATTTTCATTTCATTTCTTTCCCGTCTCATTTCATTTTGCAAAATTTGAAATGTAGTCATACCTTTTTTGCTCGTGATCTATGAGTAATAGTTGTTGTAACTTCAATTTTATTTTTATTTTTTTGCCAAAAATAAATAAACATAATATTTTTTTTATTATTTAATAGCATCCCAAAAGAGAATTATCCTGGGAAGACAGGACAAAAAACGAAATGAATGAGATCTAAAACAGCGCAGCTACCTACTTGTTAGATTTACTATCCTCTCAAAAGAAATAAAAAGCAGATATACATTAATCCATCGCTTATTTTCACCACGAAAGGAAAAATTCCAAAAAGAAGAAAAAGAAAAGAAAAGAAAAGAAAACCCATATGAATGAATATGCAGTGTTCAGTTTCAACATGCAAAGTATACACTCGGGAAACAAGCTCTGCACTATTGTCCTAATTAAGAAACTGATGAGAAGGAAAACTGCCCTTTTGTGCCTCCTCGTACACGCTTATTCCATTGCATGAAGCCTTATCTGTTGTATGCACCCAATGTGGAAGTTCCGACTTCAATCATACACAATTGGCAAGATTTCTGGACTCTCCACAGCTGCACGCTGTTTCTCATCTACCAGGGTGCACTGTATGCTCTCCATCGGGTATTTGGCATTAGTCCCCTGCAGAGGATTCATACAGTGAGAACTTGAAAGCACATACAGAAAAAAGAGAGAGAGAGAGAGAGAGAGAGAGAGAAGAAGAAGTATGATGAGTGTAGCATGTAGTCAATGTGTAGATAATTATGATGAGTAATGCGTATTGTCAAAGTCTAGATATTTGACCCTATTCCACTGTTCAGCCAGTTGCCAAAACCCACCACCAATTGCAAATGTGTGAAAAAATACGTTGTTATCAAGGCCAAGCTGAATATGCTTCTGCAGGAAATGATTGAGGCATGATGCAAGCATTGGGAGTAGCTTATGACTTGCACTTTTATACTAGAACATTCAATTTTTCCACTGAACTCCCAACCATCATCTTCAGCTACAGAAGGAATCCCATTTTGATACTTCACAACAAAAACTTCTTCAAATGCATCAACCCTTCACTCAAATAACACTGAAACTTGAAATTAGTCTCAATAGTAGCAAAACAAGCAACTCAACTATAGGCCAGCTCTAGCTATCCAATAATCCATGCTTTCTCTCCCCAAGGTGAATAATTTTCTCATTGCTTGCACAATACAGATGAGCAGCATTTATCCTCAGGTAGAACTTAAAAACAAACAATAACTTAATTATAGGGAAAGAAAGAAGACAGACGAAACAAACCTTCAACCCACTATTCATGTGATATATTTCTATAATCCTCTTTGAGTGACCCTTGTGCTTCATGCAAGTGCTTGGCAGCATTGAGTGATTTCGTTCGTTCATTTTGAATCTGGATCACAAAAACAAGAATGCACCATCTTAAATAATGCAGTTCTTAGGTCATGGAAAACTTGCAGATATGAACATCAGTACCTGTGCCTCTAACTCAGCTATTCTCAGTAAAGATGCCTGTTCAATGCAAGCACGTCGTTTACATTCTTGCTCGAGCAAACCTGTAATTTGGTATCGTAACTCGGCCATTTCTTGAGCTAGGTCCTCCGCCTCATCCTTCGCCTTTAGCTTTTCCTCCCTCAATTCTTCCTAGAAACCAATTGATTAATGACGACTTAGCAAAAGAGAGAGATGCAGAAAAATAATGAATAATTCAAAGAAAACAGCAGGAAAACAATGAGGAGGCTAAAAGAAAGAAAAAAATGAAGACAATTCAATTAGATTAAATTCTCTTCCACAAAGTCATACACCATCAAGCCTTTATATAGGCTTTTTCCTAACACTAAACAAAAAACAGGAAATCATAACAAATGACTAAATAAGAGAACATGATTTAAGAAAGAACAGCAAATCTCTAAATAAAGAAGCATGACTTAGGAAATGATATCAAATCCTTAAATGAAAATTATGCCTATGCTAAGGTAAATAAGATCTGCAAATGCATAACCTTGCTCATATGTGATCTTTTGATATTCCCCATCATTCTCCCCTGATTGGAAAAGAATTGATTGAATTTGGAACATTTGAAGCAACGTTAAATTGACAAATCAAGCAAACTTGGAGCTGAGCAAGATAATCTGCAAACTTGGAAAACAAATATGAATGCAATTGGACAGTCTTTGAAGACAAAACTCTTAGAAATGATAAATTCCACATGCAATCTCACTCATCTCTTGAGCTTTGAACTGAACATATTTATCCTTCATGAATGTCTTAATTCCTGCAACTTCCACCTCCTATAGTTCCTTCATGGATTTTTTGGACTTGCATACCGATTCTGGATCCTCTGCACCCTCGATCCGGCTGCCAACACAACTGGCAGTTGCAGCTTTGATTTTGTCACAAGCTCACTAAGCATCTCTGTAGACCTCTTCTCTTCCACAGTAATGAACTCTGTTCTGCCAACCACATGGTAAACTTCGACAATATCAAGTTGATTGCTCAGGGTAACCATCAGAATAGTTTGCTCAGTCATAAAATATGTAGTATCATGTGCACTCTTTCCTCTTTTATCCATGTATATAAATGCACTATTACGTCCATCCATTCACTATTCATGTTCACAATTTCCTGCTTGCAACATTGTAGATTCATATTACTTGATTCTAAAAAGACATGGATATCTTTCCAAATCTTCAATTTAGGCACATCTCGCAAAACAAACTTGAATTGGTCCTTTGACACAATGGTTTTTCTTTTTAAACTCAATCTTGCCTACTAGGGGGTGTAAGGGAGGGCCAACTAGGGTTTAGGTGATGTATTATGTTGAGAATTTCACTCATGAGTTTGTCCCACATTTGAAAAATAGAGTGGAGGATGGGTGCTTATATACATGATTGGATCCAAGACCTAATGGCTTAAGCTTTTGATTCAAGTTGGTACTCACCCATATATATCAAGCCAACACAAAAACTCACTCGACCCTAACAAGTGGTATCAGAGCCAAAGGCTCAAATTGGGCTCAAGTGTTCATGCATGCGTTTGTACGGATGTTGATCCCGTAAAAGGGAAGCAATGGATTCTAATACTAATCCCATACGAGTGGACTCCTAGTGTTTCATGGCTACTCCCATGGTTGGGTAGCAGCTCCTAGCTTGTTGCATGACATGTAATGATCAACAATAGCTTTTTTTCAAAGGAGAGTGGTTAGAACCCACCAGTGAGGGGTAGGGCTGTACACGGTTCGGTTCGGTTCGGTTTTTGCCAAAACCGCCAACCGAACTGATCTCCTCGATTTTCAAAATGACTAAACTGAAACCAAACCGTATACCGTCGGTTTATGAACAAACCAAACTGTGAACTTTGCGGTTTGGTTCAGTTATTTTCGGTTTTACCGAATTTTGAACTATCAAAACAATACTAATACTTGAGCCTGGGCTGCATCAACAGCCACAGCCCATTATGGCATTATATAACTCCTGGGCCAAGGCTTTAATTGCAAAGCCCAAACCATGAGCCATGTTGAAAGGAGGATTCATATAAAATATATAAGGTGGGGATACTAGTTCACTTCACATTTCCAACCGATGTGGGATGGCTAGCATGTGGTTCCTGCATGTGCCTAGGAACCACTTCCCTCTTTGCAGTTCGTCGGTGGCCTCTCTCTCTCTCTCTCTCGAAAACACACACACACACACACACACAGAGATGGGGCGTGTGCACTACACACCAAGACAGTGAAGAAATCTTCTCGGCAAGTGATCGAGAAGTACTACTCTCACATAGTCGCATGACCCTAGATTTCCACACCAAGTTCTAGATCCGTTTCACCAACAAGAAGATCATCCAAGAAGTGACCATTATCCCCTCCAAGCGCCTCCGAAACAAGATCGCTGGCTTCTCCACCCACCTCATGAAACAGATTCAGAAGGGTTCTGTCTGAGGCATCTCTCTCAAACTCCAAGAAGAGGAGCGTGAGCGCCGCATGGAGCCATGGACTTCGTCCTAGAAATCTCCGCCATCCAGACCGACCAGAGGTGGATTCAGAGGTGGTTTCTCGCCGGCAACTGGCGATCCAACACCAACAGGCAGCATCTATAATATAAAATTATACAATTATTTTTTATCAATTCGATTTTCAGTTTTTTCAAAATCGAAACCAAAATTTTTTATATTTCAAAACTGAAACCACAAACCAAAAAACTGAACTGAAATGTGTTTCGGTTCGATTTCGGTCCGGTTTTGGTCCGGTTTTTGGTTTTTCGATAAATTTTGTACACCCCTAGTGAGGGGGGGACTATTGAGAATTTCACTTGTAAGTTTTTCACACATTAGAAAAATAGAGAGGAGGATTAGTGCTTATATGCATGATTGAGCCCAAAACTTGATGGCTTAAGCTTTCTGGGTCAAGTTAGTGCCCACCCATGTACAAGTCGACGCTAGGACTCCCTAACATATTATATGGTGGGCAAGGGTATCGTATGGGTGACAATAATAAAAGGGCATGGATATCTTTCCAAATCTTCAATTTGCACACATGCTGCTACACAAACTTGAACTGGTCCTTGGTCGCTGTTAGAGGTTATATATGTCTTTTAGTATTATTATTATTAAGTGTGTTAGTATGTTAATTAGTGAGACTTAGTAAGGGTATTACTGTCATTAGAATGTATTTAATTTGTATTAGAAATAGAGGAAGAAACCTGCCTTCAAGTTAGGTCATTCATTTTAATCAAATTTTAACATGGTATCAAAGCGTGATCCAACCTAAACCCTATTCCCCTCAACCGTCGCTGGAAAACACCATCCCCGGGATTGTTCTTTCCAGATCCACCTCCATCCCATATTATTTCATAAAACCAACCATGTACCCATAAATAGACACCTCCCCCAACAACCCACCTAACAAAACCCCATCGCCAGAGGAACACCCCACGCCATGGTTTTAAATCGCGGTAGCAGGTAGCGTAACGTAACGGGAAGCGGGAGTAGCGGATGTTACATAATGGGAAGCGGGTGTAACGGCCGTGAATTTTTTTAAAGCACGCACAACCTTGTGCATATTAGCGTACTTGCATGTTTTAAGCTTTTAGCCCTTTTAGAAAGAGTTTTAGTGTATTTTGGATTGTTTAATTCGAACAACTAAGTTATTTGGCAAGGGCAACAAGTTTACATTTGTTTTAAACCACCATTGATAGAAAAATTACGCGCACGTGTGTGTGTATTTATACTTCTCATTGTTCTTATATGTGATAAATTCTTGCGTTCTAAATTAATTAATAAAACAAAATACATTATACACTCCATTAATCTATTAGACACATAAGACATACGAATAATACAAATATAAAATAGCTAGAAAATAAAGAAGGTTGAGGTTGAAAAATATAGAACATAAATATCACATTACTAATATTATCAAAATAATTTTTTTCCTAACAAGTTAATATTTTCAAATTGTTAATTTATGCATCTATTGTGAGTATTTAAAGAAATAGTAAATTTTGTATCATTGTCATCCTCTTTATAATCTTTTCCCCCTTTTGCCACTTGGTATATTAAGAATGATATATGAAAGAGAGGGAAAAAGTGAGAAGAAAAAGTAAAAAATAAAATAATTTTTTGGTGTAACAGTCCTGTAGCAATTACGTAACAATTGCGGTCCGTAACGGCCTCTACAGCCGTGATTTTTCTTCCCACCGATTTCGCGGTGCGTAACGGCATCGGTTCCTAGAAAACCATTATGTAACAGCGTTACATAACGGTCGCGGCTCTTATATAAAACCATGACCCACGAGCTCTCACATGCCGACCAAATGCCGGCGGGGCCAACCCCACGCACCAATGCATGAGTGAAGTTCCTGCCACTTTTTTCTTCTTTTTTCATCTACCATACTTTGATTCCTTCTTTAGGCTATATTATCAAGCTACTAGGCCAGTCTTTTGCTCAAAAATTCAAACTGTTTCGACCATACACTTGCGATATTCCATTCATTTCTGTTCAGGATTTGTGAAGGCTTCTTTGTGAGTTTTTTGGAGCTGTAGCAACATTCGTATGTTTGGTTGTGAGGCTGTGGCAGTGCTATATCCGTTGGTAAGTTGTTCACCTCATTTGTGGTTGTGTCAGCGCATCACATAGTTTGTGATTGTCCCGATTATTGATTGTTTTTGGTGTTGTTGCTGATTTCTAAGTGTTGTGGCAGTGCTATATCCGTTGGTAAGTTGTTCACCTCATCTATTGTTGTCTCGGTGCTTCACATAGTTTGTGATTGTCCTTATTAGTTTTGATTGTTCTTCTTGTTTTTGGTGATTTTTGATTTGTGAGTGTTGGAATGGAATCTATGAACCCCAAAATTTTGTTTCCTACATTGCTGCCACAAATAACAACTCAAAAGTTGGATGGAAAGAATTATGTTCGATGGTCTAAAGTTGTTCGGATTTATTTAGCAAGATTAGGGAAATCTGACCACTTGACTGATTCTTTTGATGAGAAGAGAAAAGACGTGTGGGTTCAGGAAGATGCCTTCATTGTTTCCCTTTTATGGAACTCGATGGAGCCACAAATTGCACGGATGTATATGCATCCAGATACATGCAAGGAGATTTGGGACTACATCAAACTTCTACACTCTAGTAACATTATACGTATGTATGATTTATCCCGAGAATACTTTCAGTTACAACAAGGAGATAGGAGTATTGCAAATTATTTTGGAAAAATGAAGCATATTCATAAGGAGCTTAACATCGTGCAACCTATAACTACCAACGTTCGTGAGATGCACAAGCAGAGGAGCAAATGATAGTTCTTCGTGTTCTAGCAGGCTTGAGACCTGAGTTTGAGGCAGTTCGATCTCAAATACTCTGTAGTGCCAACCTGCCATCATTTGCCGATGTTTATTCTCCTGTCCTTCATGCTTCCTTAAGCCTGCATTCTCCTGCATCTAAATCCATGAATTGTTCAGTGACATTCTTCCCTAATTCTATGGTCATTCAGGATTTGAAGACGAGGAAGATGATTGGCGGAGGGCGTGAAGCTGGTGGACTCTATCCCTTTGAGTCGTTATCTCCTTCTACCATCGACACTGCTACTGCCACACCTCTTCAAATTCCTAGTCGTCTGGGTCATCCTTCATTGGAAAAGTTAAAATGTCTTGTTCCTAGTTTGAGTTCTATGTCTGGTCTCGATTGTAAGTCTTGTCAATTGGGAAAGCACCATCGTGTTTCTTTTGCTTCCCAAGTCAATAAATGGGCTGCAATCCCTTTTATGTTAGTACAAATGTTAAGGGCCCTAGTAGGGTCATGTCCAATTTAGGTTTCTGGTACTTTGTAACCTTTGTGGATGATTATTCAAGAATGACTTGGTTATATTTAATAAAAGATCGTTCTGAGTTATTTCATGTATTTTGTGCCTTTTGTTATGAAATAATTGATTTGCCAGTTTGAATACTTCGAAGTGATAATGCTAAAGAGTTTTTCAATGCACAATTCCCTACTTATATGACTCAGTTTGGTATTGTTCGTCAATCATCTTGTGCCCACACTCCTCAAAAAAATGGGGTTGCAAAGCTGAAAAATAGACATCTTCTTGAAATCACTCCCACCTTACTTTATCAAATGCATGTACCCAAAGTTTTTTAGAATGATGTTGTACTTACTGCTTGTTATACAAAATGCCATCCTCTATTCTTAGCGGCAAAATTCCCTACTCCATTCTTTTTCCTAATTTACCTTTATTTTCTCTTCCTCCTCGTATACTTGGGTGTGTGTCCTTGTATACTTGGGTGTGTGTCCTTTGTTCATCAACTAACTCCTAAGGTGGATAAGTTGGATCCTCATGCTATAAAATATGTCTTTCTATGTTACTCATATACTCAAAAAGGATATCGTTATTATAATCCTGTGTTGCATCGCTTCTTTGTTTCTGCTGAAGTTATGTTTTTTGAGTCTACACCTTACTACACCGAATCACTGAGTGCTTTTGAGCTCAATGAGTCTCTTCCTTTGCTTAATCTTCCAGGTTCTATGTTGTTGTCCTTGCCCAACTAACCATATGAATCCCCATGTAGTTCAAGCCCTTTTCATCGCCTTGATCATCCTAATTTGCAGGTGTATTCACGACAACGGCCCCAAGGAGAGTCCCCTTTAGCTTCTACTACCACGCCTTTAGTTTCCTTGTTTGATGATCATACCACCCATGATGTTGATCCTTCTATTGTTGTTCGGAAAGGTGAACGCACATGTACTCAACACCCCATTTCCAACTACGTTTCTTATGACTCCTTATCACCCTCCTATTATTGTTTTGTTACTGCTCTATCATCTACTATTCCTAAATCTTAAATCTATTTCAGAAGCCTTAGCCCATTCGGGGTGGAGGGGTGCTATAGTTGAAGAGATGAATGCTTTACATGATAATGATACTTGGGACTTGAGACCTCTTTCTCCTGACAAGTCTGTGGGTGGTTGTCGTAGGGTTAACACTGTGAAAGTCAACCCTGATGGTTTTGTGGCTCGTCTAAAGGTCCATCTTGTTGCTAAGGGATACACTCAGATGTTTGGTCTGGATTATTCTGATGCTTTTTCTCTGGTTTCCAAACTTACAACAGTATGCTTGTTTATCTCCTTGACTACTACTTGTCATTGGCCTCTGCATCAGCTAGATGTGAAAAATGTCTTCATGCATGGTGACCCTGAGAAGGAGATTCATATGGAGCAACCACCTGAGTTTGTTGCTCAAGGGGAGTCAGGCTTAGTGTGTCAGCTCAAGAAGGCTTCATATGGTGTTAGCTCAAGAAGGCTTCATATGGTTTAAAAGAGTCTCCCAAAGCATGGTTTGGTCGTTTTAGTGCTATAGTACTTGAGTTTGGTCTTCGAAAGTGTGTTATGGATCATTCCGTGTTTTATCGTCATACTTTATCAAGTAGGATCCTTCTTGTTGTTAATGTGGATGATATTGTCATTACAAGTGATAATGATAATGGTATTCAGAGTCTCAAACATTTTCTACAAACTAAGTTTCAAACCAAAGATTTGGGACCATTGAAATACTTCTTGGGTATAGAAGTATCTAGATCTCGTATCGAAAATGTTATGTTACAAAGGAAGTATGCTCTTGATATGTTGGATAAAACTAGCTTGTTGGGATCTAAACCGGTTAATACACCCATGCATCCTAACAGCAAGTTAATGTCGAATATGGGTGATTTGCTACCTAATCCTGGACAATACCAAAGACTTGTTGGAATGTTGAATTATCTCACAGTTACTTGGCCAAATATATCTTTTGCAACAAGTGTTGTGAGTCAATTTCTAAATTCTCGGAGGACAAGTCATTGGGATGCAGTAATTCGCATCTTGACATATCCCAAAGGTGCACTTAGGAGAGGTCTTTTATATCATAATCAAGGTCACACTTATATCCATGGATATACAAATGCAAATTGGGCTGGATCGCCTTCCAACTGAAGATCCACCACTGGGTATTATATCTTGGTTGGTGGTAATTTGGTTTCTTGGAAGAGTAAGAAACAAAATGTGGTGGCAAGGTCAAGTGCTGAATTAGAATATAAAGCTATGGCTCACACTACTTGTGAACTTGTCTGGTTGAAGAACATGTTGGAAGAATTGGGTTTTTCGCATTCTCAGCCTATGAAGTTGATGCATGATGCCTCCAACCCGGTCTTTCATAAGCAAACAAAGCACATTGAAGTTGTTCAGGAGCAACTTTTGCAGATTCTCATTACAACCACTTATGTGAAGTCAGACATGCAGCTTGCTGATTTGTTTACCAAAGCATTGGAAGGGTGCTCGTGTTAAATTCATTTGTAACAAGCTAGGACCATATGACATTTATGCTCTAGCTTAAGGGGGCGTGTTAGAGGTTATATATGTCTTTTAGTATTATTATTATTGAGAGTGTTAGTAATGTTAATTAGTGAGTTAGTAAAGGTATTATTGTCACTAGAGTGTATTTAATTTGTATTATAAATAGAGGAAGATACCTATCTTCAAGTTAGGGCATTCATTTTAATCAAATTTTAACAGTCACGATGGATTTTTCTTTTTAAACTCAATATTTCCTATGGGGGGATGTGAAGGAGGGGCAACTAGGGCATTGGTAGTGTATTAGGTTATGGTGAGCAAGGATAGGGTATGGGTGATGATAGCATAGATGCAAGGGTGATGGTTGATGTAGGACTGATTGGAAAAATAGAATCAGGAAGAAAAGAACAAGAAAAATTAAAAAAAAAAAAAAGAAATTGGAAGACAAAACTATATATAGGCCTTTCTCCCAAAACTAAATGAGTAGCAAATCACTAAATAAGGAAAGATAATTTGAGAAATAATAGAAACTCCCCAAGGAAACACAATTTGGGAAATAATAGCAAATCTCTAATTAATGAAACAAAATTTCAAAAATAGTAGCAAATCCCTTATTAATAAAACATGATAACACACCCCTAAATGCTGAAAATTACAGAAAAAAAAATCAAAATATTATACAAATCCCTAATTAATGAAACATAAAAACAAATTTCTAAATGCTGAAAATTACAATAGAAATCCAAATATCCTAAGTAATGCTTACATCTAAGGTAAACACAAAGTTATCCAATTAATCATGCTCATGTGAGACCTCTTGATGTTGAGCAGATGAAAAGTCATCTACTTCGCACAATGTTCTAGGACTAGCCATGAGGCTTATAAAGAAAGGCGTATACAAGTTCACAAGGGGTTCCATTCACAAACCAACTTTTACACAAGTCACATACAAACACACATGTATGCATGAACATATATTATAACTTCGATAACCTAAATATATTATAATTCTCCATTATCATAACCTTGCTGAGTCAATAAGATGCTATTGTTTAGGCCTAGAGTACCAATTGATCACTTGAATACCGTTCAGAGTGTATGTTTCCATTGATATACCTTAAGTTGCTTCACCAGAAGTTCATATCCGTACGTCTGATGTGATATCAGCTCCATTTCGCCCTTCAAAATTTCATGCGATGCTGCTACTACCATCGTCAATTTTGAAAGAAGTGGGCCCAAAACTTTGCCACAAGTCCTTCAGAAATATTACAAAAAAAGTTACTAAGGATGGAAAAAGATGGAAATCTTTGGGACTAATTTCAACATAAGAATATTACTTAGTAAAGTAACCAAATATGCACTCATATAATTATTCATTACTAATAAAATTTAAGTAACAAAACTTCCTAGAATCACTTGATTCTAAATGCAGCCTTGATAAGAAATCCTCAAATTGAAGTGTTTGTTTTGCATGTCTACAGTTTTAGGAATTATTAGTCAGCAAATGGGGATACTCAGGACATTTATACAACAATAAACAACAAAACCAAGCCTTAGTCCCACTAAGTCGGTTCGGCTATATAAATCATTTTCTACCAATTTATGCGATAATGGACCATTTCTTTTGATAGATTCAAGTATATTAAATCTTTAGTCACTATCTCTTCCCAAGTTATTTTAGGTCTACCCCTACCCCTTCTACTACCCCCCAAAGTAACTAAGTCACTCTTCCTCCCAGGTGCACTATGTG
The DNA here is from genome assembly GCF_029873635.1 of Malania oleifera. Classification (NCBI taxonomy): domain Eukaryota; kingdom Viridiplantae; phylum Streptophyta; class Magnoliopsida; order Santalales; family Ximeniaceae; genus Malania; species Malania oleifera. The sequence goes on along the minus strand of NC_080429.1, from coordinate 63,144,468 downwards.
GCCTACGTTGCAAGTGTGCATACCATTTGAGTCGTCCCTCCCTTATCTTCTATAGGAGCTACACCTAACTTACAACAAATATGTTCATTCCTTAATTTATCTTTCAATGTTATACCACTCATCCATCTAAGCATTCTCATCTCGGCAACTTTTACTTTTTGGATATCATGTTTCTTCGTTGCCCAACATTCCAATCCATATAACATAGCTGGTCTTATAGCTGTCCTATAAAACTCAACTTTCAATTTTAAGGGTATTCTACGATCACAGAGCACACTTGAAGCACTTCTCCATATTACCCAACCTGCTTTAACTCTATACATTACATCATCTTCGATTTCTCCTTTAGCTTGCATAATAGATTCAAGGTATCGAAATTTTCAATATTCCGCCTATCATTACTAAAATTACATTTCATATATTCTGTCTTATTTCTACTTATCCTAAAGCCTCTAGATTCCAAAGTTTCTCTCCATAATTCTAACTCAACCTTTACTCCGTCCTTAGTTTTGTCAATTAATACAATATCATTTGCAAACAACATATACCATGGGACCTCCTTTTGAATACTCTTAGTCAATTGGTCCATCTCTAAAGCAAAAAGATAAGGACTCAAAACAGATCCTTGATGTACAAAATAAGAAATCAAATTTAATTGCGTATTTACATATCAAATATTGAGAATGACAACATTTAATCTAGTGAAGAATGAAGATCCTTGACATCACAAAGCAGTGGCTTCCTAATCAAAAAGCAAGCACTAAAATGAGAAAGGCTTGTAGACTCGTGACGCTGAACGACACATTCGAAACGAAAGTGCAAACTAGAAAGTGCTTCGAAAGGTGACATGAGATACATATTGTCACTTCATTAACTTCCCCTTGTTCTCTCTGATTTCAAGTTCTTCGATATTCATATTATGCAAAGCAGCTTACCTCAATGAACATACGTCATGATATAACTATATAATATCAAAATATGCCACCTGCTCAGCCCATATTCCAATGTTTTATTTATAATATAAAAAAAAAAAATTTGAAGAATGTAAGAAACAAGTGCTACTAGAAGAGCAGAAGAGCAATACACCCAGCATCCTGCTTTTTATCTTAAAATAGCACCCAACACAGAGATAACCTTAACAACCATCAATCAAAACAGCTTGCACAACAAAATTGATCTCCACCAATAATGCCTGAAGTCCTGGAGTTGAGTATGAATATCAGGGCATATAAGGGCTTCCAACTGGTCAGTGACCCTAAACTTACAACACGATGATGGGTCATATCGAAAAATTAATTAAGGTGCATGAACTCAATATTGAAATGTCGAACCCTGCTCCTTTTTCCTGGGTAAATTAAAACAAATGTATGGGGGTGTGGGTGTTCACAATCATATCAATTATGCATAAGTTAAAGAATTTTTTATTTTAAATTCATGGAATATTATTCTATTAATTGTCAAAAGCCACACATCTAAAACACCCAACATTTTGTTTGGTTTCTTTTAGTGGCAGAAGAAGATGTGGATGAAGTTTTAGAGACTTGTTTAGACACATCTAATGCCCTTTTAGAGACTTGTTTAGACACATCTCGTGTCATGTCAAACACAGATATGCTGGGTGTGATAGACAAGTCCAAGCAGCACATATCACCATTAAAAGTAACTGATTGCCCAATATTAAAATAAAACATCTTGGGTTATAAACATTTTCGAACAATCTCAAATCATATAGTTTTGGGGTAATGGAATTCTTCATGAGAATATAATAGCATCAAGACAAGGGTCATGTTTGCCATCCGTCAGCGCAGATAAAAATCAAGACTTCACTTTTTTCTACCATACGATCATGAATCATGGTTCACAATACCGGAGAGGGTCATAAGGTCCAAATACAAGATAATACAGCAATTTTAAATGGTGAAGCATACCTTATTTCTTCTGATGCAATAAGCTTGGTCCCTTTTTCACCAAATGAAGGCTGAGAATCAAATTGCAATTCATCCTTGTCTTCCAGCCATTCTTCCAAGTGTTCTTCAATTTTTTGACAAAATGCCCTGGCATACATTTCAGATGCTTCAAGCTTCTCTCTTAGTTCTTTATTTTCTTTGTCTAAGCTTTCAATAACAGACTGAGCTTCCTGCAACTGAACTTCCAGTTCTTGAATCAAGTAATTCCACTGAGTGTTTTCTTCAATAATTTCTTCCTTAAATTTATTAGCTTCAAAGCATCCCTGCTCCGAGGAAATCAAGTCAAGCTTCATGCTTTCAATTTCACATTGTGATTCTAATGCTACAGATGAAATTGACTCCTCCAGTTTCTCAATGTACAAAGTTGACTTTTGTAATTGTACTTCTTTGCAATCTAATTCTTGCATCAAGAATAGCCGTTCCAAATTGGACTTCCTCAATTCCTCCTGCAACCTGCCAACCATCTTCTGCAGATTTTCTATCCCTGCTAGTTTCAACTCTAGGCTGTGCGCATGCTTTTCTAGAAAGTTTAACTCTGTATTCTTCGAACTGAGTTGATCCTGCAAAAAATCTGAAAGGAATGTCATAACTGAGTTAAGTGACATAAAACAGCCATAAAACCTCACATCAGGAAGATGGCAGCATCCTGCCAGTGTCATTACCTAGCATATAAGTTGAATGCATCATTCAACAAGTATCACAAAATACATCACCCAAAGAGACCTTCACATGGTCAAAATATATGGAAAAGGAATTCAAAAATCCTTTTTATTATATGGGTAAGAACACATGGATAAACCCTTGAAAGTTGACCATATGGTCTCGTTGCTGGAACAATCAACTTCTAACTTGTTTTCACAACCCACTGTGAATTCGCATGTTAAAATAGTGGAGAAAAAATCCTTTTCACTGCAGGGGTACGAACATATGGATAAACCCTTGAAAGTTGAAACAGATGGTCTCATTGCTGGAACAATCGATTCCTAACTTGCTTTCACAACCCACTGCAAATTCGCATGCCAAAATAGTAGAGAAAAATACTTGATACCACAGCCCATAATTAAAGGATGAACTACGAACTTCAAAGGAGATACGCTAGTGCAATTTCTAAACTCATCAAATTTCGACAAGAACATAAATAAGCATTCTCTTCATTAAATGAACATACCGACTAATGCAAGTGCCCAAAAAATAAGCAAGAAAAATAATTTTTTTCTCATACTCCCCCATTGGAAAAGGAGTAAATTCTTTTGGAGGTTTCATTCTAATTGGTTATTTGAAAAAATAATTCGAACTCAAGTACCCCTTCTGAAGATGTTCCACCACATTAAACTAAAAAGGGCATCCCTGGGCCACAAAGGCTCCTCGCTTTGCAAGGATAGGGGGAGGGTCATCATACTAACACAGTGTACGTAGCCTTCCCCTTTTTTTTATGCAGAGAGGCTTGTTTCCTTGGACTCAAACCTGTGCTCGACCTTTCACAAAGGAGTAACATTACCGTTGATAAATTATAGTAAAAAAATAAAAAACTAGCAATGAAAAGGGATGTAATGACCTTAAAAAGGTTTACTGATTTTTTTAGGCCCCATAAATTAGCTTGTGCATGCCTAGATGGCAGTGGCCAAGGAATGGAAATTTTCTTTTTGGAGAAGACCCTTTTTCAAACTAACCAACCACCAGCATTTATTGCAGATATGATTTATGTTACTAGGATGAATATTATTTCAAGTGACAATAGATCCACAGAACATAAAAACTAGCGATCCATATCACTGCTTCTAGGCACTAGGAAATCCTATTTGACAAGAACCATCAGTCAGAATCAACAAACAGTATTTTAGAAAATAAGCACACCGAAATAAAAGTGATGGGACTCACTACCTATCTCTTGAGAGCAGTTCCTGAGCTCTCTTTCCAATTCCTGGATCTGTTTATCATCTTCAGAGCAGGCCTCAGATAATGTCTTCACATGTACTTCTAGCCTCTGCATCCAAAAAAAGTGATGTATTAGACTGCTTGTTAGAAATACTTAGTTCTAGAAGCCCTTTAATCAACATTTAGATTTTTTTCACATCTTTATGGCCAATCAGAGGAAGGAAAACATTTACATGAGCCCAGGCATTATAAATTTTCATCCAAAATTTTCACCGTTATTGAAATATTTATAATCAATAAAGCCTGTGAAAAGTTTTGGTGAATAAGAACTAGCAACATGACCATGTTCCCTAGTGGCTACGTTGCAATTTAAAAAGAAAGAAACAAAACAGTACAGACAGGTGTTTTTTTTTTTTTTTTCTGAATTATGCTTTGCAACTTATCTGACTTGTTTTACATATTTCAAAACAGAAAGGAAAAAAAAAAAAGATGACAATTAAATATTAATAGGTTAATGAAAGTCCTAACCCTACCCACTCACATCAACAACCCAAAAAGAATAGAGAGAGTTAATTCCCAGTCTGGCAGATGAAAACCAACAATGCAGTCAGGCATAATCTTTTCTGGTAATACAAAAAATTGTTTACTAGTATCATTATAGGCATATCCTATAAATATGAATAATTATTGAATATTTATAATAGCCAGATACAATATCATACTCAATGTATGACACAAATTTGGTAAAAACAAAGAAGGAACAAATAACTGAACATTACTCTGATCAGCTCAAGGCTTTGGGACTGAGACTCCTTCAACATGTCTTTTTCTTTCCCTAGCTGCAGTCAAAAGAGGATGAAAATTAACAGGCCGATTTGTGAAAATTTTTTAATATATATTGATTTTTTTTTCTTTTAAGATCTTTGATAGGCTAGCTTAAATAAGCTTCTTTTTTCTTATTGAGTCATTTATTTTTCTTGAACCATTCATTCTATATCCATGTCATCAATTTATACATCCAAAATTATGTTTAGTGGGAATCCTCTTTTGTGGAGTTGTAGGATTGAACTCACCTACATCTTTTCTTTCTTTCCTTTTCTATGAGGTGGCCAAAATTTTGTTTAATTTGCTTGCCGCCAATCAACTGCCATATGTGTATGCAATGCAGTACTCCAATATTAACTGAATTGCTTAAAAATATAGCCCAGTACAAGACCATAATTGATTCATAAAACCAGAGGTAAATTTTTTACAACACCGTTTATGTTCTGGATTTATTTCTTCAACTAGAAAAGAGCATCAAGAGGGTCAAAGAACATATCATACCTCTTTACACCTTGCCCTAATTTGTAAGAGTTCTTGAATGTCAAAAGGCCTGTCACTGTCACTCCTGATGCTAGCAGACATCTAGACACACAACACAAATCCCCCCCCCCCCAAAAAAAATAAATAAATAAATAAACACCATGAGTAAATGGATTTTTCTGTAACATAGAATGCCAAAAAAATATGGTTGTATCAATGGCATCCACGTCAGTATTACAAAGTAAGAGAAATCATATTATGCATATACAACATCAGTCATTAAAATTGGCTTTTATTTTTTCAGTGATTAAAGATAAATGAAAATGAGCAAATAAAGCAATTAAAAATATTCACACTCATCAACTCACCCACCTATAGGCTATAGCACCACTATCCTTAAACTCACTTAGGAGAAGAAGAAATTGAAAATAAGCTAATGGAGAGGAGTGGAAATAATACAAAGTGATATGCCCATGCATAGCAACATATCCACAATCTTCTAGTATGCTATAAATTATAATTGACCAGAAATTTATGAGAGGAACTTACACATGGCTGAACATAGAAAATAAGACATTCATACAGCTTTTCATAAAACAAATCTAACAATGAAGATATTGCTTATAACTAGCATCATCCCAAGTTTTGAAAAAACAAACATATTGAAAATGCACATAGGAAGGTTGGTGTTAAACTGAGAATCAACGAACCACTCCCAATTTTAGTAGGTGTTGATATCTTATTTAAAAACCAATAATAAAAACATCATGATATGATTATCTGCATTAATTGGTGATTGAAATGAACTTCAAGTATTCTACACATTACTGGAACAAACCATCGCTTAACTAAGTAAAGGAAACATATGTTTTAGTTTTTAAAGATTTGTGTGAAATGCAAACCAGGGTGTCTTACCCAAGCCTTATTATCCGAATAAGCGCGGCACATTTCAAAATAAATCTAGACACATTATTACCCAAAAGCAAAAAATTTAAAAAAAAAAAAAAAAAAACAAACAAACAAACAAAACAAAAAATCCCAATAATATATATATTATATATATGAAGAACAGCAGACACCAAACACCCATTTGTGGCCTTTAGAACATCAAATAAAATAACAAAGAAGAGCCAACCAGTCTCCAAATTGAAAATCTTCATTTTGTCCTCTGTTTTGTTGCTGAGAAAATGGGGGGAAGGGAAGAGAATAAAATTCGAAGAAGAAAATATCTTCGTCGAAATGGGTTTACGATTTTGGGGACACAGAACAACATTAAACACATTGTTTTCCTCTTTTCCCTCGGTTTTCTCGGCGACCATACATTGAAAAAAAAATGAATATAAATAAATAAATAAATATATATATATATATATATATATATATATATATATATAACAAATTGATGAAAGCAAAAACAAAATCAAATATTGTTTTTGAAATTACCTCTGTGAATATCAGAGCGAGAGAGAGAGAGAGAGAGAGAGAGCAGGGGTTGGTATAATCAAATTTGATGCCGTGCCCAGGTGAGGATGCGCAGCTGCAATTTGAATGGGAATTTGGAGCTAGAAATTGGACCGGGTCGGGTTCAATACACGGGTGGATAGAAACCGGGTCCCTGTCTGATTCGGGCAAAGCTGGGTTACGCTCTCGCTTTTTTTATTCCTTACTCGATTTATTTAATTTAACTTTTTGAACTTGCCCTAATATACGTATTTTATGACTTTTTCAGTAAAATATTATTTCAAAAAATATAATTTTAAAAACTGTAAAAAAAAATTTAAATGTATTTTGTTTTACTTTCTTTTACTTTATTTCAATGATCTGATTAGACAAATTACTTCTAAAAAAATAAATCAACAAATACGTAACATACTATCAAATAATAGTGTACACCTTACGGTATGTGAAAATTAATAAAATAAATAAATTATCTAAGCATATAATTGTCAAATGAATTATGAATATATTTTCATCTCTAAAAATAACTAATAAATTCATTTCTTAAATTGTATAAACTGAGAAACATATAATCTATTTACCTAATTAAAAAAAAAAATTTTGATGGCTCTTTACTTCTTATAATTTTGTTTTATTTTTTTGTTTAAAATTACCAGAAATTAAATTTGAGTCAATTCGTATAAATTAGGGGAAGAGAACCTTTATTTTACTTCGATATATACAGTAATTATTGTTTGATGCACTCTTGACACTCCACAATTATCAACCATCCACATTTATTTTAATACAAATAAAAAATTTATCCCTTAATACTTATTTTACAAGTGAAATGGCAAAACAAAGAGGAGCAAATTCCTTACTTTATTGTTTGAGAAAATATGATGATAGAGTTTGAGACCTCTTCTATAAAACTAGTTCTTGTGCTTATGTAAATGAAATTCAAACCACAAATGCTACACCTCTCTCCCTCAAACATATAGATCCCCTAATTAATGAATGCTTGAACTAAACTCGCTCATCCTTTTGGCCACGAGTATGCAAGAATCAATAGTGCCATGATTTTTTTTTTTTTTTTCAAGTGCAAATAGTCTCTATTACTATTATTATTTATATCTATATTTATAATGGATCAACAACAAGAGATACCTTTTCGAGTTCGAATTGGGAGGTAAAAATGGATAAGGTATATGATACGAATTGCCTCCCATTATGTAACTTAAACTTAAAGAGTATTTGAATTCAGTGTGATCTTCATGATCACATGAGAGAGAGAGAGAGAGAGAGAGAGTAAATAATTAAAATTAAGTATTTTCATTCATGGATATGCATTACCAAAGTCATGTATATAAAGAATCTCGGAATTAAAATATATTAAAATAAGGGAGGTGCATTGGCCAAAATTACGAATCTCTTTAACCAATGTATTATATTAAATCAAGGTACATTCAACTTGTAAGAAGGGACATATCATATTTATGATTTTTTTTGATAGATTAAGTCATTTATGGAATTCTATATATATAAAGGACTCCTGGTCCCTCTCGCCACTCAAACTAGTTTGGTAGAATTTCCACCACTAATCCAAATATAAAAGTGAGTAATGGGAGGAAGAAAGAAATTTCAGCATTATTAAAACTTGATTGATAGGAATAATATAGAAGAAGAGATATTACATCCAAGGTTGATCAGCCCGGCAAGGACGGTACAAGGTATCTCATAGTTCATTTATTATATTATTAATTGAATATGGTTCATAAAATAAGTTGAAGATTTTTTCATATATAAATTTTCTAATAGTATGAGCCTCACATAATTTGAAAAAAAAAAAAAAAACTACAACAACAACAAGGGAGACTAGCAAGAGTTTGACAAACTCCTAACTTACTAGCAACTCATGCAACTTGTTGGAAATATTGTAGAAGGGGGGAAAAACAAATAATGAGATGATGTGAAACATATGGAATGTTTAATTTTTTTTCTTGTATTTATTCTAATATTTATTCAATGTTGCAATAAAATTTGGTTAATTTTTTTCTTTCTCGAAGTTTTGTCTAATTCATAGTATCATACGTTTTTATTGATCTTCAATAATGTAGTTCATTTGTCTCCATTTATTTATCTAAAGTCCAACTTTGTTAGACTAGGTCAAACACATCTTTATCAACAATTTTTTTAAAAAAAATAAATCAAAAGAATAAATATCAAGATGTAACCCAATACTCTATAAACTCTGAATGGTCTAAATAATCTTTTCACAATGTGAAGTCATTTTGTTAAAATTGATTTCTACGATATTTTTAAAGTATGATGCTTTTATTAGAATTGATATGTTAATGTTTTTGAAGTATGATGCTTTTATTGGTGTTGATATGTTTTTGTTAATTTGAATTTTTTTAAATTTATTTTCAAGAATGTGTTAGAATAAATTCAAGTGCAGAAATTTTGAACTCAATACACTTTTAATACGCTTGGTTACGAAGAAAAATTAATGAAAAGAAAGATAAAGAATTTTTTTTCCATTTTTTTTTTTCTTCCACTTCTTAGTCATTCATTTGCTTTTACTAAAATTCATAAAATAAAGAAGGGGGGAGGAATTTGGCTAGAATAATTTATATTTTTTAATACTTCTTCTTTATAGTTATTATGTAAATTTCACAAGCACCTGTATTTTTACGAATCAACGTATTTCAATTTTTCTCCCTTCACTTGTGAAATATATTAATTGCTTTGAAGCTTACTATTAGGAACAAGGGGAAAGTAGTATAACCGAAATCACCAAAGCATGCACCTGAGGAAGATCCCCTATTTCCACTAGGGTTTACACCAATTAAGGGGCAACCTCCTCTGCAACCGATGAATGTGATGATAGGCTAAGTCCCGAACTCACACCAATTTGTACCAACAACATATAGATTGAATTATGCTCTAGGGTTCAAGCAAGCCAAGCATGATAATGTGCAATCACCTCCAATCTTGATCCCAAATAGTGAGGCAAGAGGTCCTGCTTAAGAAACTATAAAGGAGCGAGTCCCTAACTAAAAATTGAATCACAAGTACGAAATGCTAGAAAAACGTATGGAAGCTATAGAAGGCACAAATGTATTGGATTTGTGGATAAATTTGACTTATGCCTGGTACCAAATATTATCTTGCAGCCAAAATTTAGAGTTCTAAAGTTTGAAAAGTTTATTGGCTTGAAGTGTCCGATCACTCACTTGAAGATGTACTGTCAAAAGATGGCTGTCTATTCAGAAGATGAAAAGCTACTCATCCATTTCTTTCAACATAGCCTAACTGGGAAAGCTATGAGATGGTATCTCTAGTTGGATCGAATAAGGATTTGTACCTAGAAAGATCTTGCTTATGCATTTATTGCACAATATAGGCATGTGATTGAAATGACTTTTAATAGGCTGAATTTACAAAATATGAAGAAAAAGGCAAGCGAAAGATTTAAAGAATATGTCTATAGATAAAGAGAAGTAGCAGCATAAGTATATCTTTTGGTTAAGGACAAAAAAGCAATCTCTATATTTGTTAACACTCGAAGGATCCATATTTCATTCATCTCCTCGGAAGTACTCCACAAAGCTTTGTAGATCTTATGACAACCAAGGAAAGAATTGAAAGGGCATTCAAAATGGGGAAATATGGGCAACTCAAATGCTAAGCAAGGAGCCACCAAAAGAGGAATGGGAATAAAGAAGTAAGGGGAAGTCCTACATCACCCTTGTAGGAGAAGTAATACCAAAAGAACGAATGAAGCTCCAATGTACAACCCCTAAGTAAATAGCATAGTCCAACAGACTTCGCAGTTGTAGATGATCTTTCTAGGTTCACTGTCAACCCCCAGGCAATAAACAAGCAAGCCACAGAAAGGAAAGTCCCGAAGGAGACAAAAATGACAAAAATCTAGCCCATACCAATGACTTATGCTGAATTATTCCCACAACTAATGAATGAGCAATTAATCACCCTTATACCTAAAGCACCGTTGCAACTTCCCTTCCTAAATGGTATATGACGCTAATGCCAGCTGTGAATATCATGCTGGGGTACAAGGCCACTCGATAGAGAGATTGTGGGCATTTAAGAATAGGGTACAAGCTTTTGGGGACGTTGGTAGGCTATCCTTCAACAATACAAAGGAGTCCAACGTGCATAGAAACCTATTGCCCGACCATGAAGGAGTTGCAGTGAATGCAATAGGAGGGGAGAACAATGAAAAAAGGAGGAAAAGATAGATCATGTCCAAACCTTACTTGATAAAGTTTTTGAAGAGCTACATCAAATGGGGATGTTAATGGAAGGAGCACTATGCGACATAGAATCTCACTACTATTGCTGTCAAGAAGGTTCTAACATTTTAGTACAAGAATGCAGTACATTCTAGGGTTTTCTTCAGAATTTAATGGATGCTTGCCTAGTGGAGTTTGTTAGAATTGGTGTATTCCCAAGAGGGGGGATGAATTGAAATTTTAAACTTTTCTCTTAGGTTAAACTAGATTTCAGTATTACACAACCTAAGGTCTGTTTATGCAATTCCAAATGTGCAGATAAATATAACGTGTGGAAATTAAATCATGCGCAGCATTCACAATATAACATACACGTGCAGAAATATAAATTACGAAAATATAAATAGTGCACACACAAGATGTTATCGAGATTTGACCAATTGTGCCTACGTCCCCGCCTCTAGCTTGCAAGCCCAAGGATTCCACTAATGCTTACTTAACTGGTGGAGCGGCACTAGTTACAACCAGGTCAATTCACGAGGCTGACCTCAACCTACACCTTACCAAGATGGTGCACCTAGCTTTCCTAACCAGGTCTAAGCCAATCCGGGACTATTCCATAGGGCTAGTCTCCCTCTTCAGGCCCACGTCTGGAATACAACGAATGTATAGAAATTTACGTACACGGAAATGCTTCTTACACTAAACAGGTATGTACCACTAAGCACAATCTAATCAATGCACATCAACAAGATAGGATCTATAAGGTCAGTACAATTTGTGTGCTAACACTCAAAGTAATGTCTATATTCAACCAAGCACAATAGTGTATCAACAAGCTAATCTTTGAAACTTTGTATAAAAATATATCTCAATAACAAGCTTAGGGTTTCAAAGATTTCTACCAAGAGTATTCTAAATATCTATAAACAATATTTTCTCAATATTCACGCACAAAGAGATATTCAAATATAAGTTTGTAAAAAGATTTTTGCATAACCAAAAATACAAGTCCAAATGAGTCTTGCAATAACAATGTAAAGACCCACTTAGCTATAAGATTTTTCCCACACTCAGATTTATCAAATTAAATCAGTGGAAAAATCTTTGCTTAACTCTTAATATGAAAATCAAATATCAACAAATGTAATGAGAGTTTCTAGCAATGTAGAACAATATATAAACACTCACAAGGCTTTGATTTCTCAAGAGAATGATAGTATATGAGTGTGTGGGGTTTGTATGAAGGAATAGGGCCCTTAAAAATTCAGAGGAAAATTTTCTAATTAAAATCCCTAATCACATGCTAATTATTTAAAATGAGGGTATATATATAGCCTCTACCAAAAATATGACCGTTGGGACATAGAGGGGATAATTATATTTGTTTTAAATAAGTTTAACCCAAATAACACCGTTTTAACCTCGTTAAAAATCAAGCAACCCGACAGGGTCGATCAACCATCTTGATGGTTCGGTCAACCATGGTGCTCAGTTTGGTCGACCAAGAAGAATTTGAACTACGAATTCGGTCGACCATTCAAAGGCGATTTCTGAACTTCTGAGGTTCGGTTGACTAGACTAAGTTCAGTTGATTGAACTTTATGATCTTCGGTCGACTAGAGTGTTGGGACTTCCCATGAGGTAGTTTAGTCGACCAGAGCATTGCAGCTTATTTCTGGTTGGTCGATCGAAGGGTCAAACTAATGACCCCAGGGAGGTTCGGTTGATTAAAAGGTTCTACTTGTAGAAGTTCAATCGACCGAACACACTAAAAATGTGCATTTCGGTCCATATTTAAATTAAAAGTTTCCCCTGATAGCATATGTGACAATGGGTACTTTTCTAAGTGCTAGTGCAAGGACCTAGGGTCTTTTCTAAGGTCTTTTTACTAAGGCCAGAAAATCTAGCGTCGGTCGGCCAAAGGGTGATCCCTAAGGTCTTTCTAAGGTCTTGAGCTTATAGTCCTATATGCATTATATGCATATTATTATAGACCTTGGATAATTATTATTACAGACCCAGCAAAATGAAATATAGATTACAACAATTAAAAACCATTATGGGTCTTCATTTTCCTTCAGGTCTCCAAGTGTCATCATATGATATAGTCAATGTAAACCTGCACACACACTCGAAAACCATTAAATATCGGAGTATTTGTCATAATCAAAACAGGGTATGACCCACAGGGTCAATAGAGTTCCATGTTGTTAGCCTTTGTGGCTTCATTATCATATTTATTGTGTTTTGATGATATTAACATATTTGTTGTTCCTAGTGTATTCTTATCTTTGCAAATCACGTAAAGTACAGGTACAAGTAACAATTACATGAAGTACCAATTCAAAGGCAAAGACTGGACCGAGTAAACATCGAATAGGAAAGATCAAAATGACACTTACTCAGAAGAACCCAAGCATATTCAAAGGAAGCTTAATATAGAATTAAATGTAATCGGGAGTGTTTGAGATAGGAATCATTGTAACTCTTGTGGTTTTGTTTCATGCATGATTTCTGAGCAAGAGTTGAGTAAAATGGATATGCATACTAGGACACAAGAGTATATAAAATTTCACTAAGTCACAAACTCAATACTCATGGTTTTCAAAGATAAATAAAGAGTTTGACCAAAATACCCTATACTCAAATATGTTTTCATAAGGGACAAGTTTTCAACATCTTAGTATTGCAAAATTTTACATACTTTGTCCCAATTGTGTCAAAACAAGTTTTATGCCCTAAAGCCTCAAGAAAGTCAATTATATTTTGTTAAAGGACATAGTAGCATATAAGATATCAAAATGAGCTTTCAAATGTGTTTTCATAAATAAGATATTTTATATTAAAAATAAATTTTATAAGGACAATTTTTAAATTATATTAGTGTTATAATCTTTTACAAACTTGGTTTTGGTGGGGCTTAAAACCTTAGTTTTGTACCTCTCAAATTTCCTGAGCACCCTTCGGTATTTGGGGCATAACTTTTGGTAGAAAACTCCAAAAGGGGGAAGTTTAGTATTTACGGAAAGATAAGAAAAAACCCCACAACTTTCATGTTGAAAACTATATATAAAAAAACAATCAACGATTTCAAAAAAGTGTCGACGGTTTGGGACGATGACAAAACAGCAATAGGCAAAAAACAACTAGCTTTGCGTTTATCGGTCTGTTTGAGATTTTAGAGAAAGTGGGGCCGGTGGCCTATAGGCTAGCTTTTCCACCTACACTATCTAGGATGCACAACGTATTCCACGTATCTATGTTAAGGAAATACATCCCAGATCCTTCTCATATTATCAGGTATGGTGAATTAGAGCTCAGTGATTCACTAGTTTATAAGGAGGTGCCAATGCAGATTCTGGACAGAAAGGAACAAGAACTACAGATTCTGCAGATTCCTTTGGTAAATATTCTATGGAGGAATTACGCAATAGAAGAGACTTCTTGGAAGTTCGAGGAGCAGATCAAACAAAAATACCCGCCATTGTTCTAGGAAGTTCAGATGTAATTAGGAAATGTAAATAAATATGTAGTATTTTTTTTTGCAGGTACATGTAATATTTTAGTTAGTAAGTGGTAATTTAGTTTTGGGGGGAAATTTTCTTTTGTATATGTAATCTCCCAGAAATTGAAATGTAACCACGATATTCCTCCTCCATAAGTGAGGGTAAGTAATAAAATAAGTAGACCATTTTGTCTTCAAGGGATGATGAATTGTATGAATAGTAAATTTCGAGGAAGAAATTTTATAAGGAGGGGAGAATGTAATGACCCGAGGAATAATGGTATTTAAATAATAAGAGAGAGGAAAATGGAAACAGTAACAAAAAGAGGTAGCCGACTTCATCGACGAACGTGCACTTTGGGGTGTAATCTAAGAAATTTTTCCAAGCCTCATCGACAAACATAGGGGTTTCGTCGACGAGGTCCTATATCGTCGACGAGAAGATACTAAGAGAGGATATTTAGGAAGTCTGAAATTCGTCGACGAAGGTGCAGGTTTGTCGACAAACTTTCTACAGGACTCGTCAACGAGGTGACGTGGCTCGTCTATGAATCCCGCAGTATAAATAGCCTGAACTTCATTTTAAAGCTAAATTTTCGGCGCAGAACTCTCTCTCTCTCTCTCTCTCTCTCTCTCTCTCTCTCTCTCTCTCTCTCTCCTTCCTTCCATTCCCCTCCCTCCTCTCTTTGATTTCGGGCCGAAATTCCATCGGTTCGAGGATTTGAAGCCACCACGACACTCCTGAAGAAGTTCTCTACATATCTGCCAAAGCGGATCGTCGGTGGAACTCCGTTGAAATTCATCCTTGAGTTGAGGTAAGACTTTTTATGCCGAATTTGGTCTTTTCATAGTTATAGGAAACGATATTCAAATGAAAATATTGAAGTTTAGTTCTAGGGATTGTTGAATTTAGGGTATTGAACAGGGAACTCTGTGGGTGCAGGACGAGTGAAAGTAGGAGGTTTCTTTTCAATACCAGGTAAGGGAATAAACTAAAGCAATTATTTTTTTCATGCAATTTATTATTATTTTTATTTATTTTTTAGCAAATTAATTTTCAGGAAAACATGTTTTATATTGGTATATCATGGTAGAAATGCATACTTGGGAAAATACTGTTGTTATACAGAAAATGCGATTTTAGAATGAAATTTACGGATTTACTCAACTTTGTATGGCATGAATATTATTTTTATAAAAAGTATTATGATATGGCAATTTTATGAATAAACATGTTTTCAGGAATTATGAAATAATGCAATATATGATAATTTTGAAGTACATGATAAATGATTTATTTACTCAGAATGATATTCATGAAATGTTCGGCGCAAGGCCGTATTTATGAAAGTATAGAAATGCTATCAATCCATTTATGTTAAATGCTATATTATCATGTACTATATGTTATCATAATCCGGATGTTAGTTTAGTTCAGTTCGGGAGCACGGTACCGTAGCTATATAGATCAGATATCGATGATCAGATTGGTGCTAACCACCCCACGAGGGGGTAAGAGATGGATAGTCGATGTGGCTTTCAGTGTAGAGTTGTAGACATCCACCTGGCAGTCCAGACCAGGGTGTGGAGGGTCCATTGTGCTTACAGACATTTTTGACTTGACAGTGGTCGACTAGCTATTGTCGGGTCCCGCCTTCGGACTGCACAACCCGTTATGGGGGGGTAATACATGACATCAACTAGCTATTCATCCTGGGTATGTTTTCAGTATTATCAGCTATAGTAGAAATTTCATGATCAGTATGAATTATTAGAAAATATGAAAGTATATGATTATTCACTATGTTATGATGTATGTTTTTAGATATATGAAATATACTGAATATGTATAACTGCATTAAATATTCATGTTGCCACACAGCTGTATTTAGTTTATTTTCCCTTACTGAGAAGTGTCTCACCCCCGAACATTAAATGATTTTCAGGAAACCCAGAAGGACCAGCGGGTCGTGGCCACCATTGAGTTTATTGAGTTACCCCGCTATGAGGGTAAGTGTTGTGCTAGGATCAATGGTTTTTGTTGTAGGATCCTAGGAAATACTTTTTGGTGTTTTGGGTATTTTGGAGATTGTATATAAATACAGAACGTGATGGATTATAATTAACTCTGGTATTATGTATTCTATGGTTTTGAGAATGTAATTTATATTTACTACTGTTTAGGTTTCTGCTGGGAATGACAGGTGTCCCCGTTACCCACGGGTTCGGGTTGACTGTTTTATTTATTTTACTTATATTATATGAGTATATAAGCGGTTCGTTACATATATACTCTTGGGTCGGCGAGTGGTATCCGAGCATACCACACTTTCAAATGTAATGCCAAAAGACACAATGATTAGTAGTATAGAGCAAGATGGCTAAGAAGACTACAAGGCTACCCATCTACAATATACAAATAAGTTATTTATCTTAGTGGACATAAGGAAGGAGACCCCAACCATGTAGGAAGTAAGCAAGGTGTCTGCCAAGCTCCAAATATCAGTGCCTGAGCTATTTTCCATACACAAATGATAAGATCGTCTATAGAGATAAAGGATCTAAGTCAGAAATGGTAATGGTGAAATTATGAGAAATGAAGGCACCAATAACATGGTTGGTGTTAGTGGAATAACTCATAATGGTAGATGTTATAAACTAAAGTACTTGGACAAGCTTCGAAAGGGAAATACCAAAGAAAGGGAGGAATTTCAAGTTGAAAATGAAGCTGATTTGCCACCAGAAGTGAACAAGGAGCCTAGTCATTAGATCAAGGAACTGATAACCCATAAATATGCTTGTGAGTTTTTGAAAATTATCAAATAAAGTGAGTACAATGTTGTTGAGCAACTCAACAGAATCCTAGCATGAGTTTCCCTATTTTCTCTAGTTCTGAATTCTGAGCCATGTAAGGAAACCCTTATATGGGTCCTTAATCAAGTTCACATCCTGCTACCAATTATATGACTTTCAATGATGAGGAAATCCAATCAGAAGGCCAAGGGCATATCAAAGCACTCCATATCTCCACTAAGTGCAAGGATCATGTAGTGGCCAGAGTGTTGATTAATAATGGATTATCCTTAAATGTCATGCCCATGACAACCTTGTAGAAGTTGCCAGTGGATACTTCATATATGTAGCAAAGCAACATAGTGGTAAAAGCTATTGATGGAACCCACAGAGAAGCAATATAAGTTATCAAAGTACCAATTCAGATTAGCCTTACTATTTTCAACATTTCATTTCAATTCATGGAGATCTCTCCCTCATATAGCTACCTCCTGGGTAGAACTTGGATACATATGGCAATGGCAGTACCATCCTCACTACACCATAAGGAGAAGTTCCTCATTGAGGGGAAAATGGTGTATGTTCAAGAGGAAGAAGATTTTATGGTGAAAAAACCCTCATCTACTCTGTACGTTAAACCTGTTGAAGAAGCAATGAATGTTCATTCTAGTCATTTGAAGTA
This sequence comes from Malania oleifera, assembly GCF_029873635.1. Lineage (NCBI taxonomy): Eukaryota > Viridiplantae > Streptophyta > Magnoliopsida > Santalales > Ximeniaceae > Malania > Malania oleifera. The sequence goes on along the minus strand of NC_080429.1, from coordinate 63,126,642 downwards.
GTAAATGTAGCTTATGTAGCAGAAGGTTCTCCACTCCCTTACCTACAAATCTTCATCGTATCTAAAATGGTGGCAAAGGTAATGATCCAAGGAAGATTTAGTTTAGGGAAAGTTTTAAGTAGAGAATTACAATGGATTTAGGTTCCAATACAGTTTCTTAAGGCAGAAGAAAGGTTCGGATTAGGATACACACCAACTCAAGTAGATTGTCAAAAGATGATGGAAGAAAAGAGGACGAAGAGGTTGGTGCATCTCACTATACATGAGATGCATTCATTTGAGATGAGTTTTCTTAAGCTTGCTAAGAAAGTCCATGAAATTCCACTGTGGCAATATGATGTATTCAGATTTCATGATAGATGAAGAAATTTCAAAGGAACAGTTGGGTCAAAGGATCGATCAGTTGTCAATCCTAATGGTAAACTAGTCAACAATAGCAAAAACAATAGAGAATTAGGTCTACCCAGCCCTAGAGGAAATTGTTTTGAACAATTAGCATATTCTTGAGTACCCAACGATAGTTGAAGCAATGTAATCTTTGATTATTCATGAATTCCTTCTCTTTTTTTCCTCTTTTTTTGTAGGAGGGTAGTGCCCCATGAACTCATTATGTTAAATCATTTTGAATATGAATGACATGAGAAGTGTAAAGACCTAGAAAATAATATAATTAAGTAAAAGAGAGGAAGGAAAATTTCAAAGGGGTCAAATAGGGTTTGTCGATGAATGTCTTGGTATCGTCGACGAACTCCCAGTAGGTTTTGTGGACGAGTTCAATATTTTGTTGACGAAGAGATACCGAGAGGGTGTATTTCAGATCCATTGATTCGTTGACAAGTTATTTACTTTCGTCGACAAACTGCCTTCTTCACTTCGTCGATGAAGCCACATGTCTCATCGATGAAGCCACATGTCAAGACACCTATAAATTGGGATTTCAGCATGAAAATTAGTTTTTCTTCCCTTTCTCTCTCTAGGTTTCAAATTTTCTGACTTCTCTCTAGATTTCTGGCCCCGTTTCTCCCTAGTTTGATGATCATAAGTTACCACGATGATCATGGGGAGATTCTCTACAACTTAGCCGGAGCAGAATTTCGATTTGAGAAGTTTGGGAACCATCCCAATTTTAGGGTAAGTATATTATTTTGGTATTTCCAATATTATTAGGTTTATTTGAACTCAAATTCTGTGTTGTATGAGAATATACAAGTGTTTTGTGAAGTAAAAATTAGGGTGTCATGATTTCAGGGTTAGGGTGTTTTGGGACTCTACAAACATGGGTTGAGGACCCCAGCAGATATTTTTCCAAGAACCCAGGTAAATTATAGTTTAGGAAATCATGAATAGGTAGATTCAGGAAATGTGAGTATGATGATTTTCTGGGGAATTTGTATATATGTAATTACAAGATTCAAAGGTTGGTACGCCGAGGGTGTGAGGGTTGAGTTGGAGGCAAGCCTCCCAGTCAGATAGGTAAGGGAAATATGCTATGCTAGAAATTGAAAATGTTCATCAGTAAATTATATGTTTTCTAGATTATTATCCAGTATGCAAATTATTTATATAGTAGAAGATATAGTTTTTAGAATATAGAATATTTTTTTATTTAGTTATGTGGCATGAGACCTTATTTGATCAATACAGAAATCCTACAGCTTTTAGATTACTATGATTTACAGTATATATATGTAGAAGTATGTTTTACTAGATTACACAGAATTATGAATTACAGTTTATATACAGACAAATATATTTTACAGATAGATATATTTTACTGACAGATATTATACAGACATATATTATACAAGCATATATTTTATAAATAGATATTTTATAGCATGTACAGTTTACCATGATTTTCAAAATGTTAAAGTCATACCACTATTATATACAATTTATACAATTAATACATTATAGATCAGTTATTATAGTTATTACAGTGCAAATATTATAGCATTTTCAGAATAATTTTCAGTATTATGTTTATTTGAAATCATGATGAAAAAGTAAGATGTATAAATAGAAAATAGTATTATACAGTATCAGACCCAGATGATTCAGTTCAAATATTAGCAGAGCACGGTACCATTGCTTAGAAAGATTGCAGGCTCCCTAGAAAACTGGGTTGAGGTGGCTGGTTTGAGGAGGTAGATGGCCAGGCCGTGGAGAGATTGAATATGGCTGGTTAGAGGATTGGTAGAGTTACAGTTGACTTATCGTGGTAGGCAAACCAGAGTTAAGTCCCGCCTACGGGCTGCACAAACCTGTTATGAGGGGTTAAATCATGACATACAGTTTTCCAGGGTAAATATCACAGTTATGTATACGTATACAGATTTACAAATTATCAGCAGATATATTATGATACTAGAAGTATGAAAAGTAGAGAACTCAGATATTACAGTTGTATTCTAAACTATAATAGATACAAATTGTACTGTATATTGTTTTACTAGCTTTTACAATTTCAGATATTTATCAGGATAGTATTTATGGAACACAGTCACCACACACTAGTAATAGCATATCTCCACTTACTGAGCATTGTCTCATCCTAGTGATTTGACATTTTCAGGTGATCCAGCTGGACAAGTAGATCAGACTCGCCGATAGAGGGGTTGTTGCACTGCCTTGGTTGTGGGGTAAATGTTTTTAGGGAGATGTGTTTTTGGGGTAATTTTCCAAGGTTTTTGGTGGATATTACTGGGAGATGTGTCTTTGTGTATGTATATTTTGGGGGATTATTGAATTCTGGTATTATAAATATGGATGTACAACTTTATGTTTTTCCCACTGCGTAGGTGTGCAAAATGAATAGGATTTTCATAGTGCTCGTTAGGGCTTGAGATGTTATAGTAGATAATTCATGGGTATTTGAGTAAATTAAGTTTTGGTATATAGTAAAATTTAATTAGAAAAAAATGGTACAGATTTTTGGGTCGTTACTGTAATGACCCGAATAATAATAATGTAATTTAAATAGAGAGGAAGGGAAATGGAAACAGTAACAAAAGGAGGCAGTCGACTTCATCGACGACGTTGCACTTTGGGATGCAATGACCCAAGAAAATTAATCAGGTCCTCGTCGACGAAGCCAAGTTTCGTTGATGAGAAGATACCGAGAGAGGATTTTTGGAAGTTTGAAATTCGTCAAAGAGGGTGCAGGTTCATTGATGAACTTTCTACAGGACTCGTCGACGAGGTGACGTGTCTCGTCAACGAATCCAGCTCTACAAATAACCTAAATTTCATTTTTAGGCTAAATTTTCAATGCATAACCATTCCCTCTCTTCCTCCTTTGGTTTATCCCCCTTCTCTCTTAGATTTTGGCCCCATTAGTCACCGGATCGACGATCTGAGGCCACCACAACATTCCTGGGGAAGTTCTCTTCAAATCTGCCGGAGCGGATCATTGGTGGAAGCAAGTCAAAATTCATCCTTGAGTTGAGGTAAGATTTTTTATTCGAAATTTGGTCTTTCCACAGTTGAAGGAAATGATGCACTCGAATAAATATTGAAGTTTAGTTCTGGAAATTATCATTTTCAGGGTACTGCTCAGGGTTTCCTACGGGGTGTAAGACCAGTATTACAGAGGGACTTTTCAATTGCTAGGTAAGGGGATAAATTAAAATAGTTATTTTCCATTGAAATTACTATTATTTAATAGTAGAATAATATTTTGAAAGCATGTGATTATATTTGAGTATAATTGAGAAAAGGTAAGTTTGGGAAAATACTGCAATTGTACAGGAAATGTGATTTCAGAACGGAATATATGGTTTCATTCAATTCATGTGGCGTGAATATATTTTATATATATATATAATACCATGTAAAGTTAAATTTACAAAATAAGCATGTTAACAAATATTTTTAGGTATAACATGATAAACACAGTAAATTATGATTTTAGAATATATGATATGTTCGGCGCAAGGCCGTAATTGATGATCGGCGCAAGGCCGCAATTACCTATGTTATTCGGCGCAAGGCCACATTTATTCATATTTTTGGCGTGAGACCGTAATTATTATGTTAATGTAGGATTCAGAAAATGTTATTATTTGATTTACACTAAACAGTATATATTTATGTACTATATGTTATCAGAACCCGAATGTTAGTTTAGTATAATTTCAGGCATGATATCGTAGCTTATAGATTAGATATCTATGATCAGATTGGTGCTAACCACCCCACGAGGGGGTGGGAGATGGATAGTCGATGTGGCTTTCAGTGTAAAGTTGTAGACGTCCACTTGGCAGTCTGGACCAGGGTATGGCGAGCCCATCGTACTTACAGACATTTTTTACTTGGCAGTGGTCGGCCAGCCATTGTCGGGTCCCACCTTTAGGCTGCACAACCCGTCATGGGGGGTAATACATGACATCAGTTAGCTATTCATCCTCAGTAGTTTTCAGTATTATAGATTATATCAGATAATACATGATTAGTATGATTACTTGGAAGTATGAAATTATATGTTTATTTAACCATATTACAATCTATGTTTTATGATATGTGAAATGTACGGTATATGTATTACAACATTAAATATTCATGTTGCCACACAGCTGATTTTAATTTATCTACCCTTACTGAGAGGCGTCTCACCCTAAGTTTAAATTATTTCAGGAAACCTGGAGAGACCGGCAGGTTAGGGCTGTCGTTAAGTGAGTTGAGCTTCCCTGCTAGAAGGGTAAGTTCTGATCTAAGATCGAGAGATTTTTTTTGTAAGATCCTAGGTTTATTTTGATATTTTGGAGATTGTATGTATAAACACAGTATCTTTGGGAATATAGTAGACTTTGGTATTATGTAATTTATGGTTGATGAATGTGATTTACATTTACTGCTGCCTAAGTTCTGCTGTGTATGATAGGTGTCCCCGCTACCTATGAGTTTGTGTTGACTATTTTATTTATTATGTTTCATTTTATATTAAGATAAGCAGGTCGTTATAGTTTGGTATCAGAGTCTAGGATACTAGGTTCTGTAGACTTTAGAATGCAGTAGTAATAATACCAAAGTATAGGATAAGGGGATTTGAGGTCTGGTTTTGTAGTCTAGATGCAGGACTTTAGTGTGGTTTGTGTGATTTTCCTGGGGTGACGATTTCAGGAAAATCATGGTAAACTATCGTCAAGTTGGGTATTAAGGTTGCAGGATTGAATCTTGAATTAAGATCAGGAGGGATGAATTAATTAGGAGTATATACTATATTGGTTGGGAGCTATGTATAGTGAAGGGATTTTGAATTAAGTTATTTGTTTTTTAGGATGGGCCCTAGTGGCAGTAGTGCCTATGCCAATGGGAATGAGGGTGCTGGACCCTCAGGCACTGTGGGTAGTGATTTGGATGCCATCTTACGCAGTGTGGCACAACCAGTTATGGCAGAGATTGTTAGGGGTTCGAGGGAACAGGGTGGTCCGTCGGTAGGCCACGGTAGTTCGATTAAGAAATTTATTAAGATGAATCCTCCGGCTTTCTCAGGAGGAACTGATCCTGCAGTCATTGAAAACTGGGTGCAGGAAATAGAGAAAATATTTGCAGTGCTACAATGTTCAGAGGAGCAGAGGGTGCTATTTGCTAGCTACAGACTGACTAGAGAGGCTAAGAGGTGGTGGATGGCAGTGAAACTTTTAAGGAAGAAGAGGACAGTACCTGTGGAGATGACATAGGAGCGGTTCAAAGAAATATTCTTCGATAGGTATTTTCTAGCCTCGTCCAGGGAAGCAAAGATTGAGGAGTTGCTGAATCTGAAGCAGGGACAGCAGACCGTACAATAGTACATAGCGAGGTTCATTGAATTGTCTCGCTACACCCCGTACATCATACCAGATGAAGCAAAGAAGGTATGACAGTTTGAGAGGGGCCTAAGGAGAGAAATACATAAGCAGGTGTCGATTCTGAAGTTGCAGGATTTTGCTGAGCTAGTGGATAAAGCCACTATAGCAGAGATTGGGGAGCGGTTGGAGGATGAGGAGCAGAGGCAAGAAGAAGAGATCCACACCTTTTGGTTCCCAGCAAGGAGTCGGCTGTGGTTCATGGAAGAGAGGTGGCTACTACAGAGATCGGAGGCAGGAGACTGGGAATCGCGGTTTTCAGGGTGTGCAGCCATCTCTAGTTTGCCCATTTTGCGGGAAGAGAAACCTGGAGGAGTGTTGTGCTAGGTGAGGTGTTTACTACCGGTATGGGAAGCCAGGACATATGATGAGGGATTGTCAAGCTCAGATTGATGCTGCTCCTGCTCCTAAACTTGCTCGAGGAGGCTACCAAGCTCCACGTGGAGGCCAGCAGCAGAATATGGCCCTAGCCAGGGTTTTTGCTTTGACGTCAGGTGATGTTGAAATAGCCGGAGACGTGGTGATAGGTACGGTTAATATGCTTTTATTTAAAATTATTGTACTTTTTGACTCAAGAGCCACGCACTCGTTTGCATCTATGGAATGTGTTAAATTATATGGTACTGAAGCACAAACACTAGATGTTGAATTATTAGTAGCTACACCGACCGGGTCAGCAGTGAGATGTAGTAGGGTGCTTCCTGGTTATTCAGTTAATTTTCAGGGGGAAATCTTATCTGCTGATTTGGTAGTGCTAGACATGCATGAGTTTGATATTATTTTTGGCATGGATTGGCTAGCAGCTAATTTTGCCAATATAGACTACCATGCGAGAGAAGTAATTTTTAAACCACTAGGGAGGCTAGAATTCAAATTTACAGGGTCACAAGTGCAATCTCTACCTCAGATGGTTTCAACTATTCAGGTGAGGAGACTGCTCTTGAGTGGTTGTCAGGGATTCGTGGCCTTTGTGAAGGAAACAACAGGGAATGAAGTGAAGCTCACCAGTACGCCAGTAGTAAAGGAGTTTACTAATGTGTTTCTAGATGAATTACCGGGTTTGCTACCTGATCGTGAGATAGATTTTCCCATTGATCTACTTACAGGTATAACGCCAATCTCTAAAGCACTATATCGAATGGTTCCAGCAGAGTTGGAAGAACTGAAAGATCAGTTACATGATTTACTTGATAAGGGTTTTATACGACCTAGTGTATCTTCGTGAGGAGCTCCAGTACTGTTCGTGAAGAAGAAGGACAGGTCTATGAGGATGTGCATAGACTACAGGGAGATTAATAAAGTGACCATCAAGAACAAGTATCCTCTACCCCGTATCGATGATTTGTTTGATTAGCTCCAGGGTACACGGGTATATTCTAAGATCGACCTCAGATCAGGTTACCATCAGGTAAAGGTGAGAGCAGAAGATGTATCGAAGATGGCTTTCAGGACCAGATATGGGCATTACGAGTTCCTTGTTATGCCATATGGTCTGATGAATGCTTCTGCGATATTTATGGATTTAATAAATAGGATCTTTCATCCATATTTAGATCAGTTTGTGGTTGTTTTTATTGATGATGTATTGGTCTATTCGAGGAGTTATGAGGAGCACAAGAAACATTTGAGGTAGGTTTTGCAGATGCTCAGGGAGAAGTTGTATGCAAAGTTCTGTAAATGTGACTTCTGGCTCGAGAAAGTTGTGTTTTTGGGGCATGTTATCTTAGGAGACGGAATTTCTGTAGATCCCAACAAGATTGATACGTTAGTAAATTGGGTTAGACCGAGGAATGTCTAGGAGATCAAGAGTTTCATGGGGTTAGCTGGTTATTACCGTCGTTTCGTTGAGGGATTCTTAACTTTATCAGGACCTCTGGCACGACTGACTAGAAAGAATGCTTGATTTGAATGGCACGATAGCTGTGAGCAGATTTTTCAGGAATTGAAGCAAAGGCTAGTCATAACGCCAATACTGATCATCCTGTTTGGGGGTGAGGGTTTTACTATCTACAATGATGCGTCCTTGAAAGGATTTGGTTATGTATTGATGCAGCGTAGTGGCGTATGCGTCCAAGCAGTTGAAAGAGTATGAAAAGAATTACCTTACCCATGATCTTGAATTAGCTGTAGTGGTACACGCATTGAAAATTTGGAGGCATTACCTATACGACAAGCAGTGTGAGATTTTCTCCAACCACAAGAGCTTAAAGTATTTCTTCACCTAGAAGGAATTGAATATGAGACAAAGAAGGTGGTTGGAGTTAATTAAAGATTTTGATTGTACTATCAGTTACCACCTAGGGAAAGCAAACGTGGTAGCTGATACACTGAGCAGAAAGTCTAGGGAATTAGTGTTGGTAGTTATGGAGATTCAGCGTCCAATCATGATGGATCTAGAGAGACTCAGCATTGAATTGATAGAGAATAATTCTCTAGTATGTATCACCGGCCTAGTGGTACAGGCTACTTTGCAGGAAAGAATTAAAGCCACCCAGAAAGAAGACCCCAAATTAGTAGAGATGACGGACAGAGTGCAGAGTGGTCAAGGGGAGGAATTCAGTATTGCAGATGACGGAGCATTGCGGTTCCGTTTTAGATTATATGTTCCTGCCGATATTGACATTAGGAAGACTATTTTAGAGGAGGCTCATAGATCTTTGTATATAGTTCATCCTGGCAGTACGAAAATGTACAAGGATCTGCGAGAGTTTTATTGGTGAAGTGGTATAAAGAGAGAGATTGCCAAGTACGTAGCCTAGTGCTTGATGTGCCAACAGGTAAAAACTGAGTACTAGAGGCCAGTGGGTCAGTTGCATTCATTATTTATCTTAGAGTGGAAGTGGGATCATATATCCATGGACTTCGTGTTAGGGCTGCCATCGGCATCGCATGGACAGAATGCGATTTGGGTGATAGTAGACTAGTTGACTAAGACCGCCCATTTCCTCCCTATCAAGATCAGCTATTCCCTCAATCGTTTAGTGGAGATTTACGTTCAGGAGATAGTTCGTTCTTATGGAGTTCCCATATCTATTGTGTCAGATCGAGACCTGTGTTTTACGTCACGGTTCTGGAGAAGCTTCCAAGAAGCTCTAGTGTCTCAGGTATCATTTAGCACAACATTCCATCCTCAGTTAGACGGGCAGACTGAGAGGATGATACAGATACAAGAAGATATGCTCTGAGCATGTATATTAGATTTTGGGGGTAGTTGTACTCAGTTCATGCCGCTGGTGGAATTCGCGTATAATAACAGTTTTCAGGCTAGCATTGGTATGACATCATTTGAGGCACTGTATGGTAGGAGATGTCGATCTCCTTTGTATTAGGACGATATGGGTGAGTGGCGAGTTGTGCGGCCAGAGCTGGTACAGCAGGCGTACGATAAAGTTTAGCTCATTAGGGATAAAATCAGTGCAGCTCAGAGCCGACAGAAGAGTTATGCCGACAATCATCGCAGGAATTTGGAGTTCGATGTGGCGATCTTGTATTTTTGTGGATAGCTCCGTTAAAAGGGGTTATGAGGTTTGGTAGGAAGGGTAAACTTAGCCCTAGGTTCATTGGTCCATTTGAGATTTTAGAGAAAGTGGGACTAGTTGCCTACAGGCTAGCTTTGCCACCTACACTATCCAGGATGCACGACGTATTCCACGTATCTATGTTGAGGAAATACGCCCCAGATCCTTCCCATATTATCAGTTATGGCGAGTTAGAGTTCAATGATTCGCTAGTATATGAGGAGGTACCAGTGCAGATTCTGGAAAGAAAGGAACAGGAACTACGTAATAATAAGATTCCTCTGGTTAAAGTTCTATGGAGGAATCATGCAATAGAAGAGGCTTCTTGGTAGCTCGAGGAATAGATTAGACGGAAGTACCCACAATTGTTCAAAGAATTTCAGATGTAATTGGAAAATGTAAGTAACTATGTAGTATTTCTTTTGTAGGTACATGTAATGCTTTAGTTAGTAAGTGGAATTTTAGTTTTGGGGGAATTTTCTTTTGGTATATGTAATCTCCTAGGACTTGAAATGTAACCACGGTATTCCTCCGCCATAAGTTAGAGTAAGTAATAAAATAAGTAGACCGTTTTGCCTTTAAGGGATGATGAGTTGTGTGAATAGTAAATTTCGAGGAAGAAATTTTATAAGGAGGAGAGAATGTAATGACCTGAATAATAATAATGTAATTTAAATAGAGAGGAAGGGAAATGGAAACAGTAACAGAAGGAGGCAGTCGACGATGTTGCACCTTGGGATGCAATGACCCAAGAAAATTAATTAGGTCCTCGTCGACGAACACACGGGATTCGTCAACGAGGGTACAAAAGGGCCTAGTCAACGAAGCCAAGTTTCATTGATGAGAAGATACTAAGAGAGGATTTTTGGAAGTTTGAAATTCGTCAACAAGGGTGCGAGTTCGTCAACGAACTTTTTACAGGACTCATCGATGAGGTGACGTGTCTCGTTGACGAATCCGACTCTATAAATAGCCCGAATTTAATTTTTAGGCTAAATTTTCGGCGTAGAACCATTCCTTCTTTTCCTCCTTCGGTTTATCCCCCTTCTCTCTTCGATTTTGGCCCTGTTAGTCATCGGATCGACAATCTGAGGCCACCACGACACTCCTAGGGAAGTTCTCTCCAAATCTGTTGGAGCGGATCGTTGGTTGAAGCAAGTCGAAATTCATCCCTGAGTTGAGGTAAGACCTTTTATTCGAAATTTGGTATTTCCAAAGTTGAAGGAAATGATGTACAGGAATAAATACTGAAGTTTAGTTATGGGAATTATCATTTTTAGGATACTGCTCAGGGTTTCCTATAGGTGTAAGACTGGTATTATAGAGGGACTTTTCAATTGCCAAGTAAGGGGATAAATTAAAACGGTTATTTTCCATTGAAATTACTATTATTAAATAGTAGAATAATATTCAGAAAGCATTTGATTATATATAAGTATAATTGAGAAAAGGTAAGTTTGGGAAAATACTGCAATTGTACAGGAAATGTGATTTCAGAACGGAATATATGGTTTCATTCAATTCGTTGGGCGTGAATATTATTATATATATATATATATATATATATATATATATATATATATATATTATACCATGTTAAGTTAAATTTACAAAATAAGCATGTTGACAAATATTTTCAGGCATAACATGATAAACACAATAAATTATGATTTCAGAATATATGATATGTTTGGTGCAAGGTCGTAGTTGATGATCGGTGCAAGGCCACAATTACCTATGTTATTTGGTGCAAGGCCGCATTTATTCATATTTTTGGCACGAGGCCATAATTATTATGTTAATGTAGGATTCAGAAAATGTTATTATTTGATTTAGAATAAACAGTATATGCTTATGTACTATATGTTATCAGAACTCGGATGTTAGTTTAGTACAATTTCAGGCACGGTGCCATAGCTTATAGATCATATATCTATGATTAGATTGGTGTTAACCACCCCACAAGGGGGTGGGAGATGGATAATTGATGTGGCTTTCAGTGTAGAGTTACAGACGTCCACTTGGCAGTCCAGACCAAGGTGTGGCACGCCTATCGTACTTATAGACATTGGCAGTGGTTAGCCAGCCATTGTCGGGTCCTGCCTTTGGGCTGCACAACCCGTCATGGGGGGATAATACATGACATCAACTAGCTATTCATCCTCAGTAGTTTTTAGTATTTTAGATTATATCAGATAATACATGATTAGTATGATTACGTGGAAGTATGAAATTATATGTTTGTTTAACCATATTACGATCTATGTTTTATAATATATGAAATGTACGGTATATGTATTACAACATTAAATATTCATGTTACCACATAGCTAATTTTAATTTATCTACCCTTACCGAGAGGTGTCTTACCCTAAGTTTAAATTATTTCAAGAAACCCGGAGAGGCTGGCGGGTCAGGGCCGCCATTGAGTGAGTTGAGCTTCCCTGCTAGAAGGGTAACTTCTGATCTAGGATTAGAAGATTTTTGTTGTAAGATCCTAGGTTTTTTTTGATATTTTGGAGATTATATGTATAAACACAATATCTTTGGGAATATAGTAGACTTTGATATTATGTAATTTATGGTTGATGAATGTGATTTACATTTACTGCTGCCTTGGTTCCGTTGTATATGACTGGTGTCCCCACTACCCATGGGTTCGAGTTGACTATTTTATTTATTATGTTTCATTTTATATTAAGATAAGCAGGTCATTACAGTTACAGTTTGGTATCAGAGTGTAAGTTACTAGGTTCTGCAGACTCTAGAGTGCAGCAAAAAATAATACCAAAACATAGGAATGGATTTTTAAGAAAAGATAGGAACTGAGATAGAGCATAATATCAGTAAGATAATGTTAGGAAATTAGGATGAGAATTTAGGGTTCTATTCTGCAGTTTGGAAGTACAAATTTTGGGGTGGTTTCTGTGATTTTCTTGGGGTGATGATTTTAGGAAAACCATAGTAAACTATTATCGATTTCTATTCCATATGGTAGGACTAGACCCTAAATTAGTGATAGAAGGAATGGGGTATTTTAGTTAGAGTAGGATTGTAAGGTTCGGATTCTCAGAATAATTTGGTATTATTGTAGGATGGACCCAGAAGGTAGTAGTGCCCACGCTAGCGGAGATGATGGGGCAGGGCCGTCTAGCATGGGAGGCGGGGACTCAGATGTTGTATTACGCAGTGTAGCTCAGCAGGTCATGGTTGAGATTGCACAGAGCTCCAGGGAGTAGGGAGGTCCATCTACTATGCAAAAATGAACCCTCTAGTGTTTTCAAGAATAGCTGATCCTGCAGTTACATAGAACTGGATGCAGGAGTAGAAAAGATGCTGATTGTGCCCAACTGCACCAATGAGCAGAGGGTCCTTTACGCCACGTATAAGTTGGTAGAAGAGGTCGAAAGATGGTGGACGACCACAGAATTGTTAGAGGAGCAGAAACTCATCCTAGTATCGATGACTTGGGCCCGATTCAGAGATAAATTCTTTGACAGATACTATCCTGCTATAGTCAGAGAGGCTAAAGTACATGAGTGTCTGAGTTTGACCCAAGGATTGTTGATAGTTCAGCAGTATGCGGCGAAATTCATCGAGCTGTCACGATTCACTCCATATATAGTACCAGATGAAGTTAAGAAATACAAAATATTCAAGCGGGATTTGAGATGAGATATATACAAGCAGGTGGCAGTACTAAAGATGTAGGATTTCTCTAAATTGGTTGACAGAACTATAGTAGCAGAGGAGAGTGAGCAGATAGATGTAGGAGTACCAAGCCAAAGGAAGAGGCCCACGCCACCGAGTTTCCTAATAGGTCCCAGTAGGGGCCCATGGAGAGGAGACTGATATAGAGGAGGCTAGAGATAGATGATGGGGCACAATGGTGTTCAGGGTGGGTAGATTATTCTTATCTATCCTAGATGTGGCCGGAGGAACCCATGTGAATGTCGGTTGGGAGAGAATGTCTACTATAGGTGCGGGAGATTTGGCCATATGGCACGATTATGTCGGGGACTGCCGATCCATGCACTAGTTCATAGACCACTTCGGGGTAATTATCAGGCGCTTCGTGGGGGCTAATAAAGGAATACAACATAGGCGAGTATGCATTGACGCCGGGAGATGCTGAGATTGCTGGAGATGTCGTGATAGGTATCCTTACTGTTTACCATATAAAGTTGTTGTTTTATTTGATACAGGTGCCACCCATTCTTTTGTTTCAACAGGGTATGTTAAAGTAACTGGGGTAGAGACATAGTTGTTAGATGTGGAGTTGTTTGTAGCCACGCTGATGGGATCTATTGTGAGGTGTAGGAAGGTACTTAGGAACTTTGTAGTGGGCATTCAAGGGAAAGTACTACCAGCTAATCTGGTGATATTAGTTATGCAGGGGTTTGATGTAATATTAGGTATGGATTGGCTGACATCTAATCACGCCAGCATAGATTGTCATAAGAGAGAAGTGATTTTCAGACCCCCCTAGGTGAGCAAGAATATATATTTGTGGGTTTACGTGTGCGTGCCTCGCCACATCTAGTGTTAGCTATTCAGGTGAAGAAACTAATTTGGGGTGGATGTCAGGGATATGTAGCTTACATAAAAGAGTTGCCATAGGAAGAATTGAAATATGCTGATATTTTAGTGGTCAGAGAATTTCCATATATTTTTCTAGAGGAATTACCTAGTTTACTACCAAATCGAGAGATTGAATTCACAGGGGATCTATTACCATGGCCGGCACCAATATCTAAAGTGCCGTATAGGATGGCTCCAACCGAACTAAAGGAATTGAAAGATTAGTTGCAGGAGTTGTGGATAAAGGGTTATCAGGCCTAGTGTGTCACCTTGGGGAGCCCCACTTCTGTTTGTGAAAAAGAAAGATGGGACCATGAGGATGTGCATAGATTATTAGGGAAATAAATAAACTGACAATCAAGAATAAATATCCTCTTCCTAGAATTGACGATTTATTTGATCAACTCTAAGGGACCCAGGTCTACTCCAAAATTGACCTTCAGTCAGGTTATCACCAGGTAAAAGTTAAGGTAGAGGATGTATCAAAGACAACATTCCGAACCAGATACGAGCACTACGAGTTCCTAGTAATGTCGTTCGGATTAACGAACGCACCAGCCATGTTCATGGATTTAATGAATCAGGTATTCCATCAGTACATAGACCAGTTTGTTATGGTGTTCATTGATGATATATTGGTCTACTCAAAGAGTCTTGAGGAGCACGAGGGTCATTTGAGACTAGTTCTGCAGGTGTTAAGAGAAAAGAAATTGTATGCTAAATTCAAGAAATATAAATTTTGGTTGTAGTAGGTAACTTTCCTTGGCCATGTGATCTTTGGGGACGGTATATCAATTGATTCGAGTAAAATAGAGAGAGTAGTGAGTTGGGGGAGACTAGTGAATGTTCAGGAGGTCAGAAGCTTCCTAGGTTTGGTAGGGTACTACCGACGTTTCGTGGATTGCTTCTCTGGATTATTTGGTCCACCGACATGAATCATGAGAAAGAACATGAAATTTGATTGGATTAATGAGTGTGAGCAGAGCTTCCAGGAGTTGAAGCGGCACCTGATCACTGGACCGGTATTGTCTATCCCATTAGGGGAAGATGATTTTGTGATATACAGTGATGCGTCCCAGAAGTGACTCGGGGGCTTGTTGATGCAGCACGGGAGGGTCATCACCTACACATCTAGATAACTTAAAGAGTATGAAAAGAACTACCTTGTGCATGATCTAAAGTTAGCTGCAGTGGTTTATGCTTTGAAAATCTGGAGGCATTATCTTTATGGTGGGAAATGTGAGATCTTCATTGATCATAAAATCTTTAAGTATTTCTTCACCCAGAAATATTTGAATATGCGGTAGAGAAGATGGTTGGAGCTCATCAAGTATTATGATTGTACTATCAGCTACCATCTAGGGAAGGCAAACGTGGTGGCTGATGCACTGAGTAGTAGCAGCGATGTTAGCAGTGGAAATTCAGCGCCCTATCCAAATGGATTTGGATAGGTTAGGCATGGAGTTGATAGAGGGTGATCACCAAACATTCATTGCCAACTTGGTGGTACAACTTACCCTGCAGAAGAAAATTAAAGCTGCACAGAAGAATGACGTAGAGTTGGCAGAGTTGATAGAGAAAGTGTAGGACGTTCAGAAAAAGGAGTTCAATATTTTAGAGGATAGAGCTTTGAGGTTCTGTGCCAGACTATGTTTTCCTGCAGATGCTGAGATCAGGAGGACTGTATTGGAGGAGGCTCACATATCCCTGTACACAATTCATCCTGGTAGCACAAAAATATATCGGATCTTCGATAGATTTTCTAGTGGAGTGGAATGAAGAGGAAGATAACTGAATTTGTGCAGTAGTGTTTGACGTGCTAGTAGATAAATACTAAACATCAAAGGCTGATAGGACAGTCGCAGCCACTCCACATCCCTGAGTGGAAGTGGGATCACATATCCATGGATTTCGTTACTGGGTTATCGCCGACACTGCATGGTCAGAATGCTATCTAGGTGATTGTTGACCGATTGACAAAAATAGCCCACTTTCTACCTATTAAAGTTAGCTACCCTATATACAAACTGATAGAGATCTACATTCAGGAGATAATTCGACCTCATGGAGTGCCAGTATCCATTGTTTCAAACCGTGACCCACGTTTTACATCACGATTTTGGAGGAGGTTGTAATAAGCTTTGGGAACTTATATTCTGTAAATATTGTATAATAAAATGGTATAAATACGTGTCTATGAAATCTTTGATAGCATTATGAAAACTCCTAGCATAGCATATTTCCCTTACCTTAACTCTGAAAAGCCCCTATAAAATTCTGACTCTATACCCGCAGGGTTCCTAGCTCAACATTCTGAAAACAAAATCCCCTAGAACAAAATATCAGTATTTTCTTACTTACAACATTTCTTATAACTGAGGGAGAGGCAAATACTGAATAAAATGCTTTACCCTGAGATTGGGACGAAATCCAACCCAACTTTTCCAACGATCAGTTTTGGCAGACTTGCAAAGAACTTCGCCAGAAGCGTCGTGGTAGCCTCAGATCTTCGATTCGGCGAGAAATAGGCCCTGAAATGAAGAGAGAAGCGAGAGAGGCACGTAGAGAGAGAGGAGAGAGAGAGAGGAATCTGGAAATGAGATAAAAATTTGAGTTTTCACTATTTGTAGGGCTATATTCGTCGACGAGACATGTCACCTCATCGACGAGTTCTTCAATAATTTCTTCAACGAACTTCCACCCTCATCGACGAATTTCAGGCTGCCCTAAAACCTCTCACGGTATTTTCTCGTTGAAGAGACATGGCTTTGTCGAAGAATCCTTTATGCGCTCATCAACGAATCCCCTATATTCGTCAACGAACCATGTGCAAAAATCCTGGGTTGTTACATTCTCCCCTCCTGATAAAATTTCGTCCTCGAAATTTACTATTTGTATCCCATCTATATATTCCATCATTCGGTAATGGAAAAAGGGGTCTACTTATTTTATTACCTGCTCTCACTTGTGGCGGAGGAATACCATGGTTACATTTACGTCCTGGGAGATTACATATATAAAACTAAAAACCATCTACTAACTAAAATCAATACATGTACCTGCTAAAGAAACTTATCTAACTATCATACTTTACCTGAGTACCTCTATACCTCTAGGAACAACTGCGGGTATCTCTGTCTGATCTGATCCTCGAGCTCCTAAGAAACTTCCTCTATAGCATGATTCCTTCATAAAACTTTAACTAATTGTATTTCTTTAGTGCGTAAAGTCTGTATCTTCCTATCAAAAATTTGTACTGGTACTTCTTCATATGCCAATGAATCCTTAAGCTCTATCTCTGCATAGCTAATGATGTGGGATGGGTTTGAGACGTATTTCCTTAACATAACAACATGAAACACGCCATGAATACAAGCTAAAGCTAGCGGCAAAGCTAGCCTGTAGGCAACTGACCTTATTCTCTCAAGTATCTCAAAAGGGCCAATAAACCTAATACTCAACTTGCCCTTCTTTCCAAATCTCATAACTCTTTTCAGAGGAGCTATCTTCAAAAATACTAGATCTCCCACATCGAATTCCAACTCTCGGCGGCGAGTGTCTGCATAGCTTTTCTGCCGACTCTGTGCTGTACTGATTCTTTCTCTAATTAATTAGACTTTGTCGGACGCCTGTTGTATTATCTCGGGACCCAAAACTCACCTTTCACCTACTTTATCCCAGAAAATAGGAGAACGACATCTCTTGCCATATAATGCCTCGTATGGAGCCATGTCGATACTATCCTGATAGCTATTATTGTAAGCAAACTCAACTAACAACATAAACTGAATCCAACTGCTCCCAAAATCAAGCACACAAGCACAACACATATCTTCCAATGTCTGAATCGTTCTTTCAGTCTGGCCGTCTGTTTGGGGATGAAAAGCAGTGCTAAAAGCTAGCTGCGTACCCATAGCTTCCTGAAAACTTTTTTAGAATTGTGAATTAAATCAAGGATTTCAGTCTGAGATTATGGATACTGGTACTCCATGAACTCGAACTATCTCCTGAACATATATCTCTGCCAATCTGTCCATGGAATAACCAATTTTAATAGGGATAAAATGAGTGGTCTTCGTCAGATGATCTACTACCACCCAAATCGCATTCAGTCCTTACGCATTGTTGGTAACCCCGTAACGAAGTCCATTGAAATGTGGTCCCACTTCCACTCTGGAATAAACAACGGCTATAGCTGCCCTGCTAGCATCTGGTGCTCAGCTTTAACCTGCTGACACATCAAGCATTACTAAACAAATTCGGCTATCTCTCTCTTCATTCCACTCTACTAGAAATATTCCCACAGGTCCCTATACATTTTAGTACTACCGGGATGGACTATGTATAGGGATCTATAAGCCTCTTCCAGTATAGTCCTCCTAATCTCAGCATCCACAGGAACACATAGCCTAGTATGGAATCGCAGAGCTCCATCATCTGATATATTGAACTCCCCACCCTGACCATCACGTACTTTAGCCATCACCGTTGCCAACTCTACATCATCACCCTGAGCTGCTTTAATCCTCTCGTAAAGCGTAGGCTGAACTACTAGACTGGCAATAACTGCATGAGAACTCTCCCCCACTAATTCTATACTGAGCCTCTCCAAATCCACTCGAATCGAGTGCTGAATCTCCATAGTTGCCAGTATGGATCCCCTTGATTTCCTGCTCAGACCATCTGCCACTGCATTTGCTTTTTCTAGGTGGTAACTAATCGTGCAATCATAGTCTTTAATAAGTTCTAGCCACCTCCTTTTCCTCATATTCAACTCTTTATGAGTAAAGAAATATTTCAAACTCTTATGATCCGTGAAAATCTTGCACTTCCCACCATATAAATAATGCCTCCAGATCTTGAGAGCATACACCACTACAGCAAGTTCTAAATCATGGACAGGATAATTCTTCTCATATTCTTTAAGCTGTCTGGACGCATAAGCAATGACCTTGCCGTGCTACATCAACACGCATCCAAGACCCTTTAAAGAGGCGTCACTGTAAATTACAAACCCATCCTCCCCTGAAGGGATAGCCAATACTAGAGCTGAAATTAACCACTGCTTTAATTCTTGGAAACTCTGCTCACAGTCATCAGTCCATTCAAATTTTACATTTTTCCTCGTAAGTTATGTTAATGGACTTGATAACCTGGAGAAACCATCCACAAAGCGCCGGTAATAACCTGCTTATCCCAGAAAACTCCTGACTTCCTAAACATTTCTCGGCCTTTCCCAACTTACCACTGGCTCTATTTTACTTAGATCAATTGATACTCCTGCTGTTGAGATCACATGGCCGAGAAAAATAACCTGTCTTAACCAGAACTCATATTTCTTGAATTTTTCATATAATTTCCTTTCCATTAATACCTGCAATACCAGCCTCAAATGATGCTCGTGCTCCTCAAAACTCCTCAAGTAGACGAGTACATCATCAATGAACACAACAACAAACTGGTCCAAATACTGGTGGAACACCCAATTCATCAAATGCATGAAAACTGTCGGTGCATTAGTCAATCCAAATGGCATCACTAAGAACTCGTAATGCCCATACCTAGTACGAAATTCGGTCTTCGAATATCCTCTGCTTTAACTTTCACCTGATAGTAACCTGACCGTAGATCAATCTTAGAATAAACCTAGGTCCCCTGGAGCTGATCAAATAAATCATCGATCCTAGGGAGAGGATATTTATTCTTGACTATTAGTTTGTTTATCTCCCTATAATTAATGCATAATCTCATGGTTCCATCTTTCTTTTTCACAAAAAAAAACTGGCGCACCCCAGGGCGACACACTGGGCCTGATGAAACTTTTATCCAGCAATTCCTGTAGTTGATCTTTTAGTTCTTTCAACTCGAATGGAGCCATACGGTACGGTGCTTTAGATACTGGTGCTGATCCCGGCAATAAGTCTATAGTGAACTCAACCTCATGACCTGGTGGCAACTCAAGAAATTCTTCTGGAAATACATCTGGGAATTCCCTCACTACTGGTATGTCAGCTTATCTTAATACTTCTTTTGGAAATTCTTTTATGTATGCGACATACCCCTGGCAACCATCCTGCAGTAGTCTCCTCACCTGAATTGTGATGCCCCGATTTCGTACAATTTTTTTCCAATAATAATAAATAATTAGACGTCATTCATAACATTCATAAATCGGCCACGTCAACAATCCTACTATCATTCATATGACCCGACCCGCATTGGGTACCGGGTAAAAAGTTATTTTATAATACAACCTAACAGCGGAAGATAGTATATACATATCAGTCAGAATACAATACCCAGAGTATCAACGTACATAAATACACAATACTATCTCATATCCAAAAACAATACAACCCTAAGGAATCACACCTCCCTAGTCCAAACTCACCCTGTATATCACAGTCCCAGCTCCCTATAATCACAGAGGTCTACCACTTGGCCTACCTCTATCTCCTGAAAAATTTAGATAATTTGGGTGAGATACATCTTAGTAAGAAGGAAAAAATTATTTACAGTGTGTGGCCATATGAGTACAATTATAATATACTTTACTTTTCAAATCACCATTTCATCTGAAAAAATACACTGATATACACATTCTCATAATCGTATAGATTTACAAAACAAGTTTTTATAAGCTTTAAAACCATTTATCAAATTCAATGATATCCAACACATAATTATCCGCAAAATTCTTGAGAATAAGGTAGATTACTCGGCCATACAGGTAGCTTCCCTCTGCCCTAACACTTTATGCAGCCGAGTATGGCCACATCTGATACCTATCAGGGCACTCACCTTACTCAGTAAGCCCTCAGGCAGAGAGTTTCACTTCGCCTTAATTATTTATATTATTAACTCACACGGTTCCATTTCTCAATTTTATTATTCTTTATTTCTCAATTTCCCTTCTTTCTTTCATTTCTCATTTTAGCCAATTTTATCATTCTTTCACTTTTCATTTCCATTTTACTTTCCGGCTCATGAGTATCCTCGGTATTAAATACTAACATCGCGACTGTAACTCATGGCCACCCTGAGGATGTTTCTATACACGCCATGCTTCCCCGCATGGTCAAGGTTGTACGGCTCGAAAGCTGGATCTAACCGCAGTTGGCCGACCTGGTTAGATCAAATATTATATCACATATTGCGTCTGTAGTACGATTGGCCGGCCTATAACCTTGGTCCAGACTCAAGGGGCCCAACAACCCTACACAATGGCACAGTTGACTGTCACGTCACACGCTCCAAAAGTCCGTGTGGTTGCACTAACACCACTAACAACGGTACCGTGCTTAATATCATAATTATCCAACAGGGTTTACCACCACATACCTGCAATCATTATGTGGTATTGGCATTTTATCATTCATATTTCACGTATTTCCACATTTCTCATTTTCATATTGCAGAATTAACATTACAATATTTTCATTTCACATATTCACATTTCAATATCAGTATTCTCAACACATTTCATCATTTAAATGATATTTCCTCAGTTTATAATTCATCTCATCTCATACTGTCACATACATATCTTATTTCACAATTACTCAATATTTCTCAAAACACATTTCCATATTTCACCTTTCTTCATTTTCTCAGAGAATACATTTTTTTTGCACATTTCACTTTCATCATTTTCCCACATTTCAATTCTCATATTAAAACACATTTCAGTATCTCATATTTCACAGGGTAAATCATCAAACTCAGTTTAAACATTTTTCAATATAAATCATATGCCACACAAATTTCATCTGATATTTATATCATAATAAATTTCAGGTAAAATAACATACGCCATTTTCACATATTTCTCAATCCATAATTTTCATAAAAAGACTATTATAATTTATTCCCCTTACCTGACTTACTGAAATTCTCGCTAGAACGCAAAATCTCACGCCCTTGGTGCCTGAAATTTAATTCCAGCAATTTACATTTTTCTCAGATTAATTAATCTATTTTTCCAAAATAATACTCATCTAACCTTCCCTAGAATCCATATACCTCAAATTAATATTTAAACTATTATTTAACACCCCCACTTAAGTTTCTGAATTTTACTTGCGGGTCCCAAAATTACATCTGCGGCGCTCACCCGGGCCCTAAATTCTAGAAATCCTACTTCAATCCCTAATTACGCGTCAAAACTGCATAATTGGGCATCTTAACCCGGGCTTTACGGTTTATATTTTTAATTAAATGTCTAAAATTTTTCAATAATTTAATAAAGTGCCACAATCATCATTCTTGAACTTTATTACACTATTTATGAAGTTTTGGTAATTTTTTGTTGCAGGAAAAATCTCGGAAATCAAAACCAACACTTGTTCGTATTTCATACATAACTTTTCTATTCAAGCTCCGATCGAGACGATTCAAATTTCTAGAGAAAGAGGAAAAGATTATCTACAACTTTTGTGTTTTGAGTTTTGCGAGAAACAAGCTCAAGAAGAGTCAGATTTGTGATGAACAGAGAATGAAAAAAATGAAAAAATATAACAATTCGGGTCGGGTCTCCTATCCGGATCTTGGGTCCTAGGGCACCGCCCCCCTACCCTTTAAATCCTCTTTTTTTCCTGCGCACAAACGCTTCTTCACCCTTTTCTTCTTCTTCTTCTTCTTCTTCTTCTTCCTCTTCTCTTTTGTTTTCTTTTGTCCTTTCTCTTTTCCTAGCCTTTCTTTCTTTCTGCTCTTCTCTTTTCTCAGCTCTCTGTATCTTCTCTATCCTCTGTTCCTTCCCTCTCTTCTCCCTTCTCATTATCTATTCTCTCGTCTTCTTTTTCTTCCTCTCTTTGCTCTTCTTTTTCAGCCTCTGTTCTGCTAGCCCTCTGCTTCCTCCTTCAATCCTGCAACTCAACCACACAGCCTTCGCAGCGAGTTCCACACAGCAACTCCGGCGAGCCTCCTTGCAACCCGTGTTCCAGTAACCACTCCAATACAGCTGGGAGTCTGCTGTTCCGAGGCCAACACCTGCAACATCCTCTGGCCATAGCCACCAACAGAATCAACCCGAGACCCAGACCACACCAGCAGCAGTCTGCTGCCAAGAACACAGCACCGGAGCTCCTCTGTTCCTCCAATTTGCCAGCCATCCGAGCACAGCAGAGACCAAGCTTCCACAGCAGCTGCTCGGCCAGTTTTCCCTGCTCTCTCTCTCTCTCTCTCTCTCTCTCTCTCTTTCTCTCTTTCTTTCTCTCTCTCTCTTCTTATCTCTTTCTTTTATGTATGTTAATTGTTATTTTTTTTACCTACAGAATTTTATTGAATAACTTAGTTAATTAGTTTTGTTCTCTCCATCTTTCTTTCTCTTACTCTTTTTTTTTATTTGTTATTTAATTAGATGCTTATATTGATATAAGTTTAGTTTTTAGTATTTAATTTTTTATTGAAGTTATTTCTTTACTCAATTGAAGTTTGGGTTGATTCCAAAATTAAAAAAAAGAATAAAAAAATGTTATTGTTTCGAAGTTTTCCCAAAAATCACATCTCTTTGTTGAAGCTTGATTAGTTTAGGTTTTTATTAAAGTTTGTGTTTTGTTTTGTTTTGTTTTTCTCGTGTTTTGTCTTCGTTTAAATCGTTAATAGTTTAATTTTACTTCAAGGTCTTGGTTCGTGTTAAAGTCCCAATTTTTAGTGCATGTTTGTGTTTGATTAAGTTTCCATTCCCGCGTGCTTTCATTCCATGATCAATTTTACCATTTTTAATTAGCGCGTGTTTTGATGTCTCCTTAGGTAGATTAGAGTTTCCATTCCTACATATTCTTTAAATTGAAGCATACTAGTTTTAAGACTTTAATTTAAGTTTTTGTTTAACTCTCCAAAATCCTGAAAAACCCCGAATCTGAACTGAGTTCAGTACCCTTTTTGTTTTCGATTGGATGAACGTTAAATCTGAGATTAAAACGCATTTCCTGAGGAAAATGATAATAATAATAATAATAATAATTATTATTATTATTATTATTATTATATATTTAATTAATATTAATAATAATATATTTTATTAATAAAAATAAAAAAATTTTAAAATATTTATTTATTTATTTATTTTAAATTCGATTAATTATTATTATTATTATTATTATTATTATTATTATTATTATTATTTTTGGGAATTATTCTACTAATCTTCTATAACCCTTTTTGGAGTTATTGCATGAATAGCCGACACTAGCTGTGGCGAGGCATGCACATGTGAACCCATAAATCTAAACTCTGGTTCACCCGGGGGTCTAAAGATTACTTCTTTCTGATGGCAATCAATACTAGTGCGATAAATAGCTAACCAATCCATACCAAGTATCACATCAAATCCTTGCATATCCAGAACCACAAGATCGGCTAAAAGCATTCTCTCCTGAATACTTACTAGAAAATTCTGAAGTACCCTCCTGCATTTAATCACAAATCCCATCAGTGTATCCACAGATAATTCTATATCTAATGATTGTGTCTCTATTCCAAATATTTTCACATATCCCACCGATATAAAAGAGTGGGTGGCACCTGTATCAAACAAAACAATCATATATGGTAAAGCAGTAAGAGTACCTGTGACCATGTCTCCAGCCGTCTTTACGTCTCCCGGTGTCAACGCATAGACCCTTGCCGGTGCAGTGTTCCTCTGCTGACCACCGCGGGGCGTTTGATATCCACCTCGAAATGGTTTGGGAGCTTGTGCATAATTTGACGGCATCTCACATGATCGAGTCATGTGACTAAGCCTCCCACATCGATAACAAACATTCTCCCCCATTCGGCACTCACCTGGATGTCTCCGTCCGCATCTAGGACAAATGGTAGGAAGTTGTTCACCCTAAAATCCCCTATGCTCTACCATCTGCCTCTGCCCCCCACCAAATCTACCTCAACTCCAAGGGCCTCAGCTGGGACCCGCCTGAAAACTTGAGGGCGCAACCCTCTTCTTTTGAATCTGCGTCTCCGTCTCTCTAGATAGACTCTCATCCGCTATAGTGGTCCCGTCAACCAATTCTACAAAATCTTGGATCCTTAAATATCGCCACCTGCCTGTAAATATCACGCTTCAAATTTCTCTCAAACATTCTAGCCTTCTTTGCTTCGTCTAGGACAATATATGGGCAGAAACGAGAGAGTTCAATAAATCTCGCCGCATACTACGAAACAGTCAATGACCCCTGGGACAAACTTAGAAATTCCTATACTCGAGCATCTCTAACTGAAGCAGGATGATATCTATTAAAGAACATATCCCTGAATCGGGCTCAAGTCATTTGCACTAGTATAGCTCTCTGCTCCTCCAACAACCTGATGGCTACCCACCATCTCTTGGCCTCTCCCGCCAGCCCATATGTAGCATATAAAACTCTCTACTCATCAGTGCAATGGAGTATTATCAAAATCTTCTCTACCTCCTGCACCCAGTTCTCCGCAACTGCAGGATCAGTCGCTCCAGAGAAAACTGGCGGATTCATCTTCATAAATTTCTCTATGGTACAACCCTGAGCTGAGGATGGACCTCCCTACTCTCTAGAACTCTGTGCTATCTCAGCCATGACCTCCTGAGCCACACTACGTAGCACAGCATCTGAATCCCCACCTGCTGCGCCAGAAGGACCCGCCCCATCATCCCCACTGGCGTGAGCGCTATTGCCTCCTAGGTCCATCCTGCAAACACATAGAACACCATTTCAAAATTCTATCTTCCTATAGACCCAACTTATTCAACTAAAACTCCAAATCCTCTATTAACCATCCCTCATGATTCCAGCCCCAAAATCCACTTTTGCAACCCAAACACTTGACTCATCGACAGATTACTATGGTTTTCCTGAAATCGTCACCCCAGGAAAAACACAGAAACAATCATGAAATACCGTATCCAGATCACAGAATAAAACCTCAAATATTTTTCCTATATTTTGGTATTGTTTTCCGCTACACTCTAGAGTCTCCAGAACCTAGCAACCTAGGCTCTGATACCAAAATGTAACATCCTCAACATTCTATCCATTATATATATATATATATATATATATATATATATATATATATATATATATATCCATACCTAAGCAGCAGGAACACAAATCATACAACCATTCACATATATATACTATACAATACTAGAATCCAGTGTATAAAGACCATAGCCATACAAAAATACCTCTCCAGCATCATTAACTCAAAAATATACACAACTCTATCAAAAACTCACCCTATAACCAGAGTAATCAAAACACTCTCTATCCGCAAGCCTGATGTACTCGCCTAACTGGCTTACCTTAAAAATGTTAAAGTAATCGGGCGAGCCGACGCTCAGTAAGTGGAAATATGCTATTACTAGTGTGTGACAACTAAGTTAAGGATACTTTTAAATAATAATTGAACTATAATGCAATAAATAATCTGTAAAACATATCTTTCTTTCACAATTTAAAATATATTGTATCATTTGTATTTTCTACTTTTCATACTGATAATATCATACTATACTCATCATATACTGTAAAACTGTATACATATATATAACTGTGCTTTATCCCTAGGACTCTGTACGTCATGATTTGACCCCTCATGACAAGGTTGTGCAGCCCGTAGGCGGGACTTCATCTGGTCGGCCCTTCAGATAAGTCATTATACTCTACTCTACCTTAGTCCAGCCAAACTGCATCCACTCCTAGACTCAGGACTGGCTACTACCTCGTCAAACCGGCCCTCTCCACCCAGTGAACTGGGGAGCTGCAACCTCTCCAAGCACAGTTGACAGTACCCACACACTATCTGAGATATGTGGTTGCACTCTATCTGTATATAGTAACGATACCGTGCTCTGTAATCTATATCTGTACTGTATCTGTCTGTAATCTTTCCACAGGGATATGATACTATATATATATATATATATATATATATATATATATATATATATATATATACTCTTTTACTATTTTCATCATGTTTCCAAAATTACCGTAACTCTATCTTTCTGTACTATAAATACTGTAATCTTTCTATATTGTATCTGTAGAATCTTGATGCTACCTCTATATCTTTGTCTATATACTCTGTCTATATACTTTATCTGTATACTCTGTATGTTATGGTAATAGGAAACATGGTATGCTATAACTCTGTATATACTGTTCTGTATAAAGCTGTAATATAAATACTGATCTGAGTAAAACTGTATGCATGTATATATATATATATATATATATATATATATATATATATCTATTTCATGAAACTATTCATATAAAAGCTGTATGTGCATGTACATTTTTCTGTATACTCTTTGTGAATATAAGTCTATATCTGTATATTCTGTGTAATCCTATATACTGGAAAAGCTATATAAACTGTATATACTGTCTATATCTGTATATTCAGTATAGTATGATACATTATAAAAGCTATATATATTTCTTCATCACATGAAAATCTACTCAGGCCACACAAGTATTTAAACTCATATTCTGTAAATATTGTATAATAGACTGGTATAAATACGTGTCTATGAAATCTTTGATAGCATTATGAAAACTCCTAGCATAGCATATTTCCCTTACCTTAACTCTGAAAAGCCCCTATAAAATTTTGGCTCTATACCCATAGGGTTCCTAGCTCAACATCCTAAAAACAAAATCCCCCAGAACAAAATATTAGTATTTTCTTACCTACAACATTTCTTATAACTGAGGGAGAGGCAAATACTGGATAAAATGCCTTACCCTGAGATTGGGACGAAATTCAACCAACTTTTCCAACGATTAGCTCTAGCATACTTGCAAAGAACTTCGCGAGGAGCGTCATGGTAGCCTCAGATCTTCGATCCGGCAAGAAGTAGGCCCGAAAAAGAAGAGTGAAGCGAGAGAGGGACGTAGAGAGAAAGTGGAGAGAGAGAAGAATCCAGAAATGAGATAAAAATTTGAGTTTTCACTATTTGTAGGGTCAAATTCATCGACGAGACACGTCACTTTGTCGACGAGTTCTTCAATAATTTCGTTGACGAACTTCCACCCTCGTCGATGAATTTTAGGCTGCCCCAAAACCTCTCACGGTATTTTCTCGTCGATGAGACATGGCTTTGTCGAAGAAATCCTTTATGCGCTCGTCGACGAACCCTATGCAAAAATCCCGGATTGTTACAATGTGTCTCATTGACAAAGTCACGTGTCAAGACACCTATAAATACGCAAAATTAGGATTTCAGCGTGAAAAATAGTTTTTCTTCCCTTTCTCTCTTTAGGTTTCAGATTTTCTGACTTCTCTCTAGATTTTAGGCCTCGTTTCTCCCCGGTTCAACGATCAAAAGCTAGCATGATGATCCTAGGGAGATTCTCTACAATTTAGATGGAGTAAGATTTCGATTTGAGAAGTTTAGGAACCATCTCAATTTCAGGGTAAGTAGATTATTTTGGTATTTCCAGTATTATCAGGTTTATTTGAACTCAAATTTTGTGTTATATGAGAATATACAAGTGTTTTGTGAAGTAAAAAATTAGGGTGTTATGATTTCAGGGTTAGGGTGTTTTGGGACTCTGCAAACATGGGTTGAGGACCCCAGTAGATATTTTTCCAAGAACCCAGGTAAATTATAGTTTAGGAAATCATGAATAGGTAGATTCAGGAAATGTGAGTATGATGATTTTTTGGGGAATTTGTATATTTGTAATTACAGGATTCAGAGGTTGGTACGCCGAAGGCGTGAAGGTTGAGTTGGAGGCAAGCCTTCCAGTTAGATAGGTAAGGGAAATATGCTATGCTAGGAATTGAGAAATTTTTATCAGTAAATTATATGTTTTCCATATTATTATCTAGTATGCAAATTATTTGTATATTAGAAGATATAGTTTTCAGAATATGGAATATTTATTTATTTACTTGTGTGGCATGATACCTTATTAGATCAGCACAGAAATCCTACAGTTTTCAGATTAATATGATTTATGGTATATATATATCCAGAAGTATGTTTTATCAGATTACACAGAATTATGAATTATAGTATATATACGGACAGATATATTTTACAGACAGATATTTTATAGCATATACAGATTACCATGATTTCCAAAATGTTAAAACCATAACACTATGATATACAGTTTATACAGTTCATATATTACAGATCAGTTATTACAATGTAGATATTATAGTATTTTTAGAATAGTTTCAGTGTTATGGTTATTTTGGAATCATGATGAAATAGTAAGATGCATATATAGAAAATAGTATTATATAATATCAAACCCTGATGATTCAGTTCAGATATTAGTAGAGCACAGTACCATTGCTATTATAGATTAGAGTGAAACCACACATCTCAAATAGAGTGTGGAAGATTTTCGTTAACCGTGCTTGGAAGGATTACAGGCTCCCCAGAAGACTAGGTTGAGGTGGCCGGTTTGATGAGGTAGATACCAGCACCATGCCTTGGAGAGATTGCAGATGGCTAGGCTGAGGATTGGTAGAGTTACAGTTTACTTATCCTAGTAGGCCAATAAGAGTTTAGTCCCGCCTACGGCCTGCAGAACCCTGTCATGAGGGGTTAAATCATGATGTACAATTTTCCAAGGTACATATCATAGTTATGTATACATATACAGATTTAAAGATTATTAGCAGATATATTATGATACTAGAAGTATGAAAAGTAGAGAACTCAGATATTACAGTTGAATTTTAAACTATAATAGATACAAGTTATACTGTATATTGTTTTACCAGCCTTTATAGTTTCATAAATTTATCAGTATAATATTTATGGAACTCAATCACCACACACTAGTAATAGCATATCTCCACTTATTGAGTGTTGTGTCATCCTAGTGATTTGACATTTTAAGGTGATCCAGCTAGACGAGCAGATCAGGCTTGCCGATTAAGGGGTTGTTGCACTGCCTTGGTTGTGGGGTAAGTGTTTTTAGGGAGATGTGTTTTTGGGGTAATTTTCCAGGGTTTTTGGTGGATATTACTGGGAGATGTGTCTTTGTGTATGTATATTTTATGGGATTATTGAATTCTAGCACTATAAATATAGATGTACAATTTTATGTTTTTCCCACTGCGTAGGTGTGCAAAATGAATAGGGTTTCCTCAGTGCTCGTTAGGGCCTGAGATGTTATAGTTGATAATCCATGGGTATCAGAGTAAATTAAGTTTCATTATATAGTAAAGTTTAATTGGGAAAAAAAAAAGAATGGTATAGATTTTCGGGTCGTTACAAGAAGCATTTCAGTACATATATCCCATCTCATTACATTATTTTCATTTGACACTTTTTTTCCAAATTTTGTGTTGTTTTGCTTGTGTTTCATACAGGGATACGGGAAATGGCTTTACCAATATAGAAGACCCAGAGCTGATAATTGACTTTTAAAATCCAATCAATAAGGTAGAAACATAAAAGGAAGAGGCGAACTTACCCCCCGAAGATATTGAGAAAGTAAGTATCAAAGGGAAAACAAGCAGTGCCTAGCAAAAATCCCACTTTAATAGTCAATTGGGGAACTGAGGAAAATCCAAAAGAAGTAAGAATAAGGGTGTTGTTATCCAAAGAAGAAAAGGAAAAATTGGTCAATCTCGTGTAAGAATATGTTGATGTGTTTGCATGCAAGACTTACCAAGATATGATTGAGTTGAACATTGATATAGTGGCCCACAAATTACTTCTCCACCTTTGATGTAAACCCGTGATGCAGTGCCTTGACCCTCTAGGCGGGCCCGGAGTGCCACTAAACATATGTACATACATCTCTTTGATACCATACATATACAACCCACCCAAACAAGGGAAAATCGGGTGCTCAACTGCATAAACTTACACAATGGAAAACATACATAATCTAATACTTACCAAAGTCTCTAACTGTTTCCCATATACATCCATACATAACTGAAAACATAATTTGTTATATATACAATCCCCAAAAGAGACAGACACTGTATAAAATCTCACCAGCTCTGACAAGGACTGTCTACTATCTAACTCTACTTGGCAACACGTTAGGCTCAATCCCTCAGAGGACCTGAAACAATATTTGTATGCTAGGGTGAGACACCTCTTAGTAAGATGGATTATATTATCATCAGTGTGTGGCTAGCATGAGATTTTGTTTGTACATATACTGCTAATATTTAAATACATTTAATTGACATTTTAAAATCTATACTGCTTTGTAAATCTGAATATACATACTGTTGGCTCAATATAGCCCTTTTTATAGTAAAATATGCCCATATATGCCTAGAAGATACAACTTGTTCTGTAGGACTAGCATACATGTGCGACATGCTTCCCCCCATGATGGGTTGTGTGACGCGGTGGCCGGACCTAGCAAATAATCAGCCGACTAATGCTAAGTCAAACATAAATTAGTACGATGGTGCCTACTCAACCTATACCCGAAGGCTGCGTGAAGGCTGAGTCATCCGGAATACTCCGTTGGATGGGGCCTCAGAATCTCTCCTTCAGGGAGTCTTTTACCTAGGCCACCAGTCGCCTTTCCCATCCACACTCTATCTGAGACGTGTGGTTGCACCCTTACATACATATAGTTACAGTACCATACTTTTACCATGAGATCATCACAACAAGGCTCTACTATCATATATGACAATTTACATCATATAAAACTATAATCATCATTCATTTCATAAAACTGAAATATAACATAATCTGTACATACTTCTATGAAAACATCTGCTTGATATTGACTCGGTAAAAATCGGCGTATCATAAACCTGGCATTTAGCTGTCACATCTTATCTCATCTCTTGGCATATAGCCATCATATCTCTCATCTCGATTTATAGCCATTACATTTCAGTATTACACAAAACATGTTCATTTAAAGCCAATTAAAAATATACCCATGCCACACAAGTTTCATCTGGTAACTCATACATAAATTTTGTACACGAAAATGTGCTTCTTCACAAGCAGATATGTACACCAGTATAGCTCAAGCAATATTGCAAGCATGTATGATATGTAAATATGCTCAGTGCTCTAATGTGTGCTAAACACTCAAATAATTATAGATTGATTATTAGTCCAGATCTAGAGTGTATATCAAAGTAAGATTTGAAACACAATATGTAAATAACACAAGATCAGATATGGGTTTCAAATATGCTAGCTAGTTGATTCAAACAAACTCAACAAGATATTCTCAATGAACTAAGCACAAGGAGTGTTTGAATACAAGTTTTGAAAATGATTTTGCACACAAAAAATATAGGTTTAGGTGTCTTGCAATGACAATGTAAGAATCACAACCTTCTAAGTCTCCCCACACAAGATTTATCAAATAAAATTGGTGGAAGAACTTAACGTTATACTCTCAAATAAAATCAATCAAACAATATAGCAAATGAGAGTACTAGCTAGTGAGATTAAGCACAAGCACTTTAGAAATACTCACAACACTTGAAGGATCAAGAAGAATTAAGTGTGTTAGTGTTTGGGAGTAGTATAGGCTAAAAAATGATTTTTGAATTTGAGAGAATTTTGGCCTTAATGATCTTACTAATCTTGCCTTAATTTTGCAAATGAAGAGATATATATAAGCATAGGCAAAATTTTGACCATTGGGGATACCAAGGGTATTATTAGTATTGTTTTAAAACGTTTTAGCACAATTAATCCTGTTTAAAAATTTTAAATGCGGTAAAAAAATTTTCAAACCCGTGAGCACCGGTCGACCTGACTTGAGGTTCAATTGACCAGGTGACAAAGTTCGGTTGACCGGGTGAAATTTGAACTGAAAGTTCGGTCGACCAGACTAGGGTTCCCAAAGGTGATTTTTCATTTTTATGTGGTTCGATCGACCGTGTGGATTTGAACTAAGTGGTTCGGTCGACCAGGCAGTTGTGGCATCTCCCGAGGACCTTCGGTCGACCAAGGCGTTGAAATACTTTCTTGGTCGATCAATCGAAAGGTCAAAGTGTTGACCTCGGGGAGTTTGGTCGACCAACAATTTTGAGCTAAGCAAGTTCGGTCGACCGTATCATGGTCAAACTGTTGACCCATGCTGGTTCGGTAGAGGGATATAGTGCCTTCAAGTACGGTCAACCGAAAATGTATTTTTCATACATTTCAGTTCAAGTCCCTTATACATAAACCCTATTCATGTGAACATATATAATTAAAAAGATAGGGCATATTTTTATAAATTATATGGAGTCCTAAGGTTAGTCTAGGTCTTCTTTAGGACACCGAAAAAATCCGGTGTCAGTCGACTTGATCCCTAAGGCCTTTCTATGGTCTATGTAGGTACCTAAAGTCCAACTAGGGTCAATTTGAGCATACCTACCTATCATGCATGATGCAAATTATTACAAGTCATAGGAGTGTATAGTCCATAATAATATTACATCTCATAATGAAGAAATTGAAAAATAATTACAAATACAACACATAACTTCTTCATTCATTGGCACGAACACCGCACGCCATCATGATATGTCTTTCAGTTCGAGTACGCACGCAAGGTGAACCTACATGCAAACCTTAGTACAACCATCAGTACCAAGAGTATTTGTCATGATTAAAACTGGGCGTGACCTATCACGTCAACAACCTTACTCAAGTCCATTGATACCCCTTCCCTGGACATTGCATGCCCCAGGAATGCCACTTGCTCTAACTAGAACTTGCACTTCTTAAATTTCGCAAACAACTTCTTCTCCCTGAGTACCTGAAGTACCAACCTTAAGTGAACTGCATACTCCTTGAGACTACTTGAATAAACCAAGATGTTGTCAATGAAAACGACCACGAATTGATCTAGATACTTGTGGAACACCTTGTTCATCAAGTCCATAAATGTTGTAAGAGCATTGGTAAATCCAAAAGGCATAACTAGAAATTCATAGTGGCCATACCTAGTCCGGAATGCAATCTTTGGTATGCCCTTTGATTTCACCTTCAACTAATGATACCCAAATCGCAGATCAATCATACAGAATACTTGTGTGCTATGTAGCTAGTCAAATATATCATCAATTCTGGCTAACGGGTATCTATTCTTCACTGTCACCTTGTTAATCTCTCTATAGTCAATGCACATCCTCATCGACCCATCCTTCTTCTTCACAAACAGCACTGGTGCTCCCTATGGTGAAACATTCGATCGAATCTAGCCCTTATCTAATAACTCTTGTAGTTGTTCCTTCAATTCCCTTTGTTCTTTCGGAGCCATAGGATATGGAGCTTTCAAAATCGGTGTCATGCCTGGAGTCAACTCTATAGAGAACTCCACCTCATGATCAGGTGGCAATCCCGGAAAGTCCTTTAGAAACACATCTAGAAACTCACTTACCACGGGAATATCCTCCATCTTAAGTTCTTCTCTCACAAATGCCAGATACCCTCGGCATCCCTCCGGCAGTATCCTTCTATCCTAAATAGTTGAAAGGATACATGGTGCAGAACGCACATACGACCCTACAAACTTGAATTCTTGCTCCCCGGGAGGCCTTAATACTACCTCTCTCCTGTGGCAATTGATGTTAGCATAACTGGTTGCTAGCTAGTCCATCCCTAGAATGATATCGAAGTCGTGCATATAAAACATAATTAAACTAACTGGTAGTACTCTCTCCTGAATCTCTACAGGGAAATCCTGAATCACCCTACTACATACGACTACTGACCCTGACGCTGTAACCACTGCTAATTTTGCATCTAATAGTTGTGCCTCTAAACCACATAATTTAACGAATCCCCAAGAAATAAAGGAATGCGTTGCTCCTGTATCAAATAATACCACAACTTTATTTGAAAGCATATAAATATTGCCTTTCACCACGTTTCCTGTGTTCTCTGCATCGCCAGGAGTTAGGAAATCCACCCTCGCCTGGGTAGTACCCCTCTTATATCCACCACATGGTGCCTGAGCACCTCCCCAATATGGCTGCTGTGGGGGTGTGTTGCTCCCCGGCGTGCTGCACTCACGTGCCATATGCCCTGGTCTGCCACACCGGTAGCAAACACCTAAACTCAACATGCACTTCCTTACATCCTGCTTGCCATAAGTAGGACAAGCAATGGAAGATGTGGTACCCTGAGATGTACCACCACTAGTCTCTCGCCGCTGGCCTCCACCACCACCATATTTCTTCCAAGTGCCCTGCCTCACACCTAAATAAGAATTGGAAGGTGTTGGCCTCTTCCTCGGAATTTGAACCTCTGAATCCCCTTCCAGGCTCTCCTCTGCCATGGTGGCCTTATCCACCAGCATAGCAAAGTCCTAAATCTATAGTATCAACGTCTGCTTCTGTATCTCTTTCAGATCCCTCTCAAACTTCCAAGCTTTCCTCGCCTCATCCGGCACCATAAATGGAGAAAAGCAAGACAACTCCATGAATCTGGTGGCATACTGCTGAATTGTCAGCTGCCCCTGAGTCAAGATCATAAACTTCTCCATCTTCGCATTCTTGATAAAGGCCAAAAAGTACTGCTCAAAGAAGACCTCTTTGAAACGGCCCCATGTCATTGCCACCTGTACTGGCCTCTGCTCCTCCAGCATCCTTACCAATTCCCACCATCTCTTGGCTTTTTAGTCAACTTGAACGTCACATAGAGCACCTTCTGCTTATCCGTGCAACGTAGAACAACCAAGATCTTCTTGATCTCCTGAATCCAATTCTCTACTCGGATCGGGTTTGTACTCCTCACGAAGGTAGGAGGCTTTAGTCTAGTGAACTGATCAATAGAACCTCCCAGCTCAGTCATGGGACGATCCTGCCCTCTAGAACTCCGCATGACCTCCACCATAAACTGTTGGGCGAAGTCACGAAGTACCATCGTAGTATCACTACCAGCCTCATGGCCAGCCCCCTAATTGATACTGCCACTAGCATTCGCAGTATTATCCCTGCACTCTATCCTCAAGAGACAATTGAGAAAATTGCTTAGAATCTTAGTACCTTACATATCTGCTACTACTACAATACTATAAGATGCATTTCAATAACTTAACGTCCCTATTAAAAACCTACTTTGCTAACTTGATACTCTCTTTCTAGCTCGAGTTTTGTCCCTCCACTCGGAAACAAAATCGTCAATAGATTGTCGCGATTTTCTGAACCCGTCGACTGATCCAGAAAAACACAGATCTTCGCCAATGGATTTCTGTCTCCAGGCTTATGAAGCTAAACCCAAAAGTCCTATCATACCCATTCCTATCCTTATCTTACTCCGACTCTTATATTCTGGTAAAATCTCTTAATCTTGTCTAACCAAGTCTACAAGACCTAACAACCTGGTTAGCTCTGATACCAACTGTAGTGCCCCGACCCTCTAGGTGGGCCTGGAGTGCCACTAAACATAAATACATACATCACTCTGATAGCATACATATATAACCTGCCCAAACAAGGGAAAATCGGGTGTTCCATACGGAACTGCATAAACTTACGTAGCGGAAAACATACATCGTCTAATACTTGCCAAAGTCTTTAATTGTTTCCCATATACATCCATACATAACTGAAAATATAATATGTTATATATACCATCCCTAAAAGAGACAAACATAGTATAAAATCTCACCAGCTTTGACAAGGATTGTCTACTATCTAACTCTACCTGGCAACACACTAGGCTCGATCCCTTGGAGGACCTAAAACAACATTTGTATGCTAGGGTGAGACACCTCTTAGTAAGACGGATTATATTATCATCAATGTGTGGCTAGCATGAGATTTCTTGTGTACATATATTGCTATAATTTAAATACATTTAATTGACATTTTAAAATATGTACTACTTTGTAAATCTAAAAATACATATTGCTGCCTCAATATAGCCCTTTCTATAGTAAATATGTTCATATAAGTCTAGAAGATACAACCTGGTTTGTAGGACTAGCGTCGTCATGCCATCACATACATATGTGACATGCTTCCCCCCATGATGGGTTGTGCGGCCCAGAGGCTAGGCCAAGCAAATAGCTGGCCAACTAATGCTAAGTCAAACATAAAGTAGTACGATGGTGCCTACTAAATCTGTACCCGAAGGCCGCCCAAAGGCTGAGTCATCCGGAATACTCCTTCAGATGGGGCCCCAGAATCTCTCCTTCGGGGAGTACTTTACCCAGGCCACCAATCGCCTTTCCCATCCACACTCTATCTGAGATGTGTGGTGGCACCCCTATATACATATAGCTACGGTACCATTCATTTATCATAAGATCCTCATAACAGAGCTCTACTATCATGTATGGCAATTTACATCATATAAAACTATAATCATTATTCATTTCATAAAACTGTAATATAACATAATTTATACATACTTCTGTGAAAACATCTGATTGATACCGACTCGGTAAAAATCAACATATCTTAAACTCAGCATTTAGCCATCACATCTCATCTCATCTCTTGGCATATAGCCATCATATCTCTCATCTCGGCTTATAGCCATTACATTTCAGTATTACACAAAACCTGCTCATTTAATGTCAATTAAAAATATACTCATGCCACACAAGTTTCATCTAGTAACTCATACATAACTAATTTGCTTGAGAACATAAATACTGTTGTTAAAACTGGGGTATGAATATCTTCAGGTTGTTATTTTACTAAATATAGATATATAGCTAAATACAAGGAAAATGGAGATAATCAACTCTACCCTCTTTGGTTGGTTTTAAAATAAGACTATAGCTTGAAATAACAATTTTCCAACCGGTGAAAACGTTCTGAAAAACCAATACTATACTTTAAAAATATCATACTTAAATTTAAATGGTTGGTTTTGAAAATAAAGTCGGTTAATCGAACCCTAGGCCCGGAAACCCTAGAAAAGTCGTAACTGTTGATCTAAAATCCGTTTTAACATTTCATTTCGTTAGAACTCATAAACATAACCGACATAATATAATCCTTTTACCTATTTCCTGAAAAACACCCGAGATGCTCAAAAATTGAACCCTAACCTTTTCCCGAAATCAAGAATCCACTTCGATAGACTTGTAGATATTTGCTTCCTGATCCTCGTGGTAACTTCCGATCGCTGAAACGGAAATGAACGGCGAAAGATTGAAGAGAGAGAGAGAGAGAGAGAGAGAGAGAGAGAGAGAGAGAGAGAGGAGAGAGAGAGAGAGAGAGAGAGAGTGTGTGTGTGTGTGTGTGTGTGTGTGTGTGTGTGGGTGCAAGTTATAAAGAGAGAGGGAGAGATATTTTGATTTCTTAACCATGAAACAACTGAAAATCAATTTATAGACCCCTTGACTTGGTTAAATTCGTTGACGAAATGACGCCTTTGTCGACGAACTACATAAGGTCATTCGTCGATGAAAGAAGGGCCCCATTAACGAACCCTAAGCCTAATATTTTTTTGGATGTTCTGGATCTCTTCGTCGACAAAGCTCTAAATTTTGGCGATGAACCACATAAGGGCCTTCATCGACAAGCACATGGAGTTCATCAATGAAGCCTGTTGAAATCCCCTTTTTCCTTTATTATTTAATTTCCTTATTTTCCTAGTTCGGGTCTCTGCATGTGAAGCCAAAATTAAGCAGTTAAAAATGGAGATATTATTGAAAATCAAGGAAGAAGTTATAATTTGAAGCTGGGTTCCTAGAGGTATTCAAATAACCTAAGTGGGTTGCTAACATTGTACCAATACCAAAAAAAGGATGGAAAGGTCAAAATGTGTGTTGATTATAGGGATTTAAACAGGGCAAACCCAAAAAATAATTTTCCACAACCACACCTTGATGTCTTAGTTGATAACACAACAAATCACTCCTTGTTTTCTTTCATGGATGGATTTTCTAGGTACAACAAGCTTGCACCCTGAGGATAAAGAGAAAATTACATTCATCACGTTGTGGGGAACATTTTGTTATAAAGTCATGTCATTTGGTTTAAAGAATGTGAGGGAAAACTACCAAAGAGCCATGGTAACCCTAGTTCATGACATGATGCATAAGAAAATCGAGGTGTATGTGGATGACATGATTGCTAAATCTCAAAGTAAGGAAGATCATACTATAATGTGGAATATCTTTAATAGACTGAGAAAGTATCAACTTAAGCTTAACCCAGCCAAGTGCATATTTGGTGCCACCTTAGGAAAATTGTTAAGATTCATGGTAAGTGAAAATGGAATAGAAGTTGTTCTAGACAAGTTGAAGGCTATTTAAGAAATGCCCGCACCTTGAATTGAGAAGGAGGTTAGGGGTTTCTTAGGTAGGCTAAATTATATCACTTGTTTCATCTCACAGTTAACAACTACATATGAATCGATCTTCAAGATTTTATGGAATAATGACTTTGGGAAATGGAATGAGGAGTGTCAACAAGCCTTTGATAAGATCAAAAACTATCTTTTGAGTCCGTCTGTGCTAGTTCCCTCAATACTTGGATGACCAGTCATCTTGTACTTGGCTATTTCAGGCAATTCAATGGGTTATATGTTGGGGCAACAAGATGAATTTGGGAGAAAGGAACAAACCATTTACTATTTTA
Source organism: Malania oleifera (assembly GCF_029873635.1). NCBI lineage: Eukaryota > Viridiplantae > Streptophyta > Magnoliopsida > Santalales > Ximeniaceae > Malania > Malania oleifera. The sequence goes on along the minus strand of NC_080429.1, from coordinate 63,087,206 downwards.
AGCAAGAAGTTCACTAATTGCGAGACAAGCTACTGAATCTTGAGGAAGACTTGTTGTGCCTTGGCATGGGCTATTCACAAGCTAAGACAATATACTCTATACTACACCACATGGTTAATATCTAATATGGATCCAATAAAATACGTCTTTGAGAAGCTAGCATTAACTGGAAGAGTGACTAGGCGGCAGGTGTTGCTTATAGAGTATGAAATTGTGTATGTCACAAGGAAGACTATAAAAGGTAGTGTTGTCGTTGAATATTTGGCAGACAGGGCCATTGAGGATTACGAGCATATGAAGTTTGGTTTTCTAGACGAAGACACATATGTAGTAGAACAAATTGACGAAGATTAAGAGGATGAGTGGGTTATGCTTTTTAAAGAAGCTAAGACAATACACTCTGCACTACCACCACATAGTTAATCTCTAAGATGGATCCAATAAAATACTTCTTTGACAAGCCAACATTAACTGAGGCATGTATCTTGGGACTGCAAGCATCACTAAGTAAAGGATTGAAAAAGTTAATAGTCAAAGGAGATTCAACTTTGGAAAAATACCAATTGAAAGGAGAATAGGAGAGTCAAGATGCCAACTTGGTTCCTTATCAATAGTGTATCCTCTAGAATGATAGAAGAGTTTGATGAGATTTAGATCCACCATTAGACTAGGGAGAACAACTAGATTCCTGATGCCATAGCAACCCTAGCTGCAATGTTCAGAGTATAGCTTAGAATGGAAATTAAGCCTATCTATATAAGGATATAAAGTAAACCAACACATTGTGCCACTGCCAAAAAAGAAGTCGATGGGAAACCCTAGGTCTTTGACATTAACAATATATTCAGAGATAGGAATACCCTTTAGGGGCATCAAACAATGATTGGAGGATAATTAGAAGGCTAGCTATGGGATTATTTTTAGATGTATATGTACTTTATAAAAGAACCCACGACATGACACTCGTATGTTGTGTTGAGGCAAAGGAGGCACAAAAAATCATGCAAGAGGTACATGAAGGGATCCTTGGCACTCATGCAATTGGGCACTCAAGGGCCCGTAAAATACTAATACTTTGCTACTATTGGACAACCATGGAAAGAGATTGTAATAGTTATGCTCGAAAATGTCAAATCTATGGAGACTGGGTTCAAGTCCCGCTGTTTTAGCTTTAAGTATAGTCAACACCATGGCCCTTCTCAACATGAGGCATGGATGTGATCTACCCTATAACCCCTAAAGCAAGCAATGGTCACCACTTCATCTTTGTTGTTATTGACTACTTCACAAAGTGGGTGGAAGCTGCTTCATATGCAAATGTTACTCAAGTTGTGATTTATTGAATTGTTCACAAGGAGATCATATGTAGATATGGGTTACCAAAGAGGATAATTTTAGACAATATAAAGAATCTTAGCAATGAAACAATGGTGAAGTAATGCGCTTAATTCAAAATTAGGCATCATAATTCAACACTTTATTGACCAAAGATAAATGGCGCAGCTGAAGTGGCTTATAAGAATATCAAGAAGATTCTAGGATAAATGACAAATATTTATAAGGATTGGAATTAGAAGCTACCATTTTCTTGGCTAGCATAGCAAACCACAATTCGCACCTCCACGGGGGCAACTCCATATTCTTTAGTATATAGAATCGAGGTAGTCATCCCAATTGAGGTTGAAATCTAGTCCTTTTGCATCCTGAAAGAGGTATAGTTGGAGGAGGTAGGATAAATAAATGCTAGATATGATCAAGTGAATTTCATTGAGGAAAAAATATTGGCCACCCTTGTTCATGGACAACTTTGTCAAAGAAGAATGATGAAGACTTATGATAAAAATGTGTCCTTGATAGTTTTAAGAAGGAGAGCTAGTTTTAAAGAAGATATTGCCAATCCATAATGATCCCCATGGGAAATAGACTCTGAACTACGAAGAGCCTTATGTTGTAAAGAAAGAATTTTTAGGAGGAGCCAACTAGCAGATATGGATGGAGATAACCTGCCAAATCCTGTCAACTAGGATGGTATGAAAAAGTATTATACATGATGTAATGTGTTCCTTTTAATAAGATCAATGAGTAAAGTCTTTTTCCTTCCAATCTTGTAATTATGATTTAGGTCTTTGGGTGTACTGATGGTGTTTTCATCAAATGATAGGTTGTCATTTTTAGTTGATTAGTGTACCCAAAAAAGACCAAATAATCCATTGATTTACCACTTGTTAACCTACTTGAGCCTTAAATTTCAAACTAATTTTTCTCAAAATCAGTTTACTAAAATTTACCATGAGTTTAGGGCCCCTATTGTTTGGCAATCCATTTGAGGCAACAATCACCGTAAGAAAGATGGCATGCTATCTTTCTGCTACTTAGAGAAGGAAATCAAACATAAATCACTCTCTAGATCTTTTTGAGCCTCTAAAAATATATTACTTGAATACACTGTTAGAGGATCACCCCCCACACTAGGGTAGTTTCAAGAAAGTTGACATAAAAGCCATAAGAAAGTCCCTAAAAGTGGGAAGAGCCAAGATTGAAAAGGTAACTAAGATCCCTTCAAAAAGAAAAGAAAATTTGGAAAAAGATAGCAAAAAAAAAAAAGAATAAGAAAAAGGGTAAAAAAAAAAAAAGAAAGATAAGGGAAATACCTCACATAAGTGCTCCTCAACAAAAGTTACCCTAACGAAATTGATGATTTTGGGCCTTATTAAATCCTTTTCTTCTTGAACATGTACAATTTGCCTATATTACAGTCCAAAAAGAAAGTACCAATCTAATTGATATCTGTCAGTACCTCAAATTAATTGCACAAACATGATAACAGCTTAAACTATGGTATGACCTATTCTTAAGCAGGTACGTAGGCAACTTGTTCGAACAGAATGAGCACCACTAGGGGAAGAAATGTCGTCTTTGGGGAAGGGTCTTTGAGCCATAGTTTTCCTATTCTTCTTAAAATATACACCCTAGCCTATGCTTCATCCTATGTCTTAAAGTCCACTCAGAGGTTAGAGTACAAATTCAAAACACTTGATAAGACACTGATTACAATTAAGGATAGAAAGGCCAAAATAAGCCCCATGATATTGGCTGAGGAACTATCATCAAAAGCAGGCATCAAATCTCCAGTGGGAACTCAATTGATTTAGACTTTGAAAGCCCGAAATGGTCGTGTAACGCCCTGACCCTCTAAGTGGGCCCGCAGTGCTACTAATAAATTCATTTACCTAATAATACACATTCTAATATCATTTATGCAGCGGAAAACATAACTAACATCTTTCAACAAATACAACACCAAAGTTTTCTACATCCATCTACATTCTAACATACATCATACACCCTCCTGTATTCAAATAAATACATATCTCCAAAACATAATCCCCAAATTTCAGTATGTTTCACAACCATCTATCACTGAGAAGACCTAAAAATAATACATAAAATATTTACATTCCCAAAAACATCAAAATTATACCCTTTTCCTCAAAGGTGCTATAACAGCTCGAGCTCTTTAAGCTCGATCTCGTGGAGGTCTTGAAAAAGATTAGTTCATATTCGGGTGAGACACATCTCAGTAAGGGAAGAAACAATATATTAAAACAGTGTGTGACTAACATGAGTTTATAATCAACATAATATTTAACATTTGCAACTCTTTGACATAATTTCTAAAATCATTTTTTTGATCCTATTCAAACACATGCAGAGATTTAACCCACGAGATTACCCAAGGATAGGGGTGATTACCCGCCCATACGAGTAGCATCCCTTTGCTCTGATATTTAGGTAACCCTAAGGCCACTACTAAAGCATACTAGGGCACTCACCTTACTCAGTAAGCCCTCAAGTGTTAGATTGATCTCGTACTCACACTATTCAACAATAGCTTACCGGCGAAGGCCCTACGGATAGGGAAATCTACCCGCCCATACAAGTAGGTTCCTTCTGCCCTAGTACGTTATGCAGCTCCTGCCATATCAGAACCTACTAGTGCACTTGCCTTACTCAGCAAGCCCTCAGGCAAATAGTGCACCCCGCCCAAACGTAACATGTTTTACGTACATAAATACTTCTAATATCATAATACATTATTCCTTTTGTCATTAGTCATTCATACACATCTGTTCATGTTCTCAACTTTGAAATTTCACAGCGTCTCACTTTATATGAATTTTTCCCATTTTGCATTGTTCACACACATTTCATTTCCATTTCGTTCATTTCCCATTTCATTTCCATTTCATACTCATTTTTATTTTAAATCATAAATACTCGGCATCTTTTCAGCCATGGTTGGTTAGTTTCGGCATCCTTTTAGCCTTGGTCGGCATCTTTTCAGCCGTGATTGGTTAGCTTCGGCATCCTTTCAGCCGTGATAAACATTTTTTCAACTGTGATTGGTTAGCTTCGGCATCCTTTTAGCCGTGGTCAACATCTTTTCAGTCGTGGTTGTTTCCATGATTGTATTAACACTCATATGCAACATATTTCATATATCATTTTCATACTAATTTCATTTTCTGTATATCTTGCATCTCGTATATATAACATAATTCCTTACAAAATTCTATTTTACTCATGCCACACAATTTAGCAGTAAAATTCATACACATATATTTCTTATAAAATAAGTCAACTCACATTTAACATTTATATTCTAAAAATATACCTTTCATTTCTTACATAATTATCTTGAAAATATTTTTCCACTTTCATCAGTTCATTTTCACATATACGTATCTAATAAACAGCCCTAAACTCGAAAAACATAATTTAAAGAGTTGGCATTGTAAACCCATACCGAAACATATACACGTACTTATAACACAATTTATTTTTCATTAAATTTATAAAAATTATGATTTAATATATATTTTTCTCCTTACTTGATTTCTTACACTACGCCAACAGAGATCTCGAAAAGATGCCTGCGGTGCTCACCCGTACCCTGAAATTAAATTCCTAGTTCCATTAAATTAACCCTAAATAAAATACTAGTTAAATATTTTCTAGAGCCATAATTTTCAAATTAATAGTTATACCCGCAAATATAATCAATTTGCTAATTTTCCCAAATCCCACTCTCGCTTTGGAGTGGGGCCTAGAAAACCCCAATTGGAAGTTTACCTACGTCAAAATGACAACAATCGCGACTAGGATCACGTGGTGGTACCCGATCGTCGATTTAACAGCATATTTAAAGGGAAATTGGAAAAATGGAAAAAAATTACCTTTCTCCAGGAGTAGTGCCTAAGCCATTCCCATAACAAATCTGCTCTAGTAGAAATGTCGGTAGTGGAACCAAGAATCCAACGACACTTTCTGTTTCCCGATCCGTCGCAAACTCGTCGAGAAATTGAGAGAGAAAGAGACGGAGACGGACATGAGCTGGGGTACGCAGAAGGAGTTTCAGGGGGAGGGGTGCAGGAGTCTGTTCTTAAAAAAAAAATTTTACTTCTTCGTCTTCTTCTTCAGTTACTTTATATATATATATATATATATATCTTATTTCAATTAATTTTTTTTCTTCTTATTATTTCTCTTTATTTATTTATTTAATTCATCAAATTAATAATATTTAACTAATTAATTGATTAATAATTTTAATTAACTAATTAATTTTATTTATTATTTTTTCTAATTATTTTAATCATTTTAATTTTTCGGGTCTTTACATTCTTCCCTCCTTAAGAAATTTCACCCTCGAAATTTTACTAACTAATCATCACTTCATATTACTTAAATTCATTTGCTAACTACTATCATAAGAACTCAACATACATATCATCATATTAATCATTCAATCATTCATCATTAAATTAAATCATCATTATCTCAAATATATCTCATACCTGCTTCTCTGATGGCATCCTCCTCAGCTCGAAGTGTGTACAACCGGGGTGGAGCACCTCTTCCAAGCGGTACCTATTGTTTTCCCTGATCCTGATTCTGTGCAGGCACAACAGGTAACGGTTCCTGATAATTCTTCTTAACATGCCCTAGTTTACCGCACCTGAAACAGGTAAGAATTCGAAACCAGCATTCTCCCTTATGTCTCTTGTTACATGTCTGACATACGAGGTAAGACTGATTACCCTGATAACCGGGACCCACTGCATCTTTTCCTTTCTTTGCTAACCGCTGACTGACCTCAGCATGGAAACTAGGTGGTGCAAGCCTCTTCCTCTGCTCCGTAGGTTCTATACTACCCTGGATGCTCTTTTCCAACAATGAAACCTTATCAACTAAATATGAAAAAGTTTGAACCTGAAACCCCACCACTAGCTCATAAATTCTACGCCTTAGGCCTTTTTCAAAATTTTTGGCCTTCCTTACTTCATTCGGGATAAAAAACGGAGCAAAACGAGACAATTCAAAAAAATTGGCCGCATATTCGCCGACTGTCATATTCCCATATGTCCGATTAGTAAATTCTTCAATCTTTTCCTCTCTGACAGACGAAGGAAAATACCTGTCAAAGAACAACTCCTTGAATCTCTCCCAGGTAAGAGCCATCCTTACCACCCTCTGATCCTCTAGCAGCTTCGCAGAAAGCCACCAGTGCTTCGCCTCTCCAGTCATCTTGAAAGCGGCATATCGGACCTTCTGTTCGTCTGTACAGTCAAGTACCTCCAATATCTCTTCTATCTGCTGAACTCAGATCTCTACAATCACCGGATCAGGTCCCCTCTCAAAAGTAGGAGGGTTCAACCTCATAAATTCCTTGATGCTACCGCCCTTATCTGCAGGTGGACAGTTTTGTTCTTTAGGTTCCTTTTTCATGTCTGCCCTAACTTGGCGAACTATACCCCGAAGCACCTTGGAGGTATCAATGTCCTCTTCTTCACTAGAAGTCACTGAATCCTCTCTTCTTTCAGCCTCTACATTCTCATCTCCAGAATCCATCCTGAAAATAGGGCAGAGAATAGATAAAAATCATAACTTCAAACAAAGTACTCATTAAATTAAATCCAATAAAAATCCATAATCTCCATATAAGGACCAATCTCATAGCTAGGAAATATCACGGTCGATGGATTTATCGTGGTTTTCTGAAACCATCGACTGAAGCAGAAAATCACAGAAGTCTGCCAAGGGATTTCTGCCTCCAAGCTATAAGACAAAATCCTATACTTCCCTGCACCATACCTACTTCTCAATGCCTAACCTACCCATCTCCTATTTTTCACCATAACCCATTCCTATACTATGGTATAAATCATCCCTATATCCTCAAAATCCCAAAATCATTGCTCTGATACCATCTGTAATGCCCCGAACCCCTAAGTGGGCCCGGAGTGTTACTAATCAATTCATTTACCTAATAATACACATTCTAATATCATTTATGCAGCAAAAAACATAACTAAAGTATTTCAAAAAATACAACACCAGAGTTTTCTATATCCATCTAGATTCTAACATACATCATACACCCACCTGTATTCACATAAATACATATCTCCAAAACATAATCCCCAAATTTCAGTATGCTTCACAACCATCTATCACTCAGAAGACTTAAACATAATACATAAAATATTTACATTCCCAAAAACATCAAAATTATACCCTTTTCCTCAAAGGTGCTATAAAAACTCGAGCTCTCTAAGCTCGATCTAATGGAGGTCCTGAAAAAGATTAGTTCATATTCGGGTGAGACACATCTCAGTAAGGGAAGAAACAATATATTAAAACAGTTTGTGGCTAACATGAGTTTATAATCAACATAATATTTAACATTTGCAACTCTTTAATATAATTTATGAAATCATTTTCTGATCCTATTCAAACACATGCAGAGATTTAACCCATGAGATTACCTAAGGATATGGGTGATTACTCGCCCATACAAGTAGCACCCCTTTGCTATGATATTTAGGCAACCCTAAGGCCACTACTAAAGCATATCAGGGCATTCACCTTACCTAGTAAGCCCTCAAGTATTAGATTGATCTCGTACTCACACCGTTCAACAATAGCTTATTAGCGAAAGCCCTAAGGATAGGGATATCTACCCGCCCATACAAGTAGGTTCCCTCTGCCCTAGTACATTATGCAACTACTGCCACATCTAAAACTACTAGTGCACTCACCTTACTCAACAAGCCCTCAGGTGAAGAGTGCACCCCGCCCAAACGTAACATGTTCTATGTACATAAATACTTCTAATATCATAATACATTATTCTTTTTGTCATTATTCATTTATACACATCTGTTCATATTCACAGCTTTGACATTTCATAGCGTCTCACTTTATATGACTTTTTCCCATTTTGTATTGTTCACACATCACATTTCATTTCCATTTCGTTCATTTTCCATTTCATTTCCATTTCATACTCATTTTTATTTTAAATCATAAATACTCGGCATCTTTTCAGCCATGGTTGGTTAGCTTCGACATCCTTTCAGCCGTAGTCGGCATCTTTTCGACCGTGATTGGTTAGCTTCGGCATCCTTTCAGCCATGGTCGGCATCTTTTCAGCCGTGATTGGTTAGCTTTGGCATCCTTTCAGCCGTGGTCGGCATCTTTTCAGCCGTGGTTATTTCCATGATTGTATTAACACTCACATGCAGCATATTTCATATATGATTTTCATACTCATTTCATTTTCTTTATATCTTGCATCTCGTATATATAACATAATTCCCCACAAATTCTATTTTACTCATGTCATGCAATTTAGCAGTAAAATTCATACACATATATTTCTTATAAAATAAGCCAACTTACATTTAACATTTATATTCTGAAAATATACCTTTCATTTCTTACATAATTATCTTGAAAATATTTTTCCACTTTCATCAGTTCATTTTCACATATCCGTATCTAATAAACAGCCCTAAACTCGAAAAACATAATTTAAAGAGTTGGCATTTTAAACTCATACCGAAACATATACAAATACTTATAACACAATTTATTTTTCATTAAATTTATAAAAATTATGATTTAATATATATTTTTTCTCCTGACTTGATTTCTTGCACTATGCCAGCAGGGACCTCGAAAAGATGTCTGTGGCGCTCACCCAAACCTTAAAATTAAATTCCTAGTTCCATTAAATTAACCCTAAATAAAATACTATTTAAATATTTTCTAGGGCCATAATTTTCAAATTAACAGTTATACCCGCAAATATAATTAATTTGCTAATTTCCCAAATCTCATTCTCGCTTTGGAGTGGGGCCTAGAAAACCTCAATTGGGAGTTTACCTACGTTAAAATGACGACAATCGCGACTAGAACCACATAGTGGTACCCGATCATCGATTTAACAGCATATTTAAAGAGAAATTGGAAAAATGGGGGTATGTTACCTTTCCCCAGGAGCAGTGCCTAAGCCGTTTCCACGACAAATCTGCTCTAGTAGAAATGTCAGCAGTGGAACCAGGAATCCAACGACACCTTCTGTTTCCCGATCCGCCACAAACTCGTCGAGAAATTAAGAGAGAAAGAGACAGAGACAGACGTGAGCTGGGGGTACACAGAAGGAGTTTTAGGGGGAAGGGTGCGTGAGTCTCTTCTTAAAAAAAAAAAAATTTGACTTCTTCTTCTTCTTCTTCTTCTTTTTCTTCTTCTTCAGTTATATATATATATATATATCTTATTTCAATTAATTTTTTTTCTTTTTTTTTTCTTCCTATTATTTCTCTTTATTTATTTATTTAATTCATCAAATTAATAATATTTAACTAATTAATTGATTAATCATTTTAATTAACTTATTAATTTTATTTATTATTTTTTCCTAATTATTTTAATCATTTTAATTTTTCGGTTCTTTACAGGTGGTGCCTAAAATGTGCTAACCTTTGATAAAAACCAAAAATGACATCAAAGGGCACCTAGGCAAAAAAGAAAAAAAAAAGGAAAAAAAGAAGAAGAGAAGATCAATGATTCTAGAGTAGGGAAGAAACAAAGGTGTCTGGCTATTGACTTAGATCTCCAAGTTGACATTGAGGCAACACGACATCAGAGTACTGGTAACGCCATCGCCCATTGAGCAAGCATGGTATGACGACCCTATTATTCTACCATTTTTTTCCTTTTCAATACGATAAACTACAATAATCAATCTACATCTCTGATACCATACCTCAACATGACCCGACCCGAAGTAGGGTACCAGGGTGATCTACCCATAACTTATAATATACCAAATAGCGGAAAGAAACATATATACATCTAATCCCAAACACAATACCATAGTGTTAATGTCATCATAATACATAGATAACTCTCCAAAACCATACTTTAACACAATACTAGGTGTCCCAAATGTTACTATACACACATCAGTTCTCACCAATACTTACTTTAAACAAACAGCCAACTAATCCTGCCTTGGAGCTCCCTAAGCTTGATTCCTGGTATTTATTGAAATGTTAAATTTATAGGAGTGAGACACCTCTTAGTAAAACGTGATAGATTTTTATTAGTGTGTGACTGCTGAGTTATCATATAAGCAAGACATAGCCATTTAGTAATAAACTTTCATTGAAATATCATTAATGTTGTTCTCACATTTACTAAAATATCATTAATATTGTACTCACACTTATATATATATATATATATATATATATATATATATATATATATATATCCGAAAATACATATTTCCTTTTCAAAACATATTTTAACTCAATAAATACTCTATTCTCATAACTCTACATACATACCTTTATAATTGTAATCCACACCTATACATATATTTGGAAAATACATACTCATACTTTATCGCAATGGATTCCTCTATGTACGTAAATCATTTGTTATATTTACCCACTAGAAACTTCCCTGAATAGTCACTTATATCATCTTATACTGCTCATCCTCATGCTGACCTGTATACGAGGAGGATAACCTCATGCTGGCTTGTGTACAGGGATGGACTCTGCTATACTCATCCTCATGCTGACCTATATATGAGGAGGATAACTTCATGTTGGCTCGTATACAGGTAGGGACTCTGCTATACTCATCTTCATGCTGACCTGTAAACAAGGAGAATAACCTCATTTTGGCTCGTACACGGGGAGTGACTCTGCTATACTCATCCTTATGCTGACCTGTATACAAGGAGGATAACCTCATGCTAACCCATATATAGGGAGGGACTCTGATAAACTTATCCTCATGCTGACCCATATACAAGGAGGGAATTATAGTCATCCGTATATTTTCGCATATAACCGTCATTCATAACTGATCACAACATAAAGTCAGTTGAATTGTCATGACACTTAGCCAGTTGAACTGTCATATCATAATTTCTAAATTAAACCATACTTCATGATTTCACAATACCCACAACTCTCTATATATATATATATATTGTTAACCCCGTATAAAACACAATTTTATATATATTCACAACTCTATGTAAAATCACATCTCTGGGTAAAACTGTCATGTCATAATACTATATAAAACTATACTTTGCTGTACAAATCCATAAAATATGCTAATGGGTGTATTTATGATGTATCATATTTATTTACTTATGCCATGCAATTCGAGTGATAATTCATTTATAATAATCTGCCTAGAATAACTATATTCTTCTGCTAAAAGTGATCATATACTCAACTCTGAAGTCTTACTTAAATTCCACAACTGATTTTTTCCAAAACATACATATAATAATTGATTCAAACTTTCTATTTCCATAAGCCTGATAATTCAGAAAATTATATTTAATATTTCTGTAATCGCATGCTCTATTTTTAATCAGTTAAACTTCTGAAAATACTTGACGTAATCTATTTCCCTTACCTGCTAATTGAGAGGGTGCCTGCTAAGATCTCTAAACCAACGCCCACGGCGTTCAGAGCTCAAAACCCTGAAATCATATTTTCCTAATTTAATCAGCTCAACTCTAGAATTACAATTATCTTAATATTCCTAAACTCACATGCTCCCATTAACCAGTTAAATTCTATAAAATAAAAAAAAAAAACTGGTATGATCCACTTGCCATATTTAATTTTAATTTTTAACATATTTAAAAATACAAATATGATCAAATCCTCGCAATTTAATCTAATTCCAAAACATTCCCCAAAAATCTGTTTAATCAAATCCCGTAGTTTAATTTAATTCCAAGAAAATCTCCAAAAAATTTAATATAATCCAATCTTGCAGTTTAATTTAATCCCAAGAATATTTCTAAAAATTTAATATAATCAAATCATGCAGTTTAATTTAATTCGAGGAATATTTCCAAAAATATAATTTTATCAATTCCCTATAATTTAACTTAATCCCAAAACATTCCCAAAAATTTGATATAACTAAATACTACAATTTAATTGGTTAAATTTTTAAAACAACAAACATAATTTGTACTTCTCACCTTAGCCATGGAGTGGTGCTTAGGATTCCCAAATAAAAAATTTGCTCCAATTAAAATGACGAGAATCGAAGTTGGGATCCTTATCCCTAGAGTGGTGCGTACGACGACCCTACAACAAAGCCACTCCGATTGATTTCAAATCGGCCAATTTGAATCTCCTCAAGAAGTCTAGAGACTTCCTATATAAGTATATTATTATCTTAATATTATATTATATACTTATATATATATATGTATGTATGAATATATATATATCACTTATCCTTATATATATTTATATATGTAACCATCATATTACTTAAGTTAATTAATTCAATTTAATAATAAGTATATAATATAATATTAATTGATTTCAAATCTTCCAATTTGAATCTCCTCAAGAAGTCTAGAGACTTCCTATATAAGTATATTATTATCTTAATATTATATTATATACTTATATATATATATATATATATATATATCACTTATCCTTATATATTTATATATATAACCATCATATCACTTAAGTTAATTAATTCAATTTAATAATTAATTAATTAATAATTAATCTTTTTTTTACACTTTTATGCATATAATTTTCTGAGGTATTACACATGGGAACCATGCAAATAAACAGATTTGAGCAATATTTTAACTATATCCCTATTGGGGTTTTGTTATCTAATTGCATATTTATTCATTTAGCTTCAAATGATTTGAAAATTAAGAGATAACACTTAACGTGGGAGTGGGGCAATTGTTCAGATAAATTTGAAAGGCAAATCAGACTGTAGACTTAGGTTGCTCAGTTCCAAGTGACCCAAGTCAGATGTAATATCGAGTTGTAACACACTTGTAAAGGCAAGGAGCCAGAGGCAAATAAATGAGACAGAGTTGGTAATATCTTCCACCCAGAGCTTGGAAATCAAGGAAAAAACTGTATTTAGAGGGTTTGCTCACAGGTAAAATTAGAAGGCCCACCAATGAAAGCTGTCAGCTTATGCATTAAGCATCACTAAGTGCATAGTCATGTGTGGTTGGTAGAGGGGTCATTCTGGCATATCATGCATTACATAAGACATCGTGTTGTACACCCAGCATATCACCCTTCGGCATATTATAGTCTATTTTTTGAGTAGGTTGAGGAGAGAGGCGCAGGCATTTGTACCTTGACTTCCAACTTTTTTATCCTCCATCCATGGTCAGATTAGTCTTAGCTTCGGCCTCATCAATTCTCACATTTGATTATCGTGTAAGTTGCTTTTCTCTTCATATGCTGATATCGTGCGTTGATGCCTATCAGTGTTAAGTCCTTTCTCAATCATTAGCAATTGCGCATTGTTGCCTGCTAATTCCTTCTCAATAATTGACATCATGCATTGATGCCCATCAATACAGCTTCCTTTTTCAGTAGTCAACTATGGAGCATTGATGCTCACCTCATCGGTTCACTTCATTCTGAACACTAGCATCTTGTGCTTTGATACTAGTTTGCATTCATTCCTTGAATCACTAGCAATTGCTCGTTAATTCCTGCCGCCCTATTGATCTCTTTTATCCCAATCACTAGCCCCAGTGCATTGAGGCCCGCTAGTATTGGTTGATCCCTCGACCATTGTCAATTGCACAGAGATTCTTGTCATGTCCATTTGTTTTCTCAAAATTACTAGCAATTGCGCGTTGATGTCCGCTAGTACTAATTCATTTTCGCTGGCAAATGCACATTGATGTCAGCCAACTCCCTCCTAATCACTAATACTATGCATTGATGTCCGTCAGTGTTGGTCCTTTCCCAGATAGTCTACTCCCTCATCTCCAATAGCCTCAGGCTAATCCCATGTTTTGCTGAATTGACCCCTTAACCAAAACCTTTGTTCACATATTGATGTATTTACTTTGAAAAGAACACAAGAAAGGAAACTTCCTCGCCTTCTATGCAGTAAATACATTAAAAGGGGCAGCTGTTGACGCCAGAATTTGTTCGAGTGTCAATTTACAACAACACGAGACGTATCATATCCCAAATCTCACCCCCCCCCCCCTTTTATTTTAATTCAATTTTGACATATCATGGCATTTTCCTTCTTATTATCTAATTTTGATCATTTTGAGTGAGCCAGAGTGCTCTAAAATGATTTGAAGGTGTCCATTGATGTCTCTAGTTTTGTGCACAAAAATTGAGACCAAAACTTTTTTTTGTTCTTGTGCTTTTACTATATTTATGTTCATTTTAACCAATTTTGACCATCTTGGGTGATCTGGAATGGTCTAAAATGGTTACGAGGTGTCTGGTGACATCTCAAGTTTCACGCATAAAAATCAAGACCAAATTTGATTCTCTATGTTTTGCGGTGTTTTGGTTCATTTTGACCATCATGGGCGATTCGAAGTGCTCCAAATGGTTAGGAAGCATCTGGTGATGTCTCAAGTTTTATGCATAAAAATTGAGGCCAAAATCAATTCCTTTTGTTTTTACTGTATTTCCATGCATTTTGACCAATTTTATTCATCCTGGGTGATCCAAATTGATCCGAAAATGGTTAGGAGGTGTCTAGTGATATCATGAGTTTTGGCACAAAAATCGAGACCAAAATTGATTCTCTCTATTTTACTACATTTATGTGCTTTTTTACCAATTTTGACCATCTTCGGTGATTCGTAGCGGTTTAAAGTGACTGGAGGCAGTCTGAAGAGTTTTGGAATTTTGGCACAAAAACAAAGAAAACCCTCGTATTTTTTTTTAGATTTTATCAATTTTATACTATTTTTGGGCCTTTCTAGATTTTTTTGGAATTTTTGGGTAATTTTAGTTGGTCCCACTAGTCCTTTTCTTCATTTTGCTAAATTAAATTTTTTTTTCAAAAAAATTATATAATATATATATATTATAATTACTAATTAATTTTGAAAAAAAAAAAAGAAAAAAATTAAAAGGGAGATCCAATGGCCAACGCGCACGTGGTGCACGCATGCACATGCGGTCATGCATGCGTGCATGCAGTCCCCCTTGAAATGGTGTCGTTTTCAGTATGATATATATATAGACACACACACATAAAGTAAAACGGAAAAAAAAAAAAAAAAAAAAGGCAGGTACCAAAATGGCACTGTTCAATTAAGCCTCCTTGCAATTTTTAAAAAACCTCTCCCAAAAAAGTATCGTTTCACCTGCGTATAAAAAATAAAAAACAAGAAGCAGGCAGGGAGGCTCCCTAATACAACATCATTTCATCAAGGGTTCCCTACAATTTTTTTTTTTTTCAAAAAATGCCCCAAAATGGCATCATTTTGCAGGGGTCTTTTTGCAATTTTTTTCTTTTTATTTCTTTTTATGCACCTTTCTTCTTCCTCCTCCTTTCTCTTCCCCACCCCACCCACCCACCTCCCCGCGTGGGCGCGCGCGGCGCATAGCAACCTTCTCACTGCCATGGCCAATGACTGCCACACCGGCTAGACCTAGCTCAGGCCATTATGGCCTATTTCTGCCCCTTTTCCTAGTATTTTGTCCCAACCCCCATCTTTTCCCCCGATTTAAAATATATAATAATAAAATAATTATTTAAAAAGGGAAAAAATCATGGCACTCACTTTCTCTCCCTATCTCTTGTACCATCTCCAGCAGCCCCCTGCTAGTTTTTATTTTGTTTTGTTTTATTTTATGTTTGTATTGTTCTTTTCATCTATAAAAGAGGGAAAAGAGAATTTTGAGGGGGATTCCTGTAAGAAAATTTTCATAAATATATTGTAACAAAAAATTTTCAATTATCATGATCTTCACATCAATAACTTTTATGCAGAAAAATAAATAATTCATAAACTATAAACTTTACATACAGGAATTGGCCATATCGAACATATCGAGAATAACACCTGGAGAATCCGAAGAAATCGTTTCTCCCACTTTTCCTCTTTCTCTTTCCTTCCTTCACCAGATTTATGGGATCTCCTGATGATTAGACAAGTAGAGGCAAAGAGAGGACAATCCCTTTCTTCCTATCTTTTCTTTTCAACTAACACCACTATGTAGCTATCCCCTTAGAGCTTATGAGCTTAACTCTTCTTTTCTCTTATTTTGCTCTCTTTTCCTACCCTTAAAGCTTAGCTTGATGTATAACATGCCCTTATAGCTACTCCTCATAATAGTAGCGCATATATATATATATATATATATATATATATATATATATATATATAATATTATATACATATATATATATCTGTATATATTTATGTATAGGAATCTCTTCAAATTTCCACCATTAATTACTCATATTAAATAAGCTAACCCTTTAGTTAACCCATACAACTATTAATTCATATCCTTATCATATGGGACACATACCCTACATGTGGGACCCATATCATTCTTGTGGGACATATCCTTTGGGATATTAATCCTACATTCTCCCACTTGACCCATATGAATGATATTAATATGGATTAACAAATAACCATAATGTGCACAAAACATTAGCTTATTTATACTTTTCAATGAGATTACCATAATATCATAATTAAGCAACCCATTAGTACGAGTCATGGCAGTAGATATCATTAGAGTGACATCTTCCTTTCCATGTACCACAATACTAATGAACCACTTAACTATGATCTATAATAGGAAGTTACTATACTGTCCCTGTAATGTCTTTGTCAAAGACCATTTCTATTTAATAGTGAACCATCTCCACAATCACGTGATTTATGATAAATAGAAATAATGTTTAGAAACACTTTTATTGATATCATTATACATGTTATAGAACAAAACATAAAGATCCACTATCATACATCAAGGATTACAACAAAGACCCATGTGATTAGCATGTTCTTTAAATGCCTTTAGTGTAAATCCTTTCATTAAAGGATCTGCTATCATGAGCTCAGTCCTTATATGTTCTATAAGTATAGTCTATTTCTGAACTTCCTCCTTAATGGCCAAATACTTGAGCTCCATATGCTTAGCGCCATTAGAGTATTTGTCTTTTTTGGAGAAAAAGACTGCTGAGGAATTATCACAATAAATTCTCAGCGGCCTGGCTATACTATCGACAATCCCAAGTCCTGAGATGAAGTTCAGCAACCACAAAGCATGAATCGTGGCCTCAAAGCATGCCACAAATTCAGCTTCCATAGTAGATTTTGCTATGATAGTCTATTTGGCGCTCTTCCATGATATTGCTCCTCCAGCTAATAGGAACAAATAGCCATACATTGACTTACGACTATCAACGCATCCAGCAAAATCTGAGTCCGAGTAGCCAACCACCTCCAACTGATCTGCTCTCCTATATGTGAACATACAGTGTCTGGTTCCTTTTAAGTACTTCAAGACTTTCTTTGCAGCTTTCCAATGCTCCATTCCGGGATTACTTTGATACCTCCCAAGCATCCCAACTACAAAACTAATATCTGGTCTCGTACAAGTCTGCACATACATCAAACTCCCAACAACAGATGCAAAAGGAATATTTTCCATTCTCTTCTTTTCGAACTCATTCTGTGGACAATCTTTTACATTGAACAATTCCCCTTTACAAATAGGAGCATGAGTTGGTTTACAATTAGTCATATGAAATCTTTCTAGAACTTTATTAGTATATCCTTTCTAAGACAACCCTAACAGTCCAAGTGATCTATCCCCGAATATTTCAATTCCAATCACATAAGTTGCCTTACCCATATCTTTCATTTCAAATTTCATAGAAAGAAATCTCTTGTTATCATTCAATAAGCCAAAATCATTACTCGCAAATAAAATATCATCAACATATAGAATCAGAAAGATAAACTTGCTCCCACTGACCTTTAGATATATACACCGATCAATAGTGTTTTCTTTAAAACCAAAGGTCGTGATGGTATCATGAAACTTAAAATACCATTGCCTTGAAGCTTGTTTAAGTCCATATATTGATTTCTTTAATTTGCAAACCATGTGCTCCTTTCCTTTAATCATTAAACCTTGAGGAATATCCATATATACCTTTTCATCTAAATTCCCATTTAGAAAGGCAGTTTTCACATCCATTTGGTGCAACTCTAAATCAAAATAATCCACCAAAGTCATTATGATTCCAAGAGAGTCCTTTTTAGACATAGGAGAAAACGTCTCTTTATAATCAACACCTTCCCTCTGAGTGAAACCCTTTGCTACAAGTCTAGTTTTATATCGTTCAATGTTGCCATTACAGTTGTGTTTGGTCTTAAAGACCCATTTACACCCAACTGTTTTAAATCCATTAGGCAAATCAACGATGTCCTAAACTTTATTTTGTTCCATAGATTTCAACTCATCATTTATGGCATTGATCTACTTTTCAGAATCATCACTTTCAATGGCTTGTAAAAACATAACCAGATCCTTACTAGTTCCTAAATCATAATCGGCCTCTTGCAGATATACTAAATAATCATCAGAAATAGCTAGTTTTCTTTCCCTTTGAGATCTCCTTAATGCTATTTCTTGTGATTGTTATGCAATTGGCTCAATGGTGACATTTTCATTACGAAGTGATACATCATTAGATTGTTGTTCAGTGTTATCATGCCTTTCAACAACTAAAGGAATAACAATGTCTGTTAAAGGTCTAGATATCGGTATAGGAACTTGAATTTCTTTAATGACCACATTTCGTGATACATCACTCCTACTGATTTCACCATTTTCAAGGAACTTTGCATTACCAGATTCAACTATTCTCATACTATAATTAGGACAGTAAAACCTATACCCTTTAGACTTTTCTGGGTATCCAATAAAATACCCACTCACAGTCCTTGAATCCAATTTAATTTCATTTGGATTATAGACTCTAATCTCTGCTGGACAACCCCAAACATGAAAGTGCCTTAAACTCGGTTTCCTTCCCTTCCACAGTTCAAAAGGAGTTTTCTGAACTGCCTTACTAGGAACCTGATTTAGCACATATACTGCTGTTTTAAGGGCTTCCATCCATAATGAAATGGGTACTGAGGAATTACTCAACACACTCCTAACCATTTATATAAGAGTACAATTCCGGCTTTCAGCTACACCATTCTACTGAGGTGTACCAGGCATTGTATATTGAGCACAAATACCATGTTGTTCTAGGAATTTAGCAAATGGTCTTGGACATTGTTTTATGCCATCATACCTATCATAATACTCACCACCTTTGTCAGATCTAATGATTTTTACTTTCCTATCTAATTGTCGTTCCATTTCAGCAACATGTGCCTTCAAAGCATCTATTGACTGAGACTTTTCATGCAACAAATAGCTATAGCCATATCGTGAAAAATCATCAATAAAGGTGATAAAATACTTTTCTCCACCTGAAGATGGTGAGTCAAAAAGCCCACATACATCAGTATGAACAATTTCCAGTAAATTCTTACTTCTTGTGGCTCTTTTCTTTGTACGTTTAGTTTGCTTTCCTTTAATGCAATTAATACATACATCGAAATCAGTGAAATCAAGGTTCGTGAGAACCCCATGCTTTACCAATCTCTCCATTCTTTCCTTGGATATATGACTCAGTCTTTTATGCCACAAGAAAGAGGAATTCTCATTTATTCTACTACGCTTAGTTCCAATATTATGGTGCAGAGTGAGGAGTGTTTCAGCAAACTTTTTATTAAAATTAAATTTATGCAACCCCTCATACAAAATACCAGAGCCAACACATAAGTCACCTTTCATAAGACGAAAACCTTTATGTTCCAATTACAAAGCATAACTGTCATTATCTAATCTGGACATGGAAATTAAGTTCCTAGAAATATTTGGAACATACAAAGTATCAAACAGGTCTAAACAATAACCCGATTCAAGATACAACCGAACAGTTCCAACACCCATAGCAGGCACTTGATTTCCATTCCCCAAGACTATCATGTGTTCATTTTCCTTTACGCTCTAGATCATAAGGCATCCTTACATCGAATTGGAAACATGAACAGTAGAACCAGAGTCAATCCACCAAATAACATGCATAAGCTAAAGGCTTACCTTTCTTTTGGAACCATGCTTTACGTTTCGGGAAACTTTTCTTTAAATGCCCATAGCCACGACAAAAGTAACACTTGGGACCATAATGTTCCTTCTTGCGAGCCTCACCACCATACGAAGTACTCGCCACCTTCAATGGATCTTTCTTTAAACCTTTCTTTATTTTCTTTCCTTTACTTTCAGCTACGTGACTCATGACATTTACTGAATGTTGTCCCTGTTGTTTGAGTCTTGCCTCTTCTTGAACTAACATGCTTGCCAATTCATTCACATTCCATTTTTCATTACTTGTGTTATAGTGAATCTGAAAAGGCCCGTACTGAGGAGGCAAAGAGTTCAAAATAAACTGAACAAGGAATCTTTCATTAACATTCATTCCCAAAGTATTAAGTCTAGTAACCAGATTAGTCATTTCTAGGACATGTTCATTCATTCCTTTGCTGCCATCAAATTTCATTGTGGTTAGTTCAGCCATCAACCTTCCTGCAAGGGACTTATCAGCTGAATGAAATCTATCTTCCACTACCTTAAGATATTCCTTTGCATTATATAGTTAGGGAGTGTTGATTTAATATTATTTGCTATACACATTCGCATAAACATCATACTTAATTTGTTCGATCTTTCCCATGACTTATACAAAGCTTGCTGTTCCGAACTGCTGGTTTCAGTAATAGCAGTCAATTTATCCATTCGCAAAGCTAAGTTCAGATCCAGAACACTAAGGTGAAACTGAATCTGTTCATTCCAGTTAGAGAAATTGGTCCCATTAAAGATCGGAACAGAAGATGCCAGCGAATGCAATAAAACAGGAACAGATACTGCAATCACACAAAATGCTCACTACATTAATGCTTTGAGTTTAGAACATTTCATTAGTAAATTGCGTTCAATCTTTGGATCAACTTATGCAATATACTAATCCTTACACTTACTGGTAATTTTCATTCATCTAGGCATAATTGATAACCTTTATAAAGTTTGATTGGTCTGTCACCTTTGGGCAGGCATCCCAATCTCACTATCATTCTTCAATTATTCTAGTTAAATCAAAGATTATTTGAAAGTGGGTGCACCTTTGGGCCAATCATAATATTCAAATAATTATTTTGTAATAATTTTTGTAAGATTATATCTTAATAGAATGTTTATAATTTTTCTTAACAAAATCACTTTGGTGACAACAAGTTAACCATAATATAAACATTGATTGACTTCATACTCAGCAAAATTAATCCAAGTTTAAAGATGATAATCAATTTCTTACAATGAGAATTTTACTTGGATTAACATTTTATTTTATTTTATGTAAAATCTGGCAACCCATGTATTAAAAATTGGCAGCCTGTATATTAAAAAAAAAATTTATAGCCCATACATGAAAAAAAACAAACTGGCAGCCTCACTAATTAACTAGAATTCACAAAAACAAAACTTCAATTAGTTTTTCTTTTAAAAAAAAAACAAAACAAAACAGCTTATCCATGCCATATTTCACATTCATCTCAAATTTCATTTCAAATTACCAATCCATCCCTCTTCTCAAATTTAAACATGAAGGAAGAACACAATAATTTTAACCTTGCTCTAATACCACGTGTAAGAAAATTTTCATAAATATATTGCAACCAAGGATTTTCAACTATCATGATCTTCACATCAATAACTTTTATGCAGAAAAATAAATAATTCATAAACTATAAACTTTATATACCGGAATCGGTCATATCGAACCTATCGAGAAGAACACCCGGAGAATTTGAAGAAATCGTTTCTCCCACTTTTTCTCTTTCTCTTTCCTTCCTTCACCAGATTTATGGGATCTCCTGATGATTAGAGAAGTAGAGGCAGAGAGAGGACAATCTCTTTCTTCCTATCTTTTCTTTGTAGCTAACACCACCATGTAGCTATCCCCTTAGAGTTTATGAGCTTAACTCTTCTTTTCTCTTCTTTTGCTCTCTTTTCCTACCCTTAGAGCTTAGTTTGATGTATAGCATGCCCTTATAGCTACTCCCCATAATAGTAGCTAATATATATATATATATATATATATATATAAATATATATATATATATATCTATATATATTTATATATAGGAATCTCTTCAAAGTTCCACCATTAATTACTCATATTAAATAAGTTAACTTTTTACAACCATTAATTCATATCCTTATCATATGGGACACATACCCTACATGTGGGACATATCCTTTGGGATATTAATCCTACAATTCCCTCTCTCTCTCTCTCTCCTCTCTCTCTCTCTCTCTCTCTCTCTCTCTCTCTCTCTCTCTCTCTCTCTCTCTCTCATCTCTCTCTCTCTCTCTCTCTCTCTCTCTCTCTCTCTCTCTCTCTCTGTGAATGTGTTGTGGGTGCACACACACACATAGATATATATAAGTGCATGTCTAGTCATGCATGCTTGGGTGTTGATGCATGAATTTTACATGCAAGTGAGAGAATGCGTGTATATCTTTGAATGTGTGCAAGTGCGCATGAATGCATGTGAACATGGATGAATGCATGAAGGAAATGATGTAGGTGCATGTGTGTGTATATGTATGTGTATGTGTGTGTGTGTGTGTGTTGTGTGTGTGTGAGTGTGTGCGTGCGCTTGAGTGTATGTATGTGTATCATTAGGTGTGTGTTCATTCATGTTGTGTTTTTTGTGTGCATGTATGCATAAGTTTTTCACCTAAAACTATGTGCATACATCCATGGAAATATAAAGCATGTGTTCATGCATGTTGTGTGTGTCGTGTGCATGCATGCATGCGTTAGTGAGTATTGTTTTGATTTAGGTATGAAAATGCATTATGCATGCATAAGTTTTTTTACGTAAAACTATGTGCACGCATGCATGGAAATATAAAGTGTGTGTTCATGCATGTTGTGTTTATTGTGTGCATGCATGCATGTGTGAGTGAATGTTGTGTTCATTTATGCATAAAAAGGCATGCATGCATAAGAGTCGTAAAACTATGTGCATGCATGCATGGAAATATAAGGTATATATATATATATATATGTGTGTTCAAGCATTTTGTGTGTGTATGCATGCATGCATGTGTGAGTGAGTATTGTACTTGTTAATGCATGAAAATGCATGCATACATGAGTTTTTATGTAAAACTATATGCATGCATGTATGGAAATGCAGTGTTCATGCATATTGTTTGTGTCTTGTGCATGCATGCATGTGTGAGTGAGTATTGTGTTCATATATATGTATGAAAAGACATGCATGCATAATTTTTTTTACATAAAACTATGTGCGCTACATGCATGAAAATATAAGGTATGTGTTCATGCATGTTGTGTGTGTATGTGTGCATGCATGCATGTGTGAGTATTGTACTTGTTTATGCATAAAAATACCTGCATGTCTAGGCCTTTTACATAGAAATATGTTTATGCATGCATGGAAATGGATGAATGTGGCTATGCATATGAGTGTGTGTATGCATGGGCGTACCTATTTGTGGGTATCGGTGTTCAGGACAACTGGAAATCCTCCTCCCCAAAGTCATCACCGGATTCTCAGCATCCTCCATAATTTTCATAGCTAACTCTTGATTGTAAGAGATTTCATTTTCTAATTTTTTTATAATTGATTCCTTTCATTTATTCATTTGCTTGTTACCTTATACATCTATTGTAACCAATGTATATCAATGGAAATGTCTGCCTCCGAGTGTGGTATAGTGGTTTTAGAGAACACTTCCATGGTATTAAAGCCCTTCGTGGCTTAACCACCCATCGATCCTATGGCCTCCGATACTTCTTTCCTGTCATTCAACACCATGAATCATATGGTTACTATTAAACTTTCCTCCACCAATTATCTCCTTTGGAAAAGTCAGCTCCTTCCTCTCCTTGAGTGCCAAGGCCTTCTCGATCACTTTGATGGATCCCTTGTTGTGCCTCCTGCCATGGTGCTTATGGATTCGTCCTCTATACCCAACCCCAAAGACCAAGAATGGAGACTCCAAGATAAGCAGTTTCTCAGCCTCTTGCTTTCATCCTTTACGGAAGAGGCCCTTGTCGAAGTCATCGGCGTTGAAACTTCTTGTGAGGGATGGCTTGCACTTGAAAATAGTTTCAGTCACCGCTCCAAAACTCGTGAAATTCATCTCAAGGATGACTTGTAGATCATGAAGCGTGGCACTCACTCTGTCACTGAGTATGCCCGTGCGTTCAAAGCACTCTGTGATCAACTCAGTGCGATGGCCGACCTATCGAAGATCTCGACAAAGTCCACTGGTTTCTCAGAAGTTTAGGCTCTAATTTTACCACATTCTCCAATGCCCAAATGTCCCTCTCCCCCTTGCATGTGTTCAAGGATCTTGTCTCCAAGGCTAAAAGCTTTGAACTTTTTCAAAAGTCCTTTGATCCCTCCATTGTGTCTCCGGCGGCTTTCACTGTCACTCGAGACTCAAACTCTCGAGGTGGTGGTAATTCTCGCCATCACAAAAACTCTGGCAGATGACATACCAGAATTAGACATGGTGGATATGGGTGTGGTGGTCAATGCAATTATATTCCTTCTCGTTAAATATGCAAAGCTGAAGATCACACTGCCAATAGGTGCCACATTCGGTATAATCGTTCCAAGCAAACTGCTCAACTTGCTAAGACTTTCACCTTATCGTGTTCTCTATCCAATGGCCATCCTTCATACTGGTATTTGGATATAGGAGCTTTGTTTCATATGACATCGGACCCCTCATAACTTGATAAAACAGAGCCATATATGGGTAAGGAATGTGTCGTGGTTGGAAATGTAGTCTCTCTTCCTATTTCCCACGTTGGTACTCTTTCTTCCTCTTCCTATATAAAGCTTTTTAATGTTCTGTTTATTTCCAGCCTTACTAAAAATTTACTCTCCATTAGTAAGTTGACATCTAATTTTCCATTATCTGTCACCTTTTCTAATGACCATTTTCTTATTCAGAATCGAATAACAAGAAAGGTAGTGGCAACCGGTAAATGTGATGGTGGTCTCTATGTGCTGGAACGTGGAAATGCTGCTTCTATTTCTATCCTTAAGAATAAAACTTTATGTGCCTCTTTTGATCTATGGCATGCACGTCTTGGGCATGTAAATCATTCCATTATTTCCTATTAAATAAAAAAGGACAGGTTTATCTTTCATTTTGCTTCCAAAAACTACTCTTTGTTTTACTTGTCAACTTGCCAAAAGTCATCGCTTATCATTTTCTTCAAATGATAATCAATGCTCCTCAATTTTAGGATTCATTGTGACATTTAGGGACTGTCACCTCTTAAATCTCACTTAGGTTTTTCCTACTATGTGCTATTTATTGATGATCACTCAAGATTTACATGGCTTTATCCACTGAAGTTGAAATTTGATTTTTTTTTTTTAACATTTTTTTTCCAATTTCAAAAATTTGTTGAAAATCAGCATGGCTCCAACATTAAAATCTTTCAAAGTAATGGTAGGGTTGAGTTTACTAGCAATTAGTTTCAATATCATATTTGTCTTTCAGGAATTCATCATCAAATATCTTGTCCCTATACTCCTTCTTAGAATGGTCATGCTGAGAGGAAGCATCATCATGTAACAGAAACTGGCCTTGCGCTTTTCTTTCAGTCCCATCTCCCTAGCTTATCGTTTCTAGGTTGACGCTTTCAGCACCGTGACTTACATCATCAACTGGCTGCCTATGCCACTTCTTAGAGGTATTTCACCTTTTGAGGTTATGTATGGTACATCTCCAAATTATGCGAATTTTCGTCCTTTCAATTGTTGAGTCTATCCTTGTTTACGTGCCTATACACCTCACAAGTTTTCCCCTTGTAGCTATCCTTGTTTTTTTCTCGGTTATAATCCCTCATACAAAGGCTTCTGCTGTATCAACCCTACAACCTCCCACACTTACCTCTCTCGATGTGCCAAGTTTAATGAAAATTTTTTCATTTACTTTTAGACTTCGCCTTGCCCATCTCCTTCCACACTCGATGCTTACCAATTTTTTTTAGCCTTTTTCCTCTCCAAAATTTCACCCCTAACTCTCCTTTCCAACCACTGCACTAACTCCTTCTCCTATTTGCACCATTTGTTCTAATAATACTTTTGAGTCCTTGCAAGCACCTTCTGTAATGACCTGCTTAATAAATTGGGTTTTTTTTTTTTTTTTTATACTATGATAATCTACATGCTCTGATACCATACTGGGGTAAACCCAATCATTAACCAAACAACGAGAAGCAGAAATCAAATAAACATAACCATATGTAAATATATATACAATACAATACCAGAGTACTATCATGTTTCCCAAAATACCCTCAACTATGTTGGGATATACAAAAATCCTCCACAATACTCACTTCACTGACAAGGCACTACAGAAGCCCCTCTATCTGCGAGCCTACCTGGATCACCTGATAAATAATTCAACACTGAGATGAGCCAACACTCAGTAAGACGAAATATGTTATTACTAGTATGTGGCAAATGAGTTACAATATGATGAAAATCTGTTTCCATATAATCATGTATAACTGGATATGTAAATATAGTATAAGTAATAAAATCCACCACCCTTTCCATATTACTTAACATAACAGTGTTATAGGTTACTATTCAAAATACTTCTATTATACATAAGTATGTTCCCAGTTTCTGTAAATCTGTACATACGTAATAGTAACTGAAAACTTTCCCTGTGGATAACTGTGTGTCATGATTTAACCCCTCATGACAGGGTTGGGCGGCCCGTAGGCAGGATTTACCCTGGCTGGCCAACCAGGAATAAATCAC
Source organism: Malania oleifera (assembly GCF_029873635.1). Lineage (NCBI taxonomy): Eukaryota > Viridiplantae > Streptophyta > Magnoliopsida > Santalales > Ximeniaceae > Malania > Malania oleifera. The sequence goes on along the minus strand of NC_080429.1, from coordinate 63,060,061 downwards.
TATACTCCATCGGTCTGATCTACCCACCTCAACCCATATCTGATGGGGAGCCTGTCCACGTCAAGGGCCTAGGTGATCGACCTACTACCACGTATTATCTAAATAGGTGGTTGCACTTATAACATTACATAATATCTGTAGCAATGGTACCGTGCTATGTAACTGCATAGTCCAACAGGGTCTGATATTATATAATATATCTCTATATACCGCTATCTGATATACCATGATTCTGAAATAACTATAATAATCATGATTCTAAATAAACTATAACTGTAATACATACATCATGATACTGAGAACTTCATAATCATAACACTAAAAACTGCATAATCATGGTACTAGAATTCGTATAATCATGGCACTAAAATTCCGTATAATCATAGTACTGAAATTCGTAAAATTATGGTACTGAAATTCATAAAATATATCTCCGTACTATACTTATATTCTCAAGCCACACCATACTTTAATATATAATATTCATAATTTAATAAACTATATAATATTTTTTTTAAATTGTCTAGCATAGCATATTTCCCTTACCTGACTACTGAAAAGCCCCTATGGTTACTAGCCTAACACTCGCAAGGTCTCATACATAACACTTTGAAAACAACATTTGTCAGAACAAAATATCAGTATTCCTTCACCTACATCATTTCTTATAACTGTCATAAGGACAAAAATGGACTAAAAAGCCTTACCCAGAATTCGGGATGAAATCCAACTTCGTTTCACCGATGATCTACTCCGGCAGACTTGTAGAGAACTTGACCAGGAGCGTCGTGGTGGCTTCGGATCGTCGATCCGGCGACTGGCGGGACTGAAATCAAAGAGAGAAGTGAGAGGGTCCGTAGGAGAGAGAGAGAGAGGTGCCGAAATGTGATAAAAACCCAATTTTTCATTACTTATAGGGCCATATTTGTTGATGAGACATGTCACTTCATCGACGAATCCTTTAGTAAATTTGTCGAAGAATCCCTGTATTTGTCGACGAAATTCAAAGTAGCCCAAAATCCATCTCTCAGTATTTTCTCATCGACGAGATGTAGTTTCGTCAACGAATTTCCTTATGCGTTCATCGATGAAGCCCTGTATTCGTTGATGAAGTCTACGGCCTCCTTCTGTTCATGTTTCCATTTTCTCTCCCTCTTTATTATTAAAATATTATTATTCTTCAGGCACTACACCTTCCGCAGCACCCAATGTGCCTCTTCTTGAGTCTTCACTAGCTCCCATTACTGATCCTATTATGGCCTTTTCTATATGTTCTTCTCTTGCCACCTCTCGTGGGTCTTCTCACCTTATGGTCACTCGAGCCAAAGCTTCCATCTTCAAACCCAAGCATCCGGATCTTCTCAGTACTCACTCTACGGGTCTTCTTTATGCTCTATTTATTCATTCCGAGCCCAAAGGTTTTAAATCTACAACCAAAAATCCTGCATGGCTTGTTGCTATGGATGAAGAAGTCACAGCTCTTTGCACCAATAACACTTGGGATCTTGTTCCTAGACCATCCAACACTTACATTGCGGGCTCTAAATGGGTGTTCCACACTAAATATATGTCTAATGGGTCTACTGTTCATCTCAAAGCCTGCCTTGTTGCAAAAAGCTACACTTAGCTCCCTAGTCTCAACTAGATGGACACCATCAGTCATGTGGTTAAGGACTTTACTGCTCGCGTTGTTCTCTCTCTTTCTATCACCCAAAAATGGCCCCTACATCAACTTGACGTTAAAATTCCTTTCTCAATGGCATCCTTCATGAACAAGTCTACATGGAGCAACCTCTAGGCTATGTTGAACCTTGCTTTCCTCATCATGTTTGCAAGTTAATAAAAGCTCTATATGGCCTAAAGCAAGCCCCCCATGCTTGGTTTGAGCGGTTCAACACTTTTCTCTTGCATTTTGGGTTCTTTTGCAGTCGTGCTGACACTTCCCTCTTTGTCTACAACGACAATCATGATCTAATTTATCTTCTTCTCTATGTAGATTACATTATCATCACTAGAAATAATTCCTCTTTTCTTCATGTTTTTATCAAGAAGCTTCACTTGGAATTTGCCACCAAGGACTTGGGTTCTCTTAGCTACTTCCTTGGCCTTGAGGTTACTCACTCTGATGATGGTCTTTTTCTTAGTTAGACAAAGTATGCTAGGGACATTCTTGCTTGGGCTCAACTCCCCGACAACAAACCCATTGACACGCCTAGGGTTGTTTCTCAAGATCTATCTTATAAGGGGAACCATTTTCTAATTCCACTTTTTATCGATCACTTGTGGGTGCTCTACAATATTTGACCATCACGAGAACTAACATTGCTCATTTTGTAAACTCTATCAATTAGTTCTTACATGCTCCTATTGTTGTTCACTTTCAAGCCATTAAGTGGATCCTCCGCTATGTCAAGGGCACTATTGATTTCAATTTGGACTTCACACAATCCTCCTCATTTGGTCTTGTGGCCTTCTCCAATGCTAACTGGGCAGGTTGCCTTGACACTCGTCACTCTACTTTTGGCTACTCTATCTACCTTTGTGACAATCTTGTCTCCTAGAGTGCCAAAAAGCAACTGACTGCTTTGTGCTCCAACTATGAGTCAGAATATCGCACTCTTGCGCTTACTGCTTCTGAAGTTATTTGGTTAACTCATCTCCTACGTGATCTCAGGTTTCCTCTTTCCCAACAACCTCTTTTACTCTACGAAAAAAAAAAAATGCTATCTTTCTCAGCTCCAATCCTGTCTCGCATAATTGCGCCAAGCACGTCGATCTTGATTACCATTTTATTCATGAGCTTGTTGTTGTTGGGAAGCTTCAGACCAACATGTTCCTCCAATCTTCAGGTTGCCTACATTTTCACCAAGAGTGTCTCTCGGCCTCTTTTTTCTTTTTTTAGGTCCAAGATTCACATGTGTCCTCATCCCATGCTCTGCTTGTGCTAGGCGGGTGTTGAAGATAATTGGAAATCCTCCTTCCCTTAAATCATCACTAGATTCTTAGCATCCTCCATAATTGTTATAGCTAACCCTTTATTGTAAGAGATTTAATTTTCCAATTTTATGTAATTGATTCCTCTCATTTATTCATTTATTTGTTACCTTATACATTTATTGTAACCAATGTATATCAATGGAAACGTCTGCCTCCGAGTGTGGTGTGGTGGTTTTACAGAACACTTTCAATTGGTGTGTCTTTATATTTACATGTGAGGATTGTATTATTATTCATGTTGTTATTTTCTCTAAAAAAAATGAAAATGAAAAAAAAAAGATCACAACTTTTACAAAAATGACCAAAATTCCTGTAGAATTAGAAATTGGCCAAGAAATTTCAAAAATATTTCTAAAATTAGAGGATTATTTTGGGACCATTTTTGTTTAATTTGATGCATTCACATGATCATTTTGCATGTTTAAGTAATGTATGTTTCATATTTGCATGTGTAGAGGTATTTCAAACCTCACCTATATAATTATAAGGGAGGTTTATCTAGTAAGACCCCTATTTTGAAGATCTTATTAGACATTCCTAAATCACACCATGTTTTACATTTTCTTTTAAATTTTTTGTTAATTTAAGAGTTAATTAAAGGTCATCTGAATTGATCTGAGGTAATCCATAGTTAATTAGGTATCATTCGCAAAACGGGTGCATAGGGAGTGCTAATACCTTCCTCTCGCATAACTATACTTTCAAAATCAATTTTGGTAATAGCAGAGTGAGACTACTGGTTCCCTAGCCTTAGTATTACCGCAGGTTGACCCATATCCTAGAATATGTATTAGCCAGTGAGATACTTCCTCTTCTTTTCTTCCTTTCTTCTTCAATCTGACCCCACACAACCCATCACCCCCCACATCCATTGCCACTTTGTTAAGCATCGCCACCTGGTCAACTGTCATCACCAATCGTTGTTAAGCCTATTAGAGCTTGATAAAGCTCTAATAGCTTCCTCTTTAGTGATCTCTCTCTCTCTCTCTCTCTCTCTCTCTCTCTCTCTCTCTCCACCTCCGTGTAAAGTTGTATTTGTCCTCTTCTATTGCTCACTTTAATTTTAGCAACACCCTTAATTTTTATTTTTTTTTGTATCGTTCACTCTCGCAATTAATCACTCACACGCCCCTTAAACTAGTCACTCTCTTTTACTCTCTCCTCTTTGGTTCTTCTCTCTTTTTTTGGTGCCCACTAGATATATTAGCCTACATGCCTGCTTTTAACAAACATTGATTTTCAATCCTAAAGCACATATGTGAATTCACTCTAAAGGCCTCAAAAGAAAGTATAATGTATAATTGCCCCATGAAATCATCCAAATATAGCATATTGACCTCATAGGTTATGTCCGGTTTTGATAATGACAAATACTCAAGTGTTGGATGGTTATCAAGTTTTTGTGGAGGTATATATTAGCATATCAATTGATGGCACGTAAGAAGTTCTCTTTATTGTACTTTATATTATTGCCTTATTCGGGTCTATAATAGTAACATAGGGCAAAGGTCTGTAATAATCTGCATTGCATGCATGTAAGTCTTAATAAGCTCAAAGACCTTAGAAAACCCTTAGGTCCTTGCACATACACATAAAATAATCCCAATAATCACTTATATTATCAAGGGATTTAGGATTATCATATGATTCTCACTCTCGTGCCTCAACAAGTAATCATAAGAGTTGTAGGCATAATCTTTTATGTATTTACAAAACTTGCTTACATTGTAAAAGAAAAGGGCACGGCCGATTTAATTGTCTATTTAGAAGTGCCCGAGGCCTAAACAAAGAAATGATATAGGTGATCATGAAAGTAACCCCCGTAAGACCTGAGGAAAAATGGATTTAAATTAATACTACTTAATTATTTAATGCTTCCTTCGATCCTAGGTTTAGGTTTAGGGGGTTGTGATGACTGTTGGTTTGGAAAGTGGTTGTTGCTTAAAATGAAATCGTCTTTACCCACTTTCTAATGGACATGGCATCTATGCTTTAGGGAATTCGTCTTGCCTTATATCATTTTACCCTAAATTCATCAATCAAATAGCAGTCATTACTCTAGGTATAAGCACCAATGATAATAAATTCCATATCTATCGAGTACTAATAAAAGGTCATCCTCCTTGTAATCAAAATTAGAGGCATCCACTAGTGGAGTGTCCCTTTTGAGTTTAGATTGTAAATCCTTTAATTTTGGTTCACTTCTTCCATGGGAAAGCTTTACCATATCACAATCACATCAGGTAAAGATCCATCCTCTCATTGATTTGTATCCTTGCTCCAAAACTGTGATCATAGTCGAAGGATACATTCCAGTTTCCAAAGAGCATTAGTAAAAATAATATTCATATTCTCCTATATGCTCTTTGCCAAAACAGTTAGGACATTTTCTTTTGAATGTTTATCTTGTATAATGTCCTGCTACTACCAAAATACTCTTCTGAACATATTAATAATTTAATTTTTAAGAGTATTTATCCTTATTAGCTTCATAAGCTCTCAAACGTTAACATAAAATTATTTAAAGCTTCATATAATTCCATCAAGCTAAATGGCTAAGTTTGTTAAATTAGGTCTTAATCTATATGAATACATAAAATTCATAGAAACCTATGCATGAACACTAACTTGGAAACCATTCAAACTTGTGCCTTTCACATGTATTAGTTTCATAAGAAAAGAGGCACGCCCAGATTAAACCATTGAAAATCTTATAACTCTTGGCTAAAGAAATTAGAAAATGAAAAAAACATTAAATGAGTTGAGTGCATAACTCAGGGGGAGAATTTATTCTTCATATCTATATAAATTAAAATACTCTCATATCCTTATATTGTTTATGCCTTTATGCTTATCTGTGTATAGCATTGTAGCACTATCCATGACTCAATGAATGGTTATAATCTCTATGATGGATAGTTTATGTATTTTTCTAGCACGAACTACTATTGAGTTATATTGAATATCTTGAGTTGATTATACTACTGGATTGCATGCTTGTATTGAAATCCTCATGTATAGCGGATGCAGTTGATGTGTATTACATGCTGGTAGTGATTTTAGGTTCTCGTGTGCCTTGAACTAAATTATAAATTGTTTGATTGAACCTATCAGGTACAGGTTTTATGGGAAAATGTCCGATTTACAGACGACATGCTACCGAAATTTCGACAGGAATTTTCCCAACATAAAATCTTGTCCAAAGATGATTATAATAAAATTAAAGTTAAAATATTTTTGAAAAAATGAGTGAAAATCAATTAAATAATTAAACTTCATTCTGGCATGATCATCAGACATTTAAAGGAGCTCAGCTCCATCCCTATAGAAAAGGCTCAAAGAACTCATATGCATCAATTCGCTTATCAATATATTGAGGCTCTTTTGATATCCTTGAACATTATATCCTGTGCTTGAAGTCCAATGTTTGATATGGAATGTTCATGGGTCATGAACATTATTGCAGGCCCTAATATATACTCTCTAATGCATCTATGGTCTATAGGGACAACTATACTAATCAAGTGACAAATGTAATTGACAAATACTTACTATAGTTGATTTTAAAGATTTGGATTGATGGCTTATACTACTAAGCATAATGAAATAATTCTCTATCTAGTATCAGCAGCTTATTATATCTAAACACGAATTCAAATCGATAAGGGGAACATCCAAAATTAAATCTCATTCTGTTATGTTCTTCAACATCTTCAGCTTAGATCTGGCTTGAACTCTTTGTGGTATGCACTTAATTGTTAGGATTTTATTGAATATTTTAAAATGAAAATATATTGATTTGCCACAAGTTGTTTGTGTTTTCCAGTGAAACTAGTTTTATTGTTTGTGCACTTAATTGTTGACGTTATTTTGTCATTCATTTTGCATTGTATAGTTGTTATATTTCTTGAATGATTGAAAGTTATACTTCTATTTTCCATCTTGATCATACTAAACTGTTTGAGTTAGTTATTGTGGATAAATTGTTAATTTAAAACTCAATTAGCTCGTTGGAATACATATTACTTTTGGGAAATGTTCTATTTTCAAATGGCATACTGCCGAAATTTTTAAAGATTTCCCAAAACCATATCTATATTTGAATGATAATTATCTCTTATTTGCCTATATATACTTAAATGTTTGTCTAGGCACTTTTTGATGTTGCCAAAATGGGGAAAAATAGGCAAGTATTTGTCATCATCAAAAAGGGGGAGAATGTTGACCTTATAGGTCATACCCGATTTTGATAATGACAAACACTCAAGTATTTGATGGTTATCGAGTTTTTGTGTAGGTATATATTAGCATATCAATTGATGGCACATAAAGACTCAAAGTATAAAGACCCTGAAGTTCTCTTTATTGTACTTTATATTATTGTCTTATTCGCGTCTATAATAGTAACGTAGGGCAACGGTCTGTAATAATCTGCATTGCATGCATGTAAGTCTTAATAAGCTCAAAGACCTTAGAAAACCCTTAGGTCCTTGCACATACACATAAAATAATCCCCATAATCACTTATATTATCAAGGGATTTAATTGGAGAAAAACTGAACTTATAGGCAAAAGTTGCGAGGATTCGGGTGACCAAACCCTTAGTGTTCAAAACACCTTAGGCACCCGAACCATGGACCGATCAAGATGTTGACCTGAGTTCAGCAAACCAAACTAAAATACACGTATCGTCCACGGTCGACCAAACCGCTGATCTAACATTTCCCAACAACTTGGCAGCTTGAACTTATATGTTCAAAATAGCATCGAGCAACCAAACACATGAGTTTGGTAAACCGAACCCTAGACCGAGCACCCGAATCTCAGATAGTGTGGAAATCGCCTTGGTTCGGCAAACTGAACCCATGCTCAGGCGACCGAACTTCAAAAATTGACTTTTTTCATTGTCTCTATTTGGGCGACCAAACCATAGTTCAGCCACCTGAAACTCTCGGGTTGTTTTATATTTTTACCATAGTTAAGACAATTAAATAGGGTTATTTTTACTAAACCGTTTTAAAACAAATTTAATAATTCCTTACATGTCCTCAACGGTTATAATTTTTACCATTTCTATATATAGGGGTTCATTTGCAAGGATTAGTGAGAAATTAGCAAAGTGATTAGTGAAAAATCTTATGAAAATTTCCAAAGCCTATATTTCTCAAATATTCCCAAATACTTTCCTACTTCTTTTTCTTTGATCATCCAAGCTTAGAGAGAGTATTTCAAAAACGAAAAAAAAAAAAAACCAAAAATACAAAACAAAACAAAACAAAAATGCAAGAATGAGGGGCGGATAGGGGAAAATAGTTTTACATTTTCTTTTTATCATTTTTGCAAAATCACTATCATATATAGTAATGCTAATTTTATTTATATTGATAGTGTCCGATTGTTTTTGGTAAAAAATAAATTTCTTTCAACGAGTATATTTCACAAATAAACTCCTTTAGTGTTCCATAAACTAATTCAATTATTGTTGATGGTTGCAAAAATTAAGTTACAAATTTATAGGATAATCTTAAAATATTAATCATTTTAAATTTAAATATTTTTGTAACTTTGTAGTTTCTAAAATTTGTGTTTATAAAGATAGCATATTGTATGAGTTGCAGTATATCATATCTCTTGTGGCTAGTGATTTTTCTTTTTATATCAATTTTTTGGAAATGCCTTTTCTATTTAACACAGTGTGGCACATCTGACTTAGGACAATAACTCTGACCTAACTTACAAGCTGGCTTCCAACTTAGTTTACCCAATACATTTTTATTTAGCCTTAGTGTAACTTCTTATAATAATTATATTATTTGAACTTTTTTTTATTTTTACAACACAGATTGGAGCCAATTTTCCAACTAAAGTTAATTTAGGCTTTGGCTTATGTTTATAGCTAGGTATATCATTTTTTTCTAAAAAAAATGTTAGGGTTCATTTTGTTGTAAAAGGCAATTGGAAATTCTCTAAAAACCATTATAAAAATTTTGACTAATTTTTCATTTTTGTAAGACTTGTATGAAATAAATGAGCAATAAACAATTTCGCCACTGCTTACTTGTAAAAATAGCTCTACTTTTTATTTCTAGTATTTTAAATAATTAAAAAAGGCCACCTTATTTTCTTTTTTTTTTAAAAAAATTATATAGAAAAATTTAGAAAATACTTTTGCCAATTCTTACTTTGCATGAGTATGAAAATTGGATCTTGAACTAATTCGCATGCGTAGAAATTCTTTTAAATCTACATAAATCCAAATTCAAATCCTAAAATCCATAATTAAATATTACCATATATAAATTCTGAAAATTCGAAAAACAAGTTGTCATTTTTTATGATTATTTTGAAACCTAAAAATAAAAAAAATAATAATAATAATTTTATACATTTAAACAAACTCCTAATTTTTTAACTCTTTAAATACGAAACTTGAAAAATTTTAAAATTAATTAATTTTTTTAAATTCTTCGAAGAAATGGAAATTAGAAAAAGAAAAACATTTTCCGCAGCCGAACGGGCCTTTATGTATTTTTTTTAGTCTATTAAATATTCACTATTACTAAATGAGGAATTTTCCAACAGTAGGATGAGGGTTGAAGGAGGAGGTACCAGCCAAGACGCGCATCAGCACACACCACATGCAAGTGTCACCAGTGCACCATTCCAATTTTTGCAAAAATCCCCTTCTCCAAATATGATTCTGATATTTTGACAAGAGGGGCGATGCAGTTAAAACCCTTTGCCTACTCTTTGGGATTTGGATTGGGCGAAACTGCGTGGACAACATGCACGCAGGACCATAGCAAAATGAAACCAATAAAATTTTGTAACAAGAACTCACCCCCTTCCCTTGACACTAATCTAACTACAAAATGAATGGTTGAAGAATATGCCAATGTACTTTCAGCAAATTCCACGCCTTGAGATCTTCAAAATGCTTCACAGGAAGAAAAGCAAAAGGCAAAAGGTAGGAGTTGGAGGTTGGCACAATGCTACAAAGCAAGGAACGCAAGGTAAGTACAAATATACGAACATGGGGATAAATCTGATTCATTATTTTAAGTAACTCGTCCCAACATACATTTTTGGCAACCCAACTTTTACACACAAGCACTCCCTTGTGCACCAGCTTTTGCCATTGCGGTATCTGCCAGTTTCTGCACCATGGCTGCATGCTTTTGGCCAGTCAAATGAAAATTGAATACTGTCTGGCTATTGCATACAACATTGCATAAAGTGCAGACTCTAACAGCACCAGCTGCCGCCCCGCCTTCCAAAACCTTCCGTTTTTTCACCTCCAGATCTATTTCTGAGGCCTGTGACAGGTTTGTTTTATTTACAGATTTTGCCATGTCACTGGGTTTGCACTGTCCAGCCTCTGGGTTTTCTGCTGGTCCACTTACTGAATTGGCCTCTGTCGTGGTTGCGCCACTGGTATCTTGTTTTGATGCTTCAAGTTGCTCAAGGTTCTTCTGGTGCCTCTTCCCCATTATGTGTCGATTGAAAACATCAATGCTGTTACATTGGAGTCGGCAAACTTCACACCATGCAGATTGAACAATCTTGGTTTTCTTTCGGATATTTTTCTGCACCCAGCTGCTCTGAGGCTGCACTCTAGGAACAATCCAACACAAAGGGTTTGTGTTCGCATTTGCAGCAACAAATGGCTGAGCCGTAATTGCAGGTATTAAACCAGCCTACAAAGTCCCAAACATGAGCATGCTATATTGTACTAACTGTTTGACAAAGTTACCATTTCACTTGACCAAGATACTCGAACATTTATAAATAAATTAAGTGGTATAATATGGCTGGTTGCAAATCATGGATAGAGCAAAAATGAGAGGCAACACAACATGGGTATGGCAAAAATGAGGACTACAAATGAAGCAACGACATATGACCACCAATTTCAAAAAAGATACATCTCATTTGCTATGTAAAAGTCAATGTCAGACCAAATGTCTTTAATTTCTTGACGGCTTGTTCGGTTTTGTGGAATAGCTATTCCTTGAAATAAGATGGAATTTAGTTTAAATTTTGAAAATCAAGAGAATAGTTATTCCTTATATATTCCTAGTTACTTCATCCAACATGTAACAAAAAAGGAATAGACATCCCTATGATGAAATTTGGGAATAGTTATTCCTTGTCTATTCCTTATTATGGACTCATAAAATGTTTCATATTGTTATTTGCTTTATAGTAACGACATAATTTCTTGTATAACTAAGTGTAACTAGTCTATTAAAACTAATCTATTCATAAGAATAGGCATTCTGCAAACCAAACATAACCTAAAGGAAATATAAAATAGGAGAGAATGGATACGCATGTAACCAAGTCTCATCAGGTACTAGGAAGAGAGTTAAAGCACAGAAAGCAGACAGAATTTCATGCAAGCACTAAAAAAGTTGTCTAATTTATACAGGATGTCCAAATGCATAAGAGGGAAAAAAAAAAAAAAACAGTAAAAGACAGGATAAATTTGCAAACAGCCTTCTCAATTTCTCATCCACAACATTTGGCATCTACTTTATTATTTATTATTTTTTTTGCACAAGACAAGAAAGATATTATTAGCACCAGGGAAACAAGAACAAAACAACAGCAGGCACGAAGCAACTCAAAACTGCTAAACAACAGCATACAGACCAAAACAACTACAACAACCTCAATCTGACCTGGACAATTTCACCAACTATATCATCAAACACAGGCTGGCGATGAGCATAAACAAGGGAGTTCTTGGCTTATCAAACACAGCATATAGCAAAGGTGAAGACTAACCTGCTAGTGTCACAATCCTGCCTTTTTGGTAAAGAAGAAAGCCACACAATCTCTTCATTCCTAGAGCTGAAACTGCTGTGCTAATTAAGAGTAGCACAATTAGCTCCATAAATCCTTTTAGTGATACTGCAGCCGAAAAAAATGTTATTCTTCGTTTGAGTCATCACAGAATTTACAATTAAACTCCTCAGCCTTACCCCATGAAACATATCCTCTCTCAAGTGTAGGAAGTCCATTCCTAGCAGCTAACCAAACAATAAAAGCATTCTTAGGGAGATAGAATTCTTAAACCAAAAGGCCTTGGAACAAGGAACAATGCTACTTTTTGTTCAGATAAGCTCACAGGCAGAACTGAAACTGAAGTTTCCGGAAGGGGAAGCCTGCAATTTAAAATATCCTCCACTGCAGGGTCAAGGAAAAGACTTTCAAGTTAAAGCCTGCTGAGAAAGTCTTCTAGACCAATTCCAAGAGCTATTAGACCAGAAGTCAGCAATCTTTGCCTCTAAAGGAATTCCCAGCTCTTTATAAGTTGAAGTCTAACAGCAAAGGAAAGGTATTCATGAGTCCAACAGTATATTCTTGAAGAGATCCTCTCCACAAGCAAATCAGTCTGGCTTAGTTACTCTTTTGTCACTACTTGCAAGCCCAAGTATATGCTTATTTAATATGCATTGTCAAAAAGGTTTACCTCAATTCATATTTATACATTCAATTCCATGTAAAATCTCCCCCCCCCCCCCCCCCCTTGGAACTCATTTTAATCTTTCCCTTTCCTCCTTACACCTTAAAAGAATATTTTCTAGCTGACCACGGTTTACACAGTATTGCAAGTGCACAACTAAATCACTTTCTACAAAGCATGCATCCAATGTCAAGAAATACAATTATACAGTAAAGAAATTAATTCAAAAAAAGTGGTGGGGCATTGGTAAGTTTGCTCCACTGCTACTTGGACATCACAAGTGATAAGTCAGGAACCAGCCCCCTCCCCCTCTTTTTTCCAGGAGGCAAACAAAAAAATTTACTATGAGCACCAAGAGGGTGCAACCATGATTTTAAAACACAGATCAGCTGGCCAGAATAGAGTCTGTCACCTTACCAGTCTACCTTATATCTCTAAACCAGATTTCATGAGAACTGGATCAACCCAGCCAAACTAGGGCAATCTGGCCCAACTTAGCTCAACCAAGTGGACTGGCTGGGTTGACCCAGACTCTTACCCAAAACACATTTAAGGTACTGCAAAGTAGAGATGAACCTTAAAGCTCTTAGGAAAAGAGAGGTATTACCATTACAGTACCTCTACCTCTTTGCGAGTTTACTAAACAAATATATATATATATATATAGACACACACAAAAAAAAAAAATACACACATGTGAGAAATAATCAAATCCTTAAACTCTCTTAAAAAAATTTTAAATTGAATCATACCCTTTCTCTCACTACCAATTGCTAAAGCTTGAGACTTCCATGTTGGAGGTCTCAAGTTTGAACCTTAGAAGGAAGGGAAATGATATGGAGTGGGAGAAAAGCCACCACTTGTTGCGTCACAACTCACAAGTTGAACACTTCACACCTTGTGAAGGGTCATGCCACATTAGTCATAGCACACTAGCTCAACTAGTCGGCCAAAAGTAAACCACCACTTCACTGAACAAATTCATGACCAGTGAATACAAACAAATCGAAGCAATGAGCAAACATGTATGTAAAAAATGATTCATGCAGTAAACCATAAAGCATCCCAGTACACCAATCGCATCTCCTAGGCCTGCAACCCAAACCGAGCTTTATTATGCTCAAGCTTGTTAATTAAAATTTTAACCAAGCCAAGCTTGATACGAGCTCAAACTGAGCTTGAATACATTTGCTCAAGCTTTTTTCATTCATGCAAATGAGCATGCTGAACAAGCCATTGCCGAGTTTCTAACAAACAGCTTGGTTCTTTTGGAACCTATTAAAGTTTGATATACACTGTTGTCCCACAACTTAAAAGCTTTAGCTTTTAGGTAAAGTGGTTGCCTAACATGGTACTAGAGCTAGTTACCAGGAGGTCCTGGTTCTAGTCTCATTGCTCGCATTTATTGTGCGCTGTTTAAAAAATGATTATATTCCCAGTAATGGGTGTTATCTACTGTGCATCTCTCCACGGGCTGTGGTGCTGCATGTACGGGGGGTGTCAAAGCTTGATATACATTGTTGGCCCACAACCTAATAGCTTGAGCTTTTAGGTAAAGTGGTAATCTATAGAACCTCTCATTGTCAAAGGCGGAGGCTCTTACGGTTTTGTTAGGCAAAAAGTGTAAAAAGACTCCAACTAATACTACTACAAGGTTTCTTCACTCCTACCAAACCAACCTATTGACCTTGGGCCTTAACCTATCACTATATTCAGGTTATGGAGTTCAGCCTAAACAAGTCCACACCCATACACCCCTACTTTTAGACTAAATAAGTAGTCTATCAAACCTAGTTCAACCATATTAAACGAACCCAAACCAAGCCTACAATCAAGTTGCTTACAAGTTGAAATGAGCCAAGCCCAATCATAATTAGGTTAGGCTCATTCATTAAACAAGTCTAAAAATTGGGATTGAGAATTGATCATTTAATCAATGAATGAGCCTCAACAAGCTCTTTTCGAGCCAAGCTCCCAAGACAATCATGCCGACTTAGTTCGTTTGCAGCCGACATGTGTTCAATGAGGGAAGCAAATAGGGTAAACTTGTTTACAAAAGCTTGTGAGTTATACAATGATTGATGAATGATCATCCTCCCTAATGAGTTTCTATGCTATTTTCACGCTGTCACTAGAAACATCAATGTGACCATGGTCTTAAATTTCCACGAAATTGTCAAAATTTCTGTCGAAATTTCCAATTTTGATTTTCATCTTACATAATTTCCATCAAAATTTCAATAAATTATTTGAAATTTATTGAAACCTCAAAATTTTAGTGAAACTTGTCGAAATTTAACTATAGAATGAAATTTCCTCGGAATTCAACTGAGAGATTTAGGAGCAAAGTGAAATTTCTCTCAAATAATTTTATTTTTTCCATTTAAAACAAAAAGATTATTATTAGGACTTATGAAATTATATGAAAAAAATAAACTTACAATAACATTTTATCTAACCATTGATGTCTAAACTAAATTATCATTATTTATATAATAAAAGATTTTTAAATGATTTATCAATTTCATTTTTATTAATTGAATATGGTGTTTAATGCACATTACCTTAGAAATATGTTTGATACACATTCTATTTACAACTTTTCCACATCATACACAACATAGATGTATTTTACTTGTAATATATTAGCCCTAAAACTTATATTATTATGTTTATTAACCATTTCTAAAGTTTCATAAAAAGGAATTCCATGCTTTACTATTGATTTCCATTATTTTTTCAAATTGAAATTGATATTGACGTCGAAATTGAAACTTCCGACAAAACTTCAGTACTTTTGGATCTTCGAAATTTGAGTCAAAATCGAAACTTAAGACCTTGAATGTGATCAGGCAGTCATACTCACTATTTTCACTAAAGCATGGTTACCCATCCTATGCGTGCAACACAAGTGGTCATAGGCAGCCATAATGCCCTAAACAAGCTTAGCTCCTAACATTCTTCCCTACTTATGTGGTTGCCATCCTTGTAGACTTTGATGCCACTCTCCAACATTGCCCACAAATGGTTCCATGTCTTCCCCTGACATCGAGATGATTACTTTATCTTTGAAGCCCTTCAAGTTGCGAGATCTTAACTGGCGCTTGGCTGGCTAAATTTCGTCACATCTTCAATGTGGCAATGAATGACTTGAGGCACATGAAACATATGATGCACCTCCACTCAAGCTAGAGGATCAACTTTTGAGGAGCCCTCCCAACTTTGACCACGATGGGGATAAGTCCTTCATATTTGCGAAGTAGTCTTCTACCTCAACCTCGTACTAAATTGATCCTATCTAGATAGAGCTTAACAAACATCAAGTTACCCACATTGAAGTGTGACAATCTTCTCCCTTGATTTTCCTATTTCTTCATCTACTTCAAAGCTTTCTCCAACTAGGCTTAGGCAATCTCTAGGTTCTATCTCCATTCTTTGGTGAATATGTACACCCTCAAACTCTTCTCTTCTGTACAGCTCGTCAACTTTGTGAGAAAAGAGCGAGCCTATTACATTCTATCAAAAAAAGTGGGCATATTACAAGCTCAAAAGGACTCTTGTTAGTAGTTGAGGTCTTTTGGGCGTTGAAACAAAACTAAGCCACATCAAATAGTTGCACCTAGTTGTTCTAGCCAATGGTGATGAAATGGCACAAATGCTCCTCTAGTAGCCCTTTGAATCTCTTAACCAGATATCTAGAGCAAGTGCTAGCTTGAAGAGATGTGAAGTTGTAACCAAGAATTTGGAAAAGTTTTGTCCAAAAGTTTTTTGTGAATCTCAAGACACTAATGATGTCTTCGGGGAAATCCCAATACTTTAGAATGTGCTTAAAGAACAATTGCATTGTCCCCTTTGTTGAGCAGTACGTTGGTGCCGTACTTGTCTATAGCTACAATTATAGACCTTGTTTCCCAAACTCTGGGCAAGTTATTGATGAAGTCAAGTAAGGCACTCTTCCATAGTCTTGTTGGTACTTGAAGAGGCTCCAACAACCTTGCAATCTTCTTTTGCTTGACTATATTGCTAACAAGTGAGACAAGTAGGGTTATACTCAACCACATCATCACACACGAGTGACCAACAATACTTTTGCTTCAACAATGCCAAAGTCCTATACCATCTTAGGTGACTTACACACATTGTGTCATAAAATTCCCGCAACAATGTCTTCCTAAGATCACCCACTCAAGGCACAAAAAGTTGGTTGTCATGTGTTAATAGCAATACATCCACTAACTAGAATTGACGCCCTTTGCCCTTTTCCACCAACTTCATGAAGCTTTGGGCAACTAAATCTTTGACAAGGTTCTAATTAATGCGCTTCCACATTGTCATGGAAACTTCACTTGCTATGAAGTGATTTACTGGTTGGTTGTAAGGATACGGACTCGGCCTTTGTGCTCAGTGCATTTGCTACTTGATTCAAACGCATCACTTTGTGCTAAAAGGAGAAATCAAAATTCCAATAGGAATTCTAGTCAATAGACTTGTCTTGGGGATGACTTTGGTTGTGTAAGGAAGTAGCTCACATCCAAGTTATCAAACTTCAGCACAAATTCAACCCAAGCATGTCATGTTGCAATTCGTGAAGACAATGAATCACTGCTAGCATTTTCTTATCTTAAGTTGTGTACTTCCATTCACCTTCACTAAGCTTACATCTCTCATACGAGGGACAATGCCTACCTATAACAGAACTCCACCAAAGGCATAGTTTGATGCATTTTTCCGTACCTCAAAGAGCTTCATGATGGCTAAAGCAAGTACTCGATCTTGCATCATGCCTTCCTTCCAAGTTGTCAAAGGCTCCCCAGCACTCTTTTTTCTAGTTCCACCTATACCCTTATTCGAGAATTCTGTTAACAAGGTAGTCCTACTCAAATACCCTAAATAAACTTGTGCCAAGTCCAAAAAAGTAACACAACTCATTCACTACTGTTGGGGTCTTCCAATCTAGAATACCTTTAATATTCTTCGTATCCATCCAAATACAACACTATTCAATCACATGAGTAAGAAATTTGATATTCGACTAAGCAAAAGAGCACTCCTCCTTCTTAACATAAATGTTGTTCTCCTTCAACCTATCCAACACCTTCCATAAATGCTTCTTATGTTCCTCCAAAGTGGAACTATAAACAATGTCATCGAAGTATACCACGACAAATTTGTTCAGGTAGTGATAAAAACACATGATCCATTGGCATACAAAAAGTAGCTAGAACATTCTTTGACCCAAAGGGCATCACCAAGAAATTCAGATGTCTTGTACCGCATCACGCAAGTATCTTCAGCTTATCATCATTTACTATTCCCACTTAATAGTCGACTGACTACAAGTCAAGTTTGGTGAAATACTTGTCATGAATTAGATGATTAATGGAATGGAGTACTTGTTGAGCTCAGTCAATTTGTCAAGCATGAGGTAATCCACATACATCCGCATGCCCTCATTATGTTTCATTAGAAACAACACTGGTGCTCCAAACAGTGCTTTGGAAGGACATAAATAAAACAGACACAAGATTTACATGGGTCGGATTATAGCCTACATCCACAGGTTAAGATGGCAAAAGAAACTTTACTATTGGGAAGAGATAAAATACAAGAGCACCTAAGATGTTATGCTCTCTGACACAAGGCACCCATATATACGCCCCATCAAGAATAACTCCCTCTCAAATCAAATTAATTCTCCCTTAAATCAAGGATGCAAATTAACTCCCCTTAAGGTCAACTCTTTAATTTCTTTCTTCTAGCAAAAAAATTATAAAAATTAAAAATTAAAAAAAAAAATCCTTATTTTGATGTGAGCATAAACTCTCAAATTATTACAAATAACTCCTATCTTGAACGAAAGATTTATTGTGGAGCATGAATGCATTGACCAAGGCATGGGAAGACGAGTAACTCCTCTCTTGAATGAGAGCTTAAACAAGAGATTTATTGTAAAGCATTCATATGATTCTGGCCCAAGTATTCATATGGAGCTGGTCCATCATTAACAAAAAATTGCTCATCATGATGTTTCCTCAATTCTGCCAACTCTAATGGTGTCATTCAGTATGGCCCTTTAGCAAGATGCTTTATCCTTGGCAATGTAATGATCCACACCTCATTACACGGGCAAGTTGTGTAGTAGCTTATCACAACTTTGTACTCCCAACACACCTTAGATGGTAGTGGGCACCAACTTTTGTCCTATGTCTTCATCCACCACCAAATAAGGTAAGATATTTTGGTTCACCACTTCTCCCCTTTCTTAAGTTGCATGGAAAAGAACTTCTTGTCGTCCCGTTTCTTCGTCATAGCTTACACCATGGAAGGGTGGTCACCGATCAAAACTAACAAATGGGCAACAATACTACCTTATTCTCCCTTAAGAACTCCAATTCAAGTATCACTTTTAAATATTCCATCATAATGGCTATGAAATTTGCATGTCTCTCTCATTGTCCAAAATTTCATTGTCATTTTGCTACTCCTAGAGTAGGCTAAGTTGCGAAGTTAACCACCTTTATGCATCCTAAGTCCTTATCCAACTTCAAGTTGACAATAAGCATTGTTTCCATGGATACTCTCACTTCCTCCAAGTCAATACTTGGCACATCACAATAGTTTAGCATCTCCACTCAAGTACATTGTTGCCATGGATACTCTCACTTCCTCCGAGTCAGTACTAAACACATAAAAGTACTGCTCCACGTCAAATAAGTTCTCCAACTACAATTTTAAAATCGGTGCCTAATGGCTATTATGGACATTATGTAACTGTGTTAGTGGCTTCCGAGACCGTTATGGGTTGATATTTTAGAGGTACTCCGATGCACAATTGTAACAATGGCTACGATTTTTTACATACTATAATGGTCATTACAGATCATTATAGGGTGGTTACAATGCCAGACTAGCTATGAATGACCAAAACAAGTTTTTGAATTCTTTTATTGCATTTACCCCTCACTTTACCCTTTATTGAAGCTTAGAAACTCAATTTTAAGTTGATTTATTTAGTTAGTAATTTTTTATTAAAAAATCATTTTTGGGTTTATTTTCCTTAACATTTAGTATGCATTTTTTTTAATAACTGCATGCAAATAAACCCAACTTCTTCTCTTATTAAATTACCCATGTTCATATTGTAAGTCCTTCTAATTTTATTTCTTTTCTGTTTTCCTTACACCTAGTTTGAAGACTAAAATATGTTATATTGTATGCATTTTTGTTCTTGTTTAACATATGAATATTCTTTTTCTTTTTTTCTTTTTCTTTTTCGGATAACAAAATTCCATTAAAGCCTTTTGAGTACAAAAGATGGCTTTCCATATTATATTTCTTTATATTTATAATTTGTTAGTTTCAACTTCACTTATAATCAATAAAGTAGTGAAAAGTAGCAAATGCATGCTTCTTCTTGCCAATAGCAACTAAAGCAACCAAGATAGCATCCAATACTTGTAGTACTTTTTATATTTAAAGTGATTAAAATTTACTAAAAATTAAAGCATTGGTAAATAGGACTCTTGGATCAAAACATGTGAATCTTTATGTATTTAAGAAGTTTTCTAATGTAAAAAAAAAAAAAAAATTCAAAGAGTCAGTGTATGTTATCCATTACGTAATGTTCACGAAGGCCACAACTGTTACACCGTGATTGTTGTCGTATTTAAAACCATGTCTCCAACTCCTAAGCATCACAGGCACCCCCAACACCCTAGCTTCTAGCACACATGTTCTCCCATATTCTACCCCTGTAGAATTGGAATTTCGAAGAGCATAAGCCATCAGATTCATCTAGGCAATAGGGTCATCTATCTGGTGTTGTCAAGCTTCTACCGTACCACTAAAATCTTCTATAAGTTCCTCAATGGAACCTTGTTGATCTTTTTGGAATCTCTCCAATAAATCAACACATTCTAGAAGTTGAGTCATCTTTATGGCCACCTAATTGGCAGTCTCAGCTTGCACCTCTGGCGCATTAATTATCTCAATATTGGTGCGCTACATGGCTCTCTTATCAATGCTTCACACAATCGCACAATCCAAAGGCAACCAAATCACAAACCAATTAACCAAGCCGCAATACCAACTATCATGGGCTGAACACTTCACACCTTGTGAAGAGTCATGCAGCACTAGTTATAGCACACTAGCTTAACTAGTCAACTGAAAGTAAACCATGGTTTCATTACTTGAATAAATTTAAAACCAAAGAATACAAAAAAATTGGAGATAAGAAAACAATTTTGTAAACAAGAACCATGCAGTAAACCATAAAGTAACTCAATTCATTAATCACCCCTCCATGGATAACGTGTATGCAGCAAGAAAGGAAAATAGGCTAAACAAGTTTTAAAAAGCTGGTAAATTATATAATGGTTGATGAACTCACCCTTCTTTAGCTTACCATGCTACTTTCACTCCAATTCTGCCACTAAGAAACATCAATGTGACTTCCTATTTTCACTGAGGCATTATCCTACTCCAAGAAAAGCCTACACTAGTATATAAATGATGGTTACCCATCCCATGAGTACAAGCAAACATAACACGCTGTGTAGAGCAGGTCCATGGGCTTCCATAATAATAATAATAATAATAATAGTATACAACATTGGTCCAACCACCAGTTTGGCTCACCAGTCAAACCAACCAACTCTTCAAGTCGGTCAATAGTTTGGGTTTTAACACCATGGGTACAATCCGAGTATAGGAAAGCAAGAATTAGAAGGAGAAGGAATTTGTTATCTAAAAAAAAAAAGGAGAAGGAATTTAAAATAAAAAATAAAAAAATCAATGGCAGCCTCGGTATTAACAGAATGCTGCACATTCACACGAAAATACATAGTTTTAATCCATGCCTACCCATTGATAGTTTAGTGCCCCTAAAACCTTTTTTTTACTATTTCTTTCCCTCCACAGCAACAGAAATCAAAGGAATCAGCCCATTAGCATGTACAAGTAAGGCCGAATCCATTGGACCACATTTCCAAACATAGTGCGAACCTCACAGATTTTTTAATCAAAAATAAAAATAAAATAAAGTTGACTTATTTTTGATTTTTTTTTTTTAGGTGCTAGATAGACTTCATTTATGATTGCACTCATCACTTCATTACCTTAAAAGGACGAACCTCACATTCTTTGACAATTTTTAAAAATTTGACTTCATTTATGATTTCATTTTTTTTAATGCTAGTTTATGATTTCACTCGTTAACTAAAAAAGAAAGAAAAAGAACTCAATAAGGCTTCCACCAAACCTCAACTACAAGAATCAGCACCTTCTGAATCTTAGAATCTTTCTAAGATTTCTCAATTCTTCAACAATGAATCATTTCCTGTAGATTGAAATTGCGTTCTCCCATATGTCACCCATGGACACTTGAAGAACCTTTCTTAAGCAAGTTAGGAAGGGATAGGATTTTAAGACTGTGAGTATGGTTTTTTGAGAAGATGAAGGACATCAGATAGTGATTCTAGTGGATATTTCTTGCAAAAGTAACAGGTTTAGAAATGGTGGTTATTGCACACACGATCACAAGGTAGAAGAAGATAGGGAATGGGGTTCTGGAGGACAGTATTTAGTAAAGATGTTCACCATTATTCCAGAGGCTAAGATACAAAAAATAAGTATTTTTGTAAGCACCATGACAAATTCTCCTATATGGACAGCCAAGAAATAAATGACATGCATCCATAAGTATAGCATCACACAAAATTTGATCACTGTACTTCTTACCAATTGAAAACGAAACAAGACACCTTTGGTTATCTTTACTTCGTGCCTCGTTCCTTGTTGCAACTTGTCTACCATTGACAATACAACATTAGCACAAGCTGCAATATCAATAATAACATACAAATCTTCCAATTAGAATTGCATGTAGTGTGAAAAATGTTGCACCAAACCTAACCTTCATCTTCTCCATGGACAGCACTGAAAACTCCTTTGAACGATAAATCTCCAAGCATAAGTTGCTTCTTCTTCCTTATATGAGCAAATCAGCATGCCATCTCCATATTCTATCTATTCTTTTATAATAGAGAAGATTTTGCAAAGGGGCTCCAACCTGTGCCAAAATTTCTAAGACTTGAGGCAGCACAGGCACCTAGCCCACTAGATTGGAAGTACTTAGCCGAGAGAAGTCAAGACCAGGCCCAGGACAAGGGCCAAGACCATGGTTTTAAATCGCAGTAGTGGGTAGTGTAACGTAATGGTAACGGGTGTAATAGAAAGCGGGAGTAGCAGATGTTACATAACGGGAAGTGGGTGTAACGCGTGTGAATTTTTGTCAAGCACACACAACCTTGCGCATATTAGCGTACTTGCATGTTTCACACTTTTAACCCTTCTTAGAAAGAGTTTTATTGTATTTTGGATCCTTTAGTTCAACTAACTAAGTTATTTGGAAGGGACAAGAAGTTTACATTTGTTTTAAACCACCATTGACAGAAAAATTACGTGTGCGCGCGTATTTATACTTCTCATTGTTCTTATGTGCGATAAATTCTCATGTGTACTAAATTAATTAATAAAACAAAATACATTGTACACTCCATTGATCTATTAGACACATAAGACATACGAATAATATAAATATAAAATAACTAGAAAAGAAAGAAGGTTGAAGTTGAAAAATATAGAACAAAAATATCAAATTACTAATATTATCAAAATAAAATAATTTCCTAACAAGTTAGCCTTTTCAAATTGTTAATTAACGCATCTCTTGTGAGTATTTAAAAAAAGAGTAAATTTTGTATCAATGTCATCCTCATTATAATCTCTTCCCTCTCTCACCACATAATATATTGAGAATGATTTATGAAGGAGGGGGAAAAGTGAGAAGAAAAAGTAAAAGATAAAACATTTTTGTTGGTGTAATAGTTTTATAGTGGTTACATAACGGCCATAGTGGCCTTTACATAACAGTTGCAGTCCATAATGGCCGCTACAACCGTGATTTTTCTTCCCACTGATTTCACAATGTGTAACGGTATCGGTAACCCAAAAAATTGTTACGTAATAACGTTACATAACGGTCACGACCATTATTTAAAATCATGACCTAGACAATCAGAAGCAATGTAGCAATATAGCAATATCACTGCACTAAAAGCACATCTTTGAGCTAGCTTTAGATGAACTGACTTAAAAAAGACCCAACATTACCCCTTCAAACTCTTCTCTGTCTTTTGCTTTTGGTGCAAGCTTCTTCACATCGTCAAAACTCGAATAAGGTTGTAAACTAATCATTTCACTCATCTCCTCTTTCAACCCAGCCAAATAGTGAGCTACTATTTTTTTCTTCAAGTTCTATTATGTCACACTTAAACATTAGGAGCTCAAATTCCATTGTGTACTCCTCTAGGATAGATCTCTTTGCTTCAACTAGTAAACTTTTAGAAAATTTTCTTGTCTATAATGTTTCAACAAGAATCTCCTTTTTAGCTCCCTATTCATTTTCTCGCACGATCAAATCTTGCTTCATCCTTCACAAGCTCTTTGCTTCTTAAGATTTTCCCACCATAAATAAGCTTAATTTTTGAGTTCTATAGCACAGCTTCACTTTACATTCATCAAGTACTCCTTGAAATCAGACCCTCTCTTAACAATTTGAAGCCAATCAATGAACTCATAAAATTGCTTCAACTTCTATAATATCCACTCTCACATCAGAATCTCTAGGAAACTTTCAATTCTTTCATCTATGATGATGAGAAGAAGATCCATAACTTGAATCATGATCCAGAACATTATAGAAAGTGTGAAATCTTGATATACATTGTTGGCCCACAACTTAATAGCTTAAGCTTTTAGGTAAAGTGGTAATCGTTATCAGAGTTGGTTACCGATAGATCCTTAGTTCTAGTCTTGTTGCTTGCATTAATTATGTGGTCTTTAAAAATTATTGTCCCATGTAATGGGTGTGATTTTCCATTTGTTTATCTCTCCACATGTTGGTCTACACGTGTGGAGGTGAGTGGAGGCAGGATATACATTATTGGCCCACAACTTAACAGCTTAAGCTTTTAGGTAAAGTGGTAATCTAACAAAAGATTAACGCCACCACCATCGTCACTAGAACCATTTTCAGAATCATTTCCATCACCAACACAATTTTAATAACATCAATGCATTGCTAGAGTTTCTAGATTTTCCTTCTCATCTCATTCATTTCAAAGTCATGAATTTATCTCTCATGTTGTTTTTGCACATGACAACCATGATCTATAAAAAACCTTGGTCTAATACCAACTGACACCAAGTTGCTAGAAATGAGGTACAAGCAACATTTACACACACTTACCAAGTTAGTGGGAAAAAAAAAAAAGGCAAAAAAAAAGGTAGAGGTCACCACTTGATGGAAACTCACCACTAGATGGCTCAAAACTCTAGAGATATAGAGTTCAAAAGATAAACTTCATCACTCACAAGGTAGATATAGAATTGAAGAGAAACAAGGCAAAGGCCAAAAAGTCTCAGATTTTCAAAACGCTTTAGGTGTTAACACATGGCTATGGATGCTTTTATAGACTTAGAACAGCCCTCTTAGCATAAGAAGATGTTACTTTATGTTTTCCAAGTAGAAATAATTGACTTTCACTAAAAATACTCAAAATACTCTACATAACATGTTTTCTTACATAGAGAATACAAACAAACTCATAGAAAAAAGCTTAAGCTAGGAAACTGCACATTTAAGTTCAAATGATCATAACTTCTAGTAGAGAACTCCTAATGTGTTACTCTAGAACAATTTTTCAACTTGACATCCATGGGTGACATGCATATTTTCAAGCTCTCTACCATCACAAATTTGGATCAAAAAATGGCTAAACACAACTTCAAGAACTAAATTTGTTTGCATCATTAAATCACATTCCAATAAGCCCAAGTTCACTAGAACTCTTTGAGAATTCTTCTTTGCCACTTCAGTTGAGAGCTCTCTAGTGTTATAAAATGCACCCGCCTCTTCCTCGAGCATGGCTCTAGAAAGGAAGGAAAGGATCTTATATGCCTCCTCAAAAAGCTCTCTCACTATGAAGTACTCCCTTTGCCTCTCCTAATACAAAAATTCCCTCATGGTTGGGGTCCTCGCAACATTCTTGCTGCACTTAGGGATGATCCTAGGTGATCAAGAAGAGGTAAAAGAAGGTGACTCCACAACCATAACTGAAGGAAGAAATAGATAGATAAGAACTTTCTAATAGAGAAACGGAGAGTAAGAGTTAGACCGAAAGACCTATACCACACACAAAAGGCAAAGAAAAGAAGGACAAGGGCATACCATGTCAATGAGGACAAGACCGTGAAAGAAGGGGAAGAATACAACAATTGCAATCAATTCAAAAGAAGGAGCTTAGATGGAGGAAGAGGAAGGCTTAAATAGAGAAGGAGAAAGTAAAGACTAAAGACAAAAACGTAGAATTTTAACTTTGAACCTTTGAAATACTCTCTCTTTAGGGAAACTGTTATGGTTCGCCTCACCAAAAACCCTCCACATGTCATTACAATCAGTCCCATCAAACAAATCAACAATGTGATGATTCCCTGGGGGGGGGGGGACATATGGGCTCCGATACATATACATATGCAATTATTCGAGAAACTTGAATTTTCTGTCCGATAAACACAAAGACTCCAGGACACAAAGAAACAAAGAAAAAGAAAAAAGAGGCAGAGCAAAAGGGTGAACACCGTGCACCAAGGAAATGACATCGAATACCTAGAAGATAGTAAGGTCCCAAAAAATTTTACTCTTATAGACAAACAAAACGTCCAGACTAGGGAGTGGCCACTTGGAATATAAAGCATGCCAACCACCACATTCTAAAGCTCACAACCACCAAATCCTAAAGCTCGCAACCAACAGTTGAGCCCTAGTTCTCCCATTCCAAATAATTATTGAAGAAACAACACATGAGACCTTCATAAGAGCTCGCCTAATTCAAAGGAAAAATCAACCCAACAGAAGACTTACACTCTCACTCATTTCTTAATGTAAGGCTTTGCAACCTTCTCTCAAAGGATTCTTTCAGAGCTCAATCTTTGGTAGCCCTAGCATTTTTTGTTTGCAAGGCTTATCGTGAATGCTATTCCATCCAACCAAAGACAGCATCAACAGATTTCATAAGTGTAACATAAAATATGGAGAATTACTCTATTTCATGCAAGTCAAAAAATTAAGTAAATATGCAAATCCATAGCCATTTCTAAAAATATTTTACCCCCATGAAAGAAAAATCATGGGATTAGTAGGAGGCTAGCAGCAATAGAATTTT
Organism: Malania oleifera; assembly: GCF_029873635.1. NCBI lineage: Eukaryota > Viridiplantae > Streptophyta > Magnoliopsida > Santalales > Ximeniaceae > Malania > Malania oleifera. The sequence continues at coordinate 63,033,304 of NC_080429.1, read as the reverse complement.
GGGAAGCATGCACAACAAAAATATAAAACAGACCATATGCTAGTCAACTCAATAAATGCTAATTGTTTCTTCTAATTGCAATTGCATTTACCTGGATGGCATGCTTTTTCCCCGAAATATGCTTATTGAACACCTCTTGGCTATTGCACACAACATTGCATATTGTACAGACCTTGACAGAGTCACTTTGAGCACCACCATTCAGAACCTTACGTTTCTTGGCCTCCAAATCCTCACCTATAGCCACCCCTGAAGCCCCTGATATCCATTCAACATAACCTAGGCCCGGGCGGCTTCTTTTATTGAATGGTGTATGAGCAATTTCCATTTGCAATTTTTTTTTGTGCTTCTTTCCCAACATGTGTTTCTCAAAGACATCTTTGCTAGTACAATCAATTTTGCAAATCTCGCACCTTAATGGTTGGCTAACCTGGGTTTGCTTCGTTGTGTTCTTTGAGGCATCATTTGCCAAAGGTTCATTCATACAATCGCTGTTCCCTAAGGAATTTGAACTTGTGGGTCCTATTGACTTCTTAATCAAAGATTTATGATCCTGCAAATTGAAACCGCTAATTTCAGACCAAAGAACACAAAATAGGAAACGGCAACACATACATCATGGAAACACAACAACTGAAGCTACCAGAGAGATTCTCCATTCACATGTGACGCATCAACAGTGTAAAAGAAATAGAAAAAGAGAAATAGAGGAAGAATGTAAGACCGATTCAACGTGTCGAACTCAAATTTGAGCACTGAGACATCAATCCCAAAGAAAGAGAACAAATAGCCCATCTTTCAGAACTCGATTTCAAGTACGGACGACGCACAAATTAACATCCAGAGATACAAACCCCCTTTCCCAAAAAACCGAACATTCTGATCAACGAATACCACGAAATAAAATATTAAAATGCTTACAGCTGCATATTTAACGGGATCGGCCTGTTTCACGACCCAACTCTCAGAGACAGCAACTGGATCATGATGATAAAGCGATGTCTGGGCAGCACTGACCGACAGATAGGAGCTTGAAGAAGCATGTGGGTCCGTACCAGGTGCGTGCAGACACGGATCCGAGGGGAGGACCGAGAAAAGAGGAATTTGGGGGTAAGAGACGATGGGGATAGGGGCAAGGGCGTGGGATTGATCGGAGTAGGAGAGGAGGGAAGGGTAGGAGGATTGGTGCGGCTGCAACATTTGGATGTCCGGAGCAGTTGACGGAATAGGGTTTTGCAGGGCAGTTTACCTCACGTGGCCCATCGATGGAGAGAGAGAGAGAGGCTGCTCCGGCAAAAATAGGCAATCCTTTGTGCCTGTGTTTTTAGCCGGGAAAGAAGAACGGGCATCCCTGGCGTCAGTCACCAGCCAACGGGTCGGTTTCCATTTTTTGGAGGAGAAAAAAGTTACAGGACAAGGATTGCTAATTAATTTGTAGAAAATCAATTTTCAATTCTATTTTTAAAAATATTTGTTAAATTAACCCTTATGTTCCGAGTTTTTAGTATTTTGAAATAGTGGAAAACATTATTTATTATTTTTCAAATTTTTAATATGAATATTAAAAACTAAAAGAACTAAAAAATTATAACACCCCGACCCGCTACGTGGGCCCGAGATGCTACTAAAGTGGCGTCTGTGTACCTGATACCATAATCATTTAACAATAATGCAGCGGAAGTAATGAAACATTCTCCATACATTACCAGAGTTCTAAGTTCATTCATACATAAAGGTTTTCATGCATCCTGATATGAACCCACAAGCTCCGATTGCACACGATGATCTGCACATGCCAAGCGGACCCATCACAAGAGTTAGAGCCAAGAAGGTCAAGGAGGTTATGTAAGGACTAATCGAGAAGTTGCTTGAACAAGAGTCAATGAGGGTCATGGACACTAAAGAAAAGGCCATTGAATAAAAATGTGAGGTTTTGTTTCTTCTATTGGTTCTTCGGAAAACTTGTGAACTTATCAAGGATTTCTTTCTTGTGGCCTTCAAATTTTATACCTTTGGTTCGTGATTTAATTATAATTATTGTGTTGAGGTTTGTTACTTTATACCTCTAGTTCATGATTTAATTATAATCATTAGATCAAGGTTTGTTACTTTATACCTACAGTTCGTGTTTCATTTATAAACGTTGGGTCAGGGTTTTCTATCAAAAATCTTAATTTTAGCTTTCTTGGGCACATATTCCAATATTGATTGTTGGGTTTCAACGCGTGTTGGTTGAGGTTTGCATCATTTGTCAAGTATTCCAATATTGATTGTTGGATCTTAACGCGTGTCAATTAAAGTTTGCATCATTTGGTATCAGAGTTTTGGTTCAAATCAGGTTCTATCTATCTTATTTTTCTTGTTTACTTTTGAAAATTCTTTTATCTTATAATCATTTATCCTTATTTCACATTCTTCTATCATCCGATCTACCTATCTTGTTTTCTTGTTTTCGAAATTTTCCATCTCTTCTTTAATATCGTCCATCATCAAGATTGAATCTTTTGTGGTTGGAAATTGCTACAGCAAGGTCGATTAGAGCACATTAAAAAAAAAAAAACCATTTTGTGCATTCAAAAAAAACAGAGAGAGGGAGAGAGAGAAAAGGCAGTATTTTGCATTCAAAAAAAAAGAAAAAAAAAAAGGAGGCAGCAGCTTATTATTCTTATTTGTGTTTGAATATATCCTTGGTCGAGTTGGTTATTGTGTTCCATTGAATTTCTTTTTATTTTGTTTGCGTCATTATTGTTTTCTTGACTTATTTTTGTCTTTCCTTCGTTGTTTCATGTCTTGATTTAGTTGTTTTCATTGATTTAGTTGTGTTTGATTTGTTTGGGATTAATTCATTAAAGAACTAAAAGAGAAATCCTGAGTGGTAAGAGGCACGAGTGTGTGAGCGTATCAGAGGGAAAAGGCCAAAAAAAAAATTGTGTCAAAAACACGAGCATTGAGTGTCATTGTTTGGAGGGTAAACACGTAAGGGAGTGGGTGAGGAATTTTTTTCTCTCTCTCTAATATCCTTTTTGCAGGTTTGAAATTATAAGTAGAAAGGTGGTTGGCGCTGAAACTTCCAGCAAAGGTAGCAAGAATGAGAACCCTCCACAAGACTCATTCTTCACCTTGCAAGCCATTCAACAGCAGTTTGAAAGACTCAATACGGTTTTTGGGGAATTCATAGATAGATTGGATAGACAAGACGCTGCAATTGATGGGCTGAGAAGAGAGCAATCCAATGAAAGGCGACGAAGGCCACATACTCCTCCGATTGCTGAATTTGAACATGATATAGGTAGCAATGAAGCAAGTGATGATGAACATGACGGTATGGGCAGATTTGCCTATCAAAGTGCTAGGCAAGAGCGACAACCTCTATGGAAGCCAAGGGGTCGAGATAACATCGATAGAAACATTGGAAGCATCAAAATGAAGATTCCTCCTTTTCAAGGGAAAAATAACCCGAATGTATACCTTGAATGGGAGAGGATGGTTGAGCTCATTTTTGAGTGTCATAACTACTCCGATAAAAGAAGGTGAAATTGGCAGCTGTAGAGTTCACTGACTACGCACTAGTATGGTGGGATCAAATTCTTCTTAGTAGGCGTAGAAACATGGAAAGACCTATTGAGACATGGGCTGAAATGGAGGCGGTGATGAGGAAGCGATTGGTACCAAACTACTACTACCGAGACTTACACCAACGTCTTCAAAGCCTTACCCAAGGTACCAAAAGTGTGGAGAACTACCACAAGGAGATGGAGATGGCTATGATTCGGGAAAATATTGAGGAAGATAGAGAAGCTACAATGGCACGATTCTTATGTGGGTTGAACTAGGAAATTGCTAACATAGTGGAGCTGCAGCACTATGTGGAGTTAGAGGACATGGTGCATATGGCAATGAAAGTAGAGAGGCAACTCAAACACAAGGGTGGAAACAAGCATGCTACAACAACTTCGGCTTCCCATTCCACATGGAAACCGAATTGGGGAAATTAAAAGAATAAATGGTTGCTTCCAAATCCAAGGAAGAGAAGGAGAAAGGCAAAGACAAAGTGGGCAGCCATGAAAAAGGTATAACTTCTTCTCAACCTAGTAGGTACAGAAATACCAAGTGTTTTAGGTGTTTAGGGACTAGCCATATTGCATCACAATGCCCAAATAAAAGAGCAATGATTATGAGAGATGATGATACTATTGAGATCGATAATGAAGAGAGTGATCATGAGTCCATGCCTTCACTAGAAGATTCTAGTGATGTTGAGTATGCTGTCCATGGCAAGGCATTAGTAACTGGGAGAGCTTTAAACATGCATGTGGTGAAAGATGAAAATGAGGAGAAGCGTGAGAATATATTTCATACTCGATGTTACATCTATGATAAGGTGTGTAGCATGATCATCGATCGAGGGAGTTGCACTAACGTAGCTAGTACCACATTAGTAGAGAAGTTTGGGTTGCAATGCAGAAAACATCATAGGCCTTACAAATTTCAATGGTTGAATGAGTGTGGGGAGGTTAGGATGAATAAGCAAGTGCTGATTGTATTTTCAATTAGAAAATATTCCGACGAGATTCTATCTGATGTGGTCCCTATGCATGCTAGTCACATCTTATTGGGCAGGTCATGGCAATATGATCGATGTGTCACTCATGATAGGTTCAAGAATAGGTATTCCTTTATAAAAGATGGGAGGAGTGTGACCCTTGTACCATTGACTCCTAAGCAAGTGTATGAAGATCAAGTGAGATTGAAAAGAGCAAATGATGAGAAAAACAAAAAAGAGGCTAAGAATAAAACAAAAGGAGAGGCAGAGAGCATTGAAATTAGAAAAAAAAAAAAAACTGGTAAAAATGAGGGAAAAAAACGAGACAGGAAAAAGTGAGTTTGTATGCAAAAGAAAAATAGTGTTTGAAAGCTTTTTATGCACAAAGACCTCTAGTTGTACTCATGTACAAGGAGGCATATTTGAGCACTAACGAACTCACCTCTTCCTTACCTAGTGTTGTTGTTTCTTTGCTGCAGGAATACAAGGATGTCTTTCATGTGGACCTGCCCAATGGTTTGCCACCAATTAGAGGAATTGAGCATTAGATTGACTTCATCCCCGGGGCTACGATTCCCAACCGTCTAGCCTATAGGAACAGCCCCGAGGAGACTAAGGAACTTCAAAGACAAGTTGAGGAGCTACTTGCCAAGGGGCATGTGAGGGAGAGCATGAGTCTGCGTGCAGTACCCGTGCTACTGGTACCGAAAAAAGATGGATCATAGAGGATGTGCATCGACTGTAGAGCCATCAATAAAATCATTGTAAAGTATCGTCATCCTATCCCTAGACTAGATGACATGTTAGATGAACTGCATGACTCTTGCATTTTTTCTAAAATTGATTTAAGTGGCTACCATCAAAAAAGAATGAAACCAGGTGATGAATGGAAAACTGCATTTAAGACAAAGTACGGTTTGTATGAATGGATGGTTATGCCCTTTGGTCTGACCAATGCACCTAGTACTTTCATGCGCTTGATGAATCATGTGTTGCATGCATTTATAGGTAGATTTGTTGTTGTCTACTTTGACGACATCCTAGTGTATAGCAAGAATCTTGATGATCACTTGGATCATTTGAAAGGTGTACTGGATGTTCTTAAAAAAGAAAAATTGTTTGCTAACCTAAAGAAATGTTATTTTTGCATGGAAAAGGTTATTTTCTTGGGTTATATGGTGAGTGCTAAAGGCGTAGAAGTGGATGAGGAAAAGGTGAAAGCAATAAAAGATTGGCCAATACCTAAATATGTGATAGATGTACATAGTTTTCATGGGTTGGCTAGTTTTTATAGGCGGTTTGTGAGAGATTTTAGCACCATTGCTGCACCTTTAACTGAAGTGATAAAAAAGAACGTGGGGTTCAAATGGGGTAATGCACAAGAACATTCCTTTAAAATGCTTAAAGATAGGTTATGTTCTGCTCCATTGTTGCTTTTACCTGATTTCACTAAAACTTTTGAGATTGAATGTGATGCCTCCAGGATTGGTATTGGAGCTATTTTGATGCAGGATAAGCGTCACATTGCATATTTTAGTGAAAAGCTCAATGGGGTAGCATTGAACTAATCCACGTATGATAAAGAACTGTATGCCTTGGTGTCACGGTCCACCTCTTTTCACACCGTTGTGAAGGGTCGTGCGGCGCTAGCTAAAGCACTCTTGCTTAACTAGCCAGCCTATCGTTTACCAACATTCATCCACGAAGCACTTTCATTAACATTCAATCAGATAGCAGCGGAAATAGTAATCAATTCATGAAAGTCGTGGCAACCAAGTAGTAAACATTGAAGCAAACGTAATTCATTAACAAATCCTCCGTTGACATGTTGTACTTAGCGAGGGAGGCAAGTAGGCTAAGCACGTTGACAATTGCTAGTGAGTTTTACAATGATTGATGAACACTCACCCTCCCCTAAAGAGCTTTCTGGGCTATTCTCACTCTTGCACTAGGAAACATCAAAGTGACCGAGGAGTCATACTGCCTTATTTGGCTTACAATGAAATAAATACTGGAAAATAACCCTACACTAGTATTTACATGATGGAAACCCATTCCAAACACACGAGGCAAGCGGTCACAGGCAAGCATAATGCCCTAAACAAGCTTAGTTCGTGACACTTGGTGAGGGCATTGGAGACGTGGCAACACTACTTGTGGCCTAAAGAATTCGTGATCCACTCTGATCATGAATCATTAAAGCATTTGAAGGGACAAGGTAAGCTAAATCGCCGCAACGCCAAATGGTAGAGTTCATTGAAACCTTCCCATATGTCATTCAGTACAAGCAGGGGAAAGAAAATGTCGTCACTGATGCGCTTTCTCGCAGGTATGCCTTAATTACTACACTTAGCACTAAACTATTAGGTTTTGAGTACATAAAGGATTTATATGCTAAAGATTTTGATTTTGCTAATGTGTATGAGGCATGTGATAATTTTTCGTTTCATAAATTCTATAGGAATGATGGATATTTGTTTAGGGAGAATAGACTTTGTGTGCCTAACTGCTCCTTAAGAGAATTGCTTGTGTGAGAGTCACATAGCGGGCGTTTGATGGGACATTTTGGGGTACAAAAGACTTTAGATATTCTGTATGAACACTTCTTTTGGCCACATATGCGTAGAGATGTAAAGAGAGTGTGTTCTAGATGCATTTCATGTAAACAAGCTAAGTCTAAGGTCTTCCCTCATGGCTTTTATACTCCTTTGCCTGTACCTAGTGAACCTTGGGTAGACATTTCAATGGATTTCATATTAGGTTTGCCTAGGTCCAAAGGGGGTATGGACTCTATATTTGTGGTGGTTGATAGATTTTCTAAAATGGCACATTTTATTCCTTGCTATAAAACTGATGATGCCACAAATATGGCCAATTTATTTTTTAGGGACATTGTGTGATTGCATGGCATTCCTAGGACAATTGTGAGTGATAGGGATGTTAAATTCCTTAGCTACTTTTGGAAGGTTTTGTGGGGAAAGTTAGGAACTAAGCTATTGTTTTCTACTACTTGTCATCCTCAAACCGATGGTCAAACCAAAGCAGTTAATCGGACTTTAGCTACCTTATTGCGTGCGGCCATTCAAGGGAATTTAAAATCATAGGAAGAATGCATACCACTTGTTGAGTTTGCCTATAATAGAACTGTGCATGCTTCTACTAATTTTCCTCCATTTGAAATTGTTTATGGTTTTAATCCTTTGACTCCATTGGATTTTATGCCGCTACCTGTGAATGAGATAGCTAGCTTAGACGGACAACACAAGGCTGACTTGGTGAAGAGGATCCATGAACAAGCACGGCAGCACATCGAAAATACGAACCGACAATATTCATCTCAAGCTAATAAGGGGCACAAGTTCGTTACTTTTGAAACGGGAGATTGGGTATGGGTGCATATGAGAAAAGAGAGGTTTCCTACTAAAAGGAAAATAAAGTTACACCCAAAGGGTGATGGACCTTTTCAAGTAGTAGTAAAGATCAACGATAATGCATACAAGTTGGATCTACCAGGTGAGTATAAGGTCAATGCAACTTTCAACGTTTCTGATTTATCCTTTTTTTATGTTGGTGATGATTCGAGGACGAATATTTTTTAAGAGAGGGGGAATGATATGAACTCACAAGCTCCGATTGCACACAATGATCTGCACATGCCAAGCGGACCCATAACAAGAGCTAGAGCCAAGAAGGTTAAGGAGGCTATGCAAGGACTATTCGAGAAGTTGCTTGAGCAAGAGTCAATGAGGGTCATGGACACTAAAGAAAAGGACATTGAATAAAAATGTGAGGTTTTGTTTCTTCTATTGGTTCTTCAGAGAACTTGTGAACTTATCAAGGATTTCTTTCTTGTGGCATTCAAATTTTATACCTTTGGTTTGTGATTTAATTATAATTATTGTGTTAAGGTTTGTTACTTTATACCTCTGGTTCACGATTTAATTATAATCATTGGGTCAAGGTTTGTTACTTTATACCTATAGTTCGCATTTCATTTATAAACGTTGGGTCGGGGTTTTCTATCAAAAATCTTAATTTTAGCTTTCTTGGGCACATATTCCAATATTGATTGTTGGGTTTCAACGCTTGTTGGTTGAGGTTCGCATCATTTGGAAAGTATTCCAATATTAATTGTTGGGTCTTAACGTGTGTTGATTGAAGTTCGCATCACATCTATATCACAATCCGACCAAAACTGGACAACTAGTTCAGTCTATACAGCCATAATACAAGCTCTGAGCCTCACAACATAACTCTCATATACCAGAGTTCTTACAGACACTCTAAAAAAGGAACTAATCTAATTTTCACCCCTTGATCCTGCTAAGTACAATACTTGTAGTTTCCTAAAAAGATGATTTGTATATTGGGGTGAGACACTTCTCAGTAAGGGTGATCAAGTTAATATCAGTGTGTGGCCAGCATGCTTTTAGTGCTTACAAAAAACATTCATTCTTCATATAACCGAAAATAGCTGTCTTAACATCATACATACATATACAATTGGAAATACTCGTTTCGTTTTCCTAACGTAAACACTTCATTCATTTCATAACATCATAATTTACATAAATGTACAAATATGCATAAAAGACACCTCCTGAGACTAATGTCATGTATAAACCCCTATGGTCAGGGTTGTGCTGCCCGTAGGCTAGACTAGGCCTAGGTGATCAACCCAGACAAAGTAAACATTCATCCGCATCATAACTCTGACTATGCAGGCATCCGCAACGTATTTGTGTGCCCCGACTGCCCTAGCATGTCCTGAAAGTACGACCTTCCAGGTATGGTACACCCTCTACTAAGGCTAATCGACATAGACCTCCACACCACTCTCGCAGTACAGTGTGGCGCACATGGTCACATATATAAATCCTAGCAACAGTATCGTGCTCCTGACATAATGGTCCATCAGGGTTCCTAAAGCATATCGTTTAATTTAAGTAATAAAATCATATTTCATAATAATTTCATATAAAACATGACATGTAACTTCTGGCCCTCGGTCGTCATATCATACCCGGCTCATAGCCGTTAAACATATACCTGGCCCTCACGGCCATAATCATCATCCTGTATTTTCACAAATAGTTCCAGTATAATTCACAAACAGTTCAGTATTTCACAAACATTCATCGTTTCGGTTATAACATAATACATACATACTATTCACCTACCACACAATCTCCTGTACTTTAAACATAACCCGTAGGCAACCATGAAAACATTGTATTTATGGTTTAAAAACATCAAACTGGCATTCCCACTGTTCATTTGTACTTAAAGTAGGACACCATATATCCTAGGTTTGAAAAATGACCTTTTGAACGGTCGGTTTTTTAAATTTCAACTAAAAACAAAAATACACTTACTCCATAAACATTTCGTATGGTTCAAAATCATTAAAAAGCCGACTTAACTAGACCCCTTTACCTATTTTCTGAAAAACAACCTAAGACGCTTGAAAACTGAACCCTAATTGTTGACTTTATCGGTCACGCCCGGTTTTGATTATGACAAATACTCTTTGTATCTAATGTGTGTTTGAGGTCAGGAACTAAGATTGTTAAGATCAAGATGGATACAAAGCAAGTAAAGCCTGAAGACCAATTATCGATCTTAATTGTAATATAATTCATTTGTGAAAATCGGTCTGTAATAGAAAGTAGGGCTCTTGTTTGTAATAAGCTCACACACATCACATGTATGGTTTATTTCGTAAGATCAAACAAACCGTAAGTAATAAATGACCTTAGAAAGACCTTAGGGTTTTCCGGTCGACCGACACCGAACTTTTTCGGTGTCTTGAAATTGGACCCCAAGTGACCCTAGGACACACACATTTTCACACATACTTGTTAGGCACTTGAATAGGGCTTGTATGCTTCAAAATGGGACCGAAATGCACACTTGGTGCACTTTTAGTCGACTAGCCAAGTCAGTTCATTTAGACCTGGTCGACCGAAACCTCCCTGGGTCAACTGTTTAACCATGGTTTTGGTCGACCGAACCAAAATAGTTCAAAAAGCCCCGATCGACTGAAACCCTCTCTGGTCAACATTTTGACCACATGGTCGATCGAATCAGGTAGTTCAAAAACTCCTGGTCGATCGAAATCCCCTGGGGTCAAAAGTTTGACCATCTCATCGACCGAGTCAGAAATGAACTCCAACTACCTGGTCGATCGAGGATCCTCAGGAAAATTCCCAATGATTTGGTTGACCGAACCAACCAGTTCAAAATGGCCTGGTCGACCGAACCTCGGAGATTTGAAAAATCTCCTTCTCCTGGTCGACCGAGACCTTAATTCAAAAGTCCCCTGGTCCACCAAACCATATGAGACTTGGTCGACCAAACTTGTTCTAGTCGATCGGGCCTCTCGGGTTGCCCTGATTTTTACCACAATTAAATATTTTTAAACAGGGTTAAAATGCTTTGAACATCATTAAACTTTCCTAATAATACCCAATAGGTCCCCAACGGTCATACCCATGCCTATATATATGAGATCATTTGTTAAAAAGAAGGATGTTTAACTACTTTGATTATGGGAGAATTCTCTGAAAACCTAAAATCCTATACTACTCATTTTTTAGCCTCATTCACTCAAGCTTACCCTCTATTAGTGTCTAAATCATTTGTTAGTGGATTGAGTGTCTGTTTGCAAAGGTTTGCTCTCCTTGTTCTATTTGATAGATACAATTTTATTTGAGAGCAAAACCTAATGATTCTTAGGGGACTTTATTGATAAGTCTATCCTAAGAAGACCTTGATAGATCTTCTAAGCTTTCACCTTCATTGCAAGACCTTAAGAAGATTGTACTTGTTTTTGGCTGCAAAATATTTTCAAAATACCTTCAAATATCTAGTGTGCTTTATCTTGATAAATATTTTAAAGAGATATTTGTTTGTATGAGAAAAATATTTTTTGCAATATTGATTGATTCATATCTCTAGTTGAATACAAAGATTACACATCTTTTGCAAACCAAGCATATACTTCATTTAATACTTGCATGCTTGAAACATCCTGCTGATTAGAATACTTGAGACTTGACATCTTTGTGTGAACTTATTAGCTAAACATCTTGTGATACAAAGATTGCTTGTTTGACACTCTCACGTATGCATTAAACTGATAGAAAATACTTTTGAGAGTTGAACCATATGGACCACATTAAGCTTACATATTGAATCATATTGTGGTGTATGTTATTGCGCGTATTTGGGTACATATCTGCTTTACACGAAAGCACAATCATTGTACCATTTGATTGTAATACACATCTGTTGTATTTCTAGGCACGGGCCTGAAAAGGGAGACTAGCCCTAGAATAGTCCCGGATTGGCTTAGACCCGGTTAGGAAAGCTAGGTGCGTCGTCCTATTAAGGCGTGCGTGTAGGTTGAGGTCAGCCCCGCTAATTGACCTGGTTAAGGTTGAGGTCAACCCTGTGTTAATTTGACCTGATTGTAAACGGTGTCGTTCCACCCTTAAGTGAGCTATTAGTCGAATCCTCAGGCTTGCGAGCTAGAGGAGGGGACATAGGCACAGTTGGCCGAACCCCGATAACATATCGTGTGCATTGTTTATATTTCTGTACTTTATATTTACCACACATGTATGTTATGATGTGAATGATGCGTTTGATTTAATTTCCACATCATTTTATATACGCATTTGAAATTGCATAGAAAGACCCTAGGTTTGTGTAATACTGATTGTAGGATTAGTTGAACCTAGGAAGAAAGTTTAAAATTCCAATTCACCCCCCCTCTTGGGAATACCCCTTTTCTAACAATTGGTATCAGAGCCACGTAGCATAGACTAGTTGTTATTTTCTAAAAAGATCGCAATGGCTCACTCTGGTGTATCCCCATTCAGTGAGGGTCAGTCACCCTTCAGTCCTCCTATGTTTTGTGGTGTCGATTACACCACTTGGAAAATTAGAATGAGCATTTTTATAAAATCAATGAACTGGAGGGCCTGGCAGGTGACTGTTAATGGAATTTGTATGCCTGTAGAAAATGATATTAATTCGATGCATGCAAATTCACATGCCATGGACATGCTATATTGAGCTTTAGATACTGATATTCTTCATGAGTTTATGACATACTATAGTGCACAGGAGATCTGGGTTGAGCTTGAAAAGAAATATGAAGAGACCCAGAAAAAGGAAACCATCACTCCAGAGTTGTCATGTTCAGATGCTCAGCGAGTGGTAAGTGATAGGGATAGCGCATCAACAGAACATGAGGTATATGATTCTCACTCTAGCTCATTTGAGGATTCATGTGTTGAATGTGATGTCGTTACATTTGCCGAATCATTTGTTAAATACCATAATAATTCTGTTAATGATGCGTGTGATGATTCTTATGCTGAATGTTGTGTTGTGTCTCATGCTGAATCATCTGTTCATAATATTGTTAATGATGTATATGATGATTCCTATGAAAAGCATTGCAGCATATTGTATGATGAATCATCTGAGAATATTTGTGATAGCCCTGTTGAAAATACATGTAATGATTCATATGAAAACTATTGTGTTAATTCTTATGATGAATCATGTGCTGAATTGAATAATAAAAGCATGCTGTCATTTGAAAAACTGGAAAAGACTTTATTGAAAATGAATAAATTTCTAGTTAAGATATCTAAGCAGAAATCATTTTTGAAAATTGAGAGTAAGGGGATAGCTATACAGCTAAAAGAATTAAAAGATTATCATGCTATCCTTGAGAAGAGAAAGATTAAGAAGATATTGAAAATTATCTGCTTAGAAAAGGAAATAGATGATTATTCTATTGTTGCACCCAAAGTGGAATATAAAAAGAATAATCATAATAAACCATTAAGAATTAAAAAGAAAAACATTTTCAAGAAGGGTTCAACCTTAATTCATATATCCCATAGTCTTTCCTCATCAAATAAAAAGAATTTAAATAAGCATAATTTTTCACGTATATGCAAAACATGCTTATTTCATGAAGTAAGGCACGCGTGGTTTAACTGTCTATTTAGAAGTGCCAAAGGCTTGAGTAAAGAAATGGAGTGGGTTGTCATGAAAGCAAACCCCGTAGGTCCTAAGGAAAAATGAATTTAAATTAATACTATTTAATATTTCCTTAGTTCCAAGGCTTAGGTTTATGGGGTTGTGATGACTGTACGTTTTGGGAAGTGGCTTAGGTGTAAAATGTAGAAGCTTTGTATACACATCCACTTCCTAATGGACAAGGCTTCTATGCCTGGTATTTAATTAAAAATGCTTAACCCATGCTAACATGAAAATCACAAGTTTAAGCATATTGTTGTCCATTGCACAAAATTGAGTGTTAGGGTTCCATCTTATATCATATATTAGTATACCCTAAACTCACTTTTGGATATGAAAAGCTTAAATCAAAATCAAGTCATCACTCTAGGCTGAAAGCACTATTGATCATAAATGACTAATATATATTAAGTGCTTCTCATAACTATAACCAAATTAGAGGCATCCACTAGGGGATTGGTCCCTTTGAGCTTAGATTGTAAATCCTTTAATTTTGGTTTAGTCCCTCCATAGGAAATCTGTACCAAACAACGATCATATCAGGTATAGATTCATCCTTTCTCTTATTTGTATCCTTGTTCCAAATTGTGATAATATCTAAAGGATACTTTCCAATCACCAAAGAGCATTGTTCACAACATTCACAAATCCTATATGCTCTTTGCCCAAGCATGGACATGATTACTAAGCACGAAAATATTTTTGACAAATGTCCTACTTTTGAATACTCTCTTGAACTTAAATAAAATGTTTAATCTTTAAGAGTATTCATTCTTTACTTCTCACACATAAGCTCTCAAAACGTTAAGTCGTATCTTTTAGAGCTTTATGTACTTAGAAATGAGTTAAATGGCTAATATTATTTGCACTAAGTTTCAGATCTAGATTATGAAATGAAGTTTGAATGAAACCTATGCATGATCAGTTAAATTTAATAGTCATTTAAACTCATGCCTCTCACACATGTATTAGATTCATAAGAAAAAAGGTAGACATAGGCTTAGTACACAAAGAAATATCTATTATGACTATTTGGTCCTCTAAGCTTATTCACCCAAAGCCAAGCATATATCATCAAAAATCTTAAAACACTTAGCCAAAGAATTAGAAAGTGAAAAAGACATAAATTGAATAAGTGCATAACTCAGTGGGAGCATTTATCCTTCATATCTATATAAATGAAAATGCTCTCATATTCTCATATCATTTATGCCTTTGTGCCTTAATGAATAACCATACTATACTAAACTCATAACTATCCACTGTTGTGCATTTTTTATTCTATATATTGATGGATAGTGATTTGTGATTATCTAGTATTGTGAACTGTTATTGAATATGTTGTTTGATAATACTGGATTGCATGGAACGCCATCTATAAGGCTATTGTAGAAACTTATTTACTTGCATGCTTGTATGGAACGCCAACTGCATGACTGATGCAGTATATTGTGTATTGCATGCTGGTAGCACATATAGGTTCTCGCATGCTAAAACTGAAATATTTTGAATTAATTGCTTGAATCTATTAGGTTTTGGTACTTGAAAATTTGGGAAATGTCCGATTTACAGATGGCATGCTGCCGAAATTTCAACAAGATTTTTCCCAAACCAAAACCTTGTGTTGAGGGTGATTATGATAATAAAAATTTTAAAATGTTTTTGAAATGAAGAGTGAAAACTTAAATAGAAATATCACATTTTCATCCTTACATAATCACCACATACTTAGGGGAATTCGACACCTTCCCTATAGGAAGCACATAAATGACTTATATGTGTCACTTTCGTCTATTGAAATATTGAGGCTCTTCTAAAATCCCTGAACATTATATCTTGTGCTTAAAGACTTATATTTTGATATGGAATGTTTGTGGGCCTTGAACTATATTGCATGCTTTAATATATATTCCTGATGCATCTATGGTCTATAGGGAGAACTATACTGATCAAGTGAAAAATGCAATTGACAAATACTCAGTATAGTTGATTTTAAAGATGTGGATTGATGGC